>NC_133506.1:35694090-36294318 GCF_049354715.1 Callithrix jacchus | reverse complement strand
TGCTGGGGAATGGAGGGAGTCTGTACGTACTACACCACAGAGTTATTCCGCCCATAGGGTGAGGGAGCTGGTGCGTTTGTCCACTGACCCTCACCATGCACTGTTAGAGCTGCTTTGGGGGTGTGTGTGGCACTTCTGGCCTGCCACACAGGTGGACAAAGTGACTTCTGTAGACAGAGAAAGTTTTCAGGCAAAGAATAGCAAAACCAAAAACCAAAAATCAAAAACAAACAAACAAAACCTCAGAACGTTGTGGAAATTCCTCAGCCTTGGCCCATTCCGTGTGGTCACTATAAGCCCCATTTCATCAGAAGGTAAGATGATGCTTTTCTTATGAGTGGACCATCCCAAGTCCTCCATCACCGTTAGAGACCCCAGGTTCCCTTTTAGGGCTTTAGCCATAGCAAAGCAGATGGTGCTTTGCTGATGATCTTTGGAAACTGGAATATATTTGCAATTCAGAAAAGGGGCACTGGGATCTTTGCATATGTATAAAGAAGGTGTTTTCTGAAAATAGTAAGGGTGTAAATAAGGGTTAGGTGCATGTTTAAATCTACTTGGGGGACAAACTTTTAGGGAACAGTCTCAGTCTTTAACAATGCCTGTTAGCATAATAAACAGCTCATGGATTGCAAATCATTCTTCTGTTTCATTAAAGCATGCTCCATAATCAACGATCAAAGACAACTCCCAGCCTAGTTCGAGTAACTGTAAACAAAACTGTAAGATCTGGTGCTAAAGCAAGCATGATCTCCCCTATTCTGAATTCATCTACATAACCCTTCTGGCCAGATCATCTTTTCAGATTTAGTTTTCCACCCCTGGCCCCAGGTTTTAAAGGAGTTAGAAGCTACAGTTAATGCTTGCTAGACATTTTGTCAGAGGCATTTGAGCCAGAGCAACTCCATCTTGAATAGGGGCTGGGTAAAATAAGGCTGAGACCTTAGCAGGCTGCATTCCTAGGAGGTTAGGCATTCTTAGTCACGGGATGAGACAGAAGGTTGGCACGAGATACGAGTCATAAAGACCTTGAGGATAAAAAAGTGTGGTAAAGAAGCAGGCAAAACCCCACCCAAATCAAGATGGTCACGCAAGTGTCCTCTGGTCGTCCTTACTACTCATTATACGTTGATTATAATGCATTAGCATGCTAAAAGACATGCCCACCTGCAGCATGACAGTTTACAAATGCCATGGCAACATCAGAGAGTTACCCTATATGGTCTAAAAAAGGGGAAGAACCTTCAGTTCCAGGAATTGCCTGCCCTTTCCCAGAAAACTCATGAATAATCCACCCTTTGTTTAACATATAGTCAGAAGATAACTAGAAGTGTACTTAGTCAAGCGTTCCATTCCGCTGCTCTGCCTATGGAGTAGCCATTCTTTATTCCTCTACTTTCCTAATAAACTTGCTTTTAATTTACCCAATGGACTCGCCTCAAATTCTTTCTTGTTCAAGATCTAAGAACCCTCTCTTGGGGTCTGCATCGGGACTTCTTTCTGATAACAATTTCATCTTGGGTTCCTACTTCTTGCTGCTGCCCATTTCAAAACTAACATTTATTTAGCATGTACTAAGTGCTGGTTCTCAATTAGTCTCCTTTAGTTAAGTTCAACCTGGCTGTAACCTTGTAAGGGAAGCGTTCACCCTTGGATTTTACACTAGGCAAAACTCCCCCGGGGAAGTGAGCAGGAAAATTTCAGGGAATGTTCACGGGGTGAAGGGTGCCTGATGACTGGGATTTAGACTAATGGTTCTAGACCCCAGCTGCACAGTTGAGTCACCTGGGAAGCTTTGAAAAAATAACTGATGTCCACAGACTGGGCAGCAAATTGTCCAGGCATGATGGTGTGTGCCTGTAGTCCCAGCTACTTGGGAGGCTGAGATGGGAGGAACACTTGATTCCAGGAGGTCAAGGCTACAGAGTGCTGTAATCGCGCCACTGCACTTCAGTCTGGCCAACAGAGCGAGATCCTGTCTCAAAAAAATGCTGATGTCCGTGCTTTTCCCAGATAAACAAAGGCAGAGTCTTTGGGAGCAGAGTCTGGGACTGGTTTTTCAAAGCTCTTTTTAAAAAGGGAAACGGGGTGTGTCAGGTGAGTCTAACACAGGCAGAACTGAGAATGACAGCATCAGAAAGCACACAGTCTTTTTCCTGATGCTGAATTCTAACATCCAGTGTAGTGGAATTGATGTGGACTTCAGAGCTAGGCAGACTTGAGTTCGAATCCAGGCTCTGCTATTAATACATATTGCCTGTGATTTTAGACAAGGTAGCTAGTCACAAGGAATCTCCTTTTTGAACTGATAATGGCAATGATGATGACGAAGATGATGATGACGATACTAATGATACTTGACGTGCAGGACTGTTCTGAAGAGTCACTGGGGTGCTCAGGTATCCAGGAAGTGGCATTCCCTTCATTAAATACCATATTACCAACCTTTTCCAGCCTTGTCTGAGGTGGCCTGGACCTCACCCCTCCTGGAAGCCTGTGGCTGACCCCAAGTGGGAGTGCTGGCCATCTCTTTGGAAGCCACCCTCTTTGCTGATGCCCGGGATGTGCTCAGCCGTGCCCATCTTCTCCCGACGAGGATGGTATCGACATTTCAAAACAGTTTAATTATTCTGCGGCTGCCTGGCTATTAGCTGCGACAAGAGAGCTCAGGGCTATTTTTCAGCATTAATTTTCCATTTGAAATGAATTCCTTTTGGTTACACTTTTTAAATGTTTCTTTTAATTAGACGCAATTACTTCAGAAGAATTGCTTTTATTCCTCAGCCTGAGATCCCAGTGATAAAGTCGCTATCCAGCCCCACCGAACGGCCGGGACGCCTCATTTAGTCGCTGCACTAAAGTATATTGAACTAGGAAATTATACAGCGAATCAACTATTAATTCCTTTTATGATCGCTCACTCTAACATCTTGAATGAGATCTTCAGGGGGAAATTTAGTCACAATAGGGATCATTGTTCTCCACCTCCAGCCGCTAGCCCAGTGTGAGGGGGGCTGGCAGCTGGGGGCTACCCTGCTGATGGGCCTGGCACGGGGCAGGATGGCATGGGGGTGCCTGGCTTTCCTGGGGCTTGGGGCAGAGGACAGGAGGGGTGAGCAGTGCAGCTAAAGCTCTCTGTCCAGGCTGAAGGGGTGCCCCTCAGACCCATGAGAGGGGAGGTTGCTGCAGCTCTGCAAAGGGAGAATGCAAACTGCTCACTTTGAGCTTTGTACATTTTGCTGACTCCTTTGGTGGTTCAGTGTTTTGGAGAGAGGCTGGGAGTCAGTAGGTGGCACTCTTCCCTCTGCGTTGATAACTGGGTCTGGGCTGATGGGAGGCCCTGGAAGAGTCTTCGCAGCCAGAGTTGGAAGAATCCTTTCTTTCAAGGCTTTAGACCAATTCACTCTTGTGAGACGGAGAAACTGAGGCACAGAGAGGCACACTGTCACACACAAAGGCTGAACAGCGCTTGGTTCTGGCCAAGTGTCTGAACATGGCCTTTGGGTTTTTCTTGGGAACTTGAAGTTTCTTCTTCAATCCTGGCAAGCTGATGGCTTCTATTTGAGGTGGGTGTTGCTGGTGAAAGCTCAGCCCATTCAAGGCTACTCTGCTGTCTGTGCACCCCAGCGGGGCTGCACTCCCAGTCTGCCAGATAAGGAAAAGACGGACAGGACCACAGAGCTTCCCTTGGCATTTGGAGGTCACAGGACGATAGGGGGACTGGGGCAGCGAGTGGGGGGTGGGGGGGGCGGTAGAGGAGCACCTGGATGCTGACCATGGCCTCAGGGGAATAATAAACACTGCCAGACAATCGCTGTAAGATAGGCACTGGGGAGGTGGTTGGGGGGATGAAAAGGAAGAAAACATAGACCTTGACCTCGAGGTGACATTCATGCAAGATCACAATATGACAATGTGTGGAATTTCTCTGAGAGGAGCTGAGCTTTGAAGGATGGCTAGGAGTTTGCAGGGGGAAGGGTGTTCTGGGGAGAGGGTACTGCAAGTGCAAAGGTGTGGAGGTGCGAAAGCAGGAAGGCTGGGCGTATGGAGGGGAGTGCCGCCGATGCCCCCTGGGGACTTGTGTGCCTTGCAGGGGAGTTTGGACTTTTGTCTTGAGGGCAATCTGGAGGCACAGAAGGTTTTCAGGAGGGAGGAAACAAGGTCAGATTTGTGATTTTGACAGATGGTGCTGGCTGCTCTGTGGAAGATGGACATAAGGATTTCAGAGACAGGCTGGGAGACCTGCTGGGAAGCTGTGGTTATTGTGTAGGATGGGTAGAGTGGAGATAAAAAAAGGCAGGCATAGGATTTTTATTTTTATTTTTTGAGACTGAGTCTCACTCTGTTGCCCAGGCTGGAGTGCAGTGACGTGATCTTGGCTCACTGCAACCTCTGCCTCCTGGGTTCCAGCGATTTTCCTGCCTCAGCCTCCTGAGTAGCTGGGATGACAGGCACCCACCACCATGCCCGGCTAATTTTTGTATTTTTAGTAGAGATGGGGTTTCACCATGTTGGCCAGGCTGTTCTTGAACTTCTGACTGCAAGTCGCCTGCCTCAGCCTCCCAAAGTGCTGGGATGACAGGCGTGAGCCATCAGCACGCCCGGCTCAGGTGTAGGTTTTTGTTTTTGTCTTTTGAGCAGGGCTGCAAGGTGACTTTCGTGGACCCTAGACACTTCTGCCTTCATGGGCCCCTCCCACAAGAATAGATTTTCATGGGTCCTAAAAATTTGATTTATTTCTGATGGGTGTGGGACCCTTCCCTCCTCTTCCTCCCTCAGTGCCTCCCCAATCCCCGGGTGCCCTGGGGGATACGAGGAATGACAGTGATGATCTTACTGAGCCTTTACTACGTCCAAGCAGGCTACTACACGCTCTGTTTCATTTACTCCCCATGGAGACTCTGTAAGGTTGGGACTATTATTCTTTCTACTTTGTAGGTAAGAAAATTGACACTCAGGAAACTCTCAGCCACACAGCAAGGGAGGAGGTGGGGCTGCAATGGCGACAGGAGAGGTGGAGGGGAGGGAAGATGAGCCCATTCTGCAGTGTGGCCTGAGTCCCAGTGGGCGATAGCTAATTAAAAACAGCTAGCATTGGCTGAGTGCAGTGGCTCATGCCTGTAATAGCAGCACTTTGAGAGGCCAAGGCAGGTAAATCACAAGATTGGAAGTTCAAGACCAGCTTGGCCTAGATGGTGAAACCACGTCTCTACCAAAAATACAAAAAATTAGTTGGGTTTGGTGGCAGGCGCCTGTGACCCCAGGTACTCCAGAGGCCGAGGTAGGAGAATCGCTTGAATCCGAGGGGCGGAGGTTGCAGTGAGCTGAGATTGCACCATTGCACTTCAGCCTGGATAGCAGAGTGAGACTTCAACTCAACAAAGAAACAAACCAACCAACCAAGCAACCACCGCTAGCATTCACTGAGTGCTTACACACTGTCTAGATGTGCACTAAGCACCCACCTGTAGTGGGTGGTCTCGTCAGCTCATAGTCTCAGCGACCAAGCAACTGCTCTTGTGGACCCACTGTGGGCTGCAGGGTGGCCCAGCCAGCTCAGAGATTTAGGACATTTCCCCCACATTCCCTACCTTCCCTGCCACAGGAGACCGGAGAGGAAGCCAGGAACGGCGTCTTCAGCTGTCTCTGTCCTCTCTTGATGTCCCCTCCCTCCCATCCCCAAGGGCTGGCCTGGACTTTGTTTCTATTGGAGGAAGCAGTAGGTAGCGGGGGGGGGGGGGGGGGGGGGGCGGAGCTCCTGTCCCAGAATTATCTGGAGTTTACCTGGGGTAGGGGACAGCAGTTGGGAGGAGATGTGGTCACTGCTCAGACCAGTTTCCCTTCTATCCCCAGTACCCTGCTATGGACTGAATGTGTCCCCCCAAATTTATATGTTGAAGACTAAATATTCAACGTGATGGTAGGAGATAGGGCTTTAGAGCAGTAGTTAGGACATGAGAAAAATATCCTAATGGGATTCATTCCCCCTTATGAAAGGTTGAAGACCACCAGAGCTCTCTCTTTGAGGGTATAAGAGAGAAATAGGACTTCCAGCCTCCGGCAATGTGAGAAACAAATGTTCGTTGTTTAAACCCACCCAGACTGTGGTATTCTGTTAGAACAGCCTGAACTAAGACATATTCCTTCTGTTAGGCAGTTCTTTGACCCCAGAGGTCCTACAGCTGGGCCCCTGGCTGGCCAAAGGGAAACAGGAACTCCTTCTCAAGCACCTTGAGGTGAGACAAGCATGGTGCTGTCAGGGCAGCCAACTGTTTTCTGGGACTTGGAACTTTCAGTGCCCAAACTGGGACAGTCCTGGGCAAACTGGGCCATGTCGGTCACCGTAGTCTGTCTGTGACTGTAACACAGAATAGTCGACTGTTACTCCTGCTGAACACTCCAGGTAGTTATTGCCACGTCTTTGAATAATCTCTATCCATAGTACATTTCCAGGGAGTCACGTTGACTACTTCATCCACGTGGTAGAGATGGGTTGACTGGCTGATGAAAATACCTTTGGATGTGAGTAATAGGCTTCTAGTGTATTGGAGAATTACTGTTTGGACTTGAGGTCACATGCTTTTCACTTTAAGTTCCATTCTTTTCTTGTCACCCAGGCTGGGGTGCAGTGGTATGATCATAGTTCACTGAGGCCTTGAGCAGTTCTCAAGTAATCCTCCTGCCTCAGCCTCCCAAGTAGCTGGGACTACAGGTGCAAGTCATGGCTCCTGGCTCTTGAATTCCACTTTTTTTTGAGACAGAGTTTCTCTCTTGTTGCTCAGGATGGAGTGCAATGGCGAAATCTCAGCTCACTGTGACCTCCGCTTCCCAGGTTCAAGTGATTCTCCTGACTCAGCCTCCCCAGTAGCTGGGATTACAGGCATATGCCACCACGCCCAGCTAATTCTTGTATTTTTGGTACATGAAGGGGTTAGTACACAGGGTTTCTTCATGTTGGTCAGGCTGGTCTTGGACTCCTGACCTCAGGTGATCTGCCCACCTTGGCCTCCCAAAGTGCTGGGATTACAGGTGTGAGACACCTCGTCTGGCCAAGTTCCACTCTGTAAGCAATATGGACCTTAAGGTACTTGTACCTGTGAAATTTCACTTTCCATTTAAATTTCATTCCAGTAAGGAAACTTGTGTGTCTGCTGTTTGCATTTTAAACATTTAACTGAGTTTCACAATTTTCATGAAAGAAAAATTCATGATGTCGGTTAGGGCAGCTAACAGATAATTTTTAAGCATTTCAACAATTAATCTTTTTAAGAAAATGAACACTAGCTTTAAAAAAGTAGCGAGGTTTTTTTTTTTAAATTATACTTTAGGTTCTGGGGTGCATGTGCAGATCATGCAGGATTGTTGCATAGGTACACACATGGCAATATGGTTTGCTGCCTCCATCCCCCTGTCACCTACATCTGGCATTTCTCCCCATGTTATCCCTCCCTGAACTCCCCACCCCACCGCTGTCCCTCCCTTGGCCCCCCCAACAGACCCCATTGTGTGATGCTCCCCTCCCTGTGTCCCTGTGTTCTCATTGTTCAACACCTGACTATGAGTGAGAACATGCAGTGTTTGATTTTCTGTTCTTGTGTCAGTTTGCTGAGAATGATGGTTTCCAGGTTCATCCATGTCCCTACACAGGACGTGAACTCATCGTTTTTTATGGCTGCATAGCATTCCATGTGTATATGTGCCACATTTTCCTTGCCCAGTCTATCATTGATAGGCATTTGGGTTGGTTCCAGGTCTTTGCTATTATAAACGGTGCTGCTATGAACATATGTGTGCATGTGTCTTTATAGTAGAACGATTTATAATCCTTTGGGTATATACCCAGTAAAGGGATTGCTGGGTCAAAAGGAATTTCTATTTCTAGGTCCTTGAGGAAGCACCACACTGTCTTCCACAATGGTTGAACTAGCTTACACTCCCATCAACAGTGTAAAAGCTTTCCTATTTCTCCACATCCTCTCCAGCATCTGTTGTCTCCCGATTTTTTAATGATCGCCATTCTAACTGGCGTGAGGTGGTATCTCAATGTGGTTTTGATTTGTATTTCTCTAATAATCAGTGATGATGAGCATTTTTTCATGTTTGTTGGCCTTATATATGTCTTCTTTTGAAAAGCATCTGTTCATATCCTTCGCCCACTTTTGGATGGGTTTGTTTGTTTCTTGTAAATCTGTTTTAGTTCTTTGTAGATTCTGGATATCAGCCCTTTGTCAGATGGGTAGATTGCAAAAACTTTTTCCCATTCTATTGGTTGCCAGTTCACTCTAATGATTTTCTTTGGCCGTACAGAAGCTCTGGAGTTTAATTAGGTCCCATTTGCCTATTTTGGCTTTTGTTGCCTTTGCTTTTGGTGTTTTAGTCATGAAGTCCTTGCCTATGCCTTCGTCCTGAATGGTTCCTTCTAGAGTTTTTATGGTGTTAGGTCTGTTTAAGTCTTTAATCCATCTGGAGTTAATTTTAGTGTAAGGTGTCGGGAAGAGGTGCAGTTTCTGCTTTCTGCACACTGCTAGCCAGTTTTCCCAACACCATTTATTAAACAGGGAATCCTTTCCCCATTGCTTGTTTTTATCAGGTTTGTCAAAGATCAGATGGTTGTAGATGTGTGGCATTGCCTCCAAGGCCTCTGTTCTGTTCTGTTGGTCTATATCTCTGTTTTGGTACCAGTACCATGCTGTTTTGATTACTGTAGGCTTGTAGTATAATTTGAAATCAGGTAGCATGATGCCTTTGGCTTTGTTCTTTTTGCTTAGGATTGTCTTGGCTATGTGGGCTCTCTTTTGGTTCTTTTTTTTTTTTTTTTTTGAGATGGAGTTTCGCTCTTGTTGCCCAGGCTGGAGTGCAATGGCGCCATCTCGGCTCACCGCAACCTCCGCCTCCTGGGTTCAGGCAATTCTCCTGCCTCAGCCTCCTGAGCAGCTGGAATTACAGGCACGTGCCACCATGCCCAGCTAATTTTTTATATTTTTAGTAGAGACGGGGTTTCACCATGTTGACCAGAATAGTCTCGATCTGTTGACCTCGTGATCCACCCGCCTCGGCCTCCCAAAGTGCTGGGATTACAGGCTTGAGCCACCGCGCCCGGCCTCTCTTTTGGTTCTATATGAAGTTTAAGATGTTTTTTTCCAGTTCTGTAAAGAAGGTCATTGGTAGCTTGATGGGGATAGTATTGAGTCTATAAATTACTTTGGGCAGTATGGCCATTTTCATGATATTGATTCTTCCTAACCACAAGCATGGAATGTTTTTCCATCTGTTTGTGTCTTCTCTTATTTCCTTGAGCAGTGGTTTGTAGTTCTCCTTGAAGAGGTCCTTTACATCCTTTGTTAGTTGTATTTTTAGCTATTTTATTCTCTTTGTAGCAATTGTGAATGGGAGTTCTCTCATGATTTAGCTCTCTGTTAGAGCCAAATTATTGGTTATTATTTCTATACACCAAGTTATTGGTGTATAGAAATGCTTGTGATTTCTGCACATTGATTTTGTATCCTGAGACTTTGCTGAAGTTGCTTATCAACTTAAGGAGATTTTGGGCTGAGATAATAGAGTCTTCTAAATATACAATAATGTTGTCTGCAAATAGAGACAGTTTGACTTCATCCTTTCCTAATTGAATACCCTTTATTTTTTTTCTCCCCTAATTGCTCTGGCTAGAACTTCCAATACTATATTGAATAGGAGTGGTGAGAGAGGGCATCCTTATCTAGTGCCAGATTTTAAAGGGAATGCTTCCAGTTTTTGCTCATTCAGTATGATATTGGCTGTAGGTTTGTCATAAATAGCTTTTATTATTTTGAGATATTTTCCTTGGATACCTAGTTTTTTTTTAAAGTTTTTAGCATAAAGGTCTGTTGAATTTTGTGGAAGGCCTTCTCTGCATCTATTGAGATAATCATGTGGTTTTTGTTTTTGGTTCTGTTTATGCGGTGGATTATGTTTATAGACTTGCATATGTTGAATCAGACTTGTATCCCTGGGATGAAACCTACTTGATCGTGATGGGTAAGCTTTTTGATGTGCTGTTGCAATTGGTTTGCCAGTATTTTATTGAAGATTTTTGCATCTATGTTCATCATGGATATTGGCCTGAAGTTTTCTTTTTTTGTTGAGTCTCTGCCTGGTTTTGGTATCAGGATGATGTCGATCTTGTAAAATGAGTTGGGGAGGATTCCCTCTTTTTGTATTGTTTGGAATGGTTTCAGAAGGAGTGGTACCAGCTCCTCTTTGTACGTCTGGTGGAATTCGGCTGTAAACCCATCTGGACCTGGGCTTTTTTTGGTTGGTAGACTATTAATTGCTGCCTCAACTTCAGCCCTTGTTATTGGTCTGTTCAAGGTTTCAACTTCTTCCTGGTTTAGGCTTGGGAGGGTGCAAGTGTCCAGGAATTTTTCCATTTCTTCCAGGTTTGCTGGTTTATGTGCATAGAGTTGTTTGTAGTAATCTCTGATGGTAGTTTGTATTTCTGTGGAATCTGTGGTGATATCCCCTTTTTTGTTTTTTATTGCATCTATTTGATTCTTCTCCCTTTTCTTTTTATTAATCTGGCTAGTGTTCTATTTTGTTGATCTTTTTAAAAAAACCAGCTCCTGGATTTATCGATTTTTGAAGGGTTTTTATGTCTCTGTCTCCTTCAGTTCTGCTCTGATCTTAGTTATTTCTGGTCTTCTGCCAGCTTTTGAGATTTTTTGATATCGCTCCTTTAGCTCTTTCGATTTTGATGATAGGATGTCGATTTTAGATCTTTCCTCGCTTCTCTGGTGGGCATTTATTGCTATAAATTTTCCTCTAGAGACTGTTTTAAATGTGTCCCAGAGATTCTGGTTCATTGTGTTTTTGTTCTCATTGGTTTCAAAGAACATCTTTATTTCTGCCTTCATTTCATTGTTTATCCAGACGACATTCAGGAGCAGATTGTTCAGTTTCCATGAAGTTGTGTGGTTCTGAGTTAGTTTCTTAATTCTGAGTTCTAACTTGATTGCACTGTGGTCTGAGAGACTGTTTGTTATGATTTCCATTCTTTTGCATTTGCTGAGGAGTGATTTACGTCCAATTATGTGGTCAATTTTAGAGTAGGTGCAATGTGGTGCTGAGAAGAATGTATATTCTGTGGATTTGGGGTGGAGATTTCTGTAGATGTCTATTAGATTCGCTTGGTCCAGATCTGAGTTCAAGTCCTGGATATTCTTGTTAATTTTCTGTCTCGTTGATCTGTATAATATTTGCAGTGGAGAGTTAAAGTCTCCCACTATTATCGCGTAGGAGTTTAAGTCTCTTCGTAGGTAATTAAGAACTTGCTTTATGTACCTGGGTGCTCCTGTATTGGGTGCATATATATTTAGGATCATTAGCTCTTCTAGATGCATTGATCCTTTTACCATTATATAATGCCCTTCTTTGTCTCTTTTGATCTTTGTTGCTTTAAAGTCTATTTTATCAGAGATGAGAATTGCAACTTCTGCTTTTTTTTTGCTCTCCATTTGCTTGATAAATCTTCCTCCATCCCTTTATTTTGAGCCTATGTGTGTCCTTGCATGTGAGATGGGTTTCCTGAATATAGCACACTGATGGTTCTTGACTTTTTATCCAATTTGCCAGTCTGTGTCTTTTGATTGGGGCATTTAGCCCATTTACCTTTAAGCTTAATATTGTTATGTGTGAATTTGATCCTGCCATTTTGATGCTGGCTGGATATTTTGCCTGATAGTTGACGCATTTTCTTCATTATGTCAGTGGTCTTTTCCATTTGGTACAGTTTTGGAGTGACTGATACTGGTTGTTCCTTTCTATGTTTAGTGCTTCTTTCAGGAGCTCTTGTAAGGCAGGCCTGGTGGTGACTAAAGCTCTCAGCAATTGCTTGTCCATAAAGGATTTTATTTCTCCTTCACTTATGAAGCTTAGTTTGGCTGGATATGAAATTCTAGGTTGAAAGTTCTTTTCCTTAAGGATGTTGAATATTGGCCCTCACTCTCTTCTGCACTTGCTGCGAAACTCTCAATCCAGAGCATTTCAGATTGCTTGTTTTGTGGGGGTGGTACCTGCTGAGCCAAATCACCTCGCTCCCTGTCTCAGCCCCCTTCCTTTCAACTGAATGGGCTGTTCTGTCTCCCAGGTGTTCCAGGCGGCAGTTGAAACAGCTGCCTAGATTTGTGTGAGTTTCTGTGCACCAACCTGTGGCACCAGCCATGCAGAAAAGTTGTGGTGCTTTTTAGCCTGGGAATCTCCTGGTCTGTGGGCATGAAAACTTGTTTGGAAATGCAGTGAGGACTCACCCTCTGTGTTGTTCTTGCTGGGAACTGTATTCGGGAGCTGTTCTTATTCGGCTCTCTTGGATCCTCTCCCCAGTAGCGAGGTATTAAGACCTAATCAAACTCCACAGCTTCTGCACAGCAAAAGAAACAGTCACTAGAGTGAATCGGCAACCAACAGAATGGGAGAAAATTTTTGCAGTTTACCCATCTGACAAAGGGCTGATATCCAGAATTTACAAAGAACTCAAACAGATTTACAAGAAAAATAAACAAACAAGCCCATTCAAAAATGGGCAAAGGATATGAACAGACACTTTACAAAAGAAGACATACATGAGGCCAACAAACATATGAAAAAATGCTCATCATCACTGGTCATTAGAGAGATGCAAATCAAAACCACATTGAGATACCATCTCATGCCAGTTAGAATGGCGATCATTAAAACATCTGGAGACAACAGATGCTGGAGAGGATGTGGAGAAATAGGAACACTTTAACACTGTTGGTGGGAGTGTAAATTAGTTCAACCATTGTGGAAGACAGTGTGGTGATTCCTTAAGGACCTAGAAATAGAAATTCCATTTGACCCAGCAATCCCATTACTGGGTATATATCCAAATGACTATAAATCATTCTACTATAAGGACACATGCACACGAATGTTCATTGCAGCACTGTTTACGATAGCAAAGACCTGGAATCAACCGAAATGCCCATTGATGATAGACTGGACAAGGAAAATGTGGCACATATACACCATGGAATATTATGCAGAAATCAAAAATGATGAGTTTGTGTCCTTTGTAGGGACATGAATCTGGAGAACATCATTCTCAGCAAACTGATATAAGAACAGAAAATGAAATACCGCATATTCTCACTCATAGGCGGGTGATGAACAATGAGAACACATGGACACAGGGAAGGGAGCGCTACACACTGGGGTCTATTGAGGGGAATAGGAGAGGGACAGTGTGGGGGAGAGCTGGGGAGGGATAGCATGGGGAGCAATGCCAAATGTGGGTGAAGGGGAGGATGGCAGCAAAACACACTGCCACATGTGTACCTATGCAACTATCTTGCATGTTCTGCACATGTACCCCAAAACCTAAAATGCAATAAAAAAAAAGAAATAGTTTTAATTAAAAAAAAAATCTTTTGATTGAGTGAAAACCCCACAATGAAAGTATAAACCATAGTCATATGGGTGTGGCAGGTGCTGGATACGGTTAGGCTCTGTGTCCCCACCCAACTTGCATGTTGAATTGTAATTCCCAAAGTTGGGGGAGGGAGCTGGTGGGAGGTGATTGAATCATGGGGTTGGATTTCTTCCTGGCTATTCTTGTGATATAGTGAGTTCTCACGAGATCTGGTTTAAAAGTGTGTAGCACTTAACCCTTCACTCTTTCTCTTGCTCCGCCGTGGTAAGATGTGCTGTTTTCCTTCACCTTCAGCCATGTTTGTGTTTCCTGAGGTCTCCCCGCCATGGTTCCTGTAAAGCCTGCAGAAGGGAGTCAATTAAACCTCTTTTCTTCATAAATCACTCAGTCTTAAGTAGTTTTTTTTTTTTTGAGCCAGAGTCTTGTTCTGTTGCCCAGGCTGGAGTGCAGTGGTGTGATCTTGGCTCACTGCATCTTCCGCCTCTCAGGTTCAAGCAGTTCTCCTGCCTTAGTCTCCCAAAGTGCTGGATTACAGGTGTGAGCCACCTGGCCCAGCCTAAGTAGTTGTTTATAGCAGTGTGAGAACAGACTTAATACAATGCCCAATGTTTGGAAAAGATGAACCAGGATGGGGCAGAGAGCAGTGTTTTCCTGGCTTTACCACTTAACAGGTGGGCCAAACTCTCAACCTCTCCAAGCTCTAGTTTCCTCATCTATAAAATAGTATAATGAAACTGGGTGCGATGGCTCACACCTCTAATCCCAGCATTCTGGGAGGCTGAGGCGGGTGGATGACCTGATCAGGAGTTCGAGACCAGCCTGACCAACATGGAGAAACCCTGTCTCTACTAAAAATACAAAACTAGCCAGGCATGGTGGCACATGCCTGTAATCCCAGCTACTCAGGAAGGTGAGGCATGAGAATCACTTGAACCCAGGAGGCGGAGGTTGCAGTGAGCTGAGTTTGCACCATTGCACTCCAACCTGGGCGACAAGAGTGAAACTCCATCTCAAAACAACAACAACAAAAATAGTATAATGAACATTGGGTTGTTCCAAGGTTTAACTAAGAGCTTTAATGTAAAGTACTTAGCACAGTCCCTGGCACATAGGAAGACTTGACAAACAGAAGCAAATTATTATTATTTTTATGAAAGAAATGATACAAATAATCAGAGCAAACAGGATCCTGAAGAATTCAAATGGTCAATTAATACCTTTTCTCGGTGAGAACAACCCAGGATTGGAGCTCGTGTTGAATCTGCAAACGGTGAGTCAGAGCTGCATTTACAGACTGATCTTTGTTGCCCACAGAACGGGGAAACTCCCAAGTATAAAAAGACACGGGACGCCAGGCAGTAGGTCTGCCTGGCGAAGCCGGCAGCCGGGGTGGCGGCGGCCGGCCCTACCCAGCAATCCCCACTGGGCGCGCGTGTCCGGGTGCCCTGTTGAACCGGCAACCTGAGACTTGAGAGGGCTGGACTTGAGACTGAATGAGACTTGGACAGTAGCCCAGCCCAGGGGATTGCAGGGACAGATCGTTTGGGATACCCAGTGGGACGAACAAAACCGCGATTTCAAACTATCCCGAGCAGACGGTCCGAGGCGCTCTGTGGGGGAGGGGCGTCCACCACTACCGAGGCAACCCGCCCCAACTGAGATACACGCCCACTGCTGACGCAGCCAGCCGTTGCCGAGGCAACCCGCCCCAACTGAGATACACGCCCACTGCTGACGCAGCCAGCCGTTGCCGAGGCAACCCGTCCCTACTGAGATACACGCCCACTGGTGACGCAGCCTGCTGTTGCTGAGGCAACACGCTACAACGAAGAGACTCCGCCGCAGGGCGTGGCAGAGACCACAGCAGAGCCTGCAGGAACAGGGCGAATCACACAACAGCAGGGCGGAGCCTCGGCAGCCAAACAATGGCTAGTCTGCCTTCTAGCTGGGCAGGACACCTCATCGAACATCCAAAAATAAAGCCCAAACCCCTCAACACAGAGCATTTGAGAAAAAAAAAAAAAAAGGTTTTTTTATGAGCTCTGTTGCAGCAGAATCAAACATAGCAGCCTAACAGCCCTGAATGAACAACAGAGCGCACAGCTCAGCAATTAAGCCCGTATAAAGTACAAACGGTCTCCTCAAGCAGCTCCCTGACCCCTCTATATCCAAAAGACTGACATTAGGCAGGCATCATCCTGGGACAAAAAGAAAGATAGCAGAAAAAGAAACTGGTAGCATCCCTCGCTGTGCCACAGCTGCTAGAGGTGCACCCCAGACAAGCAGGGTCTGGAGCGGACCTCAGCAGTCATACAGCAAAGGGGCTAGACTGGTAGAAGGAAAACCAAGCAACAGAAATACTTCATCATCAACATTTCAGGTGTCCACTCAGAGACCCAATCGAAAAGTCAGCAACTACGCAAACGACCAGCGGACAAATCCACAAAGATGGGAAGAAACCAGCGCAAAAAGGAGGAAAACACCCGAAACCAGAACACCTCGCCTCCTAGAAAGGACCAAAACTCCTCACCAGCAAGGGAACAAAGCTGGACGGAGAATGACTGTGACGAAATGACGGAATTAGACTTCAGAAGATGGATAATGAGAAACTTTTGTGAGCTAAAAGATCATGTATTAAATCAATGCAAAGAAACTAAGAACCTTGAAAAAAGATTTGAAAAAAGATTCGAGGAAATGATAACAAGAATGGATAACTTAGAGAGGAATATGAATGAATTAAAGGAGCTGAAAAACACAATACGAGAACTTCGCGAAGCAAACACAAGTTTCAATAGCCGAATTGACCAAGCAGAAGAAAGAATATCTGAAGTCGAAGACCAACTCAATGAAATAAAACGAGAAACCAAGATCAGAGAAAAAAGCGCAAAAAGGAATGAACAAAGTCTCCAAGAAATGTGGGACTATGTGAAAAGACCTAACCTACGTTTGATAGGTGTACCAGAAGGGGACGAAGAGAATGAATCCAAGCTGGAAAATACTCTTCAGGACATCATCCAGGAAAATTTCCCCCACCTAGCAAGACAGGCCAACACTCAATTGCTGGAAATACAGAGAACACCACAAAGATATTCCGCAAGAAGAGCAACCCCAAGGCACATAATCGTCAGATTCAACAGGGTTGAAATAAAGGAGAGAATACTAAGGGCAGCCAGAGAGAAAGGTCGGGTCACCCACAAAGGGAAGCCCATCAGACTCACAGCAGATCTCTCGGCAGAAACACTACAAGCCAGAAGAGAGTGGGGGCCAATATTCAACATTCTTAAAGAAAAGAACTTTCAACCCAGAATTTCATCTCCAGCCAAACTGAGCTTCAGAAGTGAAGGAAAAATAAAATCCTTTGCGAACAAGCAAGTACTCAGAGATTTTGTCACCACCAGGCCTGCTTTACAAGAGCTCCTAAAAGAGGCACTACACATAGAAAGGATCAACCAGTACCAGCCATTCCAAAATCACACTGAATGCTAAAGAGCTTCAACATAATGAAGAATCTACAACAACTAACAGGCAAAACAGCCACTTAGCATCAAAATGGCAGTATCAAATTCACACATAACAATATTAACCCTAAATGTAAATGGACTAAATGCACCAATCAAAAGACACAGACTGGCAAATTGGATAAAAATCCAAAACCCATCAGTGTGCTGTATCCAGGAAACCCATCTCACATGCAAGGATACACAAAGGCTCAAGATAAAGGGATGGAGGAAGATTTGCCAAGCTAATGGAAAGCAAAAAAAAGCAGGAGTTGCAATTCTCATCTCTGATAAAATAGACTTTAAAGCAACAAAGATCAAAAGAGACAAAGAAGGCCATTACATAATGGTAAAAGGATCAATACAACAAGAAGAGCTAACGATCCTAAACATATATGGACCCAATACAGGAGCACCCAGATACATAAGGCAAGTTCTTAATGACTTACAAAAGGACTTAGACTCCCACACAATAATAATGGGAGACTTTAACACTCCACTGTCAATACTAGACAGATCAACCAGACAGAAAATCAACAAGGATATCCAGGGCTTGAACTCAGACCTGGAGCAAGCAAACCTGATAGACATTTACAGAACTCTCCACCCCAAATCCACAGAATACACATTCTTCTCAGCACCACATCACACCTACTCTAAAATTGACCACATAATTGGAAGTAAAGTACTGCTCAAGAAATGCAAAACAACTGAAATCATAACAAACAGCCTCTCAGACCATAGTGCAATCAAGTTAGAACTCAGAATTCAGAAACCGACCCAGAACCGCACAGCTTCATGGAAACTGAACAACTGGCTCTTGAATGTTGACTGGATAAACAACGAAATGAAGGCAGAAATAAAGAAGTTCTTCGAAACCAATGAGAACGAAGACACAACGTGCCAGAACCTCTGGGACACATTTAAAGCAGTCTCTAGAGGAAAGTATATAGCAATAAGTGCCCATATGAGGAGAATGGAGAGATCCAAAATTGACACCCTATTGTCAAAATTGAAAGAGCTAGAGGAGCAAGATCAACAAAACTCAAAACCCAGCAGAAGACAAGAAATAACTAAGATCAGAGCTGAGCTGAAGGAGATTGAGACACGAAAAACCCTTCAAAAAATCAATAAATCCAAGAGCTGGTTTTTTGAAAAGATCAACAAAATAGACAGACCACTAGCCAGATTGATTAAAAAGAAAAGAGAGAACAACCAAATAGATGCAATAAAAAATGATAAAGGGGAAATCACCACAGATTCCACAGAAATTCAAACCATCATCAGAGAATATTACAAACAACTCTATGCACATAAACTAGTAAACCTGGAAGAAATGGATAAATTCCTGGACTCCTGTGTCCTCCCAAGCCTAAACCAGGAGGAAGCTGAAACTATGAATAGACCAATAACAAGGTCTGAAGTTGAGGCAGCAATTAAGAGCCTACCACACAAAAAAAGCCCAGGTCCAGACGGGTTCACAGCCGAATTCTACCAGACACACAAGGAGGAGCTGGTACCATTCCTTCTAAAACTATTTCAAACAATCCAAAAAGAGGGAATCCTTCCCAAATCATTTTATGAGACCAACATCATCCTGATACCAAAACCCGGCAGAGACCCAACGAGAAAAGAAAACTTCAGGCCAATATCCATGATGAACATAGATGCAAAAATCTTCAATAAAATATTGGCAAGCCGATTGCAACAGCAAATCAAAAAACTTATTCATCACGATCAAGTAGGATTCATCCCAGGGATGCAAGGCTGGTTCAACATATGCAAGTCTATCAACGTAACTCACCACATAAACAGAACCAAAAACAAAAACCACATGATTATCTCAATTGACGCAGAGAAGGCATTTGACAAAATTCAACAGCCCTTTATGCTAAAAACCCTCAATAAACTCGGTATCGATGGAACGTATCTCAAAGTAATAAAAGCTATTTATGACAAACCAACAGCCAATATCATACTTAATGGGCAAAAACTGGAAGCATTCCCTTTAAAATCTGGCACTAGACAAGGATGCCCTCTCTCACCACTCCTATTCAATATAGTACTGGAAGTTCTAACCAGAGCAATGAGGCAAGAAAAAGAAATAAAGGGTATTCAAATAGGAAAGGTGGAAGCCAAATTGTCTCTATTTGCAGACGACATGATAGTATACCTAGAAGACCCCATCGCCTCAGCCCAAAAACTCCTGAAACTGATAAGCAACTTCAGCAAAGTCTCAGGATATAAAATCAATGTGCAAGAATCACAAGCATTCGTCTACACCAATAACAGACTTAAAGAAAGCCAAATCAAGAGCGAACTGCCATTCGCAATTGCTACAAAAAGAATAAAATACCTTGGAATACAACTCACAAGGAACGTAAGGGACCTCTTCAAGGAGAACTACAAACCACTGCTCAACGAAATCAGAGAGGACACAAACAGATGGAGAAACATTCCATGTTCATGGTTAGGAAGAATTAACATCGTGAAAATGGCTATACTGCCCAAAGTAATTTACAGAATCAACGCTATCCCCATCAAGCTACCATTGACTTTCTTCACAGAACTGGAAAAAACCACCATGAACTTCATATGAAACCAAAAGAGAGCCCGCATAGCCAAGTCAATTCTAAGCAAAAAGAACACAGTGGGGGGCAACACACTACCGGATTTCAAACTATACTACAAGGCTACAGTAATCAAAACAGCATGGTACTGGTACCAAAACAGAGATATAGACCAATGGAACAAAACAGAGGCACCGGAGGCAACACAACATACATACAACTATACAATCTTTGATAAACCCGACAAAAACAAGCAATGGGGAAAGGATTCCATGTTTAAAAAATGGTGTTGGGAAAACTGGTTAGCCATGTGCAGAAAGCAGAAACTGGACCCCTTCCTGACACCTTACACTAAAATTAACTCCAGATGGATTAAAGACTTAAACATAAGACCTGGCACCATAAAAACCCTAGAAGGAAATCTAGGCAAAACCATCCAGGACATAGGAGTAGGCAAGGACTTCATGACCAAAACACCAAAAGCACTGGCAACAAAAGCCAAAATAGACAAATGGGACCTAATCAACTCCACAGCTTCTGCACGGCAAAAGAAACAGTCACTAGAGTGGATCGGCAACCAACAGAATGGGAAAAAATTTTTGCAGTCTACCCATCTGACAAAGGGCTGATATCCAGAATTTACAAAGAACTCAAACAGATTTACAGGAAAAAAACAAACAAGCCCATTCAAAAGTGGGCAAAGGATATGAACAGATACTTTACGAAAGAAGACATATATGAGGCCAACAATCATATGAAAAAATGCTCATCGTCACTGGTCATCAGAGAGATGCAAATCAAAACCACATTGAGATACCATCTCACGCCAGTTAGAATGGCAATCATTAAAAAATCTGGAGACAACAGATGCTGGAGAGGATGTGGAGAAATAGGAACACTTTTACACTGTTGGTGGGAGTGTAAATTAGTTCAACCATTGTGTAAGACAGTGTGGCGATTCCTCAAGGCCTTAGAAATAGAAATTCCATTTGATCCAGCAATCCCATTACTGGGTATATATCCAAAAGACTATAAATCGTTCTACTATAAGGACACATGTACACGAATGTTCATTGCAGCACTGTTTACAATAGCAAAGACCTGGAATCAACCCAAATGCCCATTGATAATAGACTGGATTGGAAAAATGTGGCACATATACACCATGGAATATTATGCAGCAATCAGAAATGATGAGTTTGTGTCGTTTGTAGGGACATGGATGAATCTGGAGAACATCATCCTCAGCAAACTGACACAAGAACAGAAAATGAAACACCGCATATTCTCACTCATAGGTGGGTGATGAAAAATGAGAACACATGGACACAGAAAGGGGAGTACTAAACAGTGGGGTCTATTGGGGGGAAAAGGGGAGGGCCAGTGGGAGGGGGAGGTGGGGAGGGATAGCCTGGGGAGAAATGCCAAATGTGGGTGAAGGGGAGAAGAAAAGCAAAGCACACTGCCATGTGTGTACCTACACAACTGTCTTGCATGCTCTGCTCATGTACCCCAAAACCTATAATCCAATAAAAAATTAAAAAAAAAAATACCTTTTTTCTAGGCCAGTGGTTCTCATGGTTGTGGGGGCGACACAAGAGCCCCTCACCCCCAACTCTCCACTTTCAGGAGGCCCCGAGTGAAGACCCCTGATTCTCATGAGAATCACCTGTGTGATTTTCTCGTTCACAGAATGCTGGGCTTCACTCCCATAGTTTCTGATTGAGTGGGCCTGGAGTAGGCCCGGAATGCGCATGTCTAACGGGTGCCCAGGTGATGCTGATGCTGATAGCTAATGCTCTGATGTGAAACTGGCAGTTAAGAGAAGTCGCCTGCTCTAAAGCACTGTGGTTGTGAAACATCCTGCAGTGAAAACAGGAGCTTGTACGATGGAGAGGTATGATTTTTCACAGCTTCTTCCCCTAACAAAGGGGATCTGAGAGCTTTCTACATCAGCCTGGGAGAAAGCAGCAGAGTTTGATTAAACAGAATTTGTGAACAGCAGATGTTTAGTGAGGGAGGAAGGTGCTCAACCAGTTGAATTTCTTTAAATCTTGCTCCAGTTCAGTGTTTTTCCAAGTTCCGGACCAACAGCATCAGTGTCACCTAGAAACTTGTGAGAAATGCAAATTCTTGGGCTCCAAGTGGGGCCTAGTGATCTGGTTCAACAAGCCCTCCAGGTGATTCCGATGTTTGCTACAGTTTGAGAAGCACTGATCTAAGTGAATTGTGTCTCTTTATGCATGGAAGACAGGGAGGCTAACATAAGTTTATCTTATTTAAATAAATAATTACAGGCCGGGCACAATGGCTCACGCCTGTAATCCCAGGACTTCGGGAGGCCAAGGTGGGAGGATCATGAGGTCAGGAGATCGAGAACATCCTGGCTAACATGGTGAAACTCCATCTCCACTAAAAATACAAAAACTAGCCAAGCATGGTGGTGGGCGCCTGTAGTCCCAGCTATTCGGGAGGCTGAGGCAGAAGAATCGCTTGAACCTGGGAGGGATAGGTTGCAGTGAGCTGAGATCGTGCCACTGCACTCCAGCCTGGGCGACAGAGTAAGACTCAGTCTCAAAAAAAAAAAAATTATAAAAAACCTAATTGGCTGATTATACTTTCAAAACTTCTGGGGAAAGCAAGCCTGGGTGGCAGCCTTGCAGATTACCCTCCTTACAGTTACCCTCCTTTATCCCCCATGCCAGCATGTCAGCCAGACTGCATACTAGTATTACCTGGGCAATTAAAAAAAATTATTGTTGCTTGGTTTTTACCCTCAGACATTCTGCTTTAGTTTTTCTGGGATGAAGCTTGAGCATCATACTTGTGTGTGTGTGTGCATCTGTGGGCATATGTGTGTTTTGAGAAAGAGCCTCACTCTTGTTGACTAGGCTGGAAAGCAGTGGTGCGATCTCAGCTCACTGCAACCTATCCCTCCCAGGTTCAAGCGATTCTTCTGCCTCAGCCTCCTGAGTAGCTGGGACTACAGGCTTGCACCATCACACCTGGCTAATTTTTGCATTTTTAGTAGAGATGGGGTTTTGCCATGTCGGCCAGGCTGGTTTTGAACTCCTGCCTAAAGTGATCCACTCACCTTGGCCTCCCAAAGTGCTGGGATTACAGGCGTGAGCCACTCTGCCCGCATGAGCAGCATATTTTTAAAAGCTCCCCTGGTGATTCTAGTGGACTGAGAACCACCAGTCTATGTAATTATTTATCTGTTTAGTGTCTGTCTGTCCCAAAGGTTTAGAAGTTACACAAGGGGAGGGACTGTAAATATTTGTTGAATGAAAAATAGATGAATGGAAGTGTGGATATTTCTTTGCAATACTGATTTTGTTTCCTTTGGATATATACCCAGCAGTGGGATTGCTGGATCCTATGGTAGCTCTATTTTTAATTTTTTGAAGACCCTCCATACTGTCTTCCATTATGGCTGTACCGATATTCACAGTAGCTAAGCTATGAAAGCAATCTAAATGTCAGTCAACAGATAAATGGATAAAGAAAATGTTAATAATAAATGTGAATTATTATTCAGCCTTATAAAAGAAGAACATTTTGTCATTTCCAACAACATGGATGAATCTGGAAGACATTATGCTAAGTGAAATGTCAGACACAGAAAGGCAAACACTGTGGATTTCACTAATGTGTGGAATCTAAAATAGCCAAACACACAGAAGCAGAGAGTAGAGCTTGTCCCTGACAAGAATGGTGGCTGCCAGGGGCTGGGGGTAGATGTTGGTTAAGGGGTTCCAGATCTCAGTTATGCCAGATGAACAAGTTCTGGAGAGTTAATGCACAGCCTGGCGACTATCGTCACCAATGCTGTGTTGCATGTTTGAAACTTGCTGAGAGGGTAGATCTTAAGTGTTCTTACCACACACACATATGCAAAAGAGAAAAAAAGCAAAGAAAATGGTAACCAGGTGAGGTGATGGGTATGGTAATTAGCTTGATTGTGGTAATCATTTCATAATGCATATGTATATCAAACATCCAGTTATATACCTTAAGATTATGCAATTTTAATTTATCAATTATACCTAAATAAAGCTGAAAAAAATTAACAAGTGAAGGAGATTATTGCAGGGTAGGCCTTCTACAGGGTTCTCGTGAGGCAGTGACAAATTCACTGGCCTGACCTGGACCCTGACTGATGGGAGCTGGCCTTCCTGGTAGAGGAAATGGCATGAGTGCGTTGGAGGCTGGAGCCTGTAAGGGAAGCTCAGAGAACACCAGTCTGCCCAGGCTGATAAACTTGGGTCAAAGGGATAATGAATAATGTTGGAGAAGGGCCTTGAATGCTGAGTCAAGGAGTTTAGGCTTCTTCCACTGATTACCACTTCTGGGGGTCATTGCTTCTGTTTTCTTACCTCTCCCATCTTGAAGATCAGCTTCAGGGTGGAGAAGGTCTGGGGGACAATTTCTCCTATTGATGCCACTCTGTTCCCTATTCAAGCCAGGGACAGAGAAGAAGCCCAACTCTAGCTGGACTCCTGAGAACATATGGCCCTTGGAAATCATAGTAAGAGGAAGCCATCTTCTTCATTAATTGATTAATGTAATTAAAAAAAGATAAGTATGTTGATGCTGACTACATTAGAGTTAATTTGTATGGGCAATTAGCTGCACTCCTTCCTTCATGCTAACTGTCTCAGCTGTGCTAGTGCACAGCCACCCTGGGGGTCATTAGTGGGTGCTTGGTTGGCCCCTGTGAACCTTATTTTGGGCACCCTAGTGCCTAAAAAGAGCACGTAAGCTCCCAGATGTGGATGAAATGCAAGCTTTGTGGCCTTTGGAGAAGTATCCTAACATCTCTGATTCTCAGTTTTCTTGTCTGTGCAATGTGGATGATTATACTGATCGAACAAAGATTTGTGAACATTTGAGAGGTGTGCGCCAGAGCCTTGTAGGGAGCAGCACATCCTCTTCCTTCCAAGGCTGTCTCCCTTTTCTGGTGACTAGGCCTTGGCACACCCTGCTCTGGGTCCTTAACCCGAGATGTTCCTGTAAGGCCCCTGGGACTTTGTGGGTCTGACTGTCACCCTACTTTGCTTCTACCCTGATGCTGTCTCCATTCTCACTTGCTCTCCTGGGCTTGTCTCTGAGAGCTCCTGCATCTCTTTCCTTCTCTCCCACCATCCCAACTCCTCCTGGGCCAACATACTCTTCCCAGGGAAGCCCGAGATCCCTCTCTGCAGTCAGATCTCTCCTTGGTCATCCAGATCCCAGGATCCAGCTCCCTGTGGAATGTCCCACTAGGATATGGCAGCTCTAAAGCCGATGACTTCACTTCTCCTGTCCCAACACCCCAAATCAAATCCCTTTCTAGGACTCCCAGAGCTTGTCATCCTCCCTGCCCTGTGAATCCAGTGGGTCCCAACACAGCCACCTGGGTGCTTTCTCCCTGCTCACCCCTTCTTGCCCTGCCCCCACCCCAGTGAGGACTTCTGTTCTGTTCCTTTCCCTTGCTCCCATCCTCCATGTCCTGACTCACGGTCATGGGCTTATTGGGTATTTGTATATGTTCTTTGAAGAATATCTATTCAAATCCTTTACCCTTTATTAGCTTCCCACTGCCCTTAGATAAAATGCAAACTTTATGTCATGCCATATGCTTGCATGGTCTTTTCCTCAACTTCCTTTCTGCTCTCATCATCTGCTACCACATTCTCTCTTGCTCCCTGGTCTTTTTGAATTTCTTGAAATGTATTCTGTTCCTTCTCAACTTAGGACCTTTGCACATGCTGTACCCTCTACCTGTGAAGCTCTCCTCCCCACTCTTGCATACTTGTGTACCTATGAGTTATTCATATTTTTGTTTCAGTATTTCTTTTCCAGAGAAACTGACTCTTCTATTCTCCTCCATCTAGATTCAGTCTTTCTCTATTGCCTACCTTCCTGTCTCATTATCTCTCATCGTGATTCACATGTTCAGCTATTGCTGTGTAACAATAGCAAAAAAAACCACAGAATCTCAGTGACATTCAATAGTAAGTATTTATTTCATTCATGGGTTGGTGGCTCAGCTCTCATCCATTTCTCGCTTATTCACCTCCTAGGATCAGCAAGCTAGGCAGGGCACATTGTAATGGCTATGACTAAAGCATAAGGGGGAAAGCCTCCTTGTACAAGCTCATCCAAAATTCTTGCTTAGGTCATGACTACTCACATCTCATTGGCCGAAACAATGCCCAAATTTGCCAAAGTCCATGAGTGGGAGGAATTGCAAGGTTATTTGAAAAAGCTTGACACAAAAAGGGGTGGAGAATTGGAGCCAGTCATTCAACCTACCCCATATCTTTTGTGCAGTCACATTGACTAATTAATAACGTATTTCTTATTTGATTATTTAATTGTTTTCAATCTCCCTGCTCCCTGAGGGCAGGGCACTGCCTACTCTGTTTACTTCTTTGTGTCTCAGTGCTTAGCGCTGTACCTGGAATATATGAGATTATAAGTATTGAAGTAATTGGTTGGATAAATGAATGAATAAATGAGGCTGGGCATGGTGGTGCACTACTGTAATCCCAGCACTTTGGGAGGCCAAGGTAGGGGGATTGCTTGAGCTCAGGGGTTCAAGACCAGCTGGACAACATGTGAAACCCATCTCTACAAAAACCGCAAAAATTAGCCAGATGTGGTGGTGCATGCCTGTAGTCTCAGCTACTCAGGAGGCTGAGGGGAAAGGATTGTTTGAGCCCGGGAGGTTGAGACTGAAGTGAGCCATGGGCATGCCATTGCCCTCCAGCCTGGGTAACAGAGTGAGACCCTATCTAAAAAAAAAAGTTTCTCTCACCCTCTTTTCTATCTCTGTAAAATGAGAATAACAACCTTCCAATCATTGGGATGTTGGAAAGATTCTGTTTAAATGAGGCTTTACCATCTGAACGACCCAAATGATTTGGCAGGTCAAAGTCCAGCACAAGCTGAGGATCCTATCCTGACCCAGGGACCCCTATGGGGCCGGCACACCCTCAAGTCCACTCACCAGGGAGCAGCACATCCTGCGGTCCTTCTGTAGATTAGTGAATTGCATCCAGGCTCCCGGAAGTCCACATCCACAGTCTGAGGGTTCCCAGGACCCCTGCAAAACTAACAGCTTGATCCCCATGAAAAGTATCTGCTTATGAGGGCAACTATCATGCCTCAGTGTCCCCCCAGCCCTGACTCCCTCTGTACAGGCTGCAGATATGCTGTGTGGCAGCATGAAGGATGTCCTTCTCAGTATCATCTGGATCTGAGTAGAGGGTCTATTTATAGGACAGGAAATGTCACACCTATGTTTCCAGTATTTCCTCTATTGAAAGGTACAACCTGCCAGGCTGCACAAGAAGATTTCTTTGCAGTGGGAACAAGAATTGAGGTGGGAGTCACACTGGGCATGGGGTTTAGAGGCCAAAGTCCTTCCTCACAGCCCTGGCTCACCTGGAAATAGCCCCTCCTTCCTGCTGGGTAAGGTCAAGGACCTCTCTGACTCAGCCTGTCTACCCATGACCTCTTCATCTGAGCTTGAGGCTCTCATCATCTTTGGTCTTTGCATTATTGCTTATTTTTTCTATCCTGTGGCTTAGGATAATTATCAAACAAAATAATGATCAAAGCTAGTCTTTATTAAGAAAACAGTGGGAGCCAGGTGCCATGCTAAGCCCTTTCATAAACATAATTCAGGTCTCTCTACAATCTTAGGAGGTAAAAGCATTAGTAGGCTCAGATGAGGAAACTGAGGCTCAGAGATGTTAAGTTCTTGTTTGAGGTTATGCTGCTCTTGGTTCCTTCCTATGAAAGACTCACATATATTTGGAGCCCAGAACTCCCACCCATTCTAGAGGCCTTGTTTCTCTGTGTCCTTGCTCTCCTGGGGTTACTGCCCATTATCTTTGGGGCTTGGGACAAGATGGTCTTGGGACATGATTCTCCAGAATCCTAGGGCTCCTCCAGATACTGGGAAGAGGAGGCAGCCCACCTCCAGGGACTGTTTGCAGCATTGAGCTTGAACTTACTTTATTCATATGTCACAAAGGCAAAGATCCCAACAGGCTGACAGACTGAGTGTGGGATCTGGATCTCTCAGCAACACGCAACTACCTCTGTTACTATAAAAGCCATGTTTTTAGAAGATTTCAGAAAAAAATTCATAATGTGAAAGAAAAAAAGCTATGTGACAAAAAAACCATCTGAGAGGCAGTCGTTACCATCTGCTGCCTGTGCAGCTGCTTCTAGGTTGCAGACCACTCCCCCACTTCCTCTGATCTGCCTGGGAAGGGTTTCAAGCCCAAGACTGGTGTGTTGGTGTGGACTCAACACATCTGAGTAGGAAGTTGAAGGCATTCATGCAATGTGCGTTGAGAGCCCCTATCTTGAGTCAAGCATACCTTTCAGCCATCTTTCCCTGCTCCGCTACTGCATACTCCTGATTTTAACATAGCCCTTAGTTTCTCCATCCGTAAAATGGGGTAATATTTGTATATATCATTGGCCCAGCAAGTGAAGACACAGGGAGCAGCTCTTGCTTTTGGGTATAAAGGCAAATCCGTGCCTGCCTTCAGGTCTCTGGACCACGAGGGTTCTATTCCTCTCATTTAATTCATTTCAATGATAAGCCATTGAAAAAGGGAAGATTTTTTTTTTTTTTGAGACAAAGTCTCACTCTGTTGCCTAAGCTGGAGTGCAGTGGCATGATCCCAGCTCACTGCAACCTGGGTTCAAGTGATTCTCCTGCCTCAGCCTCCTGAGTAGCTGGGACTACAGGCACATGCCACCAGGTCCGGCTAATTTTTTTCTATTTTTTTTTTTTAGCAGAGATGGGGTTTCATTATGTTGGCCAGGCTGGTCTTGAACTCCTGATCTTGTGATCTGTCTGTCTTGGCCTCCCAAAATTTTGGGATTACAGACATGAGCCACTGCGCCCAGCTGGGAGATATATTTTTATGGTCACCATTTGGGGGCTTCCTGATGTAGGAAGAGGAGGCCACAGAGAGTGAAGATGGTAACAACTTTTCTGGCCAGATCTCCCCTGTCTGGAGGGAGCTGTTGATGGTGAGCCCAGTTGCAGAGATGCACACAGTAGGTGACCTCAAGCAGGCTGAGGATACTCTTTACCAACTGGGAATTTTCAAGAGACTCAGAGCCCAGGCTTAGCCTGCCAGCCTGCTGGGGTCTAAGCCTCTGTGACATATAATTTAAATGAGCAGAAACTCCCTTGTGATGGTCTCTGTGTTCCTTTCTCAGGGTCTGGGGGGCAGGTAGCATGACTGCCTCTATGGCATAGATATGAGAGTTGACCACAGCATGAGTATGTCTACTGAGTGCAGAATGGAACAGGATCTGACCTCATTTTTACAGAATCGGAAGCAGAAGTCTTCTAACCTCATAGGGAGGATGGAAGAGTGAGTGGCATGATGCCTGGAAAACTCTCAGCACAAACACTGTGTCAGAGGATGTGCTTAATGCAGGATAGTAGTTATTATTATTGCCATTAGCATCGGTTATTATTATTACTGTCATCATCATTAGGAATGACATGGTGAGGAAGAGGTGGCTAGAGCTGACCTCCACAAGTTCATGCTTTCCCTTTAAGAGAATAGAGTTGATGCTGGCAGCTACCCCGACAGGACCTACACTACCCAGACTCCCTTGCATATCGTGGGGACCACATGACATGACTGGTTTTCACTGGTGAACTATGAGCAGAAGACTTTGTTTCAGTTTTAGGCCGAGAAGATTAAGAAGTGAGTCTACCTTCTCCACCCTCTCTTCCTCCACCTCCTGTCTAGAAGCAGAGTATTTTGAGGCCATGAGAGTCTGCACTGAGGAGCAGTATGCCTTGATGGCTGGGCCAGGTGGGGCATTTCCTCAAAGTTATCAAAAAGAGGACTTAGTGAGGAAGCTGAAAAATAAAGGCCAAAGGTTAACTCTGAAAAGCTTAGCAAGACCATAACTCGGATGATGAGTCCAGAGATTTGGTTGTAGTGAGAAGTGGAGTACATGTGGTTAGGGTGAATGGTTCAGAATGGAGGCTGAGATCGAAGATGCGTGGAAAGTGAGGGATACCCTCAAAGCACCTAAGGTTCAACCCTCTGCCCAGTAGGGAAGTCTCTTCAAGTTGGATTCAGTTTGGAAGTTAATCTTCCAACCAAAATATTGGGGCACCAAGTCCCTTCCCATGACACTCAGCGGGGAGACACATGGACCAGATCAAAAGGAAGGAAGAAGAGAGACCCCATTTTTGGGTGAATGAAACTGGAGGCAGGTCTTGTTCAGCATCTGATGGAAGAGATTGTTCTTGACCCTTTTGACATTGAGAGTAGACATCACTGGAGCCACAGAGATAAAACTCTTCGAAGAGTGAGTGTGATGAGTAGCTGGGTCTGAGAATTTTCTGCAATTGGAGTTAATGGAGTTAAAAGCCGCGATGCAAGGCGGAGACTATTCTCATGCAACAGGTGGGATGGGATATTTACTAAGCAACACCAGATCCCTGAACATTCTTAATGGCAAACAAGAGTCAGAGAAGTCCTGAACCAGTGGAGACATTCCCTGTCCTCTATTTGTTGGGAAGTCACCAATTCCTTAGCAAGGAGCAACTGGGTTATTAAACTGGAAACACTCTGCATTTATTTAAACTGTAGGAGTTATAATTTAACTGGTTAGCAGACTGCATGGAGATCTCATTCAGGATGAAGTCTTAACATTCCAGATCCCATTATTGTTCATGTAAAGTTCTGAATTCTTTTTTTTTGGAGACAGAGTCTTGCTCTATCACCCAGGCTGGAGTGCAGTGGTGTGCTCTTGGCTTCCTGCAACCTCCTCCTCCTGGGCTCAAGCAATTCTCGCGCCCCACCCTCCCAAGTAGCCGGGACTACAGGCATGCACCACCATGCCTGGCTAATCTTTTATTTTTATTTTTAATTTTTTAGTAGAAACGGGGTTTTACCATGTTGGCCAGGTTGGTCTCGAACTCCTGACCTCAGGTGACCCGCCCACCTTGGCCTCCCAAAGTGCTGGGGTTACAGGCGTGGGCCACAAGACCTGGCCAAAAGTTCTGAATTAAAGAAGTCCTCTAGGCATTTCTATAGAACAACACTTCACTAAAGTTTTCTTGCCCATAGAACAATAGCTCTGTGAGATGTTAATAGGTATTCCAAGGGAATAAGTTCTTGGTTAGAACGTGAGAAATATACTGGCTAAATAAATGTAATTGTTTCTGTTTCCTTGCAGTACTGCTGTTATGGTCAGAATGTTTGTGTTCCCCCAAAATTCATATGTTAAGATCCGAATCCTCAGCAAACTGACACAAGAACAGAAAACGAAACACCGCATATTCTCACTCATAGGCGGGTGATGCAAAATGAGAACACATGGACACAGAAAGGGGAGTACTAAACACTGGGGTCTATTGGGGGGAAAAGGGGAGGGCCAGTGGGAGGGGGAGGTGGGGAGGGATAGCCTGGGGAGAAATGCCAAATGTGGGTGAAGGGGAGAAGGAAAGCAAAGCATACTGCCATGTGTGTACCTACACAACTGTCTTGCATGCTCTGCTCATGTACCCCAAAACCTAAAATCCAATAAAAAATTAAAAAAAAAAAAAGATCCAAATCCTCAATGCAATTGTATTAGGAAGTTGAGCCTCTGGGAGGTGATTAGGTCATGAGTGTGGAGCCTACATGAATGGAATTAGTGTTGAATGAATGAGACCTCAGAGAGCTCTCTTGTCCTTTCCGCTATGTTGAAGATACAACCAGAAGTCAACAGTCTTCACCCTGGAAGACAGTCTTTACTAGAACCATGCAGTATGAAGGAAGATCCTGGACTTCCAGCCTGCAGAATTGTGAAAAAAAATTTCTGCTGTACATAAGCCACCCAGTCTATGAAAGTTCATTATAGCAGCTCAAACTAAGATAGTTGCTTAGAGCTTTCAACAAGTTGATGTGCATTGAGATCTCCACTTACAGGTTCAGGGGACCTTTTTTCCTGAGCCATGCTGTGAAACTCTGTTCTCCTTCCCATTCTTTGGGGAGGTGGGCACATCGTATACATACATTGTGTAGATGCTTGCTGGCAGATGCTGGTAGCCAGTGGGGACAGACCAAATCAGCAGCCCTCTTTTGCAGATAGGTCAGAGGTAGGTTCATTCTTGTCCAGGTGCCACCTTGGTTATGAAGGCCTGTGCAGGGCGCTGTGGGAATGTGGAGGAGAGGGGTTCACTCTCTTCGGTGAGGTCAGGGAATGCCACACTCTGGGGGCATGTTTGTTCTGGATCTTTAAGGATGAATAAGGTTGTATAAAGCAAGTGGAGGTGTGGAGGGACATTCCAGACAGGAAAAACAGCAGGTATGAAGGTCCTGGAGGTGTGAAAAAGCAAGGTGCGTTTGGAGGAAGTGAGAAATTCAGTGTGGTTAGAGAGGAGTGTGCTAGGAGTAGCCTGTCAGAAAACAAAGGGGAAAAGGCTCAAGCGAAACTGTGAAGGGCCTTAGGTGTTAGGCCAAGATTTGATCCCTGGGCAGGAGGAACCAAGAGAGGGTTAAAAATACAACTCTTACTAATTAATTAGGATTGGTGACATGTGCGTATTCACTACAGACCAAATTAGTAAACAGGGCAAACAATGAAAAACAAGCCTCCCTCCTTATTTGTTCTCAGCCCCGATAACCCTTTTCCTTCTACAGAATCAAATATTGCAAATATTGAGATCCTTGCAGAGGGATTCTCTGCATATGTAAGTGTAGATGTATATGCGTATATATTCTTAAAAAACTCTCACAAATAGCAGCATTCTAATTACACTGTTCAGCACTTTGCCTTTTCCACTTAACAATATATCTTGGAGATTGTTTCATATCCGTACATAAAAAGCTGCCTCATTCTTTTTTAACCGCCATAAAGATTTCCATTGTATGACTCTATTGCAATTTATGTAAGCAGTCCCCTCTTGATGGACATTCAGGCTGTCTCCAATCTTCTGTTATTATAAGCTGTGCTGCACTCAATAGCCTTGTACATCCAACTTTGCATACATATATGCAAGTATGTCTGGTGGAATACATTTTAGAGCAGTAGAATTTATGGGTCAATGGGTATGTGCATCAAAAATTGTGAAAGAGAGTGCCAAATTGCCATCCGTGAAAACTGTGCCAATTTACACTCCCACTGACCTTTGAGACTGCTTGTTTTTCTACACTCTGTCCAGAACAGTGTGTGATCAAACATTTTGATCTTTGTCAGTCTGATAGGTTAAGAAAAAAAGATGGTATTTCATTGTAGTTTTAATTGACATTTACTTTTTATTAAGATGAAATTCGAACATCTTTTTGTATATTTAGAGGTAATTTAAGTTTCCTGAACCATGATCTGCCTGTTCATATCCTTTGCCCATTTTTTATTGGATCGTTGGCCATTTTTCATATTGAGTTATTAGAACACTAGTATGGTGGTTATAACTGCTGCCTGTTGGTGGATTTCCTCCTGCCCATGACCCAGTCTATAAGTGTCCCTCCCAGCAGATGAAGTGTGGTATACAAATATCCCTGCTCTGAGGTGAGGAGGTAGCAGTGGCAGCAGCCAGGAAATGGCAGGGATTAAGGAGAATTAGGATTCTGGTTAGCTCTTCCATGCAGATGTGATGAATGGGATGGAGCACTTCTACTCCTTGGCAGAGGAGCAGATCCTCCTTGGAATCTCTGTGGGGTAGGGCCCCCTCCCCCTGCTCCCTACCAGCGCTCTTCATTTTCCCTTGGCTCGATACCACCCTCACTCCCCATGCCCCAGGAGTCCTCTCTGCTCATCTTCCCCTTTCCTAATATTAGCACAGGCACAGCTCCCCCGCCCCGCCCCGTCACAGGCAGTGATTATATAGCAAATTAACCACAAGCTGTTCGGTCCTCGTCCGGTGGCAGTTGGGAAGATGCTACTCTGAGTAATGACTTGTGTAGTCGATGCTCTCATCTGTAATTTGTGTGTGCAATAAATGCAGAAATAAAAACCCAATCCATATGAAAAAGGGACCAAGTAGACGGAGCCAGGGTGGGGAAAGAAATCATGAATTTTGTGGGCTGCATCTTACAGTCTGGCTTCAATTTCCTCTTGAGTAATGCAGTTTGCCTACATTTGATTGATGGCTGTGTTTGGCTAAAGCATGAAGGTAGACAGACAGAGAATAGGGTTTGAATCCTGACTTCTCAAAGGAGGTCTTTGAGAATGAGACAGTTATTTTCTTAGCCTCAGTTTCGTCATCTGTAATATGGGGATGATAATATTTATCTCCAGCCACATGTTAAAGAGCCTGGGTGCTGAAACAAGGTAAATCCATAGTAAATGAATTTACTTTTCTTTCCTCCCTCCCTCCCTTCCTTCTTTCAATCATATATAAGGTAGGGGTTCTTAAAATTAAACTTTATTTTGAGACAATTGTTGAATCATATGCAGTTGTAAAAAGTAATAGAGACCCTGTATATCCTTTACCCATATTCCCTCAGTGGTAACATGTTGTTAAACTTCATACAATATCACAACTAGGATATTGACATTGATACAACACAAAGCTCTTATTAATATTTCCCCAGCTTTACTTGTGTTGGTGTGTGTTTACTTGGTTATATACCATTTTATTACATGTACAGGTTCATATATCCATTACTGCAGTCAAGATATTATACATAACAGTTGTATTTCCACGAGGATCTCTTAAGTGCCCTCTAATAGCCACACCCATCTCCCTCCTGCTCCCCACCCCCCACTAATCTGCTCTCCATTTCTAAACATTTGTCTTTTCAAAAATCCTATATAAACAGAATTATACAGTTATAACCTTTTGGTATTGGCTTTGTTTACTCAGCATAATTCTCTGGAGATTCATCAAGACTTTGTTTATTAATAATTAATTCCTTTTTATTGATAAGTATTGTTGCACGGTATAGATATACCAGAGCTTGTTTAACCATTCATCTATTGATGTACATCCAGGTTGTTTCCAGTTTTTGACTATTACTAATTAAGCTGCTATGAACATTCGAGTATAGGCTTTTATGTAGTTTTGCTTATGTGTGAACATAAAGTTTCATTTATCTGGGATAAATACCCAAGAGTGTAATTACTGGGTTGTATGGTAATTGTATGTTTAGGTATTTTTTTTTGAGATAGAGTCTCACTCTGTCGCCCAGGCTGGAGTGAAGTGGCATGATCTTGGCTCATTGCACCCTCTGCCTCTGGAGTTCAAGCGATTTTCCTTTCTCAGCTTCCCAAGTAGCTGGGACTACAGGTGCGTACCACCACGCCCAGCTACTTTTGTGCTTTTAGTAGAGACAGGGTTTCCCCATGTTGGCCAGGCTGGTCTCTAACTCCTGACCTCAAGTGATCCATCTGCATGGGCATCCCAAAGTGCTGGGATTACTGGCATGAGCCACTGTACCCAGCAGTGTGTTTCATTTTTATAACAGACTGCTAAACTGTTTTCCAGAGTGGATGTGCCATCTTACCTTCCAATCAGTAATATGGGAGTGGTCCAGTTTCTCTGCATCTTCGCCAGCATTTGGTGTTGCCACTATTTTTTTTATTTTAGTCATTCTCATGAGTGTGTAGTGATATCTCACTGTGGTTTAAATTTGCATTTTTCCAGTGGCTAGTGATAGTGAACATTTTTTTTGTGTGCTTATTTGCCACCTGTATGTACTCTTTGGTGAAATGTCTCTTTGTGTCTTTTGCCTATTTTCTAATTTGATTGTTTATGTTTTTAATGTTGAGGTTTTTTAACTTTTTTGAGTAGTCTCTCTCTCTTTTTAAAATTACAGCTTGATTGAGATATAATTTACATACCATATAGTTCACCATTTGAAGTATATGACTGAGTGGTTTTTAGGATATTCACAAAGTTGTGCAGCTCTCATCACTGTCTAATTTCAGAACATTTTGTCACTCCAGAATGAAGCCCCATACCCACGAATAGTCAATTTCTATTCCCCACTTTCCGCAGCCCCTGGCAAATGCAAATCTGTTGTCTGTCTCTGTGGATTTGCCTGTTCTGGACATTTTAAATAAATGGAATCATATAATACCTATTTTTTTTTGTTCAGCCAAAGTAGGGCAAGGAAAACCTTTTCTGTTTTTTTTTCAGGTCTGATTATTATTATTTTTTTATTGTCCTTTAGGTTCTGGGGTACATGTGTGGATCTTGCGGGATTGTTGCATAGGTACATATATGCCATGGTGGTTTGCTGTCTCCATCCCCCAGTCACCTACATCAGGCATTCTCCCAGTGTTATCCCTCCTCAACCTCCCTACCCCCCCGCTGTCCCTCCCCTAGCCTCAACCCCCCAACAGACCCCAGTGTGTGATGTTCCTGTCTCTGTGCCCATGTGTTCTCATTGTTCAACACCCACCTATGAGTGAGAACATGTGGTGTTTGGTTTTCTGTTATTGTGTCAGTTTGCTGAGAATGATGGTTTCCAGACTCATCCATGTCCCTACAAAGGATATGAACTCATCATTTTTTATGGCGGCATACTATTCCATGGTGTATATATGCCATATTTTCTTTGTCCAGTCTATCATTGAAGGGCATTTGAACGCCCAACCTTTTGTACCTGCTTTTCTTCACTGAGTTTCATCCATGTAGTAGCATGTTTCAGAACTTCATCCTATTTTATAAATGAATATTCTATTATGTAGCTATACCACATTTCATTGATCTATTCATCAGTGAATAGACATTTATATTGTTTCCACTTTTTGGCTAGTACAGATAATGCTGCTATGAACATTTATTTCATATATATAAACATAATTTTTGCGTTTTCAATTCTTTTGTGTGTATACCTAGGAGTGGAAATACCAGGTCTTGTGATAACTATACATTTTGAGGAACTGCCAAAATGTTTTCCAGAGTGGCTGCACCATTTTACATTCCTACCAGCAATGTATGAGGGTTTCAATTTCTCCAGAGCCTTGCTAACATTTGTTGTTCACATCTCATTGTAGTTTTGGTTTTCATTTCTTTCATGACTAATGATGTTGAACATCTTTTCATGTGCTTATTGGCTATTTGCATATATTGGAGAGCTGTCTATTCAAATTCATTGTCTGGTTTTAAATTGGCTTATTTGGCTTTTGGAGGGGTCAATTTAGAAGCGTTCTTTATACATCCTAAATAAAAGTTCCTTCTCAGATATATGATTTGCAAACATTTTCTCCCATCCTATGGTATTCTTTTTGCTTTAATCATATTGTCCTTTGATGCACACAAGTTTTATTTTGTTTTTTGTTTTTTTGATACTGAGTCTCACTCTGTCAGTCAGACTGGAGTACAGTGGTGCAATCTAGGTTCACTATAGCCTCCACCTTCCAAGTTCAAGCAATTCTTCTGGCTCGGCCTCCTGAGTAGCTGGGATTACAGGTGCCAACCATCATACCCAGCTAAATTTTATATTTTTAGTAGAGATGGGGTTTTACCATGTTCCCCAGGCTGGTCTTGAATTCTTGACCTTGTGATCTACCTGCCTCGGCCTCTCAGAGTGCTGGGATTACAGGTATGAACCACCATGCCTGGCCAAAAGTTTAAAATTTTGATGAACTCCAATTTATTTTTCTTATGTTGTTTGCATTTTTGTTGTTATATTTAAGAAACCATTGCCTAATCCAAGGACAAATTTATTCCTTATGTTTTCTGTAAGGCTTTTATGAATTTAGCTCTTATATTTAGAACTCTAATTGATTTTGAGTTAATTTTCATATGGTATGAGGTAGGGGCCCAATTTCATTCTTTTGCATATGGATATCCAGTTATCCCAGCACCATTTTTGGAAAAGGCTATTCTTTCTGCATTGAATTGTCATGGTACTTTTCTGGAAAATGTGTTGACCATAATGTGAGAGTGTATTTCTGAATTTCAAAATCCATTCCATTGATCTATATTTCTACCCTTATGTTAGATCCATAATGTCCTGATTATTGTAACTGTATAATAAGTTTTGAAATTGAGATGTGAGTCTTCCAGTTTTGCTCTTCTTTTTCAAGATTGTTTTGTCTATTCTTGCATTTCCATATTTATTTTCTTAGAATCATCTTGTCAAGTTCTGCAAAAAGGCAACTGAGACTTTGATAGAGATTACATTGATTTCAGAGACCAAAATGAGGAGTATTGTCATCTTAACAATATTACTTCTTATAATACATGAATGTCAGACATCTTTCCGTTTTTTTTTACATCTTTCCATTTATTTGTATCTTCTTTTCTTCAATGATGTTTTGTAGTTTTCAGTGTAACTTTTGTCAAATTTATTCTTAAGTATTTTATTCTTTTTGATGCTATTGTAAATGGAATTCTTTTCTTAATTTCATTTTTTGATCATACATTTAAGGTGTATAGAAAAACAATTGATTTTTGTATCTTGATCTTGCAACCTGCAAGATTGCTGAACTTAGTTCTAACATTTTCTTTCTTTCTTTCTCCTCCCCACCTTTTTTTTGGGACAAGATCTCACTCTTTCGCTCAGGCTGGAGTGCACGGGCCTGATCTTGGCTCATTGCCACTTAGGCTCCCAGGCTTAACTGGTCCTCACATCTCAGCCTCCGCATTAGCTGGGACTAGAGGCATGCACCACCGTGCCAGGCTAATTTTGTTTATTTCTTGTAGGGGGTGAGGTCTCACTATGTTGCTCCAGCTGGTCTCGAACTCCTGGACTCAGGTGATCCACCCACCTTGGCCTCCCAAAGTGCTGGGATTACAGGCATGAGCTACTGTGTCCAGCCTCTAATAATTACTTTAGTGGACACCTTAGAATTTTCTCTCTATGTAAGATCATGCCATTTGTGGATAGAGACAGTTTTACTCTTTCCTTCCCAATCTAGGTGTCTTTATTTTGTCTCTTGTCTAATTGCTCTGGCTAGAACCTATAGCACAAGGTTGAATAGAAGTGACAAGAGTGGACATTCTTATTTTATTCCTTGATCTTAGGAGAAAGGCATCCAATTTTTCACCATTAAGTATCATTAAATATATTGTTAGTTGTGGATTAAAAAAAATAGATGGCATTTATCAGGTTAAGAAAGTTCTCTTGTATTTCTAATTTGTGAAGATTTTTGTAAATATAATAAAGTACTGGATTTTGTCAAACGCCCTTTCTGTATCTATTAACATGATCATGTGATTTTTGCCCTTTATTCTACTAATATGTTGTATTACATTAATTGATTTTTGTATGTTAAGCCAATCTTGCATTTCTGGGAAAACTGTCACTTGGTCACATGTTGCTGAATTTAGTTTGCTAGTATTTTGTTGAAATTTTTTGTTTCTTATGGTTGAATTTTGAGAATTCTTTATATATTTTAGACACTAGTCTTTTTAGGTAGGGTTTTTGATTCCAAGCTAAACTGGGCAAACTCTGGTTAATCTAAGAAAAACCAGGAATTTTTGTAGCATGTGAGGGCAATAGGTTTAGCCCTGGGGATATAGTCCAGTTAATCAAGGGTTAATGACAATTAGATCAAGGGTCCACTGACCTTTCTGTTCTTGCATCACCTGTTTGAGGCTCAAAGTCCTGGCAATGAGCCTGATTGTCTCAGGTGGGGTCATGTGACCAGGACAGGTGGGACACCTTGAATGACAGTCCCAGAAATATTGCATGCAAAGAGGACTATTTCCTAAAGCAAGTGTTGTTGCTGCTGTCAGAGAAATGGATCCTTGGCAGCACCTGTCCAGTAGAAAAATTCTCTGATTCTGAGATGCACATCATGAAAGAGTCAGCATTTCATAGTAGTCGAGATTATGGTCTTTGAAATCACTGAACTGAGTTTGCATCCTGGTACTGCCACTACTCCTTGAGAGACCCTAAGTGAGGAACTAGATCCCTTTGTGCCTCAGTTTGCTCAACTATATGCTTTAAAGAAACTTCATCGTGGGGTTGTTATAAAGGTCGAATGACCTAGTAAATGTAAAGAGTTTTGCATAGCATATGGTGCAAAATGAAGTGCTGAGTAAATGGCAGCTGTGATTAATATGTTTATTTTATTTTATTGTTGCTATTATTTTTTCTTTTTTTGAAAGGGAGAGAGAGGGAGAGAGAGAGAGAGAGAGAAAGAGTGAGAGAACTATTATTGTTATTTTTTGAGATGGAGTTTTGCTCTCATCACCCAGGCTAGAGTGCAATGGTGCAATCTTGGCTTACAGCAACCTCTGCCTCCTGGGTTTAATCAATTCTCCTGCCTCGGCCTCCTGAGTAGCTGGGATTATGGGTGCCCACCACCACACCTGGCTAATTTTTGTATTTTTATTAGAGATGGGGTTTTACCATGTTGCCCAGGTTGGTCTTGAACTCCTGACCTCAGGTGACCCACCCACCTTGGCCTCCCAAAGTGCTGAGATTACTGGCTTGAGTCACCATACCCAGCCATACCCATGATTAATAATTTAAAAATATTTTTACGGTATAGTAAATAACTAGGGGCTGGGGAGAGATGTCCACACTATGTCCTATGTCGGCAGAGGAGATGTTATCAGACAGGGTTGCCTGGATGTGGTGGGATTTGAAGGTTTGATGGGTCTGGAGGAGCTGGTAGAGGCTTCTGCTGGCAATAAAGATAGTGGTTTTAGCCAAAAATATGTAGAAAGAATTCCAGGTAGTATCAAGGATTCAGGACCTTGTCCCTCCATTTCCTTTATCTTGTGGATCCCATGGGACTGAAATAGGGCCCTCCAATTGGGATCACTGACTCTTATAGCCAAAATTAGGCTGTTACCCAAATAGTTCCCCCATTGGAACCTAGCCTTTTTTTGGATAAAGCTGGCCCTAAGCCTCATGGAGGGACTAGGGAACTTGGCATTCATCTCAGTATAGAGCCAGTGGGAATTTATTTTTCTTTCATGTAAAATTTAATACTTTAAAAATTATAAAATTAATATTTATTTATAGAAATTATGGAATATACAGAAAAGTATGAAGAAGATAATACACATTACCTACAAATCTGCCACCCAGAGAACATGGCTACTAACATTTGGGCAACATCTCTCCTATCCCATAAACATCTCTGTGTATTTGAAAACAATCATGATCACACTGTACATATAATATTGTGCTTGATTTTTTCACAATAATATATCATGATCATTTTCTTATATCCTTGGTCATTTTTTTTTTGAGACAGGATCTCGCTCTGTTGCCCAGACTGGAGTGCAGTGGCGCAATCATGGCTCACTGTAGCTTTAACCTTCCAGGGTCAAGTAATTCTCCCATCCCAGCCTCCCAAATAGTTGGGACTGCAGGCATGCAACACCATGTGTATCTAATTCATTTTTTGTACAGTTGTAATTTTGTTATGTTGCCCAGGCTGGTCTAGAAGTCCTGGGCTTGAGTGATTCTCCCACCTTGGCCTCCCAAAGTGCTGGGATTATAGGTGTGAGCCACCATGCCTGGCGTCTAAATCATTTTTTATGAGTGTATATATATTAAGTGTAATTCTTAATGGTTGCAAAATGGTCTTACTGTATGTATATACCATACATCTTCTAAACCAATTGTCTATTATTGGACATTGAAGTCATTTCCCATTTTTGTTATAAATATTTTGGAGTACAAATGTTAGCACCTGTCTCTGGTTATCTCCACAAGATAAATTAAGTTAAGCTTAAATTTAAAAATTGTTTCTTACATTCCCACCGATAGTATGCAAGGGCCCAATTTCTCCACAATTTTGTCAACACTTGTTATCATTACAATTTGTTGGATAATAGCCATTCTAACAGGTGCCAAGTGATATCTCATTGTGGTTTTAGTCTGTATTTTCCTTATGCTTAGTGATGTTGAGCATCTTTTTGTATACCTGTTGACCATTTATATTTCTTCTTGAGAGAAATGTCTGTTCAAATCCTTTGCCCATTTTTTTTTTTTTGAGATAGAGTCTCACTCTGTTGACAGGCTGGAGTGTGGTGGCATGATCTTGGCTCACTGTACCTTCTGCCTCCTGGGTTCAAATGATTCCTCTGCCTCAGCCTCCTGAGTAGCTGGGACTACAGGTGCATGCCACCATGACTGGCTATTTTTTTTTTTAGTAGAGACAGAATTTCACCACGTTGGCCAGGATGATCTTGATCTCCGGACCTCGTGATCTACCCACCTCGGCCTCCCAAAGTGCTGAAATTACAGCCATGAGCCAAGGCACCTGGCCGCTGTCCATTTTTTAATTGTACTATTTTTTTCTGTTGAGTTGTAAGAGTTCTTTATATAGTTTGGAAATAAACCCCTTCTCAGATATGTGGCTTGAAAATATATTCTCCTATTCCATAGGCTGCTTTTTCACTCTATTCGTTCTTTCCTTTCATCGTTTTAAAAGCAGAAGCTTTTAAATGTGTTGTAGTCCCACTTTTCTATTTTTGCTTTTGTTGCCTGTGCTTTTGGTGTCATAGCCATGAAATCATTGCCAAGATCAATGTCATGAAGCTTTCCCCCATGTTTTCTTCTAGCAGTTTTACAGTTTCAAGTCTTTATGTTTAAATCTTTAATTCATTTTGAGTTTATTTTTTTGAGACAGAGTCTTGCTTTGTCACCCAGGCTACAGTGCAGTGGCACAATCTTGGCTCACTGCAGCCTCTGCCTCCCGGGTTCAAGCAATTCTCCTGCCTCAGGTTCCTGAGTAGCTGGGATTACAGGAACACACCACCACGCCTGGCTAATTTTTAAATTTTTAGTACAGGCAGGGCTTCATCATGTTGGCTAGGTTAGTCTTGAACTCCTGACCTTGTGATCCACCTGTCTTGGCCTCCCAAAGTGTTGGGACTACAGGTGTGAGCCGAGTTTATTGTTGTATGGTGTAAAATATGGGTCCAATTTCACTCTTTGACATATGGATATCCTGTCTTTCCAACACCACTTACTGAAAATATAATCTTTTCCTTATTGTATATTCTTGGTGCTCTTGTCAAAGATCAGTTGATTCCATTTTGAGAAGTTAATACATACACATGGTTAAAGCAATCCAAATGGTTCAAAAAAGTTTTCATTAAAAGTAAAGCTTGTTTTCATTCTTCATATCTGTTTCCTAAGTTCACTTCCCAGAGGCAATCAATATAGCCAGTTTCTTGTGTATCACTTCATAAGCACATATATACCAACAAGTAAAGCACATTTATATGTCTGTCTACTTTGGCTTGCTATCCTCTATACATCTTCAGCACCTTTTTTTTTTTTCCACTTCACAATGTATCTTGGAGATCATTCCTTATTACTTTGTGTTCTATAGCCATTCTATATTGTAAAATTGCTATTTTTTGCATGAGTGTACCACAATTTATTTAAGAAAATTTGTACTGGTGGTATTTAGTTTATTCACAAATTTTGCTAAAAAATACTTTAATGACTAACTTTATATATACATCTTTGCACTCATGCCTATCTGTGAAGTAAATATCAAAAGTGAAATTGCACGGTGAAAATTGAATACACATTGCCAAAATGCCTTCCAAGGGTGAGCATGTATTTCCAACAACTCTGTTAGTGCCTGCTTCCCCCCATTCTTGCTGATGGTATGTTATTAAACTCTTTGATCTTTGCCCCTATGATTGATTAAAAATAGGTTTTTAATTGAGTGGGGTTAACCACTCTTTTTTGTGTTTAAAAGCCATTTGGATTTCTTTTTCTGGGAGCTCTCTGTGTAATGGAGACACTGGTTCTCTTTTATATGGCCTGTATTTTTCCCCAAGTTTGTCACTCTTCTTTTTTCTATCTGCCACGCAGAGACTTACATTTAAAAAATGTAAAATCTCTCAATCTTTTTTTATTCAATGGTTTCTGGATTTTGTGTCCAGAAGGTGCCCCAAAGGCCATTTTTTATCTTGGCAATTCCAAAAAGTTATCCCACATTCTCTTCGAGTACTAATCTGATTTCATTTTTTTATACTTAAAATTTTGATGCATCTGGTATTTATTTTGGTATAAGGAACGAGGAAAGGATCCAACTATTTTCCAAATGCCTAGCCAGTTTTCACAATTGAGTAACACTGGAATGGGTAATTCTTAAAGATTGCTTGAGCCTACTTTGTAATCTCAGTGGCCACAGGAAACTAGTAGCACCAGCATGGGATCACTCAGGACCAGCAGGTGAGACTCACCTCAGTGCCTTTTGCAAAGGGAACCTGGGCAGTTAGACGAGGGGTAGGTTGCGGCCAAGTGTCTCTCGGTTTTAACACTGGATCAAGCGGGATCATCAAAAAATACTGTGGAAGGATAGTATTGTTTAGAACTGTGCAGAATTGCACTTTTAAAATTATATTATAGAGTTATGCCCTTGATTTTTTCTGTGGATGCTATAAGAACCAGTCTTATGGAATTCTCTGGCTACATTATCACCCCAAAGGGCTGTTTTGAGGGCACTGTTTAACACAGTGGTGCTCAATTAGTTTTTTTTTTTTAAATAGAGATGTGGTCTCACTCTGTCTCCTAGGCTGGTGTTAAACTCCTGGGCTCAAGTCATCCTCCTGCCTTGGCTTCCCAAAGTGCTGGCATTACAGGTGCAATCCTGCAATTGCCACTGCAAAAGGCCTGGAGTTAAAAATTTTTATTTTTTAAAAAGTATATCATTTATTTGCAAGATATATCACAATTAAATTTTATAGTTAAAACATATACAAAACAGAAGGCAAACTATTATGTATAAATAAAAAAAGAAGCACTGAAGGAAAACATGTTTTCACATTATTACACTTTAAAAAACGTGGTGTGGAGAGTGGGCACCCTGCAGTGCATCATGTTTGAAAGGTTCCTGGGAGATCTTCCTCCCACTGGGGATGTGGCCCATCAGGTGGGGCTACTTGACATAATGCAGGATGGCAAATTTCAGATTAAAAAAAGGTAGAATTTTAAATAAGTATATCCAAATATTGTTTGGGACATACATTAAAATATTATTCATTTTAAAAATGTGAAATTCATATTTAACTGAGCATTCTGAATTCTTATTAAATCTCGCAATAGCAAATCCCAGGATACATCTGACAGTATCTGGAATCATTTTGGTTATCACACTTGAAGAGGGCTTGCTAATGGTATCTGGTGAATGTAGACCAAGGATGCTGCTAAACAGCTTACAATTCACAGGGCAGCCCCCAGACAAGGAATTGTCTAGCCCAAAATGTCAGTAGTATTGAGGTTGAGAAACCCTGGTTTAACATACTTCTTGTAGTCTCCTATTCAGAACTTTCTAGTACAAAATTTCCTTTAGCATAAAATTGGAAGAAACCCTAAGATTCCCCCAAAGAATTGGCATTTCTGAAAATTCTTTTATTAATAACAGCTAGAAAAGAACTAAGTAACCAGTTTTATTTCCCTTTTTGCATTGACTATCAGGAAACTCAGACCAAATTAAAGGCCCAAGCATAAAGACTGTAGGATCTTACATGTTGCATATATATTTAGTTTTTCCTTTTGGTCTTGACATTCTAGTGTGATTTGCATAGCTCTGGTCATAATTCTTTTTCTTTATTCATTTTTCACCATTTCTTGTACATCACTCAAATCCTTTGTGGGGTAAAATCACACACACACACACACACACACACACACACACACATACACGCATTTGTATAAATATTTAAACATATATTTTACCATGCATTTGACGTGGTCTTACTGTGTCCTTGGGAACCAGGTATAAAAATGAGGGCTGCCCACGCTCTTCCCTGACATCCTGCCCATTTCAGGAAATGCCTTTGCTCTGATTTTCTCTTTTACCTTCAGGCCCAAGCCTGAGAACACCTGAGATAGTTGGATGGGCTTCAAAAACCAGAACTGTCATGAGACTGAACTCTGGCCACTGGGAGAGTGGACATAAGCTTCTTCCACCCTGATCGTGGGAGGCAACCCAAGTCCTTCCTCCTGCCCAGAAAGTGAGGTCACTCTGCAGAGGCCAAGCAGGCAGGGCCCTGCAAGGCGCTGTGGCGGCCCACGCAGACACACTCTGGGAATGAACGAGATTGCATCTTCCCCCGGACCAGCGAGATTCTATAAACATAATCAAAATGTAATAGAAACTTTTTGGAAATGCTGTTATGAGGAGAAAGCATCAATCTTGATGGAACTCCGCTCAACAGGCTTTGCGGAGCTAATCAATCATGGTCAGGACTCGGCCTCCCCATCTGTCTGCGCCGGGGACTGAGCAGAGCTTGCTCACTCCCCGGCTGGGGCTGCGTCCCCTCACCAGGCAATCCATCATGCTGCAGGGGCATGGTGGGAGGGGAATAATAGCACGCTAATAAACTAGGGGCTTTTTTCATTCCCAACTAATTTTTAGTAAATGAGCCCAATCCAGACAGAGAAGGAGAAGAGCCCGAGGAGATGCTGCTTCCGAGATGCGCCTCGCTGAATGGGGACAATGGCTCGTGGGCCCTAGGGGAAGCACAGAGCCAGCTTCCCCCGCCCAGGGATGACTTTGTCAGCATCCAGTGGAAGGAGGAACTGGACGGGGAGACGTAAGAGAGGAGTCCGGAATGACTTCCGGACTAGTGGCATGGACTTCTGGGTCACTCCTAGGGCTGCTGCCAAGGCCACAGTTACTCTGCCTGGGCCTGGTTTGGAACTTGAGAGCGAACAGGCATGTGGTTTGCTAGAAAAGCCCAAAGTCAGAGTATTAGGTCCAAGCAATGGGTAACATAAAATGAGCCCAGGGTCAGAAACCAAGGAGGAGAGCAAGGAGTAGAGAGCAGGCTGGGCTAATTATTAGAGGTGCCCAGAACCCATTTTCTTTTTCTTCTTTTTTTTTTTGAGACAGAATTTCCCTCTTGTAGCCCAGGCTGGAGTACGGTGGCGAGATCTCCGCTCACTGCAACCTTCGCCTCTGGCGTTCCAGAGATTTTCCTGCCTCAGCCTCCCAAGTAGCCAAAATTACAGGCCCCATCAACACACAGGGCTAATATTTTGTATTTTTAGTAGAGAGAGGTTTTTGCCATGTTGGGCAAGCTGGTCTCAAACTCCTGACCTCAGGTGATCCGCCCACCTTGGTCTCCCAAAGTCCTAGGATTACAGGTGTGAGCCACTGCACCCAGCCCACAGCCCATTTTCACTGGGCAGTAGCTGCCCTGGGAGTGAACCTTCCAGGTTATAGAAGGCACTCAGACCAGGGTATTCTTAGACAGGCCTGCGATTTGAGGGACCATGTCTGTTTTTGCTTATCCTTCTACCTCCAGCACTTTGCTTAACTGTGCAGCACAGAGTAGGAGCTCATGGATGTTTGAGTATATGAATGAGAATTGGCTCCGAGATAGCAGATTTTGAAGATCTGGTCTCATAACTTCTTTACATTCTTGAACTTTAAGTTCTTATTCTGAAATCTATCACACATCCAATTCCTGGTTGTCTCCCTTCCAGGACACTGTCTTGAATATGGATGGAGGGACAGCTTTGGAAAGGGTGAATGTATTTGGCATTTACAGCTATGCAATAAATTACCCCCCAGCCGGGCGTAGTGGCTCATGCCTGTAATCCATCCCAGCACTTTGGGAGGCTAAAGTGGGTGGATCACCTGAGGTCAGGAGTTCGAGACCAGCCTGGCCAACATGGCAAAAACCCCTGTCTCTACTAAAAATACAAGAATTAGCTGGATGTGGTGGTGGGTGCCTGTAATCCCAGCTACTTGGGAGGCTGAGGCTGGAGAATCACTTGAACCTGGGTGGTAGAGGTTGCAGTGAACCAAGATTGTACCACTGCACTCTAGCCTGAGCGACAGAGTGGGACTCCATCTCGAAAGAAAAAAAGAAAAAATTACCTCAAACAAAGTTGGTTTACCTAACAGTAAACATAGTTTATCTCTCACAGTTGCTGTGGCCAGGGGTTCAGTAGTTGTTTTGTCTGGACTGTTCCCAGGCCTAGTGAGTCTTTCTGGAGGTGTGATCTTCAGTTCCACATCAGGAATTTCAGATGGCTGCAGATTTTTTTTGACAGTCCTCTCATTAAGAGATGGGTTTGTTTCCCCTATCCTTGAATCTGGGCTGGCCTGTAAATGTTTTGACCAATGGAGTGTGGAAGAAGGGATGTCATGCCAGTTCTGGGCCTTGTTTTTAAAAGGATTGGCAGCTTCCACTTTGGTCTCCTGGAGTCTGAGATGCTGCATGTGATGTCTGACCATACTGCTGGACATGCTGGACAGGCCAGAGTCTACATGGAGAGAGGAGAGGCCCAGCTAAGCCTAGACTCCTGGCTCCTGCCAAAATGCACATATGTGAATGATGCTACCTTGAACACTTCAGCCCAGACCAGCTGCTGGGTAAATACCACTAAGTGAGTGTAGTCAGTGCCACAGAAGAGAAAAATGGCCTAAGTGAATCTTGCCACAAAATCATGAGACATAATAAATAGTTGTTGTTTTAAGCCACTGAGTATTGGAGTTATTTGCTTTGTCCCAAAAGGTAATTGGAACACCCAGACTCCAAGGAAAAATTGTAGATTGTTTCTGGTGTAAGTGCATTTTCTGTGTTTGAACAATTTCTGCAATTACTTTTCCTAGATGTCATTCAGTCTTGCTTAAATACCTTGAGGGCAGGGCAATTATTACCTCTGGAGCTATTCCATTTAGTAGTGGAATGGTTATGGCTTTCTTCCATTCTTCCTTCTCTCTCTTCATCCTCTTCTTGCCTCTCTCCTTTCTGAATATTTTCTGGGGAGAGAATCAGAGAATGGCTCCCAGAGGAGGTGATGCCTGAGCTGGGCCTCAACTGGAGGGTAGGAGTTGAGCAGGCACATTTGAAAGAGTTCACCTAGGCAGCAGGTGTGCAGAGGCAGGGCTGGTTCTAAGAGTGCATGGTGTGGGAGGTGGGTAAGTGGACTTGAAGTGAGAGGAGAGGGAATTGTGACTGTATCATCATACGCTTTAATGCCACTCCGGAGTTTAAGCTTTATGGTGAGGCTGCACAGAAAGGGATTTCCTTTTTAGAAGTCACCCTCTTGATACTGTGGGGATGATCAGTGTAGTAGCAGGTGACCAAATAAGAGGTTGTAGTTGAAAGAAGGTGGCAGATTGGATTGTGGTGGAGGCAGAGGAGTTGCAAGAAAGTGGATGGTTTGGGAAGTGTAAAGTGTTTACTGCATTACATGAGAATATGTAATTCTTTTATAAAGGACAAGAAAAAGCAAATAGGATGGATGAACCTTCTAAGAAGTGTTCAGCAGAGATGGTTCATAAGCTAGGAGATTATGAAATAGAGACAAAATTTAGAGGAAATGTTAAGTGTACACAACTCAGGCAGAATTCATAAGGTATGTTAAATGTATTGATGGATCGTGAGAATGTTAGTAACTTGCGAATCATAGATGGATTAAATGACTTCTGTTGCAAAACAAATAAGAATGTTATAAATAGAAATGTGTGGAAAGACCAAGTCGTGATGGTGTCACTGCTGGTCTGACAGCTAGGTCATCCCTAAATTGGCCACCCACTACAGTCAGCAAACAAAGAGCCAAATCAAGAGCAAAATCCCATTCACAATTGCTACAAAGAGAATAAAATACCTAGGAATACAACGAACAAAGGATGTAAAGGACCTCTTCAAGGAGAACTACAAACCACTGCTCAAGGAAATAAGAGAGGACACAAACATATGGAAAAATATTCCATGCTTATGGTTAGGAAGAATCAGTATTGTGAAAATGGCCATACTGCCCAAAGAATTTATAGATTCAATACTATCCCCATCAAACTATGAATGACCTTCTTCATAGAACTGGAAGAAAACCACTTTAAACTTCATATGGAAACAAAAGACAGCCCCCATAGCTAAGACAATCCAAAGCAAAAGGAACAAATCTGGAGGCATCATGCTATTGGACTTCAAACTATACTACAAGGCAATGGTAATCAAAACAGCATGGTACTGGTACCAAAACAGAGATATAGACCAATGGAACAGAATGGAGGCCTCAGAAGCAACACCACACATCTACAACCAACTGACCTTTGACAAACCTGACAAAAACAAGCAATGGGGAAAGGATCCCCTGTTTAATAAATGGTGTTGGGAAAATTGGCTAGCCATGTGCAGAAAGCAGAAATGGACCCCTTCCTGGCACCTTTCACTAAAATTAATTCCAGATGGATTAAGGATTTAAACATAAGACCTAACACCATAAAAACCCTAGAAGAAAATCTAGGCAAAAACATTCAGGACATAGGCATAGGCAAGGACTTCATGACTAAAACTCCAAAAGCAATGGCAACAAAAACCAAAATAGACAAATGGGATCTAATTAAAATCCAGAGTTTCTGTACAGCAAAAGAAACAATCATTAGATCGAACTGGCAACCAACAGAATGGGAAAAAATTTTAGCAGTCTACCCATCTGATGAACAGCTAATATCCAGAATCAACAAAGAATTAAAACAGATCTGCAAGAAACAAACAAAAAAACCCATCCCAAAATGGGTGAAAGATATGAACAGGCACTTTTCAAAAGAACACATATATGAGGCCAGCAAACATATGAAAAAATGCTCATCTTCACTGGTCACTAGAGAAATGCAAATCAAAACCACATTGAGATATCATCTCACGCCAGTTAGAATAGTGATCATTGAAACATCTGAAGACAACAGATGTTGGAGAGGATGTGGAGAAACAGGAACATGTTTACCCTGTCAGTGGGAGTGTAAACTAGTTCAACCATGTGAAATGCAGTGTGGTGATTCCTCAAGGATCTAGAAATAGAAATTTCATTTGACCCAGCAATCCCATTACTGGGTATATACACAAAGGACTATAAATCATTCTGTTATAAAGACACATGCACACGTATGTTCATTTCGGCACTGTTTACAATAGCAAAGACCTGGATCAAACCCAAATGCCCATCGATGATAGACTGGACAAAGAAAATTTGGCACATATACACCATGGAATGCTACATAGCCATAAAAAACAATGGGTTTGTGTCCTTTGCAGGGACGTGGATGAATCTGGAAACCATCATTCTCAACAAACTCACACAAGAACAGAGAATCAAACACTGCATGTTTTCACTCATAGGTGGGCGTTGAACAATGAGAACACATGGACACAAGGAGGGGAATATCATACACTGGGGTCTCTTGGAGGGGACTAGGGGAGGGACAGTTGCAGGGCAGGGTGGGGAGGGATAATGTGGGGAGAAATGCCAGGTATAGGTAATGGGGGGATGGAGGCCGTAAACCACGTTGCCATGTCTGTACCTATGCCACAATCCTGCATGATCTGCACATGTACCCCAGAACCTAAAGTACAACAAAAACAAAAACAAAACAAAACAAAACAAAACTATGGCTGGGAATACTGGTTTAGGCCCATAATCCCAGAACTTTGAGAGTCAGAGGCGGATGGATTATGTGAGGTCAGGAGTTCCAGAGCAGCCTGACCAACATGGTGAAACCCCATCTCTACCAAAAATACAAAAAATTAGCTGGGCGTGGTGGCACACCCCTGTAATCTAAGCTACTCAGGAGACTGAGGCAGGAGAATCACTTGAACTTGGGAAGCAGAGGTTGCAGTGAGCTGAGATTGCATCACTGCACTCCAGCCTGGGCAACAGAGCAAGAGTCTGTCTCAAAAAAAGAAAACTTGTTACTACAGTAATTTTTTTTCATTTAAACAACTTTAATTCAAATAAAACCCGAGTTCCATTTAAACATGAAATTGTATGAAATAAATGCAAGGACAGAAGTAATATATTGTCCATAGTCTCACCACACAGGGATTAAACACTGTTAATCCTTTGAAGACCCTGCTAGACACTGAATATCCACATGGAAGCATGTGTTAACTTTCTTTAACAAAAATAATGCTGCTATAGACAGGGTGCCAGTGGCTCACGTCTGTGACCCCAGCAATTTGGGAGGCTGAGGTGGGTGGATTACTTAAGGTCATGAATTTGAGACTAGCCTGGCCAACATGGTGAAACCTCATCTCTACTAAAAATACAAAAATTAGCTGGGCATGGCGGTGCATGCCTGTAATCCCAGCTACTTGGGAGGCTGAGACGCAAGAATCACTTTTACCTGGAGGCAGAGTTTGCAGTGAGCCGAGATTGTGCCACTGTTCTCCAGCCTGGGCGATGGAGTGAGACTCCATCTTAAAATAAAATTGCTGCTAGAAAACTCTTCTGAGAGGATTTTTCTGTCCCAGTGAAACTGCCTGTTGACACATTTTTTTAGTCAATACATAGGGCTCCCATCATTTTTAATGGCTGGATGGTATTTCATATTTCATGCATTCTAATTGTGTCAGTTTATAATGGTTTGTAACAAAACATCTCAAAATCCAATGGCTTACAACAACAATCATTGGCTGGCTGTGGTATTTCAGGGCTATAATCCCAGCACTTTGAGAGGCTGAGGTGAGTGGATCTCTTGAGACCAGGAGTTTGAGACCAGCCTAGGCAACATAGTGAGAACCTGTCTCTACAAAAAATATAACAATTACCCGGGCGTGGTGGCACATGCCTGTAGTCCCAGTTACTAGGGAGGCTGAAGGGGGAGGATTGATTTAGCCAATGACAGTTCCCCAGAAAAGGTGAACACTGTTAGCAGCCAATACTATAGCAACCTGTTGAAGATGAAGATGGTACATTTTATGTTATGCATGTTTTACCACAATTAAAAAAAAATCACTGGGAAGTACCCCCAACTTCCCACAATGGGATGCCCTGCAAAGTTAAAAAGCCAAAGGTGTGGATATATAACGCTGGTATATTGGAGTAAGATTTGGGAGCGTTCAGCCACTCAATGACATTCCTCTACCATGAATCCCGTTTTGCAGATGAGGAGACTGAGGTAGTCAGAAGGGAAGTGTCTTCCTTAAGTTTGCACAGCTGGTGAGAATCAGAGCTGGCACTCAAAGCCACCTTTGCATCCAAGGCCTGCCTTTAACCTTTGTGTCCACCACCTTGGGGAGGGTGCAGGCAAGAATCTGATTCAACTTCCAGGTTTAGGGACAGATAGATGGTGGCCCCATCAACTAAGGCTGAGTACCGCAATTTTGAGTTCAACTGGGGAATTTTGATCTCCCATTGGAGTGACGTGGGAAAGAAGAGTAGTAGGAGACCAATTTTGAAAGGCAAAGGAAAACTCTTGACTCCAAAATAGCAGTGTTTTCCTCTGGCCTTGTTTTTCTCTACTTGTTTACCTGTAACTTCTTCCAACTTCTGTGGGGACAGAGAGAAGGGGAGGACGGGAATCCTCCAGGGGCTCAGGCTGCTGTTCAGCTCGCAATGTAGCCTGACAAATCAAGTGAGTAAAACCCATTAATTAGCAGTTTTGGAAACAGTTGCAAAGTTAATTATTCCGTTTTCTGATGAAAGAAAGCTAATTTTTGGCATTTACCCTGACAGTGACATGAACTAACATTTTTCGAGTTGACATCCCTCAAGATAAATGATGCTGTGAGGCATTTGTGCAAACATCCTGACCCATAGCTTGCAATGGGTGCCTTTGCCACAGTGTTTTGCCCGGCAAGTCTGGGGGGTGGGCTAGCCAAGGAAGGGCTTATCTGAGTCAGGGAGTGGGAGGGAGGAGTGAAGAAGAGAGAGCTGGTAGCTCGTGATATACAGAGAAGACTCAAAGCTCCAGGGAACATTTGAATATTCAGAAGGTTTTTGCTGTAACTGAGAGAGCAGGGGAGTGCATTACCATCGCTGTCCATCTGTCTGTCTGTCTGTCTGCTATGGAATGCGCAGACAGAGGAGGAACCTAGTTTTTCCAAGTGGTTGATTCCAAATTTAGATCTTCTCCCCAGACTGCTTTTGAATACTAGGGCCCTACATCCAACTGTTTGCTTAACATCTCCACTTGGCTAGCTTGCTTATTTATTTATTTATTGAGATGGAGTCTCTCTCTGTTGCCCAGGCTGGAGTGCAGTGGTGAGATCTTGGCTCACTATAACCTCTGCCTCCAGGGTTCAAGTGATTTTCCTGTCTCAGTCTCCGAGTAGCTTGGACTATAGGTGCATGCCACCACGCCCAGCTAAGTTTGGTATTTTTAGTAGATAGGGAGTTTCACCATACTGGTCAGGCTTGTCTCAAACTCCTGACCTCAGGTGATCCACCCACTTTTGCCTCCCAAAGTTTTGGGATTACAGGCATGAGCCACTGCACTCAGCCCTCCATTTTGGCATTTTACGGGCATCTGAAACTCACTGTGTCCCATAGGAACCCTTAGTCCCCATCCCTATCCCCAGGTTTTCGTCCCCAAGTCTTCCTCATTCAAGGAAATGACAACGTCATCCAATTAAATGCTGGAGCCAGAAACTTAGCCATCATCTCTGATACTTCCTCTTCCTTCACTCATTCCCAACATCCAATTTATCAGCAAGATCTGTCAATGTGACCTACAAAACATATCTCGGATCTATCACTACTATGGTCTAAATCACCATCTTTCCTCCTAACTCAGTGCTGTCCTATAGAAATACAATGAGAGCCACACAAAAAAGCTTACATTTTTTTTGTGACAAAATTTTTAAAAAGTAAAAAGAAACAAGTGAATTTAATTTTAACAATCTATTTTATTTAACACAATATATTATTATTTTTTTTTTTGAGATGGAGTCTCCCTTTGAGATGGAGTGCAGTGGTGTGATCTTGGCTTACTGCAACCTCAGCTCCCATGTTCAAGCGATTCTCCTGCCTCAGCCTCCCGAGTAGCTGGGATTACAGGTGCCTGCCACCACGCTGTGCTAATTTTTGTATTTTTAGTAGAGACAGGGTTTCACCATGTTGGCCAGGATGGCCTCGATCCATTGACCTTGTGATCCGCCCGCCTCATCCTCCCAAAGTGCTGGGATTACAGGCCTGAGCCACCGCGCCTGGCCCAACAGGATACATTCAAACTATTGTCATCTTAACATGACAATGGTGTATTTAAATATACACTATGATTTAAATACTTAAGTTCTTTTGCATTTTTTGGTCCTAAGTCTTTAAAATCCATTGTGCATTTTACACTTACAGCATATTTCAATTTGGATGATGGATTTCGATTGGAAATACTTGATTCGTATTTAGATTTCATAAAATTTACAGTTGGAGAAAGTAGAATTATGTACCTATGTTGTTCCATACTTCAAAGTTTTAAAATCACTGAATTAAATATTTGATTTTAACTTTAATTAATTTAAATAAAATATAATATTCAATTCTACCATTCAGCCATTCAAAAGAATAAAATGATGTCTTTTGCAGCAACGTGGATGGAACTGGAGGTCATTATCTTAAGTGAAACAACTCAGACATAGAAAGTCAAATACCACATGTTCTCACTTGTAAGTGGGAGCTAAATAATGTGTATACGTGGATGTAGAGAGTGGAACGATAGAAAATAGGGACTCAAAGGAGCTGAGAGGTGGGAGGGGGTGGATGATGAGAACTTACTTAATGGGTTTAATATACATTATTCAGGTGACAGATACCATGAAAGCCTTGACTTCACCATGATGCAATCTACGCATATAACAAAACACACTTGTACCCCATAACTTTACACACATGCAAAAAATAATACAAATTAAAAATGAACCCTGTAGCAAAAAATTTCACTTCCTCAACTGCACTGGCCACCTTTCAAGTGCTCACCTGTGGCTGGTGCCTGCTGTGTTGGATAATACAGTTTGAAGCCATCTCCTTTCCCAGTCTTTCCTCTGTCCAACCCATTCTCCATGGAGTACCTGGAGACATAGTTTAAGTATGAAAATTAACCATGTCACTTCTACTCAGACCCAGGATAAAAACAGAAATGCCTTCCTATGCTCTATAAGGCTTTGTGTTATCTGGCCCTGGCCTCCCTCACCAAACCACTGTCCCCTCTGGTCAGTGCCTCCAGTGACCTCAGCTTGACTTTCTCTTAGCCTCTCAAGCATGTCACGGTTGGTAAATTGTGGAGGGGGAGTGAAATAGGTCCTCAGGTGCCTGCAGGCCAGGTGGTCTTGGAGGTTCAAGGAGCCCCTGGGGGTGTGGGTTGGGGACAGTGGGTGGCTAAGATCTGCATTTATTCTCTGTGACTGCCTCTCTGCCCCTCCAGAACTGAGGTTGAATCGCATGCTCCGGGCAGCATCCCTCTTAACACAGGCAGATTAATTGAAAACAGATGTCAAGCAGTGGGAGTTAAATACAGACATCTCACCAAATGTCAGCCTTTCCCCTGGGCCACGATGGAGTCCTTGTTTCTCATCCTCACCAGAGAATTGGGAAAAAGCCTCTTAGACACGCTGGCTGCATGATTGACCCTGAGAGTCATTTTGCTCTTCTGAAAAGTGCTGGGCAAATTATGACTCTGAAATTGGAACCTATGTGACGAATTTATTTGTATCAGGTGCAGACAAACAAAAGGGTCTCTCAGAACAGCTGACTCTTAAATGCGTGCACACGTGGTTGGGGAAGGACCACAGAACCCTCAGATTATAAGAGCTGGAACGGATAGTCTCGTCTTCCCACTTCAAAGCAGGTAAAACTGAGGCCCAGAAGATGGAAGGGATGTGTCTAGGGTCACTCTGCAAGGTAGTGTCAGAGCTGGGGATGGGACTCAAAGCCAGAAACTATTTTTTTTTCTTTTCTTTTTCTTGCTCTGTCTCTGAGACAGGGCCTTGCTAGTTCTCTTAGGCTGGACTTGAGCACCTGGGCTCAAGTGATTCCCTCACCTTAGCATCCCAAGTAGCTGGGATTACAGGCACACACCATAGTGTGCAGGGTTTTAGAAGCTATTTTCTAAAGTGTAAATCTGATGTCTCCCTCCATGCCTCCAGGTTGCCTGGAGAATAAAGCCAAACTTCTTGGCAGGGCTGGGAGGTCCTTTACCTCCTCTCAGTTACCTCAGCCTCATCCCTCCCCTCGGCTAAGGGACCTCCTTGCTTTCATAAACATACCTCTCTGATGCTTTTGCCCGTGATATTTCCTCTATCTCATCACCTTACCAGTAAACTCCTATTCATCCTTCACAGCCCAGCTGAGATATCTGACTTTTCAGAAATCCTCTCGACTGCTTGGTAGAGTTACTTCACTCCACTTCTGGGATCCTGTAGAACAGAACATGTGTCATTGGAATTATTTGTATATTTTCTGTCATACCCTCCCTGCCCCCAGATTGCCGCTTTATTTGATCTTTGCTTCCCTGGAGCTTGTACCCTGGAGCACACAGTAAGCACTTAAATATTTGTGACATTGGCATTGTCAAAGCCAAGGGACCCCTTTCTGTGCTTTTTGAATTAGATTTTCTGTAGTATCTGATGCCACCAAACTCTCTCTCCTTGAAATGCTCCACTCTGTTAGCACCTATGATTTCTTGCTTTCTGGGATTCCCTCCCACCTCTCTGTTCTGCTGAGGTCTTCCTTCCAAAAGGACATCTTTTATAGGCTGTGGTCTCCAGGAATATGTCCTGGTCCTCTGCAGTCCTCTGCTGGAAAGCCTTCTCTGTCATGGGACTCAGGACCTTAGCCTTTGCTGTTCTTTCTCTGTGATGCTTTTCATTTCTTTTTCTTTTTGAGACAGGGTCTTTCTCTGTTGCCCAGTCTGGAGTGCAAGCTTACTGCAGCCTCAACTTCCTGGACTCAAGCGATCCTTCCACTTCAGCCTCCCGAGTAGCTGGGACTACAGGTGCACACCACCATGCCCAGCTAATTTTAAATTTTTTTGCAGAGATGGGGGTCCCACTACACGGCCCAGGCTGGTCTCAAACTCCTGGCCTCAAGCGATGGTTCTGCCTTGGCCTTCCAAAGTGCTGGGATTATAGGCATAAGCCACTGTGCCTGGCCTTTCCCCCTTCATTTCTAATGACCACCTTCTTTTCAACCTTCAGGTTTCAGCCCAAAAGTTACCCTCTCAGAGAGTCCTTCCCCAATCACCTGAGCCAGCAGCCTGGGGCTAACATTGAGCAGGAGGAAGGACCTAGGCCGGGCAGAGCACAGGTGTCTGGAGGTGCTGATATCTCTAGCACAAGTGCTAACTTCTCCAAAATCCACGGCTGGTGTTTCACTTCTGAATCCAGAGACAGGCAGGCCCCAGAGTTTTTGGGTTATTAACTCCCCTCAGTAAACTTCCAGTGAGTGTGATAAAATACTCAGCGGAAGGCAGCAAGAGCTCATAAAAGCAGGATTTAGTGCCATTTTATAGATGTCAGGGCTGACTTCTACACTCAAGCTGGTATATATTTAAAATTCATGCCTGACTCACTGCCTTTGGGGAAAAAGCCTGAAGCCCAGGGGGAGAGGATGACAGGCTCCATGCTTACCTGCCAGGTCTAGCACACCTGGAGTGGACCAAGGTGGGGGACCTCCCAGCAGGAATCGGGCTGAGCCAAGCTGAGCCTCACTCCACCTTCTTTCAGAAAAGCAGCCCTCCTCATGAACTGTGAGTATGAGCTTTGGAGCCAAACAGGCCTGTGTTTGAGTCGTGGCTGGGTAACTAGCTAGGTGACCTTGTTTGCCCAGGATGTGGGCTTTCAGTGCTAAAAGCAGGCCAATGCTGGCACACCAGGATGAGTTGGTCATGCTAAGCCCTGGCTCTACTCTTTCTTTGCTTTGTAAACTTGGATGGATCCCTTCCCTCTCTGAACCTCATTTCCTACAGCTGTCAAAAAGGAACAGTTGAACCTATTTTGTTAGTCGGGTTAATTCATGAAACTGCTGTGACAAATAGCCCCCAAATCCCTGTGGTTTAACACAATATGTTATTTCTTGCTTCTGTGGCAGTATAATATGGGTTAGGCAACTTTATAGCAGTGAACCAGCCCCTTCTGTTCTGTGGCTCTGTCTTTCCATAGGGCCCCTTCAGGGTTCTCTGCTGTATCCTATGAAATAAGCCAGTCAGGTTTTAGGACATCTCTTTCTGGAGCTGCGTTAGTGGAAACCTTGAGAGCTGATTTTCGTGGTGTCTCTGAGATTGGGCTCAACCTAACCCTCCTGCCCCCTGATGGTTGGCTCTACCTCCTTCTGATTCTGACTTCCTCACGTCTCCTCTGCTGCTGGGTGAGGAAAGCTGTTCCATGTTTGGAGGTCTTCAGATTTCATCAGGAAGTAAAATAAACCAATGCATGAAATATGTCACAAGCTAGGCAAATCCCTAGGCTGCAGCAACCTGAGAATATGCTCAGAAGAGGATACTGTTGGTAGGGACAATTGCAATCAGAAATCCTTGCGGGGGGGATTATGATAGTATTCAGGACCCACCAGTGGGGTTTTCCTCCTCTTCCACCTTCTCTCTCTTTCTGACACTGAGCACATCCTATGTCTGTCTTATACCACCGAATTGAGAAAATGCTACTTCCTTTCATTGCTTCCAATTTAGGATGATGTCTACTTTTTGTAAGTTCATCCTCACATGCCTCAAGAATCAAATGGTCAGGTAATCAGCTTAGCAATCAGAAAAATCCCAGCTCTGCTAGTTACTGGCTGTGGAACCTGATGTAATTTACTTAATCTTCTGGAGCCTCACTACCTTCATCCGTCTCATGGGGTGATAATTATATCCACTTCCTAGAGGTGTTATCAGTATAGAGTGAGGTCATGTAGGTAATGTGCCTTGCAGAAGACAACATTTCTAGAAATATTGATGGACATTCTGCACAAAGAGAGCTTAGCTGTCAAGTAAGTCAGGGAAACCCTGGGTCATCCAGGTTTATTTCCTCAGAACTCTGAATAAGCTCTGAACAATAATGTTCACTGTGACCCTCTAAGAAAGGTATATTAGCATGTGGTGTTTCCTTAGTATATTTGACTTTAGAATCTTATTTGGAGGGCATTTGATATGGTTTTGCTGTGCCTCCACCCAAATCTTGAATTGTAGCTCCTGGGTGCCATGGGAGGGACCCAGTGAGAGGTAGTTGAATCATGAGGGCAAGTCTTTCCTGTGCTGTTCTCGTGACAGTGAATAAGTGTCTCACAAGATCTGATGGCTTTGTAAAGGGGAGTTCCCCTGCTCTCTCTCGGTGTTCCCCTAGTATCCGCTATGCAAGACATGATTTGCTCCTCCTTTGCCTTATGCCATAATTGTGAGGCCTCCCCAGCCACGTGGAGCTGGGAATCAACGAAACCTCTTTCTTTTATAAATTACCCAGTCTCAGGTATGCCTGTACTGGCAGCTTGAGAACAGACTAATACAGCATAACATGGAACTAAATCCAGTCTCACTTCTGTATTTGGGAAACCAGGTGTGTGTATCCACGTCCTGTATAGGCTCATATCTGGTACTTCCTTAACCTTAGAGTGACTCTCCTCTTTGAGGTAGAGGAGAGACCCTATGCAGAATGAGTGGAGCTCTGCCTTTCCTCCCACACTGAGTGAATTCTGGGAGACAGAAGACTTAGCAATGGCCTTTTGTATGCTCTCAGATATTTCCCATAATGCACAGGGGTTCCTAACATGCAAAAATGTCTCAAGACAGCCCTGGGCATTGGGCCCCCAGGGTAGGTGTGGAATTGGAAATGTACCTGGAAGGTGGTCCTGAGGGGCCCTGGCCTACAGGAGGCTGCCATGTTCTTCTGCTACCCAGTGCCTTGCTGTTCCATTTGTTACCACAATGAAAGCCACTTGAAAGTCATCTCCATAACAAAATGAGCAGCAATTTACTGAATGAAGTGCACCTTTTAATTTTTATTTTCCATTTTCTTGAGACAGAGTCCTACTCTGTCGCCCAGGCTGGAGTGCAGTGGTGTGATTTCGGCTCCGTGCAACCTCCACCTCCAAGGTTCAAGTGATTCTCGTGCCTCAGCCTCCTGACTAGCTGGGATTACAGGCATGTGTCACCACACACGGTAATTTTTTTTTCTTTTTGTATTTTCAGTAGAGACAGGGTTTTACCATGTTGCCCAGGCTGGTTTCCAACTCCTGACCTCAAGTGATCTGCCTGCCTTAGCCTCCCAAAGTGCTGGGATTACAGGCGTGAGCTACTGTGCTTGGCCAAAACACACCTTTATACTTAACACACCAAATGAGGTAGCTAACTGGGCAAACTCTTCCAGCCAGAACCATCTTTAGCTTCCTCGGCTGCCAGACTGATGGATGCTGGAGATTTTCAGGACACTGACTCAGACAGGACTTGCACTCAGCCATTTCCCAGCCCCAAATTTCAGTTTCCCACCAATCCCTCCCCCCCAAATAAAAACCCCAGCAGTTTTTCCTGGCTTCAACAATGCCACACAATGTTTCCTTCTGTAGTTGGGCTTGTCCCCTGCCCTCTTCGCCTGGCCTGGTGTAGCTCTTCTTATGGCAGCTGAACCCGTTGGTGAAGGAAAGAAGCCTTCTGGGCTGAGTCATCAGCCTTGTGGGGTCCCCTGTCCCAACAGCATGGCTTTGATCCCCACGATGTGGAGTTAGTTTGGTGTTTCCAGTGCCAATGGGCATTCATCAAGCCTTTACGGGATGAGCAGATCCTCTGAGAAGTAATTCTTAGTCCATTTTGGGGGATCTGATGGAATCTTTGTTTCCTCTTCCCAGAGAAACACAACATGGACTTACATAGACACAGTAGCCCAGTGTCTCAGATAAAACTCCTGTATCAGGGCACCATTAGTCTGCTCTCTTATTTACTTTTAGGGGTCCCCATGGGTGTTGCTTTCCTTCCCTGTAGGGTGGCATCAGTGGTGCCAGTGCCAAGGCAACTTCAGCATGAAGAGTATTGGTGAGACATGGTGGTGGAGGGCTGGTGTGTGGGGATTGGCTGTGGGGGCAGTGATGGCATGCGTGATGGGGACAAGAGTGTGAGCTTCCCTGCTCCAGAGATGGGGATGGGCAAATCAGGCTGAAGGAGGAAGAGAGGGTGGGGTGGGGTGGGGGCTCTGCAGGATGGGAATGAGGAATGAGAGAATGGAGGCGGGAAGCAGGAGACCAGAGAAGAAGGGACTGGGGTGGGGCAGGTGGGAATTGAGGGGCAGAGGGAGCAGGGGTCCCGGATTGAGGGGCATTCAGGACAGGGTGACACATGAGTGACGCTCGGCAACTTAAGAGAGGAGAAGTTGGCGGCCTGAAAGGGAGGAAGGCAGACAGCAGGGCTTTTCAATGTGAGCATTCATGTCTCAGTGACAGCAGGCATTTATCATGCCCTGAATGGGAGCTCAGGGCCCGGCATTGCCGCCAAAGGCCGCTGGTTAAAGTTTCACCTGAGTGTGAAAGGGGCTGGGGCCTGGCCAAACAGCAGCCCTTCCAAGGCTGTGGAGGCGTCCCTGTGGGGGCCCATCTGTTTGGAGCAGAAAGACTCTGGTATCAGGGGAGGGGAGTCATGGGGCAGGATGTTTCTGGGTGTGGGGACCCCTCTGGGCATCCTGGGCCAGTGGGGAAGGGGTCTGCCTCACACAGAGACCTGGAAAAGTCCGCTTCAGGCACTTGGTTAGTCCCCAGATCAATCTTGTGAGCCTGTTGGGATGAAGGAGGGGGGCTGGGATGGGGCAAGGGAGGGGCACGTTTTGTTAAGTGGTATATCAACATTTAGCTCAAACTAAAAAAAAATTAATATTTACCATGTGTCAGGCATGCATCTCTTTCTCTCTCTCTCTCTCTCTCTCAGATCTATCTATCTCAGGTGACTATCCTGGGAAATGAGGGGTTTCCTGGGCTTCAGTACTTTTTGTGCTAAATCTGGGACAGTCCTGGGCAAAACAGAACAGTTGGTGACGCTAATGTGAATTCATTTAATCTCACAATAACTCTTTATGTACCTCCACTGACCAATGAGGAACAGGCACAAAAAGTGAAGTTATATACCAAGGACACAAAGTTAGTAAGTGGGAGAGCCTGGATCTGAGGTCTGGTTTTGCAGTTGGAGCTTCCAGTTTCTCCACTTTGCTGCCTGTAAACCTGGAGAGAATGCCAGTGTGGTGAGATGTCCTGAACCAAGAATCAGGACAATGAGGTCTGGTGTGCTCATTGGTCTTTAGGTCCCAAGGTTTGAGACAGGGCCTGTCTCCAAGTCCTTGGTCTCTTTGATACACAGAGGGGCCAGCAATGGAGGAGCAAACCTGTCCTCAAGGTGTGCAATGTTGTCAGTGTGAACCAGGCTCTGATGCTTGTCTAGGAATATGGTTACTGAACCCCCCAGGCCCTGGTCAGAGCTCTCAGGCCAATGAGGACCAGAGGGGAAGGTGAGGGAGGGCAATCATGTTGGAATTCCAAGCTTCAACAGGGTTCAGAGAGCTGGGGAGGAGGGGGAGCAGCGTCGGAGCTTTGCAAAGAGGTGCTAAACCCTAGCCATGGGCAGGCACCTGGATGATGGCAGATGAGGCAGGACAGGGCTTATGGTAGTGTTCCTGGGCAGGAACCACATGCCTGTTTTATCATCCTGAGCTGTGGCATGGTTCAGTTTTCCCTGAGCCAGACTCTTTCCAGGGAGAGGAAGCCAATTCAGATGAGTTAAATCCCCTCTTCAGAGGTCATTTGGGAGAAAACCCAAACTTGAACTCTCTTTCCTGGGCACTTTGCTGATGGAGAATTTCAGTGCAAAACATTTTCTGGATACCAAGTTCATATCCAGCACTCTGGCTATCGTGGGAAAACAAGAGGAGGATGTGTGTGTGTGTGTGTGTGTGTGTGTGTGTGTGCACGCGTGCATGTGTGTGTATGTCTATATAAGGGAGGGGGCTGAGGTGACAGCACATGCAAAGGCTCTAGAGCTTGCAGTCTTCAAAGAACTAAAAGACAACTTGTGAGGTGAGAGTGAGTGAGTAGCATGTGACTTGAGATGGAAGTGCAGTTGGAGACCAGATCCTTCAGGGCTCTAGCACCATGATGCTGAGATGAGTTGAGTGGATGCAATATTTTAGTAGGACAAGGCATCTGAGTTTGTTACAAGATCTCGGTGTTAGCATAAAGCCGTAGGTATGTTGGAGAATGAGTAGAGGCATTATGGGAAGAGCTGTGTCAGACCTGCAGAGCAGTGGGATGTCAAGATGGCTGGTCTTGCCGGGAGTTGGAGGCAGACCCTGGACCAGCTCAGTCTCCTTGGAGCTGCCCCTGCCATTTCCCCTCCACCTGGTCCTTCTTGCCTGTCGTAATTGCCTTGGAGGCGCTGAACAGAGAGCCTGCTAGGGGGGCCTGCATTTGTGTCCCACACAGGGGACGTTAAGTGAACAGAGTCCCTCTTGGTTTTTCATGTCATTAATTGGTGATCTTCAGACTCTGAAATAGCATTTTCCCTCTCCCATCCCTTATTTCATTATCCTCAGTTCAATACACATCAGTGCCGCATGAGGCAGCCGGCTTGGATATATCAGGAATTATTTAAATGAGATGGGAATGTATGGGTAGTTAAAAACATGGTCTTCTATTCTGCTCTAATTACCTATCAAATTATGTTACAATTATTCCCAAATATAAACTTGCTGAGAACCTCAAAAGGGGAGGTTCTAGGAGCATCAGGAGAAAAGTGAAACAGGATACAGTGGGGATGATGGTCCTAGTCTCTAAAGGTGTTCTGAAACCCGAGTGTGCGTGTGTGTGTGTGTGTGTGTGTTATAAACTTCGCTGCCATGTTGTGTCCATTATCGGTCTTACTAGTTCAGGCCTCGGCAGGCATGGGTGAGCAGAAAGAAGTCTTTTTATTTTTAAAATTCTTTTTTATTAATCACAGGAGAAGGATTTAAGTCTTTTTTTTTTTTTTCCAGACGGAGTCTCACCTTGTTGCCCAGGCTGGAGTGCAATGGCACAATCTCAGCCCACTGCAACATCTGCCTCAACCTTCTGAGTAGGTGGGATTACAGACACCTGCCACCACCGGTGGCTAATTTTTTGTATCTTTAGTAGACACAGGGTTTCACCATGTTAGCCAGGCTGGTCTAGAACTCCTGACTTCATTATCCGACCTCCTTGGCCATCCAAAGTGCTGGGATAATAGGCCTGAGCCACTGTACCTGACCAGAAAGAAGTCTTGCCCAGCCTCTGTGGCAAGTCATATCCCACGACTCTACCATACCTCATCTGTTTGATCTAAGAGAATCCTCATAACTTCTCTGAGCCTCAATTTCCTCCTCTATAAAGTGGGGAATGATAACAGCCATTGCCTCCTGCGGCACCTGGCACACAGGGAGCTCTTGGAAAGTGGGAGGAGCCATTATTGTCATTGCTGTTGCTGACCATTTGGGTCTGTCACTGCCATCAGATTCTCCAAGGGATAGGGACCTCTGAGGCTGCCCTCCCCATCTGGTGCTCACTTCTTTTGCTTAGCTGTTCAGGCTGAGCTGGGCCTGGGGTGACCGTGGCTCAGGGATCAGGCTGCCCCTAGCCTTCAGGCTCTGGCTTTCCATCCAAGACTTGACCAAGAGGTACTTACAGAGCACTCACCTGGTGCAAACACTTTTTATGTGGTGTTCACCCAACCCCCGAGGAGGAGATGGGCCTGTCCAAGATGTTTGAGCCGAAAAGTGGCAAAGCAGGATTTATATCTCCATTTGCTTTGGGAGTCACATGCTCCAGGAGGTGAGAGGGAGCTACTTGGTTCTCAGGCTGGTGAAAACAGGTTTTCTTTGAGATGTTTTCATTCCTTTTTATTGTGCTATTGGCCAGCCTCCTCTGTAGCTCTTGGGAAAGGACCTGATTAATCTTTATTAATTTATTAATAATTTTTTTTTTCTTTGAGACGAAGTTTCGCTCTTGTTACCCAGGCTGGAGTGCAATGGCGTGATCTCGGCTCATCTCAACCCCCGCCTCCTGGGTTCAGGCAACTCTTCTGCCTCAGCCTTCTGAGTAGCTAGGATTACAGGCACGCGCCACCATGTCCAGCTAATTTTTTGTATTTTTTTTTTTTTTAGTAGAGACGGGGTTTCACCATGTTGACCAGGATGGTCTCGATCTCTTGATCTTGTGATCCACCCGCCTCAGCCTCCCAAAGTGCTGGGATTACAGGCTTGAGCCACCGCACCTGGCCTTGATAATTATTAATCATCTTGTTGCTAATGACGTTGCAGGGCTCTGAGTGGCTACTGCATTCCTCTTCTTACTTGCCTGCTGTCCACACCACTCACATTCCAAGCCTGGGGATGGGAGAACAGGGGTGTTTCTGTCCGAGGAGCACTTTTTCCTCCTGTCTGGTTATTAGGTAGGTAAGGTTGCCCAGGGCTGTCAAGGCATCTTCAGACAAGACCCTAATACATGCTAAGCCTTGCTATGGGTTAAATTGTACCCCTCGAAAGACACCGAAGTCCTACCCCAGAGTACCTGTGAATGTGACCTTATTTGGAAATAGAGTTTTTACAGATAATCAAGTTAAAATTATGTCACTAGCCATTAGGGTGGACCCTAATCCAGTACAGCTGGTGTCTTTATAAAAAAGAAAATTTGGAAACAAAGACACAGGGAGAACACCATGTGACGTTGAAGTCAGAGATCAGAGTGATGCACCTACAAGCCAAGGAATGCCAAAAATTGCCAGCAAACCACCAGAAGCTGGGGAGGGGCAAGGGACAGATTTCCCCTCACCATACTCCAGGTGTCAACCCTGCTGACATCTGGTTCATAAACTTCTAGCCTCCAGAACTGTGAGACAGTACGTTTCTGTTTCTTAGCCACTCAATTGGTGGTACTTTGTTACAGCAGCTCCAGGAAACAGATCCATAACTCAGGAGTGGGAGGGAAGCAGGGCACAGCAGTGGAGAGGTACCAAGTGAGGACCAGGAACTTGGCACTGCCAAGTGCCCAAGGGTGGTTGGTGGCAGGCCTGGCTTGGGCCAAGCCAGCAGGCATCTTTGTCCATGGGTGAATGAGGTATTGTCGCAGACAGAGATGACATGCCTTTCTAGGGATGAGTTATCTTTGGCTCTGGGCAAATAATCCAGCCAGGAACTGAAGGGAAAGGAAACAGTCTCCCGTCTGGTGGGAAGGAACTGGTAAGATCTGGGTATCATTGTGGGCTTCAGAGCAGAGATGTCTGGGCTTACCAGTGTCCATCTCTTCTGCTTATGTTCCATTAACAAGAACTAGTCGTATGGCCCTATTCAGACTCGGGCCTCTGGGAATGTTGTCTACCTTTGTTTCAAGTGCCCTTTGCATCTGATTAGTTCTTGCTGACGGAATGTAAAGAGAAGAGATTGGTGCTGCCTCTGAGCAGAGGCAGTTAAGAGGGAGCATGAACTTTCCACGCTTCTTCTTTTTTCCTGCCTGATTAGCTGAGTGGATGGGACTCAGAGGACAGAGCCTTGACATAAAAGGGACCTGGGGGCTGGGTGCACTGGCTCACACCTGTAATCCCAGCATTGTGCGAGGCTGAAGCAGGAGGATTGCTTAAACCCAGGAGTTTGAGACCAGCCTGGTCAACATGGTGAAACCCCATTTCTACAAAAATTAGCCGAGTGTGATGGTGTGTGCCTATAGTCCCAGCTACTTGGGAGGCTGAGGTGGGAGGACTATTTGAGCCCAGGAGGTGGTGGTTGCAGTGAGCTGAGATCATACCACTGGACTCCAGCCTGGGCGACAGAGCTAGACCCTGTCTCCAAAAAAAAAAAAAAAAAAGGGATCTGGGACCTGGATCCTGGAGTCCTTGCTTGGGGATAACTTCCCTGGAGAGCTTCTGAATCAGCTATACCCTTGGGAGTCTTTTGTTGAGGGAGAAATGTTACTGTGCTAAGCCACTGATACTCTGTGGTTATCACAGCAGTTTAGAGAGGAAGGAGCAGGGAAAGCTGGGTTGCACCCTAGGCCTTGACACTTCCTGCCTTTGTAGTGTTAGGCAAACACGGCAACCTTAGAAAGCTCAGCTGCCTCACTTTTAAAGCATGCAAGGTCTTTGTGCGGACCACATAAGCCACGTGGAGGGGTCTAGGCCAAGCACGGTGCTTGGCAGGAAGGGCGTGTGTGCTAATGATTTATGTCCCTTTTCTTTCTGGGAGTCTTGCTTCCCAATGCCAGAGGTGATACCGTCTGGAGTGACCCTCTCTTGTATAAATATTAAACCTTCTTCCAACAAGATCTATCCTCCAAGAACCTCCTGGGTTCCCCAAGAGATGCTGGGTTCCCCAAACCTGACCTTGGAACCTCTTTGATTTGCAAGATTACTTATTTCCATTTTCAAGGAAGCAATTCTAATTAAGGTAAACCAAAACGCATTTTTGGATGCAACTCCCTTTTTGTTTTTGTAAGACAATTAGTGCTAATTAGATGTAAAAATTATTCCTGGGAAAATTATGTAATTGATGCAATTTACAAAACAGACTTTTGCTATTATTTGCACTGCTGCTTTGCTGTGAAATTAGTGAGGAGCATGAACGCTGGACCTGGGTCAGTGAACTCCAAGAGAAGGAGGCCTGATGGTTCCAGCTGGATTGCTCCATTCTGTGAAGTGGAGGGCTTTCAGTGTACTTGCCAGGAGTTCTGTGCACTTCCTGGTGGCTTCTGTTCTGCAAGCTTTCCCCTCTTCTTAGACCCCTGCCCACATTACTCTGAGACAGAGCTCGACCTGGCATCAGTTTTCCCCATGGTCCAGGCCCTCAGGGATTCAGCTTCTAGCCCATGTGCTCATCAAAGTGTTTCTCCAACCAACCTAGTTTCTTTCCTAAGAGGAATGTTGGCGCCGTCTCTTAAGATAATTACATTTTTCCACCTTATTGCATAGAGAAAAGTTTAAAGAAGCAAATAAAAATCATTTGTAATTATACCTCCCAAAGATGACCACAGTTAACATTTTGGCCTTTAAAAAAATGCCAAATATATTCATTTTAAAGATAATTGGGATCATAGTGAATATACAATTTTGTATCTTGCTTTTATTCCTCCCCACTTAACACATGAGCATTTTCCGAAGGCCAATACGTATTTTTAAAAATCTCTTTTTATCATGGTGGCTTAGTATTCGGTTCTTTGTGCCATCACTTGTTATGGGATATTTTCCTTTATTTTTGCTTTCACGACCAGTTTTCTCATTTGTATCTTTGTACATAAATCTTTGTGCACATGTTTTTTATTATCTGCATTTCCCCCCACATTTTATTGTGAAATTATCGTTTGATTTTATTTTTTACATTTCAGTAGGTTTTTGGGGAACAGGTGGTGTTTAGTTACATGAATAAGTTCTTTAGTGATGATTTCCAAGATTTTGGTGCACCCATCACTTGAGCAGTGTACAATGTATCCAATGGATAGTCTTTTATTGCTCACCCCCTGCCCTTTCCCCCAAGTCCCCAAAGTTTCATTCTCATGCCTTTTCATCCTCATAGCTCAGCTCCCATTTATGAGTGAGAACATACGATGTTTGTTTTTCCATTCCCGAGTTACTTCACTTAGAATAATGGTCTCCAGTTCTGTCCAGGTTGCTGCGAATGCCATTATTTCATTCCTTTTTTATGACTGAGTAGTATTCCATGGTTGGTGTGTGTGCGTGTGCGTGTGTGTGTGCGCGCGTGTATGTATCACATTTTCTTTATCCACTAATGAATTGATGGGCATTTAGGCTGGTTCCATATTTTTGCAATTGCAAACTGTGTGCACATCTTTGATAATTTCTTGAGGATAGAATCTCAAGGATGGCTGGCTCAACTGACCTATTCAAAATATATTTTATTATAGGAAAGCTCTGGCTATACATAAGAGAGAAGAGTATAATGGGCCCTCCCACTCCATCCTGGATCACCTGGCTTCAACAATTACTAACATTCTGACAATCATGTTTTAGCCATCTCCTCCCCAGTTTGTTGGAATATTTTAAAACAAGTCCCAGATGTAGTATCATTTGCCCTGAAAAAGTTATTTTACTTCTCCATAGGTAAAATAACTTACTAAAAACATAAGCAGAATGTCATTAACATACCTACAAAAATGAACGGTAATTCCTGAATATCATCTAATGTCTGGCCATGTTCAATTTTCTCTAATTATCTCAAAAAAGTCTTCTCAGAGCCAACTTGTTTGGATCAGGCTCCAAACAAAAGTTCACATTTTGCATTTGGTTTGTTTTTGCAAGTCTCTTTTAATCTATACCACTTCTCCCTCCTTTTGAAACCATGCTCTTTGTATATTACAGAATCTAGTAGAAAGAATTTTGCAGTTCTTGATACATATTAGAAAGGTGATATCCAGGAGGGTTGTGACAATTTGTCCCTCCGCCAGCAATGTGAGAGAGTGCATATCTTGTCATCTTCAGCACTGAATATCATTGCAATTAAAGAAAATCAATTTGATAGGTGAATGATGGAATCTTATTGCTGTTTTAACTTGCATTTCTGTGATTATATGTGTGATGGAACATTTTCCCCATATGTATATTGGCTGTTTGTATTTCTTCTTTTGTGAATTATCTGCTTGGACCTTTGCCCCTTTTAAGAAGTAGTATTGATTATCATGCTCAAGTTTATAAGAGAGAAATTTAAAATTTTTATGTAGTCACATTCATTATCTTTTCTTTCATGAATTCTTTGTGTTTTAGCATTTAGAGAATCCTTTTCCTACCCTCAAATGTCATTCACATACATTTTCTTTTTCTAGTTTTTTGCTACATTTTTACCGAGTTTCTAAGTCTCTATGGGATCCCATATGGTTAGACCCTTGGTTCTAGTATTACAGATGGAATAATTCTTCATTTATCACTAGTTTGTGATACAGCTTTACTATGTGCTAATTACATATGTGTATATTTACATATAGGATATATACACACACACACATTGGTCTGTTCAAGAGGAACTTGTGCAGTCACTCATTTCCCAGGGGCCTCCTTGTGCAGTGATGAGTGCACCATTGTGGGAAGTGTGCAAGCAGGGACTGGTTACCAGGTCAGACCAGGATCTTCAGCCCTTGGAATTCTAGGGGATTCTGGTTTCTCTGCCCTGGCGGGCCTCTGCACCTCCTGTCACCTTCTCCTGCCTCCAGGATGGATGTGCAGATTTCTGTTTCTGTCAGTGCTGGTGGTAGGGATATGGAGCCTGGACTTCACCAGAAAGGCCTGGCCTGAGGGACCCAAGAGGCCTTTCTTTCGGCTGAGCTGCCTGCTTACACTGTGGACCCACATGGTGACTGAAATCCAGGCTTGGCTGTAAGGAGAAGCAGAGTTTTCCCACATTCCCAGCTATCCTTTGCCCTCATAGCATTTCCCCTAGTTTTTTTGACTGAGAGAATAAAGAGTCATGCTGTGTCACCCAGGCCACTGGAGTGCAGTAGCTTGATCATAGCTCAGTGCTGCCTCTACCTCTTGGGCTCAAGAAATCCTCTCACCTTCGCCTCCTAAGCCACTGGGACTACAGCTATTCTACTCCTGGCTAATTTATTTTCTTATTGTTTTTGTAGAGATCGGGTGTTGCTTTATTGCTCAGGCTGGTCTTGAACTCCTGGCCTCAAGTGATCCTCCTGCCTTAGCTTCCCAAAGCCGCTGGGATTATAGGCATAAGCCACCATGCCCAGCCATCCCTCACTTTATAACTTTAAATAATTCTGTTATTTGCTCCTCCCTCCTCCCTCCCACTAGACTGGAAGTCCCAAGGACAGAGGCCTTGCATTCCCCCTTCCAGCCCCTGGCTGTACCTAAGAGTTAAAGGACATATGAACCGCCCTTTGCACTGGAGGGTGAGGGCTATGGTGACCTCACAATCTGTGTAAAAACCAGAGACTGTTCTCTGACCAGAACACATGCTCTTTGGGGAACACAGGGACAGAATATCTGAAATTAAGGGCCATCACAGAAAATCCAGAACAGCTGGTGGCCACAGGCAAGGCCAAGCCTCCTGAGTCTCAGGTCTGTGTGGAGCCATGAAAGTCACCCGTTTTGACTCTGAGCTGACATCTGACCTCTAAAGCCAATTATTCCTCCTCTCCATGAACATATTCCTGACAAAATGGGGTCGGGAGACATTTGCATCCAAACCACCAAGCTCTTTAAATGTTGGGGCCTGGAGGCCTGATGGGTTTATTAGATTATCATTGCGGAAGTTAATAAAGAATTAATTTCTCTTCATGTGACATCCAAAGGCAGTTATTTCAGGAGCCTGTCCATTTACACAAAGCCAAGTATTTGTCAAGTGTCAGAGGCAATTCCCAGGTCCCAGCCCCCCCTCAATAATTCTGGATTAGGGACAGCCTGAAATGACATTACACAAATTTTCTTTCAAGATGCATAGAGCTCTGGGGACCACTCAGGAATTTCAGGTTCCTGAAGGTTATACTGTCAGCAAAAGGGCTGCGGGTGAGGGTGGGGGTGGCTGGAGTAGCTGCAGCTTCCCAGCTGGGCCAGCTCTGGACGGGGGAAGCTCAGGGAGGGAGGGGGAAGGAGCCACTGACAGCCATTAGTCTGAGGGGGCCCATTTGCCTCCTGAAAACAACTCACTGCCATTTGTATTGCAAACCTCGCACCCAGCTTGATGGTTTTTTCTTGTTCTTTGCTCAGGCCCAGGGAGGGGCTATGGGATGACCAGAACTGCAGGACTGGCCCACATTACCTTGTAGCAATATATTAGGGAAGGTCAAGGCACCATCAATACCTGTCTTGGAGTTAAGTGCTGGGAAGTGCAGCCCCTGCAGGGACAGATACTGCTAGACCCTAAAAGCCAGTCATTGAACAGCCAGGCATCCCTGAGAGCCAGGGAGAAGTCCGTGGGGCTGGGCTGGTGGGATGGGGGCCTTAGTCTGGTCCAATCTGGACTCCCTTGGAATGGCATCAGGAGGATGGTGTGGAGCAGGTCAGCCCTGTTGCCAGAGCTCCAGGCAGGGCATTTGGCCACCTCCTAGACATCTCTCTATGAATGTCCAGCAGTCCCCTCAGACTCTGCACATTGCAGGCTGAACTCTGCATTTCCAAATCATCTCCCCCATGTACCTGATGCTCCAGCCAGGCAGAGTTCCTTCCTCTTCCTCCAAGTGAATCAGGCCCCTACAGACTCTGCGCTATTCTCTTTTGTCGAATGGCTCTACTTTCTTTCCATGTCTGTTCCCCCTCCTTTTTTTTTTTGAGAAGGAGTCTCACTCTGTCACCCAGCTCTCTCACCCAGGCTGGAATGCAGTGGCATGATCTCGGCTCACTGCAACCTCCGCCTCTCAGGTTCAAGTGATTCTCCTGCCTCAGCCTCCTGAGTAGCTGGGGTTACTGGTGCCTGCCACCACACTGGCTAATTTTTATATTTTTAGTAGAGACAGGATTTCACCATGTTGCCCAGTCTGATCTTGAGCTCCTGACTCAAGAGATCTGCCTGGCTCAGCCTCCCAAAGTGGTGGGATTACAAGCTCCATGTTTGTTCTTTAAGATCCAGCTTAGCTGTCACTTCCTCTGTGAAGGCCTCTCAGACTACCCTAGGAAGAGTCAAAGTCTCTTGCTAGGACCATTTGCACAAAGGAGCTACCTGTGTAGCTCCTGTGTAGCTCCTTTGTGCAAATTAAGAAAGGCCTCCTCCCCAGCCTGGGTGTGCACATCTTTTAGCAAATGAAAGACGCCTGTGTGTACATCAGAAAAAGATGCTCTTTGTCTCAGAAACCTAGTCCTTATAAGGGCTCATGGCTTGGCAAGTGGAGTGTGGGCTAAATTTCAGTCCCGTTCATCTCCTCGGCTGGCAAATTTTTGGCAGTGTGCAACCTGGAAAATCATGCGTGGCAGCCCTGGTCCTTTCCCTGAGATCCTATAGCTCCCTGTGCTTAGCTGTGTGTCTGTGAATATTAGTTTCGTATTATTGCTGTAATGAATGATCACAGACTAGTTCTGGAGTCAGACTTTGAAATGCGTCTCACTAGGCTAAAATCAAGGTGTTGGCATGGATGCCTTCCTTCTGGAGGATCTGGGGGAAAATTTGTTTCTTTGCACTTTCTAGCTTCCAGAGCCAATTCCATTCCTTTGCTCGTGGCCCCTTCCTTCATCTTCAAAGCCAGAAGTGTAGCAGCTTCATCTCTCTGACTCAGACAACTGCTGATTCCATCACATCTTCTCTGATTCTGGTTCTCCTTTCTCCCTCTTTTACTTATAAGGACCCTTTCAATTACATTGGGCCAACTCAGATAATCTAGGATAATCCCCCCCATCTCAAGGTCCTTAATTTAATCATGCCTGTAGAGTGCCTTTTGCTATAGGAAGTAACATATTCACAGGCTCTGGGCATGAGGATATGGACAGCTTTGGTAGCCATTATCCTGCCTACCCAACTGAGAGATCTCATTGTATCAAAATTGTTTCCACCAGTAACTGTTAAATCCTTGCAACCAGGATCACTGTTCTATTCAGTGCTGTCTTCAGGGTCTAGTACATAGGCACAAGTCTGGCATGGAATAAGTGTTCAGAGAATGTTTGTTGATTGAATGCATGAGGACATGGGCACACAGGACCTCCTCTGGGACACAGAGGCAGTAGGAGACACTTGCATACAGCTTTTTTGGTTTACACCAGTGGTTCTCAATTGGGGACAATTTTGCTCCCTAGGGGTCAGACACTTGGCAATGACTGGAGACATTTTTGGTTCCAGGGGGAGCTGCTAAATACCCTACACTGCATGTGGGCATTGAAGACGCATGCAGCACGAAACATCTACAATGCAAAGGTTGGGAAATGCTGCTGATCTGCAACAGGACTGAGTGGCTGGAAAACCCAGGAGGCAGTTGTGTGCTGGGACCGGCAATAGTATTTCAATGTGTCACATTCCTTATACCCTAGCTGATTGAGTTTCTCCAGCTCCAAACTTCAGATGGGAAAACAGACTTCTGGAGGTACATCCACTTCCCCATTTGTTACAACTGGTTCCTGATGGGATCAGATTTTGAAATTGGTTCTCCCTGTCCCTACAGTGGGCAGACAGAAGAAGGACATGAGGAAAGGTGGGGCCTCCCTTTAAGCATGTTGGTCATGCCTGTCGTTCCTCCCCGCTCTCTGGTCACTCCTCTGCTTTCCTGATCTTGTTGCCCTTCCTGAATCCATCTTCTCTGCACTACAGTTGTCCCCAGATTCTGTGCAATTTGCCTCCTCTTTCTGGTCTCCCTCAGTGACCTCAGTTACCTTCTTTGTGGGATGGCTCTTGACCCTTTGCTTTAGCCCACACCTCTCTCCTGATCTCTGGCCTCATATTTGGACTTTCTTGTGGAGCTACCTGCTCTCCCTATCAGCACAGCCTGACTCTGATCATGCCACCACCTCTGAAAACCTTGATGGCACCCTGTGACCACCACCTAAGTCCAGTATTCAAGGCCCTGCACAGTTGAGTCTTGCTCTGGCCAAACCAAATACTCGCTGTTCCCCAAACCCACTTAGCATTGCCTTTCTCTCTTGTCTTTGCCCAAGCTGTTCCCTCCATCCTGAACACAAACTCTCTCATTCCATGTCTTTGTTTTCCTGGTACTCTCAGGAGTTGCATAGACTTACATCAAGCCCATGGCTTAATTTGTGGTTTTGGTAGAAAGAAGTAGGAGGTTGACTAAATAATTATTTTGTTTATTTACCCAGCTCATGTTTACAGAACAACACTATGTGACAGGCACAGGGTGGATTTGGGGCATATGGAAGTGGATGAGAAAGTTGACTCAGTTCTGGTAAAGCTTACAGCCTCCAGGGGAGATAGACACAGAACAGCTAATTCTGTAATCTGTTTAGTTTTATTTGTGGTGGGAATGCTGAGGAGTTGTTTGGGCTTGGAGGAGTCAGGTCACAAAGCTTCCCTGAAGAGGTGACCTTTGGGCCCAAGACCTGCTGGTCATTATCTGAATGTGTATTCCATCCTGGAGTCCCAGGGCCAAACTGAGGTGCTGCTGGGGCTGCAAGAGCCTGGAAGGCTGAAGGATGAGCCACTGCTGAGAGGACGGCTCATCCAGGGTGGGTGTCAATCAGGGAGACCTCTGCCAGGCCCCTGGAGTCTGCTTGAAGGTTACCTCCAGCGGTGGTTCCAGGCCAAGTTGCTCAGATGCCATTAATCTGGCTTCCAGGAAAGGCATCAGGCTAGGTGGGGGCTGGGGGTATCAAGGGGCTGGATAGCCAGGACAGGAGGAGGGTGGCATGGGGTAAGCTGCATGGCAGAATAGCCCAGGGAAGCTGAGGAAGCTTATACTACTGTCATGCCAGCCCCAGCTTGACTGCTTACCTGGAGTGTGACCTGGTTCTGCGCTTTTGTGGCTGCTCACACCTCTGCTTCAGAGCCCCTAGCACTGTTTGTAATTGTACACTCACTTGTGTAATTGATATGCCTGTCCCCACTGCCACCTGTGAAACCAAGAGCAGACTCCAGCTCACCACTATACCCGTAGCACCTTGCATTGGGCTTGGTGGGTGCTTGACACCCATTTGCCGAATGAATGAGGATTCCCGAGGCTTGCCTCTCATATGGCCTAGAGGGGGAAGAGTTAATGGCTGTATGTATCCCTAAATTCATATGTTGAAGACCTAACCATGGTACCCCACAATGAGACCACATTTGAAAATAAGGTCATTACAGATGTAGTTAAGATGAGGTTATACAGAAGTAGGTTGGGCCCCTAATCCAGTATGACTGGTGGGTTTATGAATAAGGAGGAATCGGGGTTGGGTGCAGTGGCTCACACCTATAATCCCACCACTTTGGGAGGCCAAGGTGGGCAGATCACCTGAGCCCAAGAGTTGGAGAACCGCCTGGGAAAAATGACAAAATCCCATTTCTACTAAAAAACAAAAAGAAAAACAAAACCCAAATTAGCCAGGCATGGTGGCATGCACTTGTAATCCAGCTACCCAGGAGGCTGAGGCAGGAGGATTGCTTGATTGTGAGATTGTGCCACTGCATTATAGCCTGAACACAGTCCCTCAGCCAGAGTGGTCAGTGACCATGACAGCCTATATGAAGGCTGGAGCAGTGGAAGATGGGGTCACACACACACACACACACACACACACACACACACACACGGAGAAATCTGAACAGAGGCACACACACACATGCAGAACACCAGGTGAAGATTAGACTTATGCTGCCACAGGCAGCTATCAGGAGCTGGGAGAGAGGCCTGGAGCAGATCCTTCCCTAGCTCCTTCAGAGGGAGCATGGTTCTGCTGGCACTTCCATCTGGGACTTCTAGCCTCCAGAGCTGGGAGAGAATAAATATCTGTTAAGCCCCTTAGTTTGTGGTACATCAATACAGCATCCCTAGCAAACTACTACAATGCCCCTCTGAGAATCCTATGTCCACACCTGCAGTTCTGCCTGGCTCAGGGTGGCATGGGCTGTGTGTGTGGGCTCACAGTTTGGTGGAGGCTGAGCCTTAGTCCTGGGGAAGCTGAGATGTCTCATTCTTTTGGTCAAGCTTCTACCAGGCCCAGTGGCCCTGGCAGGGCAGGACGGCGTGGCGCTACTTTATGCTCCCATCCCCAGAGGCTGGATTTGCAAATCAAAGGGCCTATTCCAGGCAGGTCCAGGGACCACAGGAGAGTGACAGTATCATTCTCCAGGCCCCTGCAGGCCTTGCTTAGATGAATTTCAGGGGTTGGCTTGAGGAGGTGGCCGGAAGGGAAACTATGTTAGCAGACAGGAGCCAGGTGCATCTGGAAGGAGCCTGCCCTGGGCCCTTCCTTCTCTGCAAGGTGGCTGTGAGCCCCTATGGACAGACATCATAGACCAGGTTAACCTTTAACCAGGCAGTTCCGGTTCTCAGCTGTTGGACCTAGGGCTCCTGCCGGCCTGTGAGCAGGTCTGCTTTTCTGCTCCTGTCTCCGGCAAACCAGAGTTCCTGATGAATTGCCCATACCCCCCCACCCTGAGCCCTGCTACCATGTTGAGTGCTGGTGTCCCAGCAAAGATGAATGGGCCCCACTAATGAGCCGGAGGCGGCGGCGCTGTGACCCCTGACCCCACACACTCGTAGCCAGAGGCCTGGGAATGGCTGCCCCAAGCCTGCTTAATGTGTCAGGCTGGCCTCTGAAAGAAAAACACATTTATTGCTACTTAGAGAAAATTGATCTAATTGGGATGGAAGCATTCTGCTGATGGAACATGGAATTTTTATTAGGAGGGTGACTCGAGTTCAGCCAATGTACCCCAGCTGGAAGGAGGCAAAAGAATGCTTCTAGGGATTTTACCCAAAAAAACCTCTTTACAGCTGATACCAAATATCTGGGGAGGTCTGGGTTTGAATTCTGGCTGCACCGCCTATAGAGCCTACATTCTGGAAACATTTGGCAGCTTCTCTCAGGCCCGATAAATGAAAAGAAATGATGGCATTCTCGCTGATTTGTTGTGAGAGGAAAGTGAGATTATGCATGCATCAGGGCTATGGCACTGTCCCTAGCAAGAGACTAGGTCTAGTGGGAACTTCTCGAGCCAAGGCTACACATGGTTTCAGTCCGTTTGGCCAAAAATCCTGCAATTCAATAACAAACCAGCCAATTCCTTGTTGGCTGCAATTGAGGTGACTCATTTGAGAGCTATTTTTAGACAGAGCTCTGGGCCCTGAAATGTGGGGGCCACACCCCCTTGATAGCCTCAGAATCACCCCTGGCTGCTGCTTCTCTGTCTCTTACTGCAGCCAAGTTTGTTTAATATATCCTAATTTTTTCTAAACTTCCTGTGACCCCATCTTCCACTACTCCCAGTGACCATAGGCTGTCATGGTCACTGACCACTCTGGCTGAGGGACTGTGTTCATCTCCCCCAACCCCCACCCCCCGACCCCCCCCCAACCCCCCGCCTTCCCCGCTTCTCATCTCGTTTTCCCCGGTCAAGCCTCCACACCCATTCTCCAAACTGGTGCATTTTCTGCAAATGGATCTTTCTAAACACAATTTGAATGAGATCACTCCCCAGCTTAAAACAATTTGAATTAGATCAGCTCCCTGCTGCTTCCAGGGTAAAGTCCAAATGCCTTAGCCTGCATGTTGGGTTCATCAACAGGATAACAATCTAACTTACCATTGGTTAAACTAGGATAGTTTTATCCAGGACAAATGGTAAATTGCATGGGATGCACAGTCAACAGGATAAACCAGGACTGTTCTAGGCACTCTGGGATGTATGGGCATTCTACCTGAAGGCCAAATGGGCTGGAGGGGCCAATTTCAAGATAGGGTGCTCATATGGCTGTCTAGATGGTATTGTTACTGGCAAGAGGCCTCAGTTTCTCTCTATGCAGGCTCCTTCATAGGATTGCTTGAGTGTCCTCATGGCAGGGCAGCTAGCTGGCTTCCCCAAAATGAGCGGCCTAAGAGAGGGCAATGAGGAAGCCACAGTGTCTCTTATGCTCTGCATGGTACATCCTGGTGCTTCTCATTTCTCACCTGGCTCAAGGGCTGGCCCTTGTTCTGCCCTTTCCTCTTGGAAGCCACATATCCCATACTATTTAATATCATTTATTCTGTATTCTGTTTGTTAGAAGCAAGTTGCTAAGTCCAGCTGTTTCTTAAGTGGAGGGTTCATTTTTTAGAAGGAGTGTCACAGCATTTGTAGACACAATGTAAAACCACCACACCTTGTTTAATAAGAGAGTTCCTTAGAGGATAGCCTTCAGGACACCTGTGTCTGAATCACCTGGGACATGTAAAAAAAATGTATATTCCCATGGCTGATTGAACCAAAACCTAAGGGTGGAGGGGTTATGAGGAGAGATGAATGGGACCAAGAATCTGAGTTCTGCACAAATTCCACTATGAGGTGGGAAATGCTGCCTGCAGAGAATAGTAGTTAAAAGCATGAAGCCCACTTCTCTGGGTTAGAGCCCAGTCACCGATCAGATGTTGTGACTTTACCTAAGTTACTTAAGCTCCATGTGTCTCAGTTACTTCATCTGGAGAATGGGGATAGTAATAATACCTTCGTCACTGTTCTAAAGTCTGAGGTCTAAACCTGTACAAATTTAAATTTGTAAATTTATAGTGCCTAGAGCATTGCCTAGCAACTGGACAGTGACAGAAATGTTTGTTAAATTAAAAAATTAACAAAAACAGCCACTTGAAATTAGCTCATTTGAATCATCTGTTTATCTTTATATTTTCCATATTAGGTAGAAGCTTTTTTTGGAGGGCATCTCTGTCTACCCAGTGCCTAGTCTTCAACCAATGTTCCATATGTGTTTGTAGATCAGCTGTTGGTGATCTCAACTATGGCTGTCTTTCAGAATCACCTGGGGTACTTAGAAAATACAAAAGCCCATCCCTACAACAGACCAACAGATTAGTGGCCTCTGGGCATGGTCGCTCCAGAAGATTCTCAGGTGCAATCAAGGTTAAGAATGATGAGAATGAGTGAGTGAAACAGACACTCCACTGCTGAACTCAAAATACAGCGTTCACTCAGACAAGACTTCTAGAACTGTGTGATTGAGTACAGGACCACTGGGCAGAATGATGGGCACTGAGGATTTTCCCAAACCCAAACTGGGACCCGGTAATTGATAAAGGAGTTTTGCCCATGTTCCCCAAGTTAACTGGAAGCTGCCACCTGAGTGCCGGAATAGTGGAATTTCTGGAATGTTTTATGATGGTAACGGAAGTGTTTATTTCAAGAAGACGGCATGGGTGAGTTGGTGGGGGTGGTCCTGGAACCTGTAGTGTTAACTGTGTTTGGAAGACCTGGGATGAAGTCCCTTTTCTGACACTGTGGGGACCCCCACTGTGACTGGGGGCATCACGCTGATCCTGGGGAGGTAGTCATGATAGTAATGCCCCGGCATTACTTTGTAAATTGCGAAGGGAGCCCAAAAGGCAAAGAGTTATATTATTATTAGTGAACATGCAACTATAGCTTGGGTATCATTTACCTGAAATACTTGAAATGCAGCAGTTCAGGTTTGGATTTTTTTTTTCAGATTTTGGAATATTAGCAGTATACTTACCAGTTCAGCGCCCCTAAACTACACATCTGAAATCCAAAATGCTCCAAGGAGCATTTTCTTCGAGTGCCATGTTGGCGCTCAAAAAGTTTCTGATTTTGGAGCATTTCAGATTTCAGATGCTTGGATTAGGAATATTCAACCTGTCCTTGGTAATCAGGAGTTAGGATATGCTGGGCTCTGGGCCCCACCAGCTCCTGCCTCTTAGCATAAAGAGAGCGTGGAGGTGGCAGGCTGTTTCCTGGATTGCTGCTTGGGTCTCTTCCTGGAGAGCCTGCATCTGGCCTTTCCCCAAAGGGTACCTGGGGCTCCTTGCATGCGCACAGGTGCTGCTGTTTCTTCTGCCAGCAGCAGAGCCCACATTTTTAGATGAGCTCTCTGGCTGGTGGGTGGAGAATGAATTGGAGGCAGCTGGAGTGGAAGCAGGAAGGATGCCTGGCTTAGGGTGGAAGCAGTGGAGTAGAAGCAGCCAGATTCAAAGTGAGTGCTAGAACAAGAATAGAGAAGACTGACAGATGTGAGGGCCAAGGGAAAAGAAGAGAGAGGAATTGAGGACGATTCCTTGTTTGGTTTGAGCAACTGGGTGCATAGGGTGATGCCATTGACTCAGATAGGAAACGAGAAGATCAAGAGTTTTGTTTTGGCCATGTTAAGTTTGAAATGCTTTTTGGAAGTCCACAAAAAAGATGGAATTCTGGTGTTCAGGGGAGAGGCTGGGCTAGAGATGAAAAAAAATAGAGGTTGTCAGTATACTGATGATATTTCAACTTTGGGAATGGATGAGATGATTTATGGAGGGAGAATGAGAGCAAGCTGAAGGTGAAGCCCTGGGTGCTCCAACACTTAGAAGTTGCGTTGTAGAAGAGAGAGTTCTTGCAAAGGTGGAGAAGGAGCAGCCAGAGAAACAGGAGGAGAGCTAGGACCGTGTGATGTCATGCAAAGCAAGAAAAGAAGAGGCTGCTGCTGTGAGGGCAGAGGAGAGAGCCAGAGTGTCCCATGGGGCAGATGAGGCAGGTGGGGAAATAGCAACCATGAGACTTAAAGTCTGTACATATTCAATGTGTCTTGTCTGGAGGGCTGGGAAAGTTTCCCAGAACAGTTAGGCTGGGGACGGGAGAAGCAAGGTAAGGAGGAGATTGTGGGGACAAAGGACTCCCCTCACTCCTGGCCTCTGGGTTACATTCTCACCCAGGAGTTTCTTAGCAATGGGGCTGCTCTGCAGGCTCCTTGGGGATGCTGACCCAATCCAGCTGGGGCTGTGGCTGGAGGATGAAGAGGAAATTCCTAATTTTTAGAAACCAACTTGATTCCATTTCATATCTCAGTGGTTTGTCATGAATTTTATGGGTGCCTGTCAGGGCCTCTGTGTCAAAAAGTGCCTCATTAGTGATTCATTTGGAATAAATCCACTTTTAGCTGTCAGGAGTCTCAGTCAGCTCAGCCTCATGGCTTGTGGCTCTAAGTGAGGGCTTGAGGCCTTGTATGTGGGGGCTCCAGCCACGTCGGGGGGAGAGATCCCAGGCTCTGAAGGAGCCCTCGCTTGGGATCCTGGGTCCCCAAGAAACTAAAGCCAACTTTCTTAGGCAAGCTCATCTCTGTTCTGTAATGCTGTTATGGCTATAAAGGGTATGGAGAACTGACTTCTTTTGGTCTGCAATTGGCCACTTTTCTAGGGTAGGGTCCCCTTTATTTTCAGTTATTGACTTTACATATAGCTAGAGGACAGAGTTAGTCCCTGGTTTTGATTCCTGGATATCAATCATTCTTCCCTTTTTCTCTTCTTTCTTTCTTCTATCTGTCCATATCCATCCGTCCATCCATCCACCCACCCATCCTTCTACCTATCACTCCTGCCTCCCCTCCCTCCATCCCTTCCTTCAGCCAACAGATATTTGACCTCCCCCTTTGCTATTCTCCCCTTTTCTCATTGTGTTCCACCTGCATGGACCTCTTTTCTGTTCTTTGAACTGCCAAGCATATTCCCATAGCTGGAGAGCTTTTGCAGTGGCTGTGCCTTTTTTCTGAATGCTCTTCCTCAAGAATCTCACATGGCCAACTCCCTTACTAGCTTCAAAATTTACTTTAGTGCCACCTGTCAACAAGGCCTTCTAGACCACCTTGCTTCATCTTTCAGGTTGTACTCTTCCAGCCCAATGCCCCATCTCCCTTACCCCACCCTACTTTTCCTCTCCTGTCCATTGAACTTCATCATCTTCTAAGAGCCTGTAAGCTTACTTGCTTATTATGTTCTTTGTTGAATGTGGTATGTGAGCTCCACGATAGGACTCTCTATTTTGTTAACCTAGAGCAGTGCTAGTGCATGACAGACATTCATTAAATCTTTGTTAATAAGTGAACACTTATTTAGCACCTACTATAAACCAGGCACCACAGGCACAGGACTAGGCACTAGGAATATAGCAAAGAACAAGACAGGCAGGCCCCTCCTCTCTTAGGACTCCCAGTCTAGGGAGTAGGATGGATAATAAATATAACATAGAAAAAATGATCATTGTAGATTGTTATTGCTGGGGTGAAGGAGGAAGAAAGGAAGATGTGTGATGGGGAAGATAAGGGAGACTGGCCTTAGTGAGCAGCTGCGTTAGTTCCTAGGGCTGCTCTAACCAAGTAACACAAACTGCATGAATTAAGACAACAGAAATTGATTCACATTCTGGAAGCCAAAAGTCTGAAATCAAGGAGTCAGCATGCTTCCTCCGAAGGTTCTAGGGGAGACTCCTTGAGTCCTCCAGCTTCTGGGGGCCCCAGGCCTTCCTTGGCTGCGGCAACATCACTTGGATCTCCATCTCCCCCTTCACACGGTGCTCTTGCTGTGTCTCTGCACCCAGGTTTCCCTCTTCCAGTAGGGACACCAGTCATTGGATGAGAGTTAGCTCTAATCCCATATGACCTCATTTTAACTTGATTACATGTTCAAAGACTGTTTCCAAATAAGGTCATATTCATGGGTCCAGGGCATGGGGAGAATGAGGACTTGAACAAAACTTCTTGGGGGACATAACCCACAACAGGGGTCAACACTCTTTGAGGTGACATTTGAGCTGGTAATGAAACTTGATAACGAGCCAGCCATAGGAAAAGGGGTTAAGAGGGAGGAAGGCTGCTCCAGGCAGGAGTCCCTGCAAGAACAAAGCCCTGCAAAAGAAAAAGTGAGGCGGTGCTGTCCGTCCTCGTGATGGCCCCTGTAGGCCTCAACTTCTCCATCCAGAGCCTGTCCTGACCAAGGCAGGCGTGACAGGGGGATGGGTCTATATAGACCCTTAGCCTGGCAGCAATGATGGGCTGAATAAATCATGATGGCTCCAAAATATAACTCTGACCTTGTCCTTTCATGGCTACCCACTGTCCTCAGGACAGAATCTAAGATGGGCTTCTTTTCCTTCTCCCCAGGCTACAGAGGTGGGAAGAAGGTATGTGATGGGCTTCGAGGCATACCTAGCTGAGTACCTTGAATAAGTCATAATCTCTTTGGAACTTGGTTTCTTTACCTGTAAAATGGAAGGAAACCATGGCCCTGCACAAGGCTGTTGTGAGGATTGCAGATGATGGAGGTAAAATGCTGAGCTTCCTACCCTCCCCTGATCACCGGGTCTTCCCCTTTCCCTTTGCCTCTGCACCCCCTCAGCCACCTTGTCCTGAGTATACAATGAAGTGCAAAGCACAAGGCCTGATACCGGGGAGCATGCCTTTGGTCAACATTCTGGGAATGGAAAATTCACCTCTCTGTCCCCACCCTCAGGCCTTGATGCTTGTAAAATGCCCTTTCCTCTTACCCAAGATCACACTGTTCCAACCACCAGCGCCCATGTGCAACGCAGATGGCTGGAAGTCACCCATAAAAGAAAGACAGGAAGAAGGGAAGCTGGAACATTCACATGAACGTGATTGACAGGATCCCCTTTCAGTGTTTGGCTCACAATGGTCAATGTACTCACTTGTAGAGGAGCTTGATATTTCCACTAAGGGATGAGCTGAGATGAAAACGTGACTTTGTCTTCATGTGGCATCACTTGGGCTGGTTTGCAGGGCCAGAGGCGATGGTAGAAAGTGCTGATCATGCTTCACTGTGGTTAGCGTCTCAGTCATCTTGGGAGCACTTGGGGTTCAGGAGCCAGATTTGAGTCCTTGCTGTGTCTCAAGTCCCAGCACAGGGCCTGACCCTGAGTAGGTAGGTGCTCAATGAAAGAATAAATACATGCCTGAGATGTGCCCTCCTGCGTTCTCTAGTAAGTCTCCCACCTGACCAAGGCATTTAGGTTCCTGCAGAAGCAGCCTCCAAGACGAGGATTGGCAGAAGTTTATCTGGGAGATGACACCAGGATGCATGTGTAGGAGAGAGGGGAAGTGAGAGCAGAGAGGAAATGGAATGAAGTTAGGGTGTGTTAATGGGCAGTGGCTGCTTGGGACTGTACCAGAGACCTCAGGGATCAGCACAGAACACACCCCTGAGTTGTCTCACATGAAAGGCACAGACGCTGGGTTTTCATACACTGTTTCATTGTATATCACTGGTTGATGGCATGTACTCTCTGACTCTCTGGCCATTCTGGCTCACGCCTGCTGGCTGAGCAGACTTCTGCAGCCAGAAGCAGTCTCTGGCAGAGGTGTATGTGGTGAGTGAGAAGCGGTAGGTGGGTGGGGGATCATAAAAGTGTGCAGAGGAAGGAGGAGATGTAGGCAGGGTGCTTGGAGGTTCCTAAGCTCTGGTGACCAATGGAACGCCACTCTTTAGATGAGGTGTGCTGCATCCCCTGACATTCCCCAGGACCTCCCCCTGATGGAGGAACCCTTCCCAGGGTTCACCTGGGACTCAGCTGCACGTCCCTGGGGTGGGGGCCTCGTTAGGTTCCCATCCCAGGCTCTGTCTGGCCCTGTGCCCTAGAGAGAAGGGCAGTGGGTGGGAGGAGGGAAGGCACGAGTGGGCCGGGCTGGCAGACTTTGGCTCTCCCTCAGATTGGAGCTGACTTGAGTGCTGAAGTGGGGATGAAAAATGAGCAGCCTTGAGTGCATTAAATATTTAATATTCTCTCCCTGGGGGGTGTCAGGAAAAGGACCCTATAATAAATACTGCACGGGACAGTTCCATCACAGAGCTCCTCAGTTAATAGCCTCGTTTGCTCTGACAGAAGCATTATAGGTGCTGGGTCTGGGGCGTCTTTTGGCAGTGTGCCTTTGCTGGACCTTGGATCCAAGAGGACGGGACAGCCTAGAGAGGTGGGACCTCCAGTTTGCCAGTTTATACCCTACTGCGTGCAGAATGAGTGAAGTCATGGTTGTACAGAAGAAAGATTCGTCTAACAAACTCACAACTTGGTACCTAGCAGGTTCTGTTGAAAGAGTTCTGTGAATATCAATTATAGATCCTGACTGATGCTATATTACAATGATTGTTTCCTTTAGGTAGGGCAACTGAGAATCTGTCGAAGAACTCATCCAAAGTTACATTGCTGGGAAATGGATAAAGGCAGGCTGGCTCCAAAGTCTGGGCTCTTAACCACTGTGCCTGGCTGCCTGGGCTCTGGAGCTGTGGGTTGTGATTCCAGCTCCAGGCTGTGTGATGGGGCAACGTGGTTCAACCTCCCTGAGCTTCAATTGCCGTGTGTATGAAACTGGAACGATAGTAATCCTGCCTCATGGAGGTTGTGGGAATGGTAGGAGGAATCTCATGGAAAGCTTTAGTCACTGCATTGTGAGGTTAGCTCTTGTCATTATTTAAAAGCTGTTTACTGGCTCCATGTCCTCATGGCAAGCTACTTGACCTATCCAAGTATCAGCTTCCTTGTCTATAAATGGAGTTAAAAGTCCTATCTCTCAGGGATTCTGGAAATGCTCTCTGGCCTCCAAGACTTGGGCTAAGCAGCCAACATTCTGCTTGGTTTTGGAGAAGTCCCAGTGAGCTCCAGTGGGCCAGGCTTGAGTGAGAGGGTCCCAGTGTGACTTGGGGGCCCATGCCTGAGTTAGGAAGTCTTAGCATGCCCCAGTGTGATCATCTTGAGTCAGGGAGCTCAGTATGTCTCTGGGGGAGTCAGTCCTGAGCCACAGGGTCCCATATGCCTAATGGGCCATTATGAGTCAGGAAACCTATGGTCCCCCCAACCACAGATTCTCAGCCCTCTGCCCCTTTGCTGGTATTAAATTGCCTTGTGCTACCTGATGGGCAGTTTGCATCCCTTGAATGATAACTGAACTGATGTGGTCATGGAAGCCGACAGCCTGACATGGACAACTTGTGGAGAGATAATTCATAGTCCTGTGTGTTCAAACAAACACAGCAGAGCCCTGGACAGCCCATGAACCCAAGCAACACTCCAGTAGCCCTGGGTTGCCCAGGGCTGCTATGTCCAAATACCACATTGTCAGGCATTATTCTGGTTTGTGAGCTTGGCTCGGGCACCCACATGCATGTTTGTGATGTCTCTGGCTCAGGGCAAGAAGGTGGAAGGGAGATATGAGAGTCTGGCCTGTGGCTGAGCTCAGGATGCCCTCCTGCTCCTAATAACAGTGACCCTCTGAATGGTAATGTTCCAAAGATTGAAGGCTCTAGGGGGTTGCCTCTCACCCCAGTGGTCCCATCGCCATCTTGTTTGACACCTCAGAGCCTGGAGCTGCTGGTAGTGGGGGGGTGGGGGAACTGATCGGTGGGAGGGAAGAGTGCATGGTCAGCAGTGACTTTATGGGTGGCCACTGGACTGTGAGGCAAGAGGAGCTTCCAGGCTCCTCCCCAGCAGCCCCATGCTCTGCCTGGCTGGAAGCAGTCAAGATGGACTCAAATAATTTATATTAACTCAAGATCATTAATGACGAGCCATTGGCTGTCTTTTTTCTCTTCTCCTTTGCAGCAGGAGGATGATGCTCAGATTCAACTGCTGAGTTTTGCTGGTCCCCACTTCCTTGGGTAAAATAAGCTCAGATGGGTGTCCAAATTTGGCAGCCCCAGATCCTAACTTCCATCCCATCCCTCATCTCCACCCAAACAAACAAGTCCCCAGGCTTCTTTTCATCCTTAAATTCTATCAACCATTTTCCTAGTGAAGAAGAGAGCCCTGAGACTGTGGTGAAATTCCCGGGCTGATGTGAGAGTGCAAGGCTTCTTAGCGACTCAGGTGTACTTGCCACAACCACACAGGACAGCCTTTAGAACAACCTACTTCATTTTTCCTGCTGTGTCTGAACCTGCTAGAGGGTGGGAGAGGCTCCTGTTGCCTGGCTCTGGGAACTCCCTGCTCACAGCGTTTATTCCTGACCTAAGTGGAATTTCTCAGTGGTCTTATGAAGTAGAGTGGGACTAACAAAGTTGTCCTCACTTGGCAGAGGAAGAAGTGAGGCCCAGAGAGAGAACAAATTGAGCCCAGGACTCAGGGCTCCTGAATCCAGGCCTACTGTCTTTTGAGACCACAGGAGGAAATTTCTGACTAATTATCTGATAGTAATTAATCTTTTTATGGGCCCTTGAACAAGGCAGGCCACAGGGATGCCTGTCCTCAGGGCTGGATGTGACAGGCACTTCATTTCCAGGGTGCCATGTGTAGAAGTATAAATTCTCACCCAGGTGCAGTCCTCAGAGAGCAGATCAAATGCGTATTGAGCAAGAGCTATGGGGAGAAGCCACGTGGGCCAGGGACTCGAGTCCAGAGGCTCGACCCACAAAGTCCCTGTGGCAACGCCCTTCCCCTCCCAGGCTAGGTCTTTGCGTCTGGACATTGGAAATGATCTGGGAGATCTCTGTGAGCTTTGGCTTCGAGACTCCTGAGTGGGATCTTAATGAGAGAAAGCCCTTTGAGCACTGTGCCTCAGGCTGGGGCTCCCTGTTGGTCTGAGTATCAGACCCTAGTCCTAGCTGGGTGAGGAGTGCAGAGGCAAGGCCAGAGAAGCTGCAGAGCCCACCCAGCCCTTCAGCTCCCCATGCCTCCCCTGAACAGCCACGACTTAATTCCACGGCTCCTGCTTTCTGCTCCTGGTTGGCGATGTTAAACTTGGGGCGTCTGAAACACTCACACACAAACCCGCACAAATGATTTCTCCCGACATTAACATATTTCCTTTTGAAACCCCGTGAAGCTTTTCTCCAAAGTAATGGATTTCCAACCCCCCCCAACCCCCTTGTCTGGGCCAAATGTATTCAAATCTGGCCTCGGTTAAGTCAAAAGATTCCTATCGGCCCAGCAGGGCTTCCCTCCTGTTTCCTCGAAAATCAGCATCCTTTTTATTCTGCCCTCAGATCTCTGTGTAAAAGGGAGGCTTTCTTTGCGAAAGTTTCACTGGGACTGACAGACAGACAGACGTAATGTTGCTGGGGCCTTTGATAGCCAAGAACACAAGATCCGACTTCAGGGGGCTCAGAAACTTCATCAGCCGAGGAGGGGGACGAAGAGAACAGGATCCTGCTGAAACAGCCTTTGAAATCCCCCAAATGATGTTTGATGTGCGGGTGCCTTTCAGCCTAAGCCATACCTTTGGCATCAAAAGCACCTTTTGAAAAAAAATTAGCTATTTTTTAAGGCACAGAAGGGGTAAATTTAATATTAAGTCCTAATGGCAGAAGTCTTTGAAAAGGCATTTCTGGACTTGGGATCATTTAATACTCCCCGTGATCTAGCAGCACAAGTTCCCCTCCCTCTCCCCGCTTTAATTCTTAATCCTCCTCTTTCCAAATCTGGAGCCTCTGTGATGGCAGGTCAGGACCTGGCATCCCGTAGGGGAGCAGTGACTTCTGGTGAGTGGAGCAGAAGTTTCATTCCTTCTGCCACCCAGATCCCCAGCTTTTAAAGCCCCAGCCAGCCCCTGGGGCTTTAAAAGGATCCTGTTCTCTTCGTCCCCCTCCTCGGCTGATATTTTCTTCTGGTTTTTAAAGGGATAGTTCAGGCATGGAGAGGAGATGCTGAAGGAATTGCTGGTGCTGGAGGCTGTAGCTGTAGCCTGGTTCTCCACATGAGGGCACAGAGCCCCCAAGGTAGCCCCAACCTAGAGGGCTGGAGTGAGAGAGGAGAACCAGGCTCTGATGAACTGTGGACCACTCCAGGGTCCAGGGACTTGCCCAGTATATTAGTCTGTTTTCACACTGCTATAAAGAAGTATCCAAGAGTGGGTAATTTATAAAGGAAAGAGAAGTAATTGACTCAGTTCCTTGGCTGGGAAGGCCTCAGGAAGCGTACAATCATGACGGAAGGTAAAGGGGCAGCAAGTGCTTTCTTTACAAGGTGGCAGGAGAGAGAAGAGAGAGAGTGAAGGAGGACAAGCCCCTTATAAAACCATCAGCCCTCATGAGAACTCACCCACTATTACAAGAACACCATGGGGGAAACTGCCTCCATGATCTAATCACCTCCCCTCCTCGACATGTAGGGATTATAGGTCCCTCCCTCTTCATGTGGGTATTATAATTTGAGATGAGGTTTTGTCAGGGGTACACAGAGCCAAACCATATCACTCAGTTCAGCCCATCTTGGCCATCCCAGCTCACACTGGCTCAGCTTCCTCGAAAGTGACTGATTTTGGAGGAGAACTCCCTGAACTCCCCATGAAGGTTTCTGACCTATCTTGGGAAGCACTTTTCCCTTCCTCTTCCGGAACCAACACAAACAGTACCACGGACAGCTCTGGGCATGCCTCTGTCTGGTTGCAAGGAACTTTGTACCCTGACCTTCCTCTGCAAGAGTGAAGGGGACCTCGTTGGAGTAAAGGGAGCTTCACTTTTTGGGATGAGAAACCATGTTTGTCCACACAGGATATAGAATTCAGGCAGAAGGTTTCTGAGGAAATCCTAGAAATTGTGGGAAATGGAAAAGGAAGATGTGTACAGGGACTTCTGGGCTTCCTGCTTAGGGGCATGTGGATGCTTGTTGGGAACTGGGATTTTGGGGTGGGTGTGTTCAGTGTGGGGAGAGGGTGGTTGGGGGAATTTCCAGGGGAGTGGAGCTGTGTGGCTTCTCCACCTTGGCCACATGATGTCTCATTTAAGCCATTCCGACTGTCTCATCCCCACCAGCCCATCTTTCTCATGGGTGCCTGATTGAACTTTTCCAAGTAGTATTCTCCTCATATCAATCCCTAGATTAACACCTTTCATGACTCCCTATTGCTCTTAGGATAAAGGACAAGCTCCTCTGCCTAGCCGATTAGACTTTTGAAGCTCTGGCTGAGTCAGCCTGCTCCACTCTGTTTCCTGGCTCTGACTTGGGACCTCTGTGCACCTCAGTGAAGCCTTGTCATAACTCTGGGCCTCTGCACTTGCAGCCTCCTCAGCCTATACCCTTTTTCTTTCTCTGCTCCACTTGGAAAATACCTGCTCTTTGGTCGAGACCTGTTCAAAGTGCAATGCCTTGGTGAAGCCATCTCTGATTCCTTGGGCACTGTTTCTAGCACTGGGTTCAGACATCTTTAATAGTGTTAGCTTCTCGCACTGTAGTTGTTTACACCTGGTTTTTCCCTCGTGCCTCTAAAGTCTTTAGAGATAAAGCCTGGGTCTTGTTAATCTTCGCATTCTTGTCACCCAGAAATCCCGCCCAAGCTCCCTCCCCTGAGCTTCAACAAATGCTATAATCCCCATTTTACAAAGGAAGAAACAAAAGCTCAGAGATCTTAAGTAACCTACTCAAGGTCACACAGATAGTAAGTTGAATACCCCAAGAAAAAGGGTAGCTCTGTAGGAGAAAAGGAAATTCTTGTACCCCAAAGACCAGTTTTGAAGCTAGAGCTTTCAAAGATGGTGGATGGCCAAGGGGCAGACTTTCTTCCAAGCAAAGCCTCCTCCCCTTGGACATTTTCCCCAATAGAGTGGGGTGCCGAAATGTCCTTAGGTTGATTTGAGCATCGGCAGGACCTGGCTGGTGGAGTCTGAGTCCTAAAACTGTGTGAGGGAGAGGAACCTGCAGACAGAGCAGAAACAAGGAAGTACATTCAGCATTTTCTGGGTCCTGCTAACACTGCTCATACCTAGTTCTAAGAAGGTGTGGAAGGATGATGCCCCAGCCCACAGCTCCCACTGATTCATGTCAGCATCCCCCCTCCACCCCAAGGCATTAGCCCTTTATGGCTTCATATTAATCTGCAGGCACTTATTGCTCTGCAAGGCTGTTTTGACAAAAGTTCATTATCAAGACTGCTAAATGCTTTTAAAGCATTGATTGGGCAAATTATTACATCACTGGGGTAGACACTGTGTTTGAAGATGGATGGTGTTTCTTAGACCAACTGAAATTTTCCTTCTTTTAATTGGATCGATCCCCAGAATAAACGAAGTTTAATTGAATTTTGAGGAAAATTGAGCAGTTGTTTGTGAGTTTCTGTCAATAGGCATTATTTCAATTACATGGTGATAAGTGAGCGGGGGTGGGGCAGTGGTGGTGGGATGGGGTAGGCGGGGGCTGAGCTCTGCTGCACACAGGCTGGATTCAAGTTTCCCCGAAGTGAATCCCACTGCTGCCTCTCCTCATTCAGTAAATATTTATTGAAAGTCAACTTCGTGCCCCAGCCCAGCATTGGGCCAATTCCCTCCTGGTTGCCAAGTTCACTGGGCTCACACTGAGGGTTGCCAGGAGCACAGGCTCCGGAACTTCAGGTACCTAGATCCAAATTTCAGCTCATTAGTGAGACGGTTCTGGGAAAATTACATTCTGAATGACAGTACAGCCTGAGGCCTCAGTTTCTCTACTTGTAAAATGGGAATATGATGGTCCCTGTCACTTGGGGCTGATATAAGCATGAAATAAGATTATACAGATGCCATCTCCCTTTCAGTCTGGAAGGTTGTGCAGGTCTAGTTCCACACTAGAAGGAAAGCAGTCACGAACATACACAGATGGGAGACAATGAGGAAAAACCTTCCTGTTGCCACTGGTCTGTCTGTTATTTCTATGAATTTTAAATTTAAAGTGGAGTTATTTCCCTTGCTCTTTCTTAGAGAAGTTCTCTTAGGCTTTCTTCTTTTTCTCTTTCCCCAAATTCCCTCAATCTTTCCCCCCAGCAATAGTTATCTAATTGTGAATAGTAGAGGTACAGTGTATACCATGGGTACCGAATTGTCCAGGGAATCAGGGAAAGCTTCTGTGAGGAGGTGACAATTAATCTGAGAACTGAAGAATGAGTAGAGTGAGTGAGCTAGAGTGTGCATGTGTGTATCTAGTGTGGGGGGTGGGGTGGGGGAGAGGGGGGTATTCTAGATAGAGGTAACAGCATGTACAAAGGCAGTGAGGTTGCATATGAGACGTATGAGAAGCCCAAGGCCATACCACCCTGAGTGCACCTGATCTTGTCTGATCTCAGAAGCTAAGCAGGGTCAGGCCTGGTTTAGTACTTGGATGGGAGATGGATGAGGAGTTTCAGCAGACCAGTGTGGCTAGAGCATCGAAAGAAAGGGAATGTCCAGGTCAGCAAAGGACAGACCACATGTGACCCTGGCTCAAAGCAAGGTCTATAGAACTGTAGTCTAAGCTCATTCCATGGCCCCATGGGACCTCATACGTTTTTCTTGAAGTCCTGGGAAGATCAAAGCTAAGGGACTCTGTGCTCCCCTGATCCCCAGGTCTATTTTGGGAGGGCAACGGTGGGCTTTGTTGAGGTAGGTTGAGGATCTTCAGATTCTTTAGAATGAAGCATTTCTAAGCTGGACAAAACTTTCTCTTGAAAATCCTGGACTCCTCTTCCAACTCAACCAAGATTCAGAAATGGTAATTGAAGTCAACCCAGAGTGTATCGATGGGGGCTGATTTGTGCCTCTGGTGACATTTGGCAGTGTCTGGAGACATTTTTGATCGTCAAAGCTGGAGAGGAGTGCTGCTAGCATCTACTGGGTAGAGGCCAAAATGCCCTTTGATAAATATCCTTCAATGCACAGTATAGCACCCCTCAAACAGAATTATCCAATCCCAAATGCCAATAGTGTTGAGGCTGAGGAACTCTGCCCTAGATGGTACTGAACAGTGGCCAATGGCCTTTTTATCAGCTAGTGATTGGAGAAGTCAGAGGTCTCCCTTCTGTGAACCACAGGAAATTTCTCCCCACAGCTGCTCCTGTGTTGCAGCTGGTCTGGGTTTCCTCAACTCTTGGCTTGTCCTGTCTTTGGGGAGAATTTCCTTCACTAGTTTTCTCTATATCCCAACAGTTAACTGTACTTCCTGTCTTTCAATAATGCCTCTGTATTGGTTAAGAGCTTGAAGACTCCATGTACTTCATTCAGTTTCCTTTCTGGGGGTTCAAGTTCTTCATGGCTGCATCTCCCCAGCCCCCATCATTTCATCAGAGCTAAGTATTTGGATAACACACACCCTGTGCAATGTGGAGTGATTTGGATATTTTCCTCACTTGTCACTAATTGCAAACAATAAAATAAAACATCATATTGCTACCAAGGCTGCATTGCTATTGAAATCAAGTCCATTTCCATTTAAACAAGTTTGTGAAACACGCTCCTTGGAAACAAATGTGTTTCCTGCACATGAATTCAGATGATGACAAATGGCTTTGTTATTTTCCTCAGTGCGCCTTTCTCTTCATTGGGAACTGTGAACTTCTTGCCAGTGCCTTTGTAACCTCTGGAGTCAGCTCCACACTTGATTCCATTTCTCCTGGTCACTTTTGGGGATGGGATTCAGAAAAGGGCAGGCTGCTTTCAGGTTCAGACTCTCTGGAAAGAGTGTTAAATGAATGTAAAACCTCTAACATGTCTTGACCACACTCAAAACCATGGCTCCCTGTGGACTACAGAATAAAGGCCATTCTGCTAATGGCATTTGAGCCCTTTCACCAGAGAGCTCCTGTCTACCCACAGAGCATTCTGGTTTCTTCTTTACCCCACTAGATTTTTCACTTTCTCCAGAATACCCTGTTTCTTTGCAGATATTATTTCTTTTACCAGAAATGCCCTTGTAATTCATGCCTATAAGGTGAACATATTCCTTTGCATTCAACTCAAACATGACTTCCTCTGGGAAACCTTCTTTTCTCTTCTGAGATTCCCCTATTCTCATATTCTCAAAGCACTGTGTCTACACCTCTATCGGAGCATGCTTCACAGAGTAGATTAAATGCATATTTACTCATGTAACCCAAATAAAACCAAGGCCCCATGTGGTCCAGGGCCAGCATGGTGTCATATTCAAAGAATCACATACAGCAATCAAAGGAATTTAAAGCAATTTAAATCTTTTATTGGTATCTCTCAAAGAATGTCAAAGAGGATCCAAATCATAATTCACAGCAACACTTCTTAAGATTTTCTTTCCTCATTTCTCTGGATTTTAAATTCTCCCTCCCTCCATAGCTGTTCTTTTTTTCTCTTATAATTAACTCCCAACTCACATTCTCTCAAGGCCAAAACACTCATGGCTCTTGGCTTTCTAGTTACTCCCCTTTCGCTCTCAAGTTTTTTTTTCTCCTAAGTGGTTTTTCCTTTCTTCCCAAATGTAAGTAAAAAAAAAAAAATCCCAGAGAAATTACAGGCAGACTCAGAACCTGTCTCTGATGGCAAGAGAGAAAGAGGATCAGAATGGCCAAAAATAAGCTTAATTTTAGCAGCCTGGGAGGTGGAGACATTGTAAAAATGCTTTAAATTTAATATCTCTTTTCTCCATGGTGCTTGTCAGTATCCATTGCTAGAAGGCTGGATCTGTGTGCCTCATCTAGGTCTTGAGCTCTACACAAGAACTTTTCACCAGAAAGTCACTAACTGTTGGTTCCCACAACTCCTCTCACATAAAGAAACTAGAACATCAAGTTATGCAAATGAAAAAGCATCCAGGTTCAGCTCAAATCCCCTGGTTTCTGTATTGGGGGTGGCGGGGCATATACATACTGTGAGACTTGTTTCAGTCTCCATTCACTGGGGCCTGCATCCTGTTGGAGTTTGCTTTCTTTTCTTTTCTTTTCTTTTTCTTTTTTTTTTTTCATGACTCACACTTATTTGTTTTTGTTTTTAATCTGTGAATGGATAAACTATTTTTACATGTTCTTTGCATTTTGAAACAGATTTTTAATTATACATTTTCAACTGTTTTAATGTGAACATATGAGCAGCTACTGAAAGTGGAGATAAATGTACCACGTTTCCAATTGTTTGTCACAATATTTGCTTTTTGCAAAACATTCTGGGGATATGGTCTCCCACATCCACATTTTGCAGGCTGTTTTGGAATTTCTGCCAACGCCGTGGCCACTGTTGTGAAAGCCGAGAAAGAAAGGGTCTGGAGCTTGCACAGTCATTGTCTGGGGTGGGTGGGTTCTACGGTATGCTGCAATATCCCTGCCCAAGCTGCGTGTACCGTAGAAATGGAGGTGTGATAGATAGAAGGCATCAAATAAGCCAATGAATGATGTCCAAGGGGCAGGCTGGGCATTTGTTCATTCATCTATACATTCATTTACTCAACAAATGATTCTTGCATAGCTACTATGTGCCTGGCAGTTCAGCTTAGGCCTAGATTTTTAGGTGGTGAACAGCCACACCTAGAAACAAGCATTGACCAGGGGCTTTGGGATCTGGCCAATTCTGAGTCATTATATAAATTATGTGGTATGTAGAAAGGATGATAGATACATAGAGTGGAGGTCTGAGGCCTAGAATCTTGTGCATGAATGAGAAGACCATCCCCTCTATCCCAAGGAGGGAGAAGTACTCTACTATGCCCAGACAGAATGTTAAGGTATGCAATGGATTACACAGTGGTCAGGAAAATAGTTCCTCCTCCCTCCCTCCTTTCCATGTCTATAGGAGAGGTATACTTTCTTGCTCCATTGAACTAGACTATGCCATGTGTCTTCCTTTGGACTCACAAAGGGGAGAATATACCCCTGCATTCAGTCAGGGCTCATGTACAAGGTATGAGGTGAGATTTCCAGCCTGGTGTTTGGAATCACATGTGGATTCAACACCTAAGGGATAGATTCACCTCACACAGCTCAAGGCCACATTTGATCACGTTCCTCTATTTAGACTGCCTGTGGTGGGGACCTTTCTAGCTTCCCAGGACTCACCATGGTGGGCATCTGGAGGCCTTCTACTTGGACTAAGCTCCTTCCAGATACCCCAGAAACTGCAGTATGACTCCAGACCTGTAGGCAGAGTCCTTCCTCCCATAGCTTAGAAGTATCCATGTCCTTGTCTTCTCAAAGCACCAACTCTACTAAAACTTTAGAGGTCAGCTTCCTCCAGGAAGCTTTCCATGAATTCCCTGATGAGACACGTCTCTCCATATGTATTTATTCAGCATCTCTTAATCCTCTTGATCTTAGCACTTGTTTGGGAGATTATTCAATGTATAACATATTTTATTCATAATACAAGATCCATCATTCCTACAATATTATAAACTCCATGAGGGGAGGGACTAGGTCCCTTTTTGTTTTCTCTTTTATTCCTAATACCTGATATAATAGTTTGCATATAGAAGATGATCAACAAATACTTGATGAATACATAAACTTTTAGTTTGATAATGTGTATTTTCTTACTAATTTTATCCTCACTGCTAGGTCTCAGGAAGAGTAGCAAGGGGCAATAATGACAACAGCCACAGCAGTAAGTGCTGCTCACTGAGCTCTTGCTATGTGCTGGGCAATGAGCTCAGCACTTTCCAGGCATTAGCTCATTTAATATTCACAATGGCCCCACAAATTAGCTTCTTCTATTAACCTCATCTTATTGATGTGAAAATTGAGGCTGAGAGAAGTTCAGGCACTTACCCGAAGTCACACAGCCAGGACATTGTGAGGCCAGGCTGAGAACACTGGAATTCCATGTTAGTTTCCTATTGCTGCTGTGACAAATTGCTGAGTGGCTTAAAACATTGCAAATTTGTAATCTTACAGTCTGGAGGTCAGCAGTCGGAAATAGGTCTTCCTGGACTTGTATGATGGTGTCGGCAGGGCTGCACCCATTCTGTGTTTTCTTGCTTTTCCAGCTTCTGGAGCCCACCTGCACCTTCAATGCCACCTTCAATGCCAGCTGCCTAATAGCATTTTCATCTCCCTGACCTTCTTCTAAGGACCTTGCAATTCACTCTCCGCATCTCAATATCTGTAGTCATAACTGCAGAGCCCCTTTTGTCACATATGGTTTTGGGGATTAGGACGAGGATCTCTTTCAGTGGGCATTATCCTGCCTGCCATGGCTTCCTCTGCTGCACTCCCTTTTTTTTAGAGTCTTCTTTGATCACCTCAAACAAACACCAAAGGCCCATCCCCCTCTTTCTGTCTAGGTCCATTAGACTTAAATCTCAGAGAAGAAACCCTCAAACCTACTGATAGGATGTGTCAGAGGTCTCAGGGCATTCTCTACCCCTTCCTTGGGAATAGGGAGGCAGGTGGTGAAACCAAAAGGCAATGGCTCGCTCTTCTGTATCAGCAAAGTGGTGAAGCCCCAGTCCTGGGACTGCAGATTCCTCTCTAGGCCAAGCTGATCCTCAAGGTAATGTTTTATATTTGCTGGCTGGCCTCCTGGGCTGTGCATCTTCATGTGTAATTTAGGACAATTAAAATAAAGCGTTAGCAAGCCGTGTGTTTCCCATGCAATGACAAGTCTCTAGCATTGTGTCTGAGCAGCTGGGTCTCTTGATCCATCAGAGGCAGCCGATGCCAGCCCCTGAGCGCACGGCTGATCTCCCACGTGGAATGAATTAACATGGCAGATATAATTTACCCGGGTCAACGTGCTTCACCCTGCAGATCCATCTCGGTTCAGGCTCGGGGAAGGCTGACTGGAGCCACCTGCTTGCCTGGCCTTAGAGACCTTGTCTGGGCCTGTCTGCCCACCCCCACCCAGCCTCTGCTTCTAGCTAAGAATCCCCGTCTCCTGCTTAATCACCAGGGGGAGGGGAACACAATCAACTTGGGTGTAAAATTCTAAAGTCCTCTGGAAAATGCAATTGGAACATAATCCTGCCTGTTAACATTTCCTAGCTAATTATCTTCAGCTGTATTTTTGGCATCAGGGCTGAGCTGGCTGCGGCAGGCGGGGGTGTGGGGATGGGGGTGAGGGGGAGGGGAAGGGGGATGGGTAGGGTGAAATCTTCGTCACAATACCAGTTTTAGGAGTCGTTTATCTTGTCTTTTAGACTAATTATCCCAAACTCACCACTAGGCTGTCACACTTACATGCTCCAATAAATGTAGTTTTAAATCAGTCGCTGACTTTGCGGCAGGGGTAGCAGCGTCCCTGGTTCGTGTCTAACTAGGGCCATCCATCTGTAATCATGGCACTGAGGGGAGGTGCCACTGCTCGGGCCTCCATGAATGATCATGCTTATTTATATGCAAATACGTTTGACAAATCAATAATGTATGATTTAGCTGTTCAGTGTATGTTAGTACTTGGGCTGGCTATCCCAGGTGGGGGTTCCATGGAGGGTCTCTTGTGGCCCCTGTCCCACCCCACCAGGCCTTTGCTTACAACTGCCCTTCCCATCTGCCTCCAGCTTCCAAGCTTTCCAGGTTCCTCTTTGTTCAGATCAAGGAACTTGCCCTTGGGAGCATCACTGTCCCTATCTGAGACTCTGCCCCAGTTAGGACTTTGTCCTGTTCTTAGACTCAGCATATTCATTTGGCAAATATTTATTGAACACCTACTATTTTATCTCTAGCTACATCTACCTATATCTATGTGTAAAACACTTATATAGCACCTCCTATGTTCCAGCAATGTTCCTGAGTGCTTTACCCACAGTATCATTTAATCCTCCTAATGAGATTGCTACTATTTTTTTTTTTTTGGAGGCAGAATTTCACTCTTTTTGCCCAGGCTGGAGTGCAATGGCACAATCTCGGCTCACTGCAACCTCTGCCTTGAGGGTTCTAGCGATTCTCCTCAGCCTCACGAGTAGTGGGATTACAGGCACCTGCCACCATGCCTGGCTAATTTTTGCATTTTTAGTAGAGATGGGGTTTCACCATGTTGGCCAGGCTGGTCTGGAACTCCTGACCTCAAGTGACCCACCCGCTTCGGCCTCCCAAAGTGCTGGCATTACAGGTGTGAGCCACTGCGCCTGGCCATGAGATTGCTACTATTATTGGCCCCATTTACAGAAGCGAAAACTGAGACCTCTCTACAGCTAGACAGCACCAGCGCTGATATTCAAACCCAGGAAGTCTGGCCCAGAGACTCTGCTTTTATCTGCTGGATTGTATTGTTGTCACGTGCTGTGCTGGGACGGGAGCTATAGAAGTAAAGAAGGCAGGCAGTTCCTGACCTCATAGAGTGTTCATTCTGGGGGACAAAGGGCAGGAAGAGAATAAAAAGCCATATGAAACAACAACTACAAAACCCAACAAGTACACAACTAGTGAAATAAAAATATACAAGTTGTGATAATTGCTAGAAATGAAAATGACAGCATGATGGGAATGAGAATGCTGGAGTTGGAAAACTCACCGAGTTTAGCTCACTGGGCTGTCGGAGGGCTGGTCTGTCCACAAGCGGGGAGTTAGCCTGGCTTGCCCACTCCTTGGGGCTTCCACTGTGGTGGAGGATGGGCAGTAAAACTTTCAGGAGCAGAATCTCAGGTAGTGTTGAAAAGTCGGGAGAAGGTTTGTAGTGAGAAGGGAGTGAAGGGATCCCAGGTCCTGGAGAGAAGAACTTTGACACAGATGGAGGCCTCATTTCACTGCACTAGACTTTACTAAGTGGATACATGTGTCAGATGACTTTTCTCAGTCGACACCCCCAACAACCTTATGAGGCTGGTGCTCCTATTATTCTCACTTTGCAGATGAGAAAATGGAGGCCCACTGATTGCTACCCATGGAGGGTAAATGACTTGCCCAAGACCACATAGCCAGCAAGTGAGTGGGGGGCTGACCTTTGAGACAGATCTGCTGCCTCTGGTGAACCTCTCTCCAGTTCTCTAGCTCTGACTCTAACATTAGCTTCACTCTAACCCTAAACTGAATCCTCTCTAGTGTATGGTATATCCCAGAGCTCCCTTGGGGTTCTGTCTCCATCTCTCCAGAGCATTATCTCAAACCTACCCAGACTCACCCACCATTGAAGGGATGTAACAGACTTGGGGCCCACCACACCCACAAGGCTATCTTCTCCTTTCACCTGCCAAAGACTCCCCAGTGCCCTTTGGATGAAGCCTGGTATTCAAAGCTCCTTCTAACCTCCAGCCAAGTGGAACCCTTTGTTTTAGTCACCTGACTGCCCATGCATCAAGCTCTGGGCCATTGGGTTGCTCCCTCTGCTGGACACTCTTTCCTTCTCCCCTTTGCTGAGATAGTTTTATCTTTTTAGCCTCTAATCAGATATCATTTCCTCAAGGATGCCTTACTAGAGTCCCTTACACCAGACTAACTGCCCCTCCTTTCTCCTCTACTTGCCGCATGTGAACCCATCCTCCAAGATGGTTCCCAATGATTCCTGCTCCTGGTAGTCATGCTCTGTAGTGCCCTCCTATATTTATCAGGGTTTATCCATGTGACAAACAAAATACCCATGAAGTGATGGATTGTGACTTAGGTCATAAAAGGCATTGCTGCTTCTACTTCATTCTCTTGGGTCATTTGCTTGGGAAAAGCCAGCTGCTGTATTGTGAGGAAACTCAAGCAGCTCTATGGAGAAGTCAGCATGGTGAGGAACTGAGGCCTCCTGCCAGCAACCAATAGCATCTTTCCATACATGTGAGTGAGCTGCTTTGAAATGGGATCCACCAGCCCAGTCTAGCTTTCGGAAGACTGCAGCCCCTCCCGACATACTGATGGCAAGCTTATGAGAAGTCCCAAGCAAAAGCCAACCAATTATATCAATTCTAAATTCCTGACTCGCAGGAACTGTGTTTGAGACTGTGTCTATTGTCTTAAGCCACTAAGTTTTGGGGTAGTTTGTTAAGCAGTCATAGACACCTAATATGCCCATTCATTATGATTCCCCATTTTCTTTTATTTTTTTTCCCCATTCAACTGGGAGGTCTATGAAGATGGGGGCTGTGTCTTTTTCATAGTTGTGTCCTCATTACTTAGCTAGAAGCCTAGCACACAGCAGAGGATCAGAAGATAATTTTCTTTTTTGAGACAGGGTCTCATTTTGTCACCCAGGCTGGAGTGCAGTGAGGCCTTGAACTCCTGGGCTCAAGCTATCCTCCTCCTGAGCCTCCCGACTAGCTGAAGCTACAGGCATGAATCACCATGCCAGGTCATTTAAAATTTTTATTGTATAGATGTCTACATCTTGCCATGTTGCCTAGAATGGGCTTGAACTCCTGGCTTCAAGCCTTCCAAAATGCTGGGATCCTCTGGCCTCAGCCTTCCAAAATGCTGGGATTATAAGCCTGAGCCATCTCAACCAGCCAGAAAATAATTAAGTGAATGATTCCCAGGATGGGAATTTCCAGAGGTATTTTTCAAGGGAGAAGGAGCTGGGCTGGGATTTCTGATTCATCTTCCAGCAAATTCTAAGAAAGGATGGGGTCCTTGATGGACGCTGCTATTTTCCACCCCATGCTAACTTCTGTTCCATCCACATGACTTGGGAAGTCAGCGTGTGATGGCTTGAACAAACTCCCTCCTCTGCAGAAGTTTCTGGGAACCAGGAGGTAGAAGCAGGAAGCAGATATTTTGCTGACTTGAAAAAGCACCAGCAGGCTGTGTCCAGATGATAGGGGGCTCATCAATTCCAGTTAGCGGCTCCCCTCCTGGCTTGGGAGATTGTTCTTGCCTCGTCTCCTAGACTATTAATGCCAGTTCTCTCTAGCACACACGGCCAGACCTAGCTCTGGGCTGGGGACATTCGCTTCCTGCGGGGCTCACAGCCATGAAATATTCAGTGCCAGTGACTTCCCCTCTCATATTTCTTCATATTCAGAGTGGCCACTCAATTGATATGTAAATAAAGTGCACCAGCACTGAGCTTGTCCCACGCTGCATTATTTAAGCCGTAAAACGATGCATCATCCGTCATGGGGCCCATTGGCGGGACCCTGCTGGGTGCCGGGCAATAAAGCCCGCAAGAGCCTCATCAGAAGCAGCGGGTGGCCTAGTGGAAGTTCATTTATGCATGAAATATTCAGCCAGCAACAGTGCCAGCCCTAAACATCAGTAATTGGGGGGTTTCTATTGCTCCTAACTAGTGCCTCTAAATTATTGCAAAAGACTGGCCAATTTACAAATTACATATATTTGTCATGTTCTTGTACCTTTCCTGAACTAACTGAAATGGCCCCTGTGCTGTGGTTGTTTGCATACTCACCATGGTGAGCTGTGCCCAGCGGAGCCGGACTCCTCTGCAGAGCAGAACAGAGTGGAAGCCGCACCAGCCCAGGAAGCCCCTCGTTGCCCATCCCTCTCACTGCCCTGATTGCTGGCAGTGCCCCTTTTCTGGCTCTCTTAGAGGGGCCTTCTTGGTTCAGAGGCCAAGTATCTGAAGCCCAGGGGCGAAATATCCCACAGGGCTAACCTCAGAAGGGTTGGCTCCAATGTCTGCCCTTCTGGGGACTTGCCTAGTTCTATGAAGTCAATTTCTTATGCAACAAATATTATGGAGCATATTCTCCATCCCAGGCTCTGTGTGAGAACCTGTGGGTACAACAATGAATTAAAAGAGGTTGTCCCAGCCTTTAAGAAGCTCACAGTTTAGCAGCTTACAATTCCACTTACATTAATAAATAGTCATCAAGCAGTATCCTAAGTTGGCTTTCCCCTAGGCAGACTTTAAGACAGGATTCTGGACTGGGATGTGATCTTATAAAACAGTAGAGAAGACCAGAAAGGTGAGATGGGGAAGGTGAGAAACATAGTACAGAAAGTGTTAGGCAGTAGGGAAACTGTGACTTAGTCCCACAAGGGCCTTCTGAGAGAGTGGAGAACACGTCTCAGAGTTATTCCATCTGGGGGGTGAGGGAGCTGGGGTATTTATCCCACAACTCATGTCACTCCCTTTGAAGGATGTTTCAGAGGGGCTTTCCTGGCTGTGGAGTGGGAGGGACACCAACGGAGGCAGTTTTCTTGGCACCTTCCCCCGTGTCACCACTGGAAACTGGCAGCCATCTGGAGAGGGAGTTTTCATTTTTCTCTCTGAATTCTGGCACAGCCCTTGTGCTTGTAGGGCCTTGAGGTGTGCTGGGACAGAAGGCAAGGAGGCCCCTGGGGAGGGCCAGCCAAACCTGCCCAGGCAGCTGTGGACTTTTCAGCTAAAATGTCTCTTGCCTCAGTTGAGTAGCTGCCCGCATTGGGTGAAGGTGAGAAGGAAGGAGGAAGGAAGAGGGAAGGACAATCATCTCATGACCATTTACAAAGCATCTCTAATGATCTCAAGAATGCTTTTCCTCCCTGCTGGTACCTCTCAGGCTTCAGTCTTGGTAAAGTTTCACCTGACCACCCATCTAAGTAGGGTCACCAACCCTTATTCTTTGTCATCTTCTGCCATTGTTTGATCCACAGCACTTACTTGCCACAGTCTGTAATGCTCTCAGTTACTTATCTGCTTGCTTTTGTTGTCTTCTCCCACTAGGTGGTAAGTTCCAGGAGGGAGTCACCGTATCTGTTTCATTCACCGCTCTACCCACAGGGACTCACCCAGTGTGTAGCTCATAGAGGGTCCTCAGTAAATGCTCAGTAAATGCTCACAGAGGGTTAGTAAGTGAGTAGAGGAAGGTTGTAAGATAGGTATTATAATTCCTCCTGTCACAGATGGGGACAGTGAGGCCAAGAGACTAAGAAGGAATTGTCCAAGTGGTGGAACCAGGGCTGGAACCCACATCTTCACCCCTGATGCCCTCCAGCAATAACTTCTTCCAGCCCCTGGCATTCCACTTCTCGATTTTCAGCATTAGCCTCTTCCAGATAAAGTCTACGGAACCTTGAGGCCAAAATCAGCCTTGAGATACACAGGAGGTGATATTCCAAAAGCTGCGTTGCCCATGTCTGAGACTACAGGAGGGGGTGGGCTGAAGGGTCCATTCCCCTTGTGGCTGTGCCTGGCAGGCCCAGGGAGAAGCTGCATGTCTGGAAGGTCTGCTTCCTGCCACTGCAAGGACAGATGTTGGGTATTGCTTCCCAAGTCTCAGCTACCAAGCGAATTCAAGCTCTTGAGGAAAAGAAAATACCTAGGAAAACCTTCAGGGCCAAGACCCTTTCCTGCTGAGCCCCTCAGAAGCATTTCCTGTGCTAGTAGTGACCCTTTCTTTATTGCTCTTTGCATTGGACTGAAGTTTTTATTCCTCTTTTGAAAGATGAGACAGGTAAGTCCCAGCAAGATTAGGTAACTTTCAGAAACTTAAAAATTTGGCAATGTCAGATTTATAGGAAAGTTATAAAAATAATAAAAATAATTGCTATTTACTCTTTACCCAGATTTCCTCAAAATTAACATCGATTTTATTTTTTCTATGTGTATATGCACACATATATTTTTTTCTGAACTGTTTGTATGTGTGAACCTAATGCCACTTTGCCTCTAAATATGTCAGTGTGCATTCCCTAAAAACAAGGATATTCTTTTACATAACCATAATCACAGTAGAATTTTCAAAATCAAGAAATTCACATTTATACAGCACTATCATCTACAGACCTATACTAATCTTGCCAATTGTCCCACCAATGTAGATTAAGTAGCCATGAAGGAGCAGCACTAGGCTGGGGTTGAGGTTAAGGAGAACTTGTTCTAATCCTGCCTTCTTTCCTGCTTAATCTAGGGACTTGGAATAAATAATGTGTTTTATCCTACCCTTGTTTTTTCCTCTGTGGCATGGAAGTGATAATAGAACCTTCCTTACAAGATTGTTTCATAATTAAATGAGATAATCTATGCAAACGCATACCCTTGCACTTGGCAGCCAATAAGCTTGCAATAAATTATAGCTTTTGCTATTAGTGGTACAGGAATGCCTAGTTGTATAATGCTATGTGTTATGACAATGGGATTCAATACTACCTCTGCCTTCTCCAGGGTTGTGACAATGAATAAGGTGCTTGGCTCTACTTCTGGGTCCATTCCCAATTTGTCTGCTTCTTCTACATGCGGACAGCTGCAGCAGGTGCCATTTGTGTCCCATGACACATCCCTTTCTCTCACTTCTGCTTCAGTTGTATCTATGGTGGGGTCAGGGAGCTCCCATGCACATTGCCAAGGTCCCATTTTAAATGCTTGCTGTATTTCTGAGCTTTCCTTCAGGTCTTGCTCTAAAGCCTGGGGAAGCTTCCTGATCCCTTGCCCAGGTGCAATCTGGAAGTGTGGGAGAGAAAGCATCCCTAGTGGGCAATCCTCAGGAGTCCTGCATAGATGCCCAGCCTCCCATCTCTTGGAAGGACAAGTCTGAGTACATTCTCACAATTCCCCAGAAAGTCCCCTGTAGAAATGAGCTCCAGTTGCCCACAGTGGCAACCAGCTCAATCAGACTCACCTTGTGTTTTCTCTGTCTCCATTCCTCACTGCAGGGATCACCTTCCAAATAAACTACTTGCATGTAAGTTCTTGTCTTAGATTCTGCTTTTTGGGGAATTCAACCTAAGACAACAGCCCTTTGGAGATTTGAAAGTATCTATGATGTCCCTTGTTCCTTCAACCATTCTTCTTAGGACCCAACTTAGGATCCTCAGTACTATGAGGATCGAGTGAACAAACATGCATGGAACTGTGCAGCTTGTTCCATAAGTCAAAGAGATAGTTGATTTTAGCAGTGACAAAAAAAATTACCTTTCACTCTACATATATTTAGCAGGCTCATTGACCCTGCTCCTCAGTCCCTCCTTCCTTCTGTTTTCCCTTGTCCTCTGGATGCTTCATGGTGAGAGAGGAGTGCTGCACCCAGGTGGGGTCTTGCCCTTGTCTCTCCCTCCAGAATACCACTGGACTTCACACCTGCTCTCTAACCTTGAGACTACCACCCTAGCTCAGGTCTCATCACCTCCCAGGAGGACTGTTCAAACAGCATCCTAACTGCCTCCCCTCCTTTCCTGAATCTCTCCACTTCCATCTATTTTGTACAAGGCTTCTCAACGTGCAACTCTATTTTTATGTTTCTAATCTGCTTAAAATACTTTTTGACCTGCAGGATGCAGCCTCCTTCTGCAGCCTGGCACACAATGTCCTGGTCATCTTCTTTAGTCTCTTACTTTGCTGGCTCTGTATCCTCCAGGACTTTCAAGTTCTTTCAGTCCCCAAACACACCAGGCTATCTCACGCTCCATGCCCTTCCATGTGCTGTTCCCTCTGCTGGGAAAATGCATCTACCCAGTGGATTTGGGAAATTCCTATTTATCTTCAAGTTTCACCTCAAGCATCCCTGCCTCTTGAAAGTCCCAGACCACGTCTGTCTTTTTTTGTTTATAACACAGCATTTATTGCCCTGAGCTGAACTTGCTCTTTATCTAGACTGGAACTCCTTGAGGGTATGGCTGAGTCTCATTCACACTGCATTTCTCAAGCTTAACACAGTACTTGCCTCAGATGTATACCTGGGAAATGTTTGTAGAATGAATTAGAATGGCAGTCTTTTTGACCCCACTCAAAGATCTAGGATCCTTTTATTCAGCCTCACATGCCTAAGTTTTGTATTCATTGGTTTACTAAGAGGTCTGGGGGCTGGGGAGCTCTGTAACCTGGAAGGGAACATTGGTCTGATTTGAACAGAACCATTGCTTGTCATTTTCCACCTCCCATATTTCTCCAGTCTCCATGTTTGTTCCATTTAGACTGCCCTGGCCAACAACCAAGGTTCCTGCTTCTCCTCAATTCCTGAGCTTCCCAAACAAACTTCCCATTAATGCTTGTCTGATGCAAATGTCAAGTGGTCTTATGTGGATGCTATTAAAATAATGAATGCAGAAGGGGATAGATGAACATGGCTGGGAATCGATCTTGGACCCCTGATGAGATCATTAAGAACTGGGGGAATGGAGGGGGGCATTACTCTCACAGGTTGAAATTTCACTGGTGCCTCCTTCTCCCTCCATCAACTCCTTTCCCCTTTCCCATCCCCCTGTTGATTTATGAGTTGGATGCCTCCCCCTCCCCCATCCATTACCCTCAATGCAGGGCTAACTCACCATGGGAAATCTATTTGTGTCAAATGGAATTTTTATCTTTGTCTAGGAATTAATGCATTTTGTAAAAAGATGTTTTAATCATGCTTGCCTTATGGCAAATATTATTGCATGAAAAAAAACCTGCCCCAAAAACTTACAGTGGTGTCATGTTGAAAATGTGCCTTGGGGCTGGACACAGTGGCTCATGCCTGTAATCCTAGCACTTAGGGAGGTCTAGGCAGGTGGATTGCTTGAGCTCAGGAGTTCGAGACCAGCCCGGGCAACATGACGAAATCCTGTCTCTACAAAGAAGTACAAAAATTATCCAGGCTTGATGGTGCTTGCCTGTAGTCCCAGCTACTTAGGGGGCTGAGGTGAGAGGATCTCTTGAGCCTGGGAGGTTACAGTGAGCTGAGGTGGTGCCACTGCACTCCAGCGTGGGCAACAGAGTGAGACCCTATCTCAAAAAACAAAACAAAGCAAAAAAACCAAAAACCAAAACACAAAAATGTACCTTGGCTCCTTGATGCAGGTCACTTAGCAAGGCATCTAGACTTGGCCATACATGAGAACTATATATTGTAGGGGAAGTGTACCTGCATGGAGGAGGTTTTGGCTGGGTGTTGGAGAGGGGCATGAAAGGTTCCTTGGACTGAAGAGCAATTGCCTCTATTATTATAGTCAGTCATTCATCTTGGAATTAAGTTCTCACATCCCTGTAAAATAAAAAAGATTCTAATTCTGATGATTTGAATCAGTTTGTAAAAGGTTGAGGAAGGAGCCTGACATGGGGTAAGAGCCACACCTACACGAGTCCCAGTTCCAGCTGCATTACTTCCTGGATGTGTGGTGATGGCTCCCTGGGCTGCAGTAAAAATGGGAATTACTCTAGTTACTAGCTCCCTGCAGTGCTATGAGGACCGAGTGAACAAACATGCATGGAACTGTGCAGCTCGTGTCTGGCACATAGCAAGCCCTCAAAAATGCTAATTTTCCCATATTCCCTTTCTTCCTTCCTCAGTCGAAGCCAGTAGACATTAGGTTAAATTTTAACATTGCCACTTTAGAGCAGTCAGGCACACTGCTCTAAAGGTAGTGTGAGGTAGGTAGGTGCTTGCTAAATATATGTAGAGTGAAAGGTAATTTTTTCTTGTCACTGATAAAATCAACTATCTCTTTGGCTTATGGATATAAAAATTCTGCCAAACAGACCTTCCAAATTGAGTTGTAGATTTGCTATTCTCTCTGCAGCCTATCTGGATTTTTTTTTCCTCCTATTCAATCACTCCTCTTTTTAAATCTTGCTTGAATTTAATTCTTTTGTTACCTGATATTTTTGTTTTTATTTCCTTGTTTGCTCATTGCCTGCCTTTTCCACCAGGTTATAAACTTCTCGATGGCCCATTTCTTTCTCACACACCATTGTAACCCTGGAACTGGGCATCTAGTAGATACTTAATCAAATATTTGTTGAGCATATTTATACACAAATGAATAAGTGGAATAATGAAATTGCTTTCTTTTTTGTTGATCTCTGCCTGATTGTATAGGTTCCAGGAAAGCAATACTGGGCCATTCCATTTCCAGAATTGTTTGTATAAAGGACTTCAAACTGTAGCCAAAGGAGTGGGTGTGGTGGTGGGGGACACTAGTGAGAATAGATACCTTTTGATCCAATGTATGATCTCTGAACACCCAAAAATTGCTTTCCTCCACTCTCCTTTGATCTGGGTGAAGGCATGATTTGGATTGCAAAGATCAGCTTGCAATGGGGAAGTAGACTCTACCTCTTTAGTGAGAAGAACTGCAAAGTCACAAGGCAAAGCAATGGGAAGACATGGGGAAGCACAGGGACATCGATATAATTCATCTATTAAAGCATATCCTGATCATGTATAATAGGGCAGGTGATTTAAAAAGGGTGGTCATAAGAGGCATTTCTGAGGATGTGACATTTCACTTGAGCTATGCAGGGTAAGCTGTAATCCGCGAAGTAAAGAGAGAGGAAGAACATTCCAGGCTGAGAGCATGTGCTCTCTGAGCTCTGAGGTGGGAATGAACTGAATGGAATCAAGAAACTAAAAACAGGCCAGTATGGCTGGAACATGGAGGGAAAAGCTTTAGGTTGAGTTGTTGTGGAGGGCAGAGGCCAGCCTGAGCTTGCTCCAGAGCAAACCCTGCTACAGCAGAAGCTTTATCTGAAACAATAATTATGGTTCTAATCCATAAGGACTCTAGCCAATTGAGCAACGACTGTGGGATAAGCCTGGGTACGTGGGAATCACAGAAAAATGGGGAAGTAGCAGGTGACATGGGTAAGTGACCTCACACACTGAGGAGTGTGATGAACCTAAGTGCAGAGTGTCCTGTGGGTCTTACATAGGGAGCCAGGGTGGAGCCTATAAGCTATCAGGGAGAAGGGTGAGCAGAGGAGCCAGATGATGAGGAAAGAGGGTCTTCCCCATGGAAGGAAGCCTCTGAGTGGCCCAGCTGTGTGCAATGAACTGCCCGAGGGTCTGTGTGGCTGGGATGCAGGGGGTCGTCAGAGCAGGACCTGATGGATTAGGGCTTTATGTTGAGGGCCGGGGGAGCCCCTATGGCATCTGAAGTGTGGGCAGGGTGGAGTTTGGATTTTACAGGACTACTCCCATCATGTGTGTGGAGTTTAGGGTGGGGACTTGGAGCTGCTGCAGGAGTCTAGACAAGTGTGAAAAAGACCCAGGCAACAGCAATGGTGAGAGCAGTACAGGCCTGGGAGGAGAAGCATGAGTTCTCTCAGGCCCTGAGGGAGCCGCAGAGGAGATTTTGTCTAGGATGATGGAGGGATGGAAGGGGTTGTGGAAATTGGAGAGACTCTCTGGGGGCTTTGGAGAAATGAGAGTGGGCAGAACCTTCCTTTCTCGTTCTTGGTCTCAGCCTCAGTTAACTGATGGAAGAGAGTTTCTTAGTTCTGACAGTACAGAAGTGAGAAGGAGGTGACTGGAGAGGACCAGAGTGTAGAGGAGGATAAAGGAGCCATGGAAGGTCACCCTAGGCAGGGTCCTTTCTGCATGGCATCAATGACAGGGAAGGGGCTTGAGGAGTTGAGCCCCTTTTTCCAAGATTTTGGGGAGAGGATGATGGAATAGTGCATGTGGAATGCATAGCATAGAGTTAGGCCTGTGGATGTCATCTAGAAATGTCAGCAGGGCTGCTGCACTATGCAGCCCTAGGGGACATCTTTTATATGGAATTCAAGGTGAATGCTGCCTTCTGAACTACACAATCCAGACAGTGAGGATGGGTGCACAATCTTTAGGGCGAGGTGGATTGGTGGTACTGTCTTATGGAGTAGGGTCTGGAAGGAGGCATGGCATTTGGAGGGGTACTGTCCCATCCCCACACTGCTCTCCCATTCTCATAGGAGCTGCCCATCTGTCAAGGACTCAGACTGTCAGGCAGGCAGGTGAGGGGGCCTGCAGGCAAGGAATGCTTCCCCTGACAGGAGAGTCCTTCACTGTCAGCGGCTTCGCCTCGGTGGGTTAATAAAGCCATCCATCACCCTTCTCCATGCCAGGTATCTAAATGCCTGCTTAATACCACCCTGGGGGGTTGCAGTCTGCATCAGGGATGCTCAGCACCTGGGTGCCAGGGTGCTGGTATGTCAGGAACTGCCTCATGGTTCGGGGCCTTGCTGTAGTCCAGACGCAGACTCAGCTCAGGGTCTCCCTTCTGCCTGGTTGGCTTGGATTTGGGATCACTCAGCTTGTGAGGCTGTGGTCTGACAAAGAGCAGCGATGTATAATTGGAGATGACACACTGAAGTTCCTGTTTGCCATTTTACTGCTTGCAGAGGACAGATGTCAGAGTAGAAACAGATATTTGCTACCCAGGGTTCCCATGCTGCTGTCCTATGCATCTGCCTCTGACACAGGGTCAGGATGTGCAGGCTTTATGGGAGCATCACTAAGCACACACATCTGGCTGTTCAGAGAAAGGTGTTTGAAAAGCACTGGTAGTTGCTTTGATGCCTGTGGGAGTTTAATGAGTTTGGGCTCATGGAGAGGAAGTGAGAATCAATCAAACTCTAGGCTCTTGTTTACTGAGCTGTCACTATGTGCACTTTGCCTTTACTATGCCAGGAACTGGGTGCAGTTATTATTGCCATTGCACAGATGGCAAGACTGAGGTCTGAAGAAGTGAGTTGTGTATGATAACATCGCCAGAAAACACAGAGCTGGAATTTGAACCCAGGTTCATTTGACTCTGGAGCCTCACTCTTAACTGGGCACACTTTGCTGGCTTCACAGGCTAAGTAAGCACCTCCATAAAATCCTCCCAACAACTCCGTCAATCAGTGTTATTGCCCTGGTCATTTTATCTATGAAGGGAAGGAAATTCAGAGAGGTGCCGGGAGCAATGCAAGGCCACAGGGCCAGGAAGCTCGGAGCTGGGATTCAACACAGTTCCATGTGACTTCCAACCTGTATTATTATTTTTTCCCACCAGAATAGTGTGTTTTCCAACCTTTTAAGCCACAAACCCCTCCTTCCTCTAAAAAAAGAAATCTGATGTGAGATTCTGATATAAAGGGCAGATGAAAGAGGGCATCACTCTGATTAAGTGGAGACCCTGTTCTGGTTATATATTGCTATATAAAAAATCATCCCAAAGTGTAGGGGCCTAAACCACAATACCCAGTTAAGATCTGTCAAAATTTTGTGAATCAGGAACTTGGATTGGGCACAGGGAGGATAGGTTGCCTCTGCTCCATGATGTCTGTTGGAAGACTGGAAGATGTGCTGGAATAACCCACAGGTCTGGCAGATGGTACTGGCTGTCAGTTCTCCTTCATGTGGTCTCTCTATGTGAGCTAGTTGGGCTTCCTCACAGAATGGTGGTTGGGTTCCAATGGCACAGGCAGAAGCATTGCCTTTCATGACCTGGCCCTGGAAGTCACGTGATATTACTTCCCATCTAGGTTTAAGGGTAGTGGAAAAAGACTGGATGAGTGCATGGGGCTGGATATATTGCTGGGCTAGGAATGAACATACCTGGGGGGCTCAGGAATGCTGAGAAGCTTCTCCTTCAGTTAGTCCTCACATTCTGCCCTTCTGGTTTACCTCTCTGCAATTCCTATTACCTTTCAGCTGTTTCCTGCTTTGTGGTGGGGGTAGAAGCTTCTGCTTGGTTGGGCCCCTTTCTCCCCTAGTGGTATCCCCCTCCTGGTCAGCTCAAAATTAGCCCCCATCTTCAGCTCTTTCAGGGACCTCCCAGGCCCAATCAACCACCTCCCTCTTACTCAGTTTTTGACCAGCAGCTGTATTAGTTGAGATAATTCTGTCAACGCATGCCTTTTGTACCCAGAACGTGCCTGGTAAATTTGTTAAAGAATACCCCAGGCTAACACATCATTACACTCCCAAACTCATCTATCTTTTACTTCGGATTAATTCTTTTTTTCCCTCTCTCTTCACCTCCTCCATAAATCCTGGTGCACTTAATTAATTTCAGTTCCACTGTAAGGTCCATAATACAGAATTGTTCAAGCAAACACAAAATTAATTATTCTATTTACAGCCTTCTCATTGAGAGGAGCATTTCATCTTTCATAATTACATTTTGGAACGTCCAATTATGAATCCAGGCGCCTGCTGTTTTGCATACAGGGACAGTCCCTGAGTGTCCTCGGGGTAGAGGAGTCGGGCTGGTGGCCTCTTGTGCCTTTTGCCACTGACTCAGGTACTACTGGTTCAGCCCCTGAAAGGACTTTTAGTGAGACATTGAGGGAGGGGTAGGATGGAAAGATCTGGAAGGGAGTGGAGCCCAGAGGTGGGGTGAAGAGAAGGAGAAGGAGGTAAGAAGGGAAGAGGTAGGGTGGGGGATGGGCCAATGTAATTGAGAACCCATCATATGATTAAGAGCTTTCAAAGGGGAGGAAACAGACTTCTTCATCTTGCCAGGTTGCAGGGAAAATTCCTGGTTTTCTGCAGATCAGTGGTCCAGGCACATGGGCCCCATCTTATGTCTGGACTTTGCTCTGGTATCAGGTGTAAGCCCAGGGAGTCTGGGTTCAGTTCTTTCACTCTGGCTTTGGGCCATAGAGGACCACTTTGGTGGCATGAGTCTCACCAAGTCACTGGGATTTCAGGAGGACACTTTCAGCTTAATGGGAAAGCCACTCTCTCTGTTCCCTAAGGGCTGTTCTCCACCTCTCAAAGCTTATGGGCCAGCAACACCTTTTCGATGGGAATGGAATAGACACTGACTCTGTTCAGGGCTCTGCTCCAGTTGCCCTGGGGCAGGCTCCAGAAAGCAACTACATGGCTGCACCATGGTGCTTGACCCACTGGAGTTCTAAGATAATGCAAGAACCCCTGTTTAAAGTTTTTTTTTTTGTTTTCAGTTTTCATCTGACCCACTTTTAGATAAAATTAACATATTTGTTTAAAAATAAGTCAAATAATTTCTTTAAAAATTTTATTAAAATAAGGTCTATTTTGTAAAGTGGGTGTGTTCTGCTGATCCTCAGAGGGGAATGGCTCCCTTCTTCCTTACCACTGGCCCCACACCTCACTTCAGAGCCAATAGAGTTTCACCTTAACATAAATAGAAGTGTTTATTTTCTTTAAAAAAATCTATTGAGTTCCTGCTAACTGTTAGGCATCACACTGTGTGCGGGGGACTTTGAATATATTGCTTATTTAGCTCTATGACAGCCGCCTGATAATCTTTATGACACATGGGAACCTCATCTCAAACAAGGGTGTACAAGTGACCATAGGTGAGTTGAGTTCCAGGCCTGAGTGGGCTGTGAAATCTCATGGGAAAAAACTTGCACTGTGGAGGCTGTAAGGTGTAGTGGCAAGAGCCTGACTCTGGATTCAGTCTGCCCATGATTGAATCCCCACTCTGGTACTTGCCAACTGTGGGATCTTAGGCAAATCACTTAACTTCTCTGTTCCTCAGTTGCCTCATGTGTTAAATTGGGATGATACTACCGTCCTCACTGGGCTGTTGTGAGGTTTCTACAAGATTACGTGTGTAAAATCCTGGCTCATACTGGATGAGTAGGAACAGTCATGTCTCAGTTTCTCTGCCTGTTGAATCAGTAAAGTTTGAGTAGTTAAGTGAGAGTGATGCATTTTGGAAATGAGCGTGCTGCCATCATTCACTAAGGCTGGTGCCTGAGACACGCAAGGACTTCCAGGGTGGGGAAGGGGTTCACATGGAGAGGTGTGAAGGGCCCTGAGTGCCCACTGCACCTCCACTTACATTTGTACCCTGTCACTCTTGGTTAATCCCTGCCAACAATTTCCAAGTTCGCTTAAATACATAACATTTATGGTGGCCTATAAGGCCAACCAGATACATTTCTGTCTCTCCCCAAGTTGGCTACTTCCTACTTTCCTCTTCGCTGTCTATGTTCCAGTCACCCTGTTCTCTGTTCCTTGGACTTTTGGCATCTTTCCCAACTTAGGGCCTTTGCAGCAGCCATTTGCCCTGCCATGCAGGTTTTTCCTCTGTTCTTAGCACGACTGGCTCAGTTTAGATGTCATCTCTTCAGAGACCCCTCCCTGATCATCTTACCTGTAAAGCAACCCTTAGCTCAGTCCTCCTCATATCACCCCATTAGTTGTCTTCATAGCCCTAATCACGATCTGAAATATCTTGTTTATTTTCTTGTTTATTGTCTGTCTTCAAATCCCTAGAATATAAAGACTCAAGAAAGCAGGAGTCATGACAGTGTCACCCAATTCTCTATCCCTTGATTTGTGGTGGGTGCGCAATGAATATTTTTTAAGTGAACAATTTACCTCCATCTCCAATGCGACTACAGCAAGGCTGGAAAAATGAAGACTTAGGAATGTCCTGGTTTGTGATTAGCTGTAGGGGAAATGGACCAGGCTTAATTTTTCCTTTAAATCAATTTTCTGATCTTGAGGAGCCTTCCTTCATCCTAACAGACTCTCAAGATGGGGGAGAGCCTTTGATTTATCTCATAAGTGATTTTTTTTCCGGACCTGCCCACACCAAATAATTACTTGCTTTTGTGGGCCGAGAGAATGTCTTTCTACTGTTCCACTTGGTAGGTTTGTTTTGTTTGTTAATTAGCTATTAATTGCAAGGGATCCTGGAATCTGGAGGTGAAGGGGAGGACCCAGAGGTGGGTCAGGGGGTCTTGGGCAAAATAGGACCCCAGACTGGAATAAGGATGACCTCACTGGGCACTGGGCTAATTTATTTCAAATGGTGTCATGTCTGGATAGTCAGTGAGCTCCTGGGATGATGAGTGATTTTGTTAATTAAGTCCCGTAAACACTACAGCTTAATTTTCAGCAGTGGGGCTGCAGCTGGTAGATGGGAGCTGCCGGCAGCTGCGACAGAGGCTGTCCTTGAAGGAATAGGCCACGGACGAATGGTGGGAAGGCTGAGAGGGAAGAAGGGGTGTTCAAAGGCAGGGACCTCACCTTGGGTGCATTCATTTCTTCCTTATCCCTTTGTCCCTTTGCTGACTCTCTAGGCCAGGCACTGTCCACGGGACTATCCCAGGCTGGTAGAAAGATAATGCCTATAAGTGAATTAAAGGGAGTTTCTGAAACATAATCCCCATGCTCCCATAGGCTCAATCTGGAAACTGCTATCATTGTTTTTAATCTTTCTTGATTTCACCTCCTCTAGACTTCACTTCCATCATCTCTTCCATCTCTTAGGCCTAGACAATTTGTCTCCCAAGCCTTCCACCTCTTGACTTTGCCCACATTGCTCCATGTCCTCCAGCAGCCCGGCTCCACCTCCACCTTGTCTCCCCTGGAAAAACTTGCAAACCACCTGGCAGGTCTCCTTGCTGCCCTTCTTGGCCCTACAATTCTTTCTCCACACAGTACCTGGCATGATCTTTCTACAGTGTACATCTGACCATGTCATTCCTCTGCTTAAAATTCTCTGGGGCTTTTACTTTCCTCTAGAGACAGTCAAACATCCTTTCCAAGGTCTATAAGACCCTACTGACTCCTGTGGCCTCATCTCTTACCACTCTCAATTTCACACTTTGGGACCAATTTTTTTCTTCTTCATTTTAATTTTTTAGAACCAACCATATTTTTTTTAAACCTTCAGGTCTTTGAACAAGATGTCCCTTCTACTAGGATCACATTCTATGCCCCCCATCACCTATCTTCCAATGCCTTTGCTTGGCTGACTCCCCATGTGTAGATCACAGAAGTTCCTTCATCAGGGCAGTGAAGGACCCCCAAGCCCTTGCAGATCTGTGTTGGGCTGCGTTAGATTGGGTTAGATTGACTTCTTGGAGGACCTGCCTGCGTCCGAGTGCTCATATTACTGTGTGTAATAATGTGTTTATTGTCAGACTCCCTACAGGGACAGGGACCGTGACTGTCTGATCAATTTCTATGTTCCCAGTGTCCAGCACTGTGCCTGCTGTGTAGTAGATGCTTAATCTATATTTGTCAAATTAACGAGGTACTATGATGCATAGAGTACAGTGGAGTGCAAAATGCAGAGTGGTTGTTTCCCTGGGGTAATGGTGAGGAGGGCTGTCGGGAAGGACTTCAGAGAGGAGGAGATTTGGAGTGGTGTCTTGAGAGAAATGGCCATGGGGATGACTGGGTGCAAATGATAAGGGCACCTTTAGAACACCAATTCCTCAGCAGAGTGAGGGGAGTCAGGTGGAGGCATGAGGCAACAAGATCAGCACTGATGAGTCAGGATAGGCTAGGATAGGGGAGCAAGAGAGGAGAGGAACCATATGAGGGTTATCCTAGCCCTAGGAGCCAGGGATGGCATGCCTTTGTGAGCTGCTGTGGCTCCCCCTCACCTCCCCATGGCTGTTTTCAGGATGCCTGCTGCCCTCACCCTGTGCACCCCTTGAGAGATGCTCTAGGGCTGTTTACATCAAACGGAGCCTGAATTCACTTCTTTGAGCCAGTTTCCAAGAGAATGCTGGCTTCTACTGGCTTCCCTTGAGGCAGCTTGCTTCCCCCAATGAGGACAGAAGTATAGCCCAGGATGCCACAGCATCTGTGGCCATGATGTTGCAGTTTACAAGGTGATTCCAAATGACAGACTGACGAGATCCCTACAGCTAGGTAGACCTGGGAGGATCTGGCACACACTTCTCTTTGGTCTGGGATGAGCCCTTTACTGAGATGCTATTCCAGCTGCTATTGCTATGTCCTACCCAAATCCTTACTGGTGTAAAACAGCAACCATTTTATTCTGCACACAGATTTTGTGGGTAACAAATTAGGAAAGGGCATAGCAAGGATGGCTTTTTTCTGCTTTGTGTTGTCTGGGGCCTCAGCTGGGATGACTAGAATGGTAGCACTGGGGTATCTATTAATACTTCCAAGACGGTTTCTGCATTCCGTGGTCCGGTGCCTGGGCTAAGATGGCTGACAGCTGGGCTTCCATGGAACTGTCATTGAGAGCACCTACATATGTCTTGTAGTATTGAGGTCTTAATTTCTTACTTTGGCACCCTTATGTTGTGATTTTAACTAATTCCTTCCCTTCCGCTAACTCACTGTATGGCCCTAGTCAAGTTAATCTCTTCTGGGGCCTCAGTTCCTCATCTATGAAATGGGGATAATGATAGTGGCTATCTCACATGGTCTTGGTGAACACGAAGTGCTAAATCATATGTGAAGTACACAGAATGAACTCTCAGTGCATATTAACATTACTGCTGCTTCCTCGTATTTAACGCGGAAGTAGATGACTCCAGGTTTCTTTAATCTCTAGGATTTCCTTTTTCACAGAGGCAATGGTGGTCCAGATACACCAGGAGATTTTTATCAGACCACACGACTCATAAGTCTCAAAACTAGGACTGGAACCTAAGTATCTCCCCATGGGGTTTGTACCACACTGCCCCTTTGGTGGCTAGTTGCTTTGAATTGGCTCAATAAGACTGTTGGCTGTATATTAGTCAGCTTGGGCTGCCATAACAAAGTACCATAGGCTGGGTGGTTTAAACAACAAAAATGTATTTTCTCACAGCTCTGGAGTCTGGAAGTCTGAGATTGGAGTCATCGGATTTTGGTGAGGATTCTCTTCCTGGCCTGCGGGCTTCTTGCAACCCATAGAGGGTTGGTTGCTGGGATGTACCATAACTGGAATGGAGCACTGTCTCTACTGATCTGTTTACTTGTTTCACCAGTTTATTGCCCATCCAGTCATTTAATTATTACCCTAGTGGCCATTTGTCTTCTGGAGCTGCCAACATCAACAGCAAAATACACCTAAGATACTGTGCTACAGCAAAGCTGGCAGTATTTAAAAGTGATTATATCCTTGAGCCTGAAGTTTGTTTGGGTTCAATCTCAGTTCTATGATGGGCTTTGTGTCCTCGGATGGCTCACTTAACCTCCTTAGACCTCTGTGCCCTCATCTATAAAGTGGGTATAATAATAGCATCTGCTTCACAGGGTTTCTGTAGGATTAATGCGATAATATGGCAAAAATTGTAGCTTAGTGTCGTTATCATCCTCATCTTCATCTCCACACCCATCATCCTCATCATCATCATCATTTCTCTCAACTACATTAGAAAAACGAGTGGAAGCTAGGATTTATTGAGAACATATTGTATCCTAGGCACTTTCATACATGTTACCTCATTTGATTCTTTCCACATAGACATTTGCAGTTTCTCTCTCTCTCTCTCTCTCCATGTATCACTATATAAAGTAACTAAAACTAAGAGAGTAGAATTGTCCAAACCCATGAATACACAGCTAGTTAGAAGCTAAGATATACTATGGATCTCAGTCTATCCTACTCCAAAGCCTGCTTGGTGGAGGAGAAAATGAGGAACTATTGGGAAGGATGTTATAAGGAGAGAACATGCGCACAAACAAATTTTATTTTTGTCAATGTTTTGTGATGTATTTTATTGTCATTTTCTGAAAGAAATTTCAGTTTCCTCTTTAGTTTCATGTTTTTTTTTTTTTGGTTCAAGTTTTATATGCACTTAAAGGCTCAGAAGTTATACAGGATTTGTTAGAAATCCCTCTAGCAATTTCTCCTTCCCCAGAGGCGACCACCTTCCCCTCTTTTGGCAGATTTTGATATTTATCTCTTTGTTTCAACAAACATGTTTGAAATAGTATTTGTTGTTTTTTCAAGTCTAGATATTATGTCTTGATTTCCCACCATGGAAGATGAGGATTTAGTTTTCTTTCCTTTACCTGCCCTACCACACTCCTACATCCTTCTTACTTACCCCGTCCTCCCAGCATAGTTATATCAAACTTTTATATCACGATTTGCTAAGATCAACTCTTAACGCTTACATTGTCATTGATGTGTAAATACTCTCACAGCTGAGCAAGGGAGTAAACTATTAGTACTTTTCTTTTCCCATGCAACTTTTAATTTCCTTGAAGCGAATAAAGCGAATATTGTCTGTTTGGTTTTTGAAGCTTGGTTTGCTATTGTTTATCTTTAGTTTAACCCCAAACTCCTTGCTAGTTGCCTAACTCACCTTTCCAGGCACTCAGGCACATGAGATATTCTGTCAATTTCTTCTTCTGGATAAGTCTCTCCCAGTGGCTGTGACTTGCTCCAATCTGGCCTGGTTGCCCTCTAAGCCTGATGCACAGCTGTGGACCTGGGGCCTCCTTCCCCCATCCCATTGGAAATTCCCTGTCCTTCACTCCTGAGTTATATTTCTTATTTTCTGAATCTTATCTTCTTCTTTCTTGATTTTACAAACTCATTTTGGTGGAGTACTTTCTGTAATTGTGTCTTAAGAAGAGTACCTGAGAGGTAAAATATTTAATGACTTCACACGTCTGAACTATCCCTATCTTATTCTCACACTTGATGAATATTTGGCTGGCAGTAGATTTTTTTGTTTAGAATTCATTTTCCTTCATAATGTCAAAGCCATTCTTTGGTAACCACCTTCCAAAATAGCCCCCAATGCTTCTCTTTTCTGATATTCATGCCCTATAGAGTCCCCTTCTACATTAGTAGGCATGATCTGTGTTATCAATGGAATAGTGTAGAAATAATGGCCACAAAAGACACTGTGGCTTCTGACTTGTTCTCCTAGGATGGCTGTTTCTGGGAGAAACCTGCTGCCATGTCATGAGGACACTTGGCAGTCTTTTGGAGAGGTTCACATGGTGAGAAACTGAGGCATCCAACCACAGCCGATATCAACTTGATGCCCATGTGAGTGAGGAAACTTGGAAATGGATTCACCAGCCGCAGTCAAGCCTTTGATGGCTGCAACTCTGGCTAATGTTTCAGTTATAACCTCAAGGAAGACTCTGAGCCAGAACCAGATAAACTGTATGAGATACATTTAAAAAAATTACTTTAAGCTGCTAAGTTTTGGGTTAATTTGACAGTGGCATAGTAGGTATTGGCAATAGATAACCAACACCTACTGTGCCATTGTCTTCTTCTAGTTGAAAAATCTGAAGCATTTCAGATTCTTGATTCCTTATTTAATCTCTTTTGTTTTATTTTATTTTTCTCTAGAAGCTTGTAGGATCTTCCCTTTGTATTCAGAGTTTGAACATTTTCCTAACATTTTATTATAATATGCCTAGCGTGAGAGTGTTCATCCTGTCTAACAAACCCTTTCATTGGAAATTTGTATTCTTCAGTTCTGGGAAGTTGTCTTGAGTAATTTTGGTGACCTTCTCCTTCCATTGTTTCTGCTTTCTCTTTCTAGAACTCCCATCATTTGGATGCCGGTCATCTTTGAATGATTCTTCAATTTTCTCATCTTTCCTTATCTATTTCCACATCTTTGTATTTTTTCTCTGTCTTCTGGAGAATATATTTATTTTTGGAATCTTTTTTTGAGTTTTTATTTAAACTCTGCTGCATTTAGAATTTCTAAGATATCTTTTTATTATGCTGAATGTTCTTCTTTATATTATTTTGCATTTGTTTGGTGAAATCTCTTTTCTTATCTCTCTGAAGATATATGCATATGCATATATATGTCATATGTGTGTACATGTATACGTAACAGCTTTATTGAGATAGAATTCATACAACATGCAATTTGCCCATGTAAGTATGCAGTTCAATGGATTTTAGTATAATCACAGAGCTGTGCAACCATCACCACAATCAATTTAGAATATTTTTGTCACCCCCAAAAGGAACTCTGTACCCTTTAGCTGTCACTCCTCAATTCCCTTCTCTCTACCCCTGGCTAGGCAACCAGCAATCTACTTCCTGTCTCTATATCTTTGCCTGTTCTAGACATTTCATATGCATGGAATGACATTTCTTGAATAGCATAGCTCTGTTTGTTCCTAGTTGCTCCCTACCTGCAATGATTTGCTTTGATGTCTGTCTTCCAGGTCAGGGGACTTCCTCAGATGTCTGGTAATCCTTGGAAGTTTGTTCTGATTGAAAAAGGAAGGACAAACCAGCTGATTGGCATGGGTAGGGTGTGCTGACTCTGAGCTTCCCCATAGGGTGACCTGTTGCTTATTTGTGGTGCATTGTCCGAGGTCATCATTTTCAAATCTCTTCATGGGGGTTGGATTCCTGGAGAAAGTTATTTTAGTCTCTTGCTTGAAGGTTTTTGACTGTCAATATTTTGAGAACTAAGGGAGAGAAAATCATGAGGAGATGTCAATATTTAATGCATGATTGTTCACTTGATTCCATGTTCCATAAGAACCCTCCTCTCAACAGGGCCTGGTCCTTTGTCTTACAGTTTCTGGAGAAAAATCCTCCACTCATCTGCTGAGAAAAGGGAGGTGCAATTGCTTCCCTGTAAAAGAGTAGAGGAGAAGATCTAGTGATCTGACTGCTTTTAAATATATTTTACGCCAATTTTGTTTATATTTATTCATCAAACATTTATATAACATCTACTGTGTGCCAGGTACTTTTCTAAATGGTTAATAGATTCTCCTTCTTTGAGATTGCCTCCCATTCCCCACTTGCAGTGCTCCCTGATGCCTTTAATTCCTATGCCTTTCAGAAATTCCAATGAATTAGATTGTTTCTCAGCTCTTCCACTGCTAGGTTAGGATTCAGTTATTTCACGTTTGTCAGTTTGGGTCCTTCAAGAAGTAGACACCAACATGGGATTAAATGCACAAAAGCTTTATTGGGAAAACATGCTTGTGAAGGAAAAATGGGGCGAAAGCTGGAGGAGGCTGGGAGAGCTGTCAGACCATGATGCATGTCTAACATTTTGGAGGAGAGAGGGAAGGGAGGAAGATTGGGTAGGAAAAACTATTAGAATGCTGTGCAGTTCCAAGAAAGTTTCAGCAAAGCTGATGAGGCATTCTCCAGCTGAAATCATCTGTCAAAGGATTCTCATGTCTCCCGACCACCGGACTTGCTTTACTGTGCTCAGCCAGAGGCTGGGAGTGAATGTGGTGGTAGAGTCAGAACATAACACCTGGGGCAACTGATCAATTACACTGAAGTTGGAGATCTGAAAGGCACAGTCTTGTGGTTTCCACATAGCCATGTCAGATGTGCTAATTCCTCCCAAACTTCCAGTGAAAAAACAGCAAAGGGATATTTTTTAAAGAGCATAAGCCACAAAGATGAGAATAAGAAGGGCAATAGCAACAACATTTTGGAAGCTGGATATATATTTTCAGCCCATCATGTTTACCCAGAAATCCTTTGAGATATTTATTTTTAGTCCTTCTTGTTTTCTAATGGATGCTTTCAAGAATACAAATTTTCCTCTGAGTACTGCTTTGGCTTCACCATCACAATAAGCATGGCTAACATGTAATCCTTTCATTCCATGACATGTGTCGCTACTTAGTGACAGTGGTATGGAATAGCCTACATAGTCTGAAGCTTTACTATTTGGTTATAGTGCTGTATGGTGTTGTATAAATGTAATCTTCATGACAAAGGCTATCTGTACATCTGCTCAGAATGGCTGACCAGAACCAGTGGTCATTTCATTTCAGTTCAACAAATATTCACTGGGCCTTACCAAGTGCCTGTCTCATGTTAGGAACTGGAAACATAGAATGAATCAGAGAGATGGGCCTTCATTTTAATCATATAGTATACTAAGTGCTATAATGGAGGTAGTACAGGATACTGTAGCAGAATAAATGGTGGGCCCCTGGGGTTCATGGAGGACTTAGAGGAGATAGTGGAGTCTTAATAGACAACTAGGAATAGGCCAGGAGATGTGGGGAAAGATGTTTCAAACAGAGGAAAGACCAAGTGAAGAGGCATGCTGTGAAATGTCAGACTGTATTCTAGAAGCTCTGAGTTGTTCAGTATTATTGGGGCATAGAATCAAGGAACAGAGTGGTGAGAGATGTGGCAGGCCTGACTGTAAAGCCTGCAGACGAATTAAGGAGCTGGGACTTGTTTTGAAGGCAATGACTTAGACATCCATTTCTGGTGGTTTGGGCGGTTCCCTAAGTCTGCCATTAGTCCTCTTCCCAGTACCCCAAGTCCTTCTGGAGATTTTGCAGGTTCTGGGGATGCAGGGCTTGGGTGACCATGGACACTTCTCCTAACATTTCACCCTGTTAGATGAAGCTTATGCCATCTTGCTCTGAATCCCCTTGCCAATTGGATAGCCCAGCAATACCATCCTCGGATTGGCATCACTTCTTTCTGAGGTCCCATATCTGTATCTGCTTAATTGTGCTCCACACTCTACTTTGCAGGAAGCAGGAAGCTGGGGACCCACTGCAGACCCTACCGTTTGGCTTTGAAGGGAAAATGTTTCCTCAGATTTCCCCAGCTACCCCAGGAATCACCTGCTTAGAAGAAGGGTGTTGGGGAGGGAGGTGTGATGAAAGTCAGATGGATCTGGTGCTACTGCTGGCTGAGGTATTTACCTGCTGGGCTACCTTAGGCAAGTGCTTTCTTTAACAAGCAAGCATTGGATGATGCCCTCTCTGTCACAGCCATATGCTGAGCTCTGAGGGGACAAGATGCTATAGGGGGAGAAAGACAGAAAAGAGGAGGACCAAGGAGCTGTGTAAGCCCAGGGAGACTTAAGCCCTCAAGACACATTATTAATAAGTATATACTATTATGGCTCTTCAGTTGAAGAAGCTGGGGCTTAAAGAGATGACATGACTTGCCCAAAGTTCCTGGAGCCCTATTCCCTTGTACTCTAACAACTGTCTCCAAGTTCTGCTCAATAATGTGACGGCAGCAGCAGCAGCACACAGGCCCACTCTCTGTGGTTGTTACCGGCTTTCTCCTGCCTGTAGAAGGACCAGAAGTACTGGTGAGCCTGCAGGAATGAAAAATGTGCCAGGCTTTCAGATGCATCCACCTGGAGCGGGCAGGGAGGCTGGCTGGGTAGCCTGAGATCATTCCAACCCCTTTTCTTTCTTCACCTGCAGGGCAGGAACTCCCATGTAGGTCCCTGGGCTCTCAGCAGGGTGGTACCCACAGCCAAGGTCTTTGAGAGGGCCGTTGGAGCTTCTCTTCTCTGCATATCTGAACAGTGGGGCTGGGCATGTGTGCTAGGCTGTCAGGAAGAGTTATCTCCAGACAGCCCCTCGGCCTGCCTGCTTTCTCCTCTGCAGTCCCCTCCTAATTCATTTTCCGCCTTTAATGTACTGTTGTGGAGCTTCCTCTCCCATTAGGGCCTGTAATGTGCACCGATTCCCTTCAGCTTGACTGCCCTTAATAGGCAGCGTAAATAGAATTTAGTGTGGCATGCACTAACATCTCTATCCATTGTCCAGAGATTAAATACTTGCCACCGATGGTTCATGCATCATCAGCTTCGAGCCCAGCTTCATAGCTCCCAACCAAAGGAGGATATTAAATTAATTTGCAGGTTGCTTTAGCAAAACCTAACAACAACAACAAAAAACCTCTATGGGAGGAGAGGGGAGGGGGCAGGATGCATCTGCTCACCATCAATCACGGGATGGGAGTGGGAGTTCTTAGGAACCAGGAATGGGGCTCTTGTCCATCTCAGGCTGGGTCCCTCTTGGGGGCCACGCTGCTTGGCCATCTATTTCCACCTTAGTCCCCAGGCCTTGGCCCACGGACACCTCTTCTTTCAGCTTTGGAATCAGCTTTCTGTTCTGACAAGTAGAGTAAGGGATGGAGAATAGGGTGAGGGGGCTGTAGAGCTTGAGTCCACACCACAGGGGCGAGTTCTTCCTTTTTAGTGATGTAGCCAAAGGATGACAGGTAAAATGCCCCTGTGGTCCCAGTTAGAAAGGCCTCTGAAACCTCCCTCTGAACCATTAGGATTTCTTTGGTGTCCCTTCTTGTTGGGGCCCCACCTGGGTGGGTGTGAGAGATAGGCGTGAGGGTTGGTGTAGACCTTGCCTCTGGGATCCAGTGGGGAAATTTACTGGCCTTTTTGGATCAGATGGTACTCTGTGTCATTTGTCACAGTCATGTGGGGGAGACCTGCAAATGGACAATGAGGATCCAGGTACCTGGGGCTTTGGAAGCCCAGATAGCAGCTTATGCCAACTTAGGGGATCACAGTGGTCACAGGGGAGCAGGTCACCTCTTGAGTTGGACTTTCAAGGACAAGCAGCAGTTAGCTGGCAGGGTGGAAGGGACAAGGGTATTCCAAGCAGAAGGTTTGGAGGTGTCCCCATGCACGGCATTGTCAGAGAACGCAGGGAGTGCAGAGTGACTAGAAGGCGTGGTGAGCATGGGGAGAGACCAGAGGTGAGGCTGGGAGGGGAACTTTATGTGGAGAACCATGGGGGGTCTTCATCAGGAGCAGGAGAGGCTCAGGGCAGGGCTGTGCTCCATGGAGATCATTCTGAGACAGGGAAACATGGAGAGCCCTTGCTTGAGTCAGGGAAGATGGGGCTCAGACCGTGATACCAGCAGGGACCAGGGAAGGTTAAGTACCAATCCTGGCCTGAAAGTCTCTGCGACAAAGGATAAAAAGGTCCCATCCCCTATCTTAGTTCTGACATAGCTGGGCACAATAAAACCGAGTCTTTGTGCTCAGGTGCACACTGAGAAGAAATATTGAGTCCAGGTTCCTGTCCTGTGGGCCCTGTTTGCCCAGAAGCAAGGCTCCAGAGGAAAGGAGGCATGTAGGAAGGGTTCGGCTCACTTGAGCATAGTTGGAATCTGGCCTCTCCTTTCCTTTGGGTGGGTGGTTTGGGGGCTGGCCTTTGAATGCAAATGCACCAAAGGAAGTCCATTTGTGGGAGTTCCTCTCCTAACAGGGTTAGGCAGGCATGGTGGGTACAGGACAGGCATGCCACCACCTTCTAAGCCACTGCCCTGGCAGACATCACTAATCAATCAAGCCACATTTCCCCACGAGGGCCAAAACCCCTAGGATCCTTTTCAGCATAGACTGTGTAGGACCACCAAGGATGACCTGAGCCTGATAAAACTGATAGAACCGGCCAATTATTTGTTTAACTTCCAACCAGGATCTTGTTTCTTTGCAGGCTTGAGCAGGCATGGTGCTCAGATCTTAGCAGATATTTCCAGTCTGTGGTTCTGCCCTCCCCTACATCATGGAAATGTAGTGAGTCTCATGGCAGAGGCTTTGGAGGCAAAGTGGGTGAGGAGAGGGAGGAGAGACCTCAGCAGTGCATAAGACTCCATTGTGGGCTGCCAATTCCTCCCTGATGAACTCCTACACCAGTGACCTCCACTTGCAGTGGTTTATTAATAGCTTTTAACATGATCATTTGGACTAATTGAAAATGGGAGCAGTGCTAATATGCCCCTTACATTTCATTTCTTTTTTATTTAAAAAAGATGCTAAAAGCATTTATCGAGTAGTTTCTGGGGAAACGAGATAAAAAGGTCTCCCCTCTGGCCATTGCAATGGCGTGGTCTCCTGCCAGCACCCTATGTAGGGGGTTCTCATGGTTCATTAGTGTGATTTAAGGTGTCCAGGTGACCCTGTTATAAAGCCATCACCGGGAGCTGCTCCAAGACATCTCTCATTCATGGCAGGCTCTACGTGGTACTGAAGGAGGAAAATGGGCAGGACAGGATGAGAATTTTTGCCAGGATGCTTTCACCATGTGGATTGTAGTATGGGTACTGCTACGGGAATAAATGGATTCTCTCCCACCCCCCACCCCACTGTTCTTCTGTCTTGTTGGTTGGGATTAAAAATCATGGAGGAGCAAAGTCTAATTAGTCTCATTTAGGATTAGTGCCCATCTCTCAGTCAGAGAAAACAGATGTGCTACTTATTCTTCATTTTTCCTTCCCTTCTTCCTATTTTGTTTCTATGCTGTTCTCTGTACCCCAAAAGACTCACCTCATATTTGCCCTCTGGCTGCCCATTGGATTTGGCCAATGGGAGGTATTGGCAGGAAATCAGAGGGTAGAAGAAAAGAGAGAATGGGGTCTTTCTTCTCCACTCCCTTCCTGCCTGGTGTTGCGCTAGTTCTAGAGCCACTGTTCCCATCTGACTCTGTATCCCGCTGGACAGGCTCTCTCCATAGCTGCATTTCTCCCTTCAGCCCTAAGGGTGATGCTATGGTTTGACTGTGTCCTATTCAAATTCATCTTGAACTGTAGCTCCCGTAATTTCCATGTGTTATGTTAGGCACCCATGTGGGAGATAATTGAATCACAGGGGTGGGGTTTTCCCTTGCTGTTCTCTTGATAGTGAATAAGTCTCATGAGATGAATGGTTTTACAAATGGGTGCTTCCCCTGTATACACTGTCTTGCCTGCCACCATGGAAGATGTGCCTTTGCTCCTCTTTTGCCTTCTCTCATGATTTTCTTGGGTATTTCTTCATAGCAGTATGAAAATGAATTAATACAGGTGGTAACTGTTTGCCACTAGGGTTAGTTTTGGGCCAGTGTTTGTTTCCTTAACACAGTCTGCACCTCTACAGGTAGTCTCTTCATTAAAGACTTCTTGGCTTTTGGCTTTGCTTCTTACATGCTTCTCTGAAAGGCCATCCTTTGATGTCATTATTCAAAGTAAGGAGAATGGATGCTGGATGACTCCTAAAGGTTCAGCTGTCCTTTATATTCTGGGCTCGCTCTTGGCCACAGGCTGAGCCATGGATATCTGGCCTCTCCTTTCCATGGAATGGTGGTCTTTGGCACACTCTGCCTCTGGCCAATGAGTAATGGCTCTGCTTATCTGAGTCCCCATTCCACTCTTGGTTCTCTGGCCCTATCCCTAACAAGGAATCTTGTGCCTGTGGTCCCAGCCAGGGTGACCCTAGTCCCAATCAGCACCTCCAGAACCACTTCACAAAACCTTCACCCCCATATATGCTTCCTTCTTAGAACTCTCCTGGGAAGGACTGATCTAGTCTGTACTCCATTGAGCTCACCATACTAGAAGCCAGAAGCTGTTTCCAAAATCACGTCACCCTTCAAAGGATCAATGTTTGCCCTTGACAAGTCCTCCTGCAAAACTCCAAAGGCCACTGGCAGCACTGTCAGAATAAATTTAGGGCTTTGCAAGGGGATTCCTTTGAAGCCACTACAGGGCTATGGATGAGCTTGTGGCTATTAACCAAGTAGCCACAGCTCAGGCTGTCCCTGAAAGTGTGTGTGCTCTTGAAGGGAGGACAGAGCTTACCAAAGGAAAGCTCTCTGGACTCATACAGATCTTCCAGGAAAATAAAGTTCCTAGGATCTACCACCCAGGTCTCACTTTGTCCTGGTTGGGGGAGGCAGCTGATGACAAGCTAAGGACCTTCTAGAAGCAGCCAGATGCTGGATCAAGCCAAGCACCTGCTCTGTGCTATACCAGACTGGAGGTAAATGTTGACTTGGACTTGCTATTTCTAACCTGGCAGTGACTTTGAGGCCTTCTTGGGTCCTCAGTATCTTCATCTGTAATAGATGTAATAGAACAAATGTTGTCTAAGAGTCCTGAGATTCTGTAACCTAAGTTTCTCAGCCTTTGCACTGTTGGCATTTTAGGCCGGATAATTCCTTGTGGGGGACTGTCCTGTGCACAGTAGGATGTTTAGCAGCATCCCTGGCCTCTATCCATTAGATGCCAGTAGGATCTTCTCTCCCCAGTTGTCTCTAGACCTTGCCAAATGTCTTCCAGTGAGCAAAACTGCCCTAGTTGGGAACTACTGATTTAATGGTTAAGAGTCACCATGTGGCTGGCCAGGCCTTCCACAGGACTCTCTTAGACATCCTCATTCTGAGGCTGGAGGCCTGGGCCTGCACTATCCTAGCTCCATAAGGTAGTGGCATCTTATCTTCCAAGCCTTTCCTGCTCCAGGGATTGTGCTCTCATTTGTTCAATTATCAGATAAGGTCTGAACCTGACGGCTGGAAGCCCAGCTTTTTGGAGTGAGAGAGGGACCCAAGGAGTCTAGGGACAAGGCCTGTGTGTGGAGGGTTTCAAGGGAGTGTGGGGAAAGAATCTGGGCTTTAAGTGACCAGGAGTGGTCACCTCTTGGTGTGCCCTTAGCTAAGTTACTTTGTGTCTGAGTTTCTTATCTTCTCAGATAAGTGGGGTGATAATGGTAACTTCTCTCAGAATTCTTAGATCAGTCAGGATTTTGGCAGGAAACAAATAGCACATTCGAAAGGATTTCTCTAAAAAGAGCATTATGAAGGGACTATTTACAAAGCGAGAGCAAATTAAGGAAATAGAAAGGGATGGTGAGGCACCCCTCGGTTAGCAAGAGCAGGAAACGATGACCCCCTCTTTCCTGCCAGATGGAAAGGGCAAGGGAAGGAACGGTTGTTTCCGGAGGCCTATGAGAATGGAGTGTTTGAACCCCTCCTCCAGGCCCCATCCAGATCTGCAGCTATAGAGGAATGCAGCTGTGGCTAGAGTCACAACTGGTGGGCTCCCAGAACCCAACCAGCCGGGGGTGAGGGAGTCAGGTGATGCAGCAGGTAGAGGTCAGCTTCCCCTGCACAGAACCCAGAACATGTCAGAGAAGGTCAGAGATGAGAGCTGGGTATGGGGTGGGAGTAGGGCAAGTAGAGAGCAACCAGCAGGAAAGTGTTAGGAAAATGAGTAAGTGGATATTTGTCAAATCCTTGAAACAGTGCTCAGCATGTAATAAGTGCTTGCTAAATGAAACCCTGTGCTAGACTCTGCGGGGTACAAGACACAGTAAATAAACTTCAGCAGCCTCTCCAGGGCCTAGGACAAGGCTTCCCTCTGGGGAGGTCCCAGACTCTTCAATTTGTATCTGTGGAGGACTAGTTTGGGCTGGCTATGGTGTGGCCCCCCTTGGGAGACTTTTGCTTAGAGACCCCCTGCCCACCACCTCATAGACACATCTTGGGGAAGTCCACCGTGGGCCTCCCTACCCTGGTCCTCCCTACTCTGACCTGATATTGCCATCTGGCTTCAGCCATGGCACTCCCTTGTCTCCCCTGGCTTCATGTCTCATGCCCTTTGACTGTGATTCTAACCTGGGACCAGCGGCAGGGAGGCCTGGAAAGCCCTGCCTGGGAGGAAGTAAGGACCAGCTTTTGTCTTTTCCTGAGTCCCCTCAGCACTGAATTTTTCACAGTGCATGGAAGGGATCTTCCTTTGCTTTTGTGGGTTCCTTTTGTGTTGACCTAGAGATATATAAGATGATAAGCCCCAAAAAGGCTCTGTGGGGCCTGTGCTCCTAGCTGCCTTTAGGGATGCCCCGTTACAGGACTCAAGGCCAGAAGGGTTTGCCATGGAAATGGGGAGAGGCAGAGGCGGGTAAGGGGCAGTGTTTCGTACTTCCACACTTCCTCTGTCATGGCTTTCATTGCCATGCTGGCCTGCAGGGAGAAGCTGGGCTCCTCCCAGTCCCAGGATACAACCATCCAAAGGGATCTGGGGGTGCAGTGATCTGGGCCGCAGTCCTTTTCTACTTGGCTCTGATGGAGGGTTTGTGGGATGGGAAGTGGGCCTGGGCTGAGCTCCTAGGGCTGGCATGAGGAGGGAGTTACTAGTCCTCTCCTCACCCCATCCATGGCTGGTTGCCAGTGTCCAGGGGGCTCAAGGGAGCCCTGGACACTCTCTCAGCTCCAGCATGTCCTGACACTCCGCCTAGGTTTCCTGGATAAAATATACAGTGCCCAGTTAATTTGTATTTCAGATGAATCACTGTTTAGCATAAGTTAGTCTCAAAGGTTGCATGGAACATACACCAAACAATAATTTGTTATTTATCTGAAATCCAAATTTAACTGGATATCCTATATATTTTTTTTCTTCTTTTCTTTATCTGGAAACCCTGTCCAGCGCCATCTCCAGCCTCTACCTCCTCCCTCCATGGGCCCCCAGAAGTAGGGGCTTTATTACATCTTATTGTTCCTTCGTGGTTCCCCCATAAGTGAAATCCAGGATCCGAGCTTGAAGAGTTCTGAGATGGGGCCATTTCAGACTCTTGAAGCCCCCAGGGGATGAGGGGCTGAGCCATGGCTCCTGTTGGCTGTTGTCAGGGTTAGGGTGGTGAGGTTCATGAGTGGAGGCTGGACAATGACTGTGACAGCCCAGCTGGCCCCCCACACTGCAGCTGGCCCCAGGGACCCATGATTTGAATTGGGCATGCGCAAACTCTGTGCTCAGCATGTGACTTGCTTTGTTCCATTTCATCCTCCCACACTGCAGTCCCATGAGGCTGGTGCCCATAGTCTCATTTTGTAAATGAGGACACCAAGGCACAGAGAGGTTAAGGGCTGGGCATGTCACACAGATAACCCATGCTAGAGTCAGGGTTTGACCTCAGGGCTGAACTCTCAGCTGCTGTCCCATACGCTTCCCCTCCTGGGTCCTGGCCTTTCCACTCCCAAGGGTGCAATCAGGCCTGGGTCGCTGGGTGGAGGGGGCTACAGCTCGGGAATACGGCTGGCTTGGGAACGTTTTCCACACGACACCCCCATCCTGCCGCCCCCACCCCCCCCCGTGCAGCTGTGTAATGAGCCCACATCTGTTCCCACCACATGTTGCTCAGTGCTACGCAGATGTAAAGTCTCAATTTTTCTAATTAGCAGCAACACGAAGTCTATCTTAATTTTCTCCTCCCCTCCCTCTAATAAACGTGATATTAACAAGGTTACACGTCTGCATTTTTGCTGGGTGTAATTGAATCAGGTCACAGATTTGATTAGTGGGTGTGGGGCGCCTGGGTCTGGTCAGGCTGAGGGGCTGGGGGAAGGAAAGGGCTGGGACCCAGCCCCGGACCAACCTCGGGGTGGAGAGAAAGAAAGAAAAAGAGGAAAGTGAGAGGAGAGAAAAGGGAGGGAGACAGGGAAAGAGACAGAGGGAAAGAGACAAGTAGAGAATGTGAGGGAGACAAAGAAAGACAGAAAGGCAAAGATGGGTAACAGACAGGGAATGAGAGAAAGAGAATGGAAGGGAAAGAGAGAAAGAAAAAAGAGTGAGAAAGAGAGAAAGAAAGTAGGAGAGCAATGAAGACACAGTAAGATGGGAGAACTGGACACAGAGAGAAAAAGATAAAGTCAACCACCCCCACCCACACACAGAGCAAGTACATGAGCAAGGGACAAAGAGAGAGGAAAAGACAGAGAAGAAGAGGGGCAAAGGGGGCAGGCAGTGGGAGCAGTCAACACCTTACCCTGCTCAGACCTTTCTGCAGAGGTACCTGTGCAGGGCCTGCATCTGAGGGCTCAGCGGGGTCTGGATTGAGGTGGGGCTGGCAGCCACAGATCCTCCCACTCTGCATTTTGCTGCTAAGCCTGGGGGCCGCAGGCCTGAGCCCTGGTCCTGACTCTGGGTGACCAAGAGTCGGCCCGTTCCTCTCTCTGGACCTCAGTTTCTCCATCTGCAAAACGTGGTCAGTAAGTCTCACTCCTTGGTTGGAGCAACCCCACCCCAGCTTCCTCTTGGACTGGGAAATCTTGGAGGGAAAAATAGTGAAGCCCCTGCCACTTACAAAAGCCTCATGGTTCATGAGTTGGCTGAGATGGTCCCTAGCCTCTTGCCAAGGGGTGCCCAGGACAGAGCCAGGTGAGGAAGTTGTATACCAGTGTCTGGAATAGAACCCCCTCCCCGCTAGCGGGCTCCCAAGCCGCTCAAGCCCATTTCAGCCATGGTGCCACTCCCACACTCTCACTGGCTCCCCACTGGGTAAGCCCAAGGCTCTGAGTCATCCAGTCTCTGCTCCCTGCCACGACCCTCTCTGCCATCCTCTCCCATCCCAGTGCCCTGGGCTGCCTTGTGCTCGTTTACATCTCCGCACCTTCACTCCTGCAGGTCCTCTGCTTGAGCTGCCCTTCCCCATTTTCTCTGCCTTTTCCTTTGACAAGTCATAACGCAAATGTCATTTCTACCGGGGACTTTCCCTGACAGACTGAGGGACTGGCTCTTCCTCTGTGTGATCCCACACTTCCCTCTTATGTATCTGAGTGCTCAGTGTGTGTGTGCCTGTGTGGAACTGTGAACGGGCGTGTGCACCCACAAGTGAAGGTGTGTGCAGGAGGAGGGCCGTGGAGGTTGCAGCAGCCACGCTGCTGCCACCTTCCTGCTGTGACAATTTCTCCCACTGATGACTCCGTCCCCAGGGCCTTGCGAGGCGCTGAGAAGCTTCTTTCAAGGGGCAGTGGCTTTTCCCCCCTCGCTTAAATGAGATATGAATAATTGATTCAGCTCCTGAATAATTAATCAGATATTCAATAAGGAAAGTAATTGTTTGGCACATCCCCCAAGGATGTCCTGGCTCAGCCACTGCCCCACTCAGGAGGGGAGGCTGGCGGGGGTTCTGGGCCCCTAAGGAGACCAGTGCCAGGTGGGGGAGGTCACCTTGTCTGACACTTCCGGCATTCCCCTGCAGCTCGCTGTCCCCTGAGAGACCACTCCTTGGCTTCATATGTCGGCCAGACTTTGGGTCTTACAGTCCTCCTGCCCAAGTTATTCACTGGTGTGCCTTCTTCCCTACCCCTCCCAGCTTTACAATGGGCTCCCTTCATCTGTGTGGGGCAGCACCCCCTGGACACCATCCCTTCCCAGGGATGCTCTGGCCTGGGGGCTGGCAGAGAGTGGGGGCTGCAGTGGGCCTCACTTCTCTGTTGCCAACTCCCCTCATCTTCCCCACTAGAGTAGGGCTGCATGGCATTGCCCACTTTCTATGCTGGGGGGCAGGGCTCCTTAGAGGAATTATGAGAGAAGGGGTATGTAGGTGGGTCACCAAATGACACTCTGTCCCACTCCTGGATTGAAGCCCTGGAGAAGTGCCTTTGAACTGGGTCCCTTGTGGGCCTCTGTGGCCTTGCCCTCTCCTCCAGAGAGCTGTCTTCTTGTAGGTTCCCTGCATGACTTTCCACCCACCTTTCAGAGACTGTCACCTACTCCGTCTGTAGGCCCCATTCCCTTCCCCTGGAGTTTATTCTCCCAGAGTCTGAAGGAGTAGCTCCCTCGGCGGCTTCAGGCAGCAGTGCTGGCCTTGAATGCTCCAGTTCTCGCTCAACAATTTGGGGGTGCTTTGGGGGCCCCATTCTGTCCTCACCTGGGTGGGCTGTCCTGGTGGAGTCTCCTTTGTTATTTTCATTACGAGCGGCAGGTACTTCTGTGTGTTAGAGAAGTACACATACACATGCCGCACACACCACACACAAACCACTCAAACACGCACATTGAATGTGCTCAAAGACACACGTGGACACACACATATGACAACCATAAGCAGTAAGCAAACACACACCCCCATCCACATAGATATGCACACCACACACACCAACATACCACAGATATAAACAGACATATCACATGCATATCACCTAAACACACCCCCCATCCATACAAACACACTTACACCAGCCACAGCTATATGCCCCCCAGCTAGAGAATCTATGTTAATCTTCAGAGTCAGAACAGTGAATCTGTAAAGAGGAAGAGGTTTTCCTACCTGCCTCCAAGAGCTCTCAGAGGGGGTTAGATCTTTTCCTTCATCTTCTTCACATGTAACCCATGGTATGTGTGCACATGTGTATGTGTTGAATGGCACACACGTGTGCACACATGCAGCATGCACATGTAGCCATGCACATATGTATAAGGATGCATGCGTGTGTGTAGGTGTGCACACATGAGTGTGGGCATGTGCATGTGTACATACACATGTATGTGTGTGTGCACGCACATGCATGTCTGTAGGTGTCTTAGTCCATTCGCACTGCTATAACAAAATACCTTAAACTGGATAATTTATAAACAACAGAAACTTATTTCTCACAGTTCTGGAGGCTGGTAAGTCCAAGATCAAGGTGCCAGCAGATTTGGTGACTGGTGGGAACCCCTTCCTCAAAGACAGTGCCCTCTTGGTGTCTTCACACAGGAGAAGAGACAGAAGGGCCAGGCAGCTCCCTGAAGCTTCTTGCCTAAGGGCACTGATCCCATTCATGAGGGCAGAACCCTCACGATTTAATCACTTCCCCAAAGGCCTCATCTCTGAATACCATTGCCTTGGGGTTTAAGTTCCAGCCTGTACATTTTGGAGGGACACACACATTCAAACCATAGCACACCCGTGCACATGCCAAGCCCTGCGGGTCTGGAGCTGCCCAGCAGCTTGGCTGGCCTTTCACAGGCCTCGCCTGTCCCACTTCTCCCTGGCTTTCTGTGCTTCCTCCAGGGCAGGGTGATAAAGGCCACTGGTATCCCCGACGAGTCCCCCTGACCGCACTCCACATGGATTGGGAGTGTCGGGAGACTGTGGGTGGGTGACTGGCATTGGGCATGGAGTTCCAGGGCATGGAGACAGAGGGGCAGCTGGGCTGGGCAGTGGGTCAGCAACGGGAACCTGCACAGAGGCACCCAGGTTCCAATCTGGGTTCAAAATGCAGTGTCCAGTATGTTGTACAATTAGTTATCTGACAAGTATTTTTTGAACATCCATGTGCCGGGGAATGTTTAAGGCTCTAGGGATGTAGCAGTGAACAAAACAGGAAAATCTGGGTCTTGCCTTTTTTGAGACAGGGCCTCACTTCTCTCTTGCCAGCTCCCCTCACCTTCCTCATTAGAGTAGGGTTGCGTGGCCCTGCGTGGCATTGCCCACTTCCTGTGCTGGCGGGCAGGGCTCCTTAGAGGAATTATGAGTTCCTCTCACTGTGTCCCCTGAACTTGTCTCAGACTCCTAGGCTCCAGTGATCCTCCCACCCCAGCCTCCCAAGTAGCTGGGACTACTGCTGCTACTACTGCCACTGTGTCCAGTTTCTGGTCTTGTTTTAATGAGGGAGACAGAAAATAAATGAGAGAAATCAGTAAACTATATAGAAAGTTGGGCAGTGCTCATGCTAAGCAGGGAAGGGCATATAACATTTTGGGGCAGGGGCAATAGTTTGGACAGGGCTGGGAATCATCCAGGAGCCAGACAGGAGCAGAAACCACTCTAGGGATTTCAAACACTCTGGTTCAAAAGCCCTTAGGGAATTTAAACAGGGAATTGTTTTCACTGAGGGAAGAGCTGAGATTCCCAACAGGGAATTCGAGACCACTGGAGATTAGCAACAGTGGGAAGTGGCCCCCACTCCTAGGCCTGCAGGGATACCCCTCGGGCTATTAGTAACAAAGGGAAGTGACCCCCACCCCTAGGCCTGCAGGGATATACCTTGGGCTATACCTATTCCCAGGTGGCTTTCAAGGGTATAGTGCTACAGGTGACTTTCACTCTTGGGGAAGTTTTAGGGTTCCACTGGGTTCTGACTGAAGCCCCTTCGGTGTGCCCTGCCACACATCACCTCATCTCTTTGGACCTCAATGTCCTTATTAGGAAAATCACAATGCTTACCTCACAAGTGGACCGTAAACATAAATGATTCTGCATACATAGCTAGGAACTTGTCCCCCCAGCCTCAAAGAAACGTCTCCGAGCCTGCCACTCTGGGCCAGTCCTGGACAAAAGACTTTTCTTGGCATCAGATTGGCTGGAAAGTCCTCAAGGTATACTCGGCTCTAATTTCAGATTCACCTGGCTCTTTCCACAGGAGATGGGAGCCGGTGAGCCCAGACAGAGTCACGGTTTTCCGAGGCCCTTGAAGATTCTGCAGCAGAGGAACAGGACTGGAGGTCAGGTAGGCCTGGCGGATGCTGAGGTCGGGTTCTATAAAAGATGCGATTGATGTCTTCCCATCAGATCCCCATGACCCCCCTGCATCCCTGAGTCCACTTGCTGCTGCAGACAGTTTTATTTACCTCTTAAGCTTCTGTGTCTCTTTGTTCCCATGCCTGGGAGCTCTCCCTGGTACCAGAGGAACTTGCTCAGCCTCCAACAGGCCCCACTTTGAGGTATGTGTTGTGGGATAATGTCCTGGACATGACCACCAGCCTGCCCTTAGCTGGCTTTTCTCTCTCACTTTCGCTTTCTGGGCTCACCTCCCAGGCGAGAGACCTCCTTCCAAGGCCTCGTCTTAGGGATTCCATCTGGGAGGAACTCAAGCTAAGACCAGCCTTGCCTGCTCCAAGTCTGAGTTGAGGAGAGAGATGGCCTTGAGCCAGCCCCTTCCTTGACTCTATCTCATTGTGATACTTCTGTGAGTCCAGATGCCACATGTTCTGCCTCTGACCCTGGGAACAATCTCAGTGCCCAAGAGAGCAGAGTGTTTTTGTATCCAAGCTTTTCATCACCATCGGTAGAACAAAAATCCCGTGTGTTTGGTTTGAAAGATTATGGTCAGTATAGCTAAGACAAAATCTGCATTCCCTGATGTTCCCACAGGCCCTTTCTCATTTAAGTGTCAGCAGAAATGGTTCTCAATGGTCCAAGTTCCTAGGGTGCTGTTAAAACTCTCCCAACTGTTTAGATAACCTATGCCTGGCTACTTGTTGTATCGCCTCTAATTCCAACTGGAATCTACTGGAAAGATTCTCGGTGTTCACTTCTGTAGTAGGCTGCTTCTCTCCATTGTCCACCTGGCACTGCCTCTTTGTTGGGACTGTTGCATGTGCCTACAAAGTTGTCATGCTGTACAACTCCAGAGAGTACCATTCTCATAGATTATGTTGTGAATGATGGTCCCTAGACTTGTGCAGTGTACAGCCCGCACAACTGTACACAGCGGCCCTGCTTTTGAAAACAGTACGCTACTTCACTATGCTCTCTGGCTGATATCTCTACCTCTTTCTGGATTCTTGTTCTGCCATGACCCCTGGCATGAGGGTAGGACAGCCACCTGCATTCTGATGAATGGACTTAGTCAAAAGCCCTCCCACCAGCATTTGTTGTTAGTAAGCACAGCGGGTGAGAGGCTCAGAGGAAGTGGGCACTGGAGAGGTCAGGAGGAATCTCAAGAAGGCATACCCAGTCCCTAGATGCTGAGCTCAGGGAATGCTCCCTTTAGGACTTACCTTTCAGAGGCATCTCACCAGTGGCAGCGAAGCCTCAGACTCCTGGCTGCCTTTCTTGGGTCCGGGCTCCTTCCTGGCTCACTGATCTCCCTGGATCCCAGAGGCTCCTGGTGCAGACTTGCTGCCTGATCTGTCTCAGATTTGCTGAGGGCCAGATGATGAGGCCCCTGGAAAGATTTAGGGGAAACCTGGCTGTTTGAACCTTCCGGAAGCGAAGAATACAGAGAAAGGCAGCTGGCAGCATTTAAATCAGAGGGAGGGAATGCCACCCACGACCTAAGCTCTGGGTTATTTATGCATGTTCAGAAATGGCTTCACGCATCCAGGTGCAATCCAATGATTTGTCAATGAAGGCCTCCTGGAGCCCCCTGCACCCGCCCTTGCCTCTGATAACATTTACAGTAAATCTATTGCACTGACCATTAAATCCGAGGCCGCCTCGAGCGATCGCTTCAATGGGGTGCTGACAGGCTGAGAGTTAATAACGACGCAGACGCTAACCTGTTTATTGATTTGCTTTTTGTACCCTTCATCCTCGCTCACTCCTTTTCCCTCTTGGAGGAGAAATCTTGGAATTAGTAATCAGGTGACAGCCTCACCCCACTTCTGTTCCCAGCCATGTCATCCTGCTTAAACTCTTGGAGATAAATTACTGCTACCTTTCCGGCCCCTGCCAGCCATTCACTCTCCAGTTACTCAGCACAAGATGCCGCATCTGTCACTGGAGCCAGCAGACAGAAAAAAGCATTAACACAGACATGAAAAGCTTTTAACTTTGACAAGGGGAGTGCAGGAAAGTTTTATATTTAGCCCCTCCAGCAGAGGCCATGGTCAATCCATTAGGGTGGCTTGTCAGACTCAGGGCGAGGTGGGAGAGGGCTGGGACCAGGGGCTGGGAGGGTGTGGGCCTCACTGGCTTGGCTTGAGGAGTATGGACATGTGTCCAGGATGCCCACTGCCCTTCCTCTCCCTTGGCTCAGGAAGGAGGGAGGCAGGACAATTGGATGGTGAAGTCATTAGGGGCTTGGGGAAGACACAGGCCTCTGTTTCTAGTGAAAATAGAGATTTTTAACCTCCATGTAAAGATTTCAAGATGTGGGGTCACATAAAGCTGACCCATTTTGTGACCATGGCATTGCCAATGTCCACAAATAAAGAGGATCTTTTTATGAAAGCTTCAAAAAATAACAAAGAGAGACTGGCTTCATAGGAGGCTAAACTTAAAAAAAAATTCATTTTCTATCCCAGAGCCAATCATTTCAGGCTGAGAGTGATCCCTGACTCCTTTTCCTCCTCCTCTTCCTCCGCCCCAACTTCCACTCACGCACACACCACCTCCCAATTCTTTCTCAAACTGAGCCCTTTCTGTCTCTGGCCCCTTCTCTCCCTCTCCTAAATTTATCCTTTTCTCTTCTTCAAGAAAGGGTTTCAGAAGTAAAGAAGTCACATGTTTCTCAGCATTTTCACCCCCTACCCCAACTCTCCCTGTGTCTTTCTTCAATCTATGCTGCAAGGGTTATCATTCTCAGCATGCTGGGAAGGGGGAGAGACGATAAGTGCACACATACAAATATATGCAAATATACATGTGCATTATGCAAATATACATGTGCGTTACTGCTCCAGGAAATGAGTGGCTGGAATGGCTTTGTGGAAGCAACAGAACTTGAACTTGCCTTAGAGGAAATACAGGATTCTTTTTCTTTCTTTCTTTCTTTTTTTGAGATGTAGTCTTACTCTGTTGCCCAGGCTGGAGTGAAGTGGTGTGGTGATCTTGGCTCACGGCAACCTCTGCCTCCTGGGTTCAAGTAATTCTCTTGCCTCAGCCTCCTAATTAGCTGGGATTACAGGTACCCGCCACCACATCTGGCTAGGTTTTGTATTTTTAGTAGAGGTGGGGTTTCACCTTGTTAAGCAGGCTGGTTTCAAACTCCTGACCTCAAGTGGTTTACCCACTTTGGCCTCCAAAGTGCTGGGATTACAGGTGTGAGCTACCGCTCCCAGCCTACAGGATTCTTTGAGCAGTGTTTGCAAGTGGTATATGGAGAGGCTGGGGTGGAGGCTCCAGGTTGGATTCACAGCACAGCCCAAGTGCAGGCAATGCCCTTGCTGTGCTTAAGGAAGAGAATGTAGCCAGTTGGGGCAGAAGACCATGTGGGTAGAGACCAGGATGCAGGGACATCTTCAGAATCTGCCTTAGGCTGGGCTCCTCCCACAGTTGGTCTTGACAGAAGGATTCAGGTGCAAGTGGTTTATTTGGAAGGTGATCCCAGGAAGCATGGGTTGAGAGTTGTGAGTAAGATAGGGAAGGAATGCGAGACAATACATGGTGAATTAATGAGCAGGTTGTTGCTTGGGCAACTGGGACAGGCACTTGCTGAGGAATGTAAGGCGGAACACATCTCAGAGTTACCCAACCTTTGCCACTGGGAGGGATTAAGCTGGGACACGTACTTGCCGACTTCCTCCCATTGCTGGTTGAGGGCTGGTCTGTGGTGGGAGGGACATACATTCTCTGGTACTTCTGTTCAACCCTACCTAGGGCCAGGGAAGATGTGCAGGAGAGCACCTCAAGTACTTGCGGTAAGAAGCTTTTGATGTTCGCAGACACGAGTGAGGCTCCAGCAGCACTGCTAGAAAACTCCCAACCATCAGAAAATGTGTCTTCTATGTTCAGAAAAACAATCTTCTGGAAGGTTCTGGAGCAAAGATGGGTCTTTGCTCTCCATAGTTTCTTGGGATGAACTTGCAGCAGAGTGAGAGATTGTGTATTGATGTTTCTTCTCCTCCCCAGACTGAGTCATTTTCATCTTTATATTGTAGTGCATATTTTACAGGGTCTGGCTCATTGTAGGTGCTCAAACAATATTGAACACAACCTCTTCATTGTCACTCTTTTTGCTTTATCTCCTTTCTTCCAGTTTAAGAGCTTGTAGAGGGCAGAGAGTGGGTACTGGTAGGTTTTTACCTTCAGAACCGAGCGTGGGGCTGTGTACAAATTAGGGGTTCAGGGAGGGTTTGTCAAAAGAATGAAGAAAGAAGTATTTAGGACTTTTCGGGGGACTTGGTAAGTGGGTTTGAACAGACAGGCCCTATGGATGCTTGGCTAAGGCTATAAGAAGGAGGATGTCTCCGAAGAGGTGAGCTGAGGTCCTTTCTCAGGCTGTAGAGAAGGCATAAGGTGGTAGGGCAGAGGATGGATTTGGATTATGGGAGTTAGGGGAGGCTGGGTCAAAGGTGAGCTGCACACAATATATGGACCGTTCAGGGAGTCCTGGCAGTAGGGACCAGAAGCTCAGCTCCAGACTGAGATGGAGTCCTGGAGGCAGGAGATATGCTGTGGACAGGCGGTGCTGGAAGTACCATACTTCCTCCCTGTCTCCCTGATTTCCCCACCTCCTTTCACTCAGCCTTAGGGTCCCAACCAAGGCTGGCAGGATCTAGGAGGCTCTGACTAGAATCTTGCGTTTTTAATACAGACACAGGATCTCTGAGTTTGGAGACCGAATTCCACTCTGGAAGCAGTCATTTCTTCTCAGCAGGAGCTCAGACTATCTATCCCAGGAGTCCTAGGAGCTCCCAGAGAGGCTTCCTCCCTCCTGCAACTTCTCAGGGCTCAGGCAAGTGTGGAGATGGGGGACTTCGGTCTCCAGAACACATTAGCCCTGTTACAGTCTTCTCTGTGAGACCCAAACCTGGTGTCTATTCTGGATAGGATCAGCTTCCCCGTGGGCAGATGAGGGTCCCAGCCACAATAGTGTTGGAGGAAGAAGCTGTCTGGGCCCTTGTAGGCTGAGGTATCATTTCACCAATGCCAGACGAGGTGAGTCCTTGGCTGCTGGACAGGGCATAATAGCTCTTGCTTTGTGTATGGTGATAAAGGCTGAGAGAAATTAAGCCGGTGCAGATCTGTGTCTCCTGTAGCAGCCACAGTTGCTGAATCTGCTGTTTCTGAGAAAGTGAAATTTCAGTCCCTCCCCTCCCTCTTACTGGCGGAGCTGTTAGGGCATGTGGGGAGGGTGTCAGCTGACCTCCCATGCCTCTTGGTAGAAAGTGGACATGCTTGTGCAAAACATATCTACACCGATGTGGCCAACCTGGCTGGCGTGTGGTCTAGGCACCTCTAGACCTTGGTGTGAGGGAAGCTGCAAAGAACTCCTCTGTGTGCTCACCTAACACTTGGCTGCTGCTATGGTCTGAATGTTTGTGTCCCTCCACTCTTCAGATTTATGCTTAGAAATCCTCACCCCCCAGGTGATGCATTAGGAGGTGGGGTCTTTGGGAAGTGATTAGGTCACCAGGGTGGAGCATTCATGAATGGGATTTTCTCCCTTTTAAGAGGGGTCCCAGAGAGCTGTCTTACCCCTCCCACCATGTCAGGACACATGAGAAAACCTTGGTTTTAAGACTGACTTATACTAGTTTATGATATTAGGCAATTGAATAACCTCTCTGAGCCTCAGCTTCTCTGCTATAAAATGGAAATACAGCCTGGTGCGGTGGCTCAAGCCTGTAATCCCAGTACTTTGGGAGGCCGAGGTGGGTGGATCACAAGGTCAAGACATCGAGACCATCCTGGTCAACATGGTGAAACCCCGTCTCTACTAAAAATACAAAAAATTAGCTGGGCATGGTGGCACGTGCCTGTAATTCAGCTACTCAGGAAGCTGAGGCAGGAGAATTGCCTGAACCCAGGAGGCGGAGGTTGTGGTCAGCCAAAATCCTGCCATCGCACTCCAGCCTGGGTAACAAGAGCGAAACTCCATCTCAAGAAAAAAAAAAAAAAAAAAAAAAAAAGGAAATACAAATAGTGTCTGCTTCATAGCATCATAGCATTGCTCTAAGGGTGAATAAAGAGAACACAGGCAAGTGGCCTGGTACGTTTCTGAAGGTCCCATCGTGTGTCAGGCACTGTGCTAGGCCCTGAGGATTCAAAGACAAGTGAGTTTTACCTCTATTACCTCATTGGACTGTACAACCTCCATGATCCTCAGTTTCCCCATCCACCAATTTGTTTATAAAACCTGATTCTCAGGTTTATATACCTTAACATGCAAATATTTTCCTGGGAGAATAAGCCACAAAGCAGTTGTGTAATGTGATTCCATTCTTATAATTGACAGCCTTTCTGTCAGTGAGGAAGTAGGCTCTCATCAGACACCCAATCTGTTGGCAACTTGGCCTTGCACTTCCCAGCCCCCAGAACTGTGAGGAATAAATTTCTGTTGTTTATAAGCCACTGAGTCAGTGGTGTTTTGTACAGGAGCTTGAATGGACTAAGACAGCAGTGTTGGGAGTGGGCAAGGGAGGGTGCGGAGGGCGATAGCTCATGCCTTGCCCTCCAAGGAAGTGATGCTACTTCTCTCCCCTTGCCTCCCACCTCTTATTACACAGATAAGAATGGTGTTGCATTGGGAAAGGTCAAGATGCAGACAAAATGGGCTAGAGGGCTGTGGACAAGAGGGCAGGGGAGAGAGGAAGAGTCCACTCTGGTTAAGTGCTGAGGAAGCTTTTGTGGATTTGGGAGAGTTAGGTGTGGATAGAAAACTCTGAGGCCTTGCCAGAGTCTGCCATGTGTCTACCCAGTCCCAATTCCTTTCTCTTCTAGGCTTGCAGCTTTCCTTGCAGTTAGATGGGACCATGGTCTGATTCTGGCTGATGGACTATGGGTGGCAGTGATTTACACTGCTTCCAGACCCTACAACTCCCCATGCGAAGCTCCATCCTCTCTTTCTTCATCTGCTGGCTGGGTGGAGAGGATGCTAAGATCTCAGGAAAGCCAGAGATACAGGTGGAAGGGCTTTCAGCCCTGAGTCATGACCTAGAGGAGAACAATTAAGCCAGAAATACCCATAGTGCTCTCTTGCAGTTCATTCATTTGTTCCCTCATTCACTTCTTTCCCAGTTCTTGCTGAGTGCCTTCTCTCTTCTAGGAATTGGCAGGGGAGGGCATGGTCCTAGCCCTCAGATATAACTGGAGTGTGTGTTCGTCAAAAGAGATGCAAAAAGAGAGAAGGCAGGGTTTTGGGAAAATGGAAAGGGGCCTCGTGAGCGTGGTGAAGAATTTGCATTTTATTCTGAATGACAGTGCAATGCTACTGAAAAATCCAGGCAGAATAGTGAGATGCTCAGAGTTGCCTTTTTGAAAGACCCGTTGGCTGCTCTGGGAAGAAACACCAGAGTGAGCAAGAGAGGGGACCACTTACGGGGCCTATTGTCGCATCTGTGTTGGCTCCTGCAGCATTTTCTTCTCTTCCATTCAAAGAATGATGCCGATCTTTGAGATTCCTCATCTCAGGGGAGACTGGGAACTGGGTTGGGTTGAGACAGAGAAGCTGCTGGAAAACAGAGAACATCTCTGTAAATTTTCTGAAAGCTCCAATTGCCAAACTTTGATGTCTACCATTTTCAGAATCCACACTTATCCCGAGGGCAGTGATTTTCAGTCTCTAGACTTCTGGAACCTCTCTCATTCTCCTGCATTTCTTAGAGATTAGGGATAGGAATTCTTCAAGGTGAGTGGAGTAAATAAATAACATGCACTTTGAAGATAGATAGATTTGGATTTGAATCCTGCTCCATCTACTTTCCAGCCTTGTGACACAGTGTAAATTGCATGGCTTCTCTGATTGTGTCTTTATCACACAAGAGAAGGCATGAAAAAGCCATGGGCTCATAGTAAGTGCTAACACAGGGTGGTCTACTCTCTCCTTCTTTTCCTTCATCTTGGGTTGGAGGCATGAGATTTGGCGATCAGGAGCCTGGACTATGCACAGAGCCTGGACTTTGATACCTTATATTCTGGGCTAAAAGCTCTAGAGGGTTCCTTTGTTGCCTCAATTAGGTGAAGAAGGTAGGGAGGGTGAAAACAGACAGTGAGATGCAAGGTAGAGAGAAGACCACAACACTGACCAGAAAGACAAATCACTCCTGAAAACCAGCAGCAAAAGCCCTGTGCAGAGTGTGCCTTTGTTGTGGGCTGAAATGTGTCCTCTAACTCCCTCAAATTCATATGCTAGAGTCCTAACCCCCAACCCAGTACCTACAAATAGGACCATTTGGAGATACGGTTTTACAGAGGTAATGAAGTTAAAATGAGGTCATGAGGATGGGCTGCAATCCGATATGACTGGTGTTCTTCCAGGAAGAGGAAATTTGGATATGTACAGAGGAAAGATAATGTGAAAAGGTACAGTGATGATGACCTTCTACAGGCCAAGGAGAGAGGCATTAGAAGGAACCCAACCTGGCCACACCTTGATCTTGGACTTCTAGCTTCCAGAATGATGATGAGATACATTTCTGTTCTTTAACCATCCAAATCCTCCTTCTCCTTGTGCTTACCTGTCCTCCTTTGTGCCCACAAAAGACCCTCCAACCAGGTGTCTACATCATCCCTCGTGACACTTCAGGGGCACACAGATGTCTTCTCTGTCAATCCTTTGAGGTCAGGAACTGTATCTCACTTGTCTTTAAATCCCAGAGCCTGGTACAGAGCCTGACACATGATGGGGCTTTCAGAAATGTACTAGGCCACTTACCTGTGTTCTCTTTATTCAACCCTTAGAGCAATGCTATGAAACAGATATTGTTCTTATTTCCATTTTATAGCAGAGCAAACTGAGGCTCAGAGAGGTTATTCAACTGCCTAACGTCATAAACTAGTATAAGTCAATCTTAAAACCAAGGCTTTCTGACTCCAATTCTGACATCATTCTAGATCCTACTGCCACTACATAGCACCACCCCCAGACTGATTTTGGCCCCCCAAGTCTCACCTTGTTTGGGGTTGGACCCTCTTTCCTCTGTGATTTCTTATCCAAGAACTGAGATTTAGTAGAAAGAACATGGGTTTGAAGCAAGGGAGTGAGATTTGACTTTTGCCTCCATTACCTCACTCTTTGGACTGCACAGCCTCCATGATCCTCAGTTTCCCCATCCACTAATTTTTCAAATAAAATCTGATTCTCAGGTATATGTGTCTGAGAATGCACAAGCCACAAAGCAATTGTGTGATGTGATTCCATTCTTATAAACATTATTATTAATAATAAACACTGATAAATATATAGTAAAGTGCCTTGGGTATATCCACCAAAGTATTAATAGTGATTGTCTCTGAGGTTAAAACGGGGCATTTTGTGGGTAAAACCCACAATATTGTTTGGTTTTTGCCCCTATTTTGTGGTCAAGGAAACTGAAGGGTATGCAGCTTGTCGAAGGTCATGTGTAGGGTTTTTGTTTGTTTGTTGTTTTTACAATAGGCATGCATTACTTTTCAAATAATACATCAATAAAAATAAATAAAAAGGGTGAACTGAAACGGCTTGCCTGAAATTGCCGAGTACAGTGCCTCACACTTAACAGTTCGCAGTAGTTGTTGCATGTTCCCCCACAGATGCTGACTCTTCTCTGGGGGGAAAGGGAGGACAAGAGCTTGAGCACAGAAAGCCACAGCCAGACGGAGGAGAAGAAATCGGAGCACTGTGGGGTTCCCGTCTGATGGCTGCAGAATAGCAAAGCAGCCTTCAGTCCTGGAATCCCAAAATAGTCCTGTTTCTTGACCTCAAAGATTTTAGAGGAAACCTCTCTTCCCATGGGCTCTGGGCTTGGCACTTTTCTGGGAAAGAGAGGTTGTAAAAGGCATATTGTCAGGTTCCTTGTTAATATTAATCTCTTAATTCCCACCATCTTGTTTTAACAATAAGGAATGGAATTTTAAAAATGATCTTTGGAGGATAAGCTTTTTTCAGTCTCAGGGGTTCAGAGCAAGCTGCTGCTGCATATAAAGACTTTTGCCAATTCATTCTTGGCGTGAGCCCTGGAATGGCAGGTGTGAAGGGTCCCTTGTTAAGAGAGCAAGAATCCCCACGTGTCTCTGCTACTCCCATGTGCAGTCACAATGATGGGCTGAATTATCCCTACCTCTTCAAATGTCAAGGTTTTAGCAAGAGGTCCTACAGTAGTTTCCAATATTTTGGATTTCACAGACCAGGGAATATTAAAAGAATATTTTGAGGACAAACACAAGGCTTCCAACTTTTTATTTTGCCAAGTAAGGACATGAAGCCAAAAGAAATCAAACAACCATATTGGCAGCAGGATTATTTTAATGCTTCCTGTCCATAGGAAAGGCATGATTTCAAAGAAAAGTCCATCTCAAGAAAAGGTGGTTAACAGTCATGCATGGGTATACAACATTTGGCTCATTTTATTGTGGAACAGTGAAACTGTCATTACAGACCAGCAGCATTTTGTAGTACACATTTGGGAGTCATGATGTCATGGCTAAGGCCTTGGGATGAGGTTGATCTGGCTTCAAAACTTATCTGAGCAACCTGTTTGCTTTGTGGCCTTGAGGAAGCCTCTTTAAGTCTTAAACTTCTCATCTATAAAATGGGAAAAATAAGACTGCATGATTGTTGTAAGGACTGCTTGAGTTAACTCATGGAAAGTGCCCATGCACAGGGTGGTCCCTTGCATAGATAATTGCTGAATCTGTGTTCATTCCCTTGACTTATTTTTTTCTAACTAAAAAATTGCTAGAAATGTGTGAAGACACAAGGAAATGAAGGTACCATAGTTATGGCCTCTAGAATTCTGGAGGAATTTCTTCAAAGTTTTTAATAAGACTTTGGGGCTTAAGTGAATGTACTCCATTCTCCATTGCACATCTGGAAGGATAAGAAAAATGTGGTAATGGGAGAAGGTTCTTGGGGTCTTGATTGTTATTTCATGATGGGGCACTTTAAAATGGGACATGGGAGTGCACCACTCAAATATTCCCAAGAATCTTATCCTAGGTAGGTGATTTCAGTTCCACCACCTATCTCCTGAGCTCTTACTCTATATCCAACTGCTTATTAGATATCTCCATTTGGGTATCTCACAGATACCTCAAACCAGTGCCACCTTTCTGTCTAAGCTTGCTTCTCTGTTCATCTCACACCAAATGACACTACCATCCACTTATTCTTTTAGGCTAGGAATTCTCTTATTCTCTATATCCTGCCTTTCCACCTTTCTTACTTTCATTCCCCAAGTACAACCAGGCACAAGGCCCAGCCTTACTAAATCTCTCTTGAATCAGTTAACTTTCATTAATCCCACTGGCCCTTCCTTAGCTAATTATTTCCACTTTCAGATCTCCCATCCCAAATCCATCACCGCCACAGTGATTTTTCTAAAGCCAATTGTATGGCTCTCCTGCCTAAAAACCTTCCATGGCTCCCCATCACTTCTAGGGTTAGAAGAAAGCACCCTAGCAAGAAAGCACTCAAGATCTGACTTCTGTCCCTCACCCCTGATCCTTTGACACAGCTCTCCTCCACACGCATCCATGGCTAAAATAATTGTGCTAGAAAATCACTTTCCTCTGCATATTAGTAGCTCTCTCATGAGCCCAATGCTCCCTGTCTCCCTCTCTTGTCCACTTGGTGAACGTTGCACCCTTAAAGATATAATTCAAAAGTCACTTCCATGGCACCTTCCTGACTGCTTTTCTGCCAGGTAGAGAGAGGATTCTCCCTCCATTGAGTCTCCACAACGTTTTGTTTGGCTTGCATCCTAGTAGAACACAGTGGTTAACAGCATGAGTTTTGTGGTGAGCTGAGGTTCGAATCCAGCTCCAGCACTTGCTAGCATTGTGAGCAAATGATTTAACCTGCCTAAGCCTTAGCTTTCTCAGGCAGAAAATGAGGGATAATAATACTAATACACCTATCTCCTAGGGCTACTGTGAGGATTAAAATAAATAATGTGGTGAAAGCACGTATCACGGTGCCTGCTACAAAAGTATGCTCTCAATAAATATTAGCTATTATAATATTTTATTATAATTGCTTATGTGCTGTCCATCTTCCTCCCCTCTCTCATGCTCCCAGCCCTGAATTCCTTAAGGGTTGGGCCATGTTTTATTGATCTTTGTGCCCTGTATCTAAGCAGCCAGCTCAGGAACGATTATAAAATAGGTCCTCTGTTTTAAAATTTCTATTCATTTATTTTTCTCTTTTGCTTTGTTAAAAAGTGTTGTGGAGGAGGTGAATAGAATCATGGGAGGAAAGGCTGGCAGAAACTAGGAGAACCCAGGTGATTTTTGGAGGCTGAAAAGAGCTGTATTAACTGGTTGAGGGGGGAAAGCACTCTAGACTAGGGAGGAGCAGGAGAGCTTCCATGGGCAGGGAGGGAAGGCAGAAGCAGCAGCAGAGAGGGGGTGTGGTGTGAAATCCCTTCTCAGATCTGGTAGGAAAGAAGGGGATCTGGGGGCCTAGGTTTGGGGGGCGTGTTAAAAACCACTGCCCTATGGGATCCCAATTTTTCTGTGCCCTATATCCCAGGGAAGTGAGAACTATTGGATTTGTTCACTCCCTATATCTAGGGTGACCAACTTGTCCTAGTTTGCCTAGAACTTTCCCAGTTTTTGTAATAAAAGTCCCATATCCCATGGCTCCTCATCAAAGGCAGCCCAGGATAGTTGATCATCCTATGTATAGCTGTGGAGGGGATTAGACATAGAGATGATGTAAAATTTTATCAGAAATTCAGAAAGCTCAATCACAGATTTCCTAAATCTTAGCAGATGCAAACAACAGAGATCTCACAGTGTTGTCTTCTAAAATGTAGAACCTTGAACCTTGCACTTTTCAGGGCATTCTCCCACCTCTCATCTCATTTGATCTGAATAATTTTTTAATTATAAAAATATTATATATATAAATATTTATGCAAACATATGTAAGTGTTATACATATTTATTAAGTGTTAAATAATATCCATGTTTATGCTTGATTACCTAGAAATTCATATTTTCATTTTTCCCCCTTTACTGGGTGAAGAAGGCTATAACAAAAATGGCATAAAAGTGCCTAAAACTGGTAAGGAAAATTGATTTTCACTTAGAAGCCAACCATGATCAATTGGTAGAAGCTGCCTATGATGCTGTGTAGAAACATTCAAAGGCAGTCTCTGGGCTTGGTGATGCAAGACCCATAGTTTAGTGATGTCTGTCTTGAATAAGAGAGAGAGAAGTGGCAGTAGAAATATTACATATTTGGTATCCATGGTCTAATGACTGAACACACTGATATTTTCAGTGCTTTCTTCCACTTCTTCAACCTGCTTCTTTCCACAGTGAACTGTACCTTCTGGTCAGATCTCATGAGTCTTGATCTCATTCAGAAGTTGTGAACATTTCTATTTTCCCTGAAAGACTTTATCCTAAGTCACAATTCTTTTCTTTCTCACTCTCCTTTTTCTTATAAATGAGCACCTACATCTCTATCTTGTTTTTGGTAGTTGTAGCTTATTGACTCGTCTTTTCACTAGAATCTTGGTTGGTTGGCTTCAACAGACCTTCCTTTGCTGTGATATGTTCAGAAACTTAGAGACATTGTTAGGGTGACTACACTTCCTTTTCATCCTGTTCTAGGCAGAGGTAATTTCTCCCAATAAAACATTTAAATTGTCTTTAGTCAATTCCTAGTTAATTTTAACTCAACAACATTTATTAATCATTTATGTTGTTCTATTTGCATTTCATCTTACTTTGTCCATCTTTTCTTATGTTCTGTTTTTTGAAAATATCCTCCTGGGGAGACTTTTTATTTGATCATGATGAGACTGGATTTCCCTTTTTGCTTTAAATAATTAAATATCCAAATAAATCAAGGTTTTCAGATTTTGGGTATTAGATAGTACAGGACAGTATTCCTTATGGAAAAAAGAAAATGAAGTGAGGCCTATGATTGTTCCAGATCATTTCCTGGAGAGGGCTTCCAACTAGTGCAGAAAAGCAAAACCCAATTAGAGACCAGAGAGTTCACTGAGTGAGAAGACAGAATTTAGATTTCAGGGCAACCAACTTTGCTAGAATTTTCAGAGAGAAAATACTAGAGAGAGTGTGAGAGAGTACACATGTAGACATGTAGGGGTGTGTGTGTGTGTGTGTGTGTGTGTGTGTGTGTGAGAGAGAGAGAGAGAGAGAGAGAGAGAGAGAGAGAGAGAGAAAGATCTTGATTGCAGAAGGATCTTTTGAATCTTTAATTGATTACTGATCTGCCAGTATGTATAAGGAAACTACCCATGGTTGGGGAAGAACCTCTGGAAAGGAATATACTTTATAACTCATACAGGGCTGGGAATAGTTTGTGCTTCCATAAGCCATAGTGGAAAGAATTCCTAGTATATGTGGATGAGGAAAACATGAACTATTCCAAGCCCTGTATGAGCTATAAAGATTGTTATGCTTATTTCTTTCCAGAGGAAAAAAGAAAAGAATGAACATAGGAATTACATCATACTTCTTCTTGTCAGAAATCATGCAGGCTTAAAGATAGTAGAAAAAAAAATCTTCGAAGTGCTGAAAGGGAAAACAAGAAAACTGTCAACCTAAAATTTTATACTCAGCAAAAGTATCTAGTGAAAATAAAAATGAAACAATAATTTTTTTCCAGGCAAACCAAAGCTAAAAGATTTTGTCACGATTGGATTATCACTGAAAGAAAGGAAGTTCTTTAGGAAGAAGTAAAATAATAGCAATTGGAAATTTAGATCTACACAGGGAAATAATGTACACCCAAAATAGAAAATATGGCTTTCTAATTGAAAACATTTCTCTAAAAGATAATTGACCTCTCAAAAACAACAACAATGTGTTGTGTGGTTTGTAATATGGAAGTAAAATTGAGTCAAAAAACACTAATAGGAAAATGGAAGGCTACTATTGTAAGGTTCTCAAAATATACATGCGGTGGTTTAATATTATTTGGAAGTAGACCATGGTAGTTTAAAATGTATTTTTAAACCTTAGAGCAGCCATTAAAAGAAAAAAGAAACCCAACAAAACACAGAGGCTTAGCCTAGAAACAAAAAACAAAGACAAAATGGAATGAGAAAAGTACTCAATTACTGCAAAAGAAGGCAGAAAAAGAGGAAAAAGAAGCAAGAACGAGGTGGGACAGATAGAAAACAAATAGCAATATGGTAGATTTAAACACACCTATATTAATAATATCATTACGTGTCCATGCTCTGAACACTCCAATTAAAAGGCAGAGATAGTGGATGTGGTAGTTCATGCCTGTAATACCAGCACTTTGGGAAGCCAAGGCAGGGGGATCACTTGAGGCCAGGGGTTCAAGACCAACCTGGGAAGCATAGTCAGACCCTGTCTCTAAAAAAACAATAGCTGACATGGTGGCATCACCTGTTATTTCCAGCTATTTGGGAGACTGAGGTGGGAGGATTGCTTGAGCCCAGGAATTCAAGGCTGTAGCGAGCCATGATCATGTCACTGCACTCCAGCCTGGATGACAGAGAGAGACCCTGTCACAAACAATAAAAGGCAGAGATAATCAGACTGATTAAAAAAGCAAGATGACCCAGCAATATGCTATCTACAAGAAACCCATTTTAAGTATAAAGAAACAGAAAAATTAAAAGTAAAAGGATGGAAGAGGATATTTCATATAAACAGCAATCAGAAAAAAAGTGAGTAGTTCTAACGATATTCACAAAGTAGATTTCAGAGCTAGGAATATGTTTTAGTCAACTTGTGTTGCTGTAACAAAATACCATAAATTAGGCAGTGTATAAAGAACAGATATTTATTTGTCATAGTTTTGGAGGCTGGGAAGTCAAAGATCAAGGTGCTGGCAGAATCAGTGTCTGGTAAGAATCGGCTCATTTTCTGGTTCAGAGATAGCACATTCTCACTGTCTTCTCATTTAGTGAAAGGAGTGAACAAGCTACCTTGGGCCTCTTTTGTAAGGCACTAATTCCATTCATGAGGGCTCTGGTCTCATTACCTGATCAGGTTCCAAAAGCTTCCTCCTCCTAATACCATCACCTTGGGGGTTTAGGATTTTAACATAAAAATTTTTGGGAGACACAAACCTTAAGACCACAGCAGAACATTAGGAGAGAAAAGAGCCATTTACAGCAATACAATAATCTGCTTTTTAAGAGCACATAACAATCTGAAATAGGTATGCACTTAATAACAGATCTTCAAAATATTTGAAGCAAACATAACTAGAACTGAAAGGAGAAATAGACATATCCACAGTTATAGTTGGAGATTTCAATACTATTCTCTCAATAATAGAACAAATAGTAAATCAGTAAGATATATAAGATCTTAACAACCTAATCAACCAACTTGGCCTAATTGATATTTATTAAGCACACCACTTAAAACCAGAAGAATACCAGATTCTTTGTGAGTGTACACAGAATATTCATCAAGGTAAACTATATTCTGGATCATAAAACACAGTTTAATGAATTTAATAGAATTGAAATTATGCAAAATAGTTCTCTGATCACAAAAGCATAAACTTGAAATCAATAGCAGAAAGATATCTGGAAATTCCCAAAGTATTTGGAAATTAAACAACACATTAAAAATAATCCATAAATTAAAGAAGAAACTTAAAAAGTAAAAATTTCAAACTGACTGCAAATGGAAACATCAAATTTGTGGGATACAGCTCAAGCAGTGCTTAGAGAGAAATTTATTTCATTAAATACTTACATTGGGAAAAAATCTTTGAATCAATGATGTCAGCTTCCATTACAAAAAAATACAAAAAAAAATTGAACTTAAAGTAAGCAGGAGAAAGAAAATAACAAATATGAGAGCAAAAACCAATGAGTCAATAGAGAAATACAGAAAAATAAATGAAGCCAAATGCTGATTTTTTGCATACACTAATAAGGTTAAGAGACTTTTAGCCAGATGGACCAGGAACTTAAAAGGAGGACATGATACAGTCATTAAAATGGCAATAGAAGAATGCTATGAACAGTTACATGCCAATACATTCTACAATTTAGATGAAAGAGACAACTTTCTTTAAACATACATACTCCCAAAACTCATACAAAAAGAAATAGATAATCTGAATAATTATATATCTATTAGAGAAATTGGCTTCACAGTTAAACACTTTTCTCCATGGAGCCTATATTCCACCTCAGAATCATTTTCAACACAGCCTTCCAGGCAGGGACAACCAATTGGTAGGACTTGACTCACTGGACGTACCTTGAATGTTCTTCTTGCATTACATACTTCTGGGGACTCTTTCCAGCTCTGATATGATGACTTTAAGAAAATATTAACTCAACCAATAATGTTTTCACTTTGACATGAGATAACGATTTAACTCAAGAGTGTATAGCTCTAATGGTGAAATTCTGGCACTGGAAGCTGTAGGAGGAAGTATTTTGAAGGAACCTGCCAGGTCCTTGCAAAAATGTCCATTCTTTTGTTAACTTGTTATTTGGAAATATAAAATATTGCTCCTTTGTCCCATGTATACACAGGAGATGTAATTATCTTACTTTCTGAAGGTGATAGGTTTCAGAGATATTGATAAAAAGGCAAGTTCTGCAGGGAAAAAATATGGGTCTTAGAGTCATGCAAACTCATCTTCAAAATCTTGCTTTGCACTTTTCTGATTTTAGGAGGCTAGCAAACATTTCCTTAGTATCTATTCTGTACCAGTCCTGGGCTAAATACTTCCAGCTTTATTCTATGGATGGGGAAACTGAGGCTGAGAGAAAGTAATTAGTAACTTACAAGCTGTGGGGCTTTGAATACATTTTTAACCTCTCTAATTTTGCATTTGCTCATTTGTAAAATGTGGCTGATAAAGTCTACCTGCGGGGGTTAAATACGTGTGAAAGCACCTAGTAGCTGGCAGATGCTCTCCAATGTCAGCTCTTCCTTCCCTTTTCTTGGCAGAAAGGCTGGCTGAGCAAAGAAAGCCTTGGTTTAAGGTCCTTAGGGAGAAACACATCTTTGTTCTGGGCTCTGAAATCCCTGGTGCCCACAACTTAATAGACTTACAATTGGTTAATTTTCTCTTGACATTGATCAGCAATGGGTCACGTCTGGCACCCGCTGGCCTGGCCCTGAGGGGGAGCTGCAAGATGCCTGGCCTGGCCTCCCTAACCAGAAATTCAATAACTTTTTCATATAAATTGTTCGTAAGAGAAAACTTCTTGTTTTCAGCAGTTGTCGCTGTTTCAGCATTTTTCTGTACAAGATGAAAAACTTTTGCATTGAGCAAAATACAGATTTATGGTCAATAAAGTGAAGTTTAACAGTTTATAGAGGCTATACTTTCTTTCTTAAAAACTGATATTAAAAGCCATTTTTCCCAGTCTTTGTAAAAATGGTTCCTCTATCAATCAGGATCCCAGTTTGTTTAAATGATAGACGAATTAGGAAAAACTCTCTCATCAGGGAACATTCGAACACATGCCCATCATTGACTTCTGTCCTAGGGCTTTGGAGAGATAGGGGATATTTCTTGAAACTGAAGCAGTCAACCTGGAAACCAGAAGTTTCTTGGAGCCAGAGCAAGCTGAATCTCAGATGGGGCATGAAGAGGAAGATGTTCCTCTTTTATCCAGTATCTGTCTGGTATCATTTGTTTACTTAGCAAATGTTTACTGAGTACCTAGTATGTGTTAGAGCCTGAGCTGGAGGCTAGCAAACATTTCCTGAGTATCCACTCTGTGCCAGTCCTGGGCTAAATATTTCTGGGACGCACTGGGATGACAAAGGTCTGCTTCCTACTCTCAAGGTGTTCATGGTTGAGGAAGCGAGTCAAGCAGACAGATGGTGACAGTGGAGTCAGGAGTGGTCATTAAAAAATGTTGAGGAAGAGCATCTCCCCCAGACTGAGGGCACCTGCAGAGACTTTCTGGAGAAGGTGATGTCTCAACTGAGTCCTGAAAACAAGTGAGGGAGGTGGCAGCCAGGGAGGGAAGGGCAGTCCAGGCAGAAAAGGCAGCAGGATGGCGTAAGAGCTGGTCTCCCTTCCAGGATCAGTTTCCTCCAGGGTAGACTAGGAAGCAGAGGTTTGCCTGGCAGCTGCCCCAAGGGTCCCATTCACTTGCAGCTCCCTGCTCTGGGCTCATCCCGGCTGCTCCCAGCTGTGCCATGGGCCCCTGCTCATCCCAAGAGTCTGAGAGGTGTCTGCATCGATGTGAGGCTGTTCTTCACAGGCACCAGGGCAAGGAGACCATTCTTCCCTTTCCTGCTCTCTGTACCTCCGTTCCCTTTCACCTGTCTACCCTACAAGGCTACCAGAGCATGGTAGGCTTTACTGGAGTGTTTGATGGAACTGGACAGAAATAGCAACGTAGGAGAAAATATTTAAAATTATGCAAAGTGTGACTGTCCAGAGAGTTCCAGAAAGAATAGTGTACCAACAATAAGAAGGACTCTGAAGGGGTTTCGGAGGCTTGGTCCCTTTCTTAAGGTCTGTTCCTTCCTTCTTGCCTTGTTCTATTCTATTTTATTTTATTTTTAAGACAGTTTTACTCTGTTGCCCAGGCTGAAGTGTAGCGATGCACTCTTGGCTCACTGCAACCTTCACCTCCCCGGTTCAAGTGATTTTCCTGCCTCAGCCTCCTGAGCAGCTGGGATTACAGGTGTGCACCACCACACCTGGATAGTTTTTATAATTTTAGTAGAGTTGGGCTTTCACTATGTTGGCCAGACTGGTCTCAAATTCCTGACCTCAGGTGATCCATCTACCTCAGCCTCCCAAAGTGCTGGGATTACAGCCGTAAGCCATCGCACCCGGCCTATTCCTTACTTCTAGTAAAAGAAAAAAGTCATTCTCTTTAAGTCTCTCTGGAGTCTGGTACCAGTTACTCCCTATATTCAGGCAACCCCATATCCCTGACCTGCAGACATTGAATCCCCACTCCCACCCCCATGAACGCCACACCCACTCCTACATAACATTCATCTACCAACAGCTGGTACTTCTGAGAGACAGAACTGCCTAGCCCTTTCCTCACCACAGCACGTGCTGCACAGCTTTCCTGGCTCACAAAGGGGACAGCCCTTGACATTTTTATGCAGAGCACTGTAGCCTCTCTGGTTCCTTCTGCTTTTAGTCTGCCCCGGGCTTACCAGTGCCTGAAAAGGGAAGGCTCCATTGCTGGCTACCTCTGAACTGCACAAAGACAGAGGCTAAAGCTCTGAAATCGAATTTTCTTTACTTTAGGTCAGTTGAAATCCTTAGGGCAATTTCTTGCCCAGGGTTGAGAAAACTCCTAGGTATCCATGGGGTGGGAGGATACTCTTCTCACACCATCCAAGAGAAATAGAACATGGGCCACATGTGTCACTAAAAATTTCTAATGTTCCAATAGCCAAGATGTGGAAGCAATCTAAGTGTCCATCAACAGATGAATTAGACAAAGAAAATGTGGTATTTACATACAATGGAGTAATATTCAGTCATGAAAAAGCGTGAGATTCAGTCATCTGCAACAACAGGATGGAACTGGAGGTCATTAGGATAAGTGAAATAAGTCAGGCACAGAAAGACAAACATTGCATGTTCTCACTTACTTATGAGATCTAAAAATCAAAACAATTGAATCCATGGAGATAGAGAACAGAAGGATGGTTACCCGAGGTGGAGAAGGGTAGTGGCAAGGTTTAGTGGGGAGGTGGGGATCATTAATGGCACAAAAACAGTTAGAATGAATGAATGAGACCTACAATTTGATAGTACAACAGAGTGACTATAGTCAATAATAATCTAATTGCACATTTTAAAATAACGAAGAGTATAATTAGATTGTTTGTAACACAAAGGACGAATGCTTGAGGGAATGGATACCCCATTTTCCATGACATGATTATTATATATTGCATTCCCGTATCAAAACATCTCATGTATCCCATAAATATATACACCTACTATGTACTCACAAAAATTAAAAATATTAAAAACCCAGGGATAAGTTTCTGCATGTTAAAAACAAAATTTCTAGTGTCCACACATTAAAAAAAGTAAGAAGAAACAAGTGAAATCAATCAAATGTGAATATAAATTATCCTAAATATTGTTTAAACATGTAATCAATAAAAAATTACCAGTGGAGATAGTTTGTATTCTTTCTTTTCATACTGACTGTTCAAAATCCAGAGAACATTTTGCACTTACAGTACAGTTTGATTTAGACTAGGTACATTTCAAAGTGCCCAGTTGCTCTGTGTGTCTCATGGCCATGGCATTGGGCAGCACTGAGATACAGTCTAAGTGCCTGTGTGCGCACAGACTGTGGGGAAGGGGTGGGGGCATGGGGATCGAGGAGAGAGGCTTCAGAAATGAGACTTCAGAGAGATGCTTTTGTTGTTGGAAAGCATTTGGACTTTATCCTGAAGACAATGGAGCAGACATAGAAGGGTTTTACATAGAGGAGAGTTGTGATCTGGCTCACATTAAGATCTTCTGGCTGCACAAAGAGAGGATATTGGAGGAGGCAAATAAGTTTGAAGGCAGGAAGGTTTAACTGGGAGAACTGCTTCCTGGAGAGAAGGGAGGGTTACTGGGTGTGGAGAGAGGTGATTGGATTCTAGACATGTAAGGGAGGTAGAACCTACAGGACATGTTGGATGTGGTGGTGTGAGAGGGAGCTGGAGTCATGGATGACACGTTCTGCCCTGTGCAATGGGGTGGATGCTAGTGCCACTTACTGAAACACAGAACTGGAGGGATGCCAGGTTTGGGGGTGGAGGATGAGTGGGGCAGCTTAGGACATGGGAATTTGAGAGTCCTTCCCACATCCAAGCAGAGGTGTCACTCAGGAAAATGCATTGGTAGACCTGGAGAGAGAAGCATGAGTTGGAGACAAGATTCGGCTCTTGCTGGTTATGGGGTTTCCTAAAAATGTCTCTGACTCCAGTGGGCCTTTTGAAGGTTTCTACCTCCTAAGCCTGTCCTGAAAGTTAGTAGTGACAGCAGTGACCTTATGGTGCTTAGCACAGAGTCCTGCACATGCTGGGTGCTCTGCAAATGTGAGCTGTCTGATGGTGATGCTGGTTGTATGGGGTCCCTCCTGTTCAGGCCCTGCATCTTAGATGTTTGCTTTCATTCGGCTTGGCCATTTGGAAAAGGTCTGAGACAGGGGGTTGGTTGAGGGGTACTGGGGCCTGGAATGAAGGGACCCAAGCTGAGGCTGCCTCTGGCTTGGAAACCAGCAGCTCATTGGCTCCCCGAGCCTGGACACCAGCCTCCTGGCCCACACCTGATTCTTTCTGACCTTAGGTCAGTCACCAGCTTCCATCCAATTTTAGCTCTCTTTGTCCTGAAATCCTTTAGTTGTTACTGGGGTTGCTCTGCTACGCTGCCTAGACCCCTCGTTCAGGAATGAAGGACTGATTCTACCAGCTGCTGGGGAAGTTGTCAGCTGATAGCTCTCAGCTGCTCAGCCCTCTCTAGAAATTGCCCTGGCTGAAGACAGTCCCAGCATCCAAGGTCACACCCCTTCCCAGGTCAGCCCACATCCAATGACTGGTCGAGGTAGGGCTATAACAGCCTGACCCACTTACCCCAACTTGGGATGGCTTTAAAGGAACGTCCCGCTTTAGAGCTCCACTTCGGATCAGCTGAGATTGCCCTGTTGTGACTGTATTGCTGTCTGTCTCTCCCTCTGCCCATTCCTGCTGCCTTTCCCTGTACGTGTGGACGCAAGAGCACTCCCCAATAAACCTCCCATATCCAAATCTGTATCTCAGTGTCTGTCTCATGGAGAACTCAGCTTGCGACACTTGCCTTTGTCATTAGTTGCAGCCATGAAATTACAGTGCAGGTCAGATGCTATTGGTAAATACACACACACACACACACACACACACACACACACACACACACACTCTCTCTCTCTCTCTCTCCCCCCCCTTTGTCTCTCTCTCTCCCTCTCGCTCTCTGTCTCCTCCCACCCCCCATCTCTCTCCCACCTAATCTTAGGCATTCACACATTTGGTCACCAGGTTTCATCTCTGGACATCCCATCACATTGCACTATTCTTAAATGTATCCCCTTGCTCCCTTCTTCCCACCCCATCTCCCTCTCTCTCTCTCCTTTCACAAGATTAATCTCCAACCCATAACGAAACAACTCTTAACCTCTAGGTTTTTTTTTTTTCCTTTCTCAGAGTGCTGTGCCCCCTGAAAATTGGGCCAGAGTCAGAAGAGACATCTTGGCATTCTCAGCCTTGGTCCCCCTCATCCATCTCATCCCCTCCAATGCACCCTGAGCCTGTGAGGTGGAGAGGGCATTTGAGGGCTGTGTCCCTGTAGTCCCTCAAGCCGGGCCTTGGGGGGCGGGCTAAGATTTCTGCAAGGATCTTGAATCTGAAGAGCCTAAGTCGTAGCTCACGTCCCCACTGAACAATGAGGCTTGATGAACGGGGTGTGATGTGCAATTGCTGATGAATATCAAGCTGATTCCCTATGACTCTCAACGTGGTGCATGTGCGAGTGCAAAGCTGTGTTGTCCCGGGAGGGCTCAATATGAGCTCCAAGTTTCCCAACTTCCTGGCCTCAAAATTGATATGTACAAAGGAAAAAAGGAGAAGATGCAAAACCCGCAAAGCAATATTTCCCAAGGCGAAGCCTGACATTATGACCGTCTCTTTAAGCACTTGAATTGCATATATATATATATATATATATTTTTTTTTTCCCCCAACTGCATCTTCTGACTGACAAAGCTCTTTCTTGCCAAAAGCGACTGTTATAAAATTATGACTTGCGCATATATAATGTTTGTGTTCAACAAGAAAACAGAAATGCCACCTTATTTTGTGGTTACAGCTGCACAATTCACATCCGGCAGGATTGATCATATTAAGGTTATGCAATCATCTAATTGCAGAGACAAGCCTTGAGTGATAACTCCAAATGCTTGCACTTCAATCTGTACAGCAGAGTCATTGCCGAGTCCTGATTAGCGCCTGACAGCGTTTGGGCACCATTATCCGCTCTGGCATTGTCTAAATCTCCATTTCCAGCCGAAGCAATCTACCCACTAACTGATCTATGACAAACAGGCCCATAGCAGCAAAGCTGTTTGGGTTGCAGATTCATATCTAACAAAACACGACTCTTTGGGCTGTTTCCAGCTTTTTGTAGCAAAGTTTTCCCCTTTCCCAGGAGAAAGCAGCCTCTTCCACCCCCATTCCGTTCCCTCCTCTCCTCTCATTGTCAGGATGCTGTAGATGACTGGACAGGGAATCTGTAAAATCTTTACTCAATTAACTCCTGCTTGGATCTTGGATTTTGGCCCCAAGGTGGCTTTCTTTTTTTTAAATTTTTTATTGCATTTTAGGTTTTGGGGTACATGGGCAGAACATGCAAGACAGTTGCGTAGGTACACACATGGCAGTGTGTTTTGCTTCCTTTCTCCCCTTCACCCACATTTGGCATTTCTCCCCAGGCTATCCCTCCCCACCTCCCCCTCCCACTGGCCCTCCCCACAAGGTGGCTTTCTTAGAAAGGCAGCCTCACCACTCACTGGTGATACGTAATATCCCTGTGCTTTTTCTTTGTAGCACTTCAAATTGTTCGCAACCATGCCTGCAAGTCCTATGGGCTCCACTTTCAAACTATATCCAGAATCCAATCACTTTTTACCATCTTCATCGCCAGGGCTCCTGCCATCCATGTCCTCCCCTGGATTATCACATCACTCTCCTCTCTGGTCTCCTAGCTTCCTCCTTTGTCCTCCATCTACTCTAAAATCTATCCCCAATTCAGCCACAAAGTATTTTGTAAAGATGTCAATCAGATAATAGCATTCTTCTACTCAAAACTCTGTAATCATTCCCTATCGCACTCATAGTAAAACCTCGCCTTTTCAATGGCTTTACAAGGCCCTGCATGATCTCAGTGTCCCCTCTCTGACTGCATCACCTATCTCTTTCTAACCTTCCCATACTACACTCTAGCCATGTTAGTCTCCTTGCTCCTCCTTGAACGTGCCAGACACACTCTGACCTCAGGGCCTTTGGACTTGATGTTCCTTTTTCCTGGAGCTCCCTTCCTTCAGTTAATCTACATGGTTTGCTTTCTCTCTTCCAGCGAGTCACTGTTAAAATGTCACTTTATCAGACACCTTCTTCTCTGGCTACCTTATCCAAATGGTAAACCCTCCCCACCCCAGTACTCCCTGGCTCCCTTACTGTGATCTGTTTCTATAGCAGATACCTTCCTCTGACATACTGTACTTACTCATTTTGTGGACTTTCTATCCACTCTTGAGTGTAGAGCAGCTCTCTCCAATAAAGCTTTCTGCACTGGTGGGAATGTTCTTCATCTGCTCTGTCTAGTATAGTTGTCACTAGCACATGTGGCTTTTGAGCATTTGAAATTCAACTGGGGAGACTGAAGAACTGAGTTTTTAATTGGATTTAATTTAGATTTAAGTCATCGCATGTGGCCAGTGGCTGCCATATTGAATAGCACAGGGCTAGACTATCTGTTCCACAAGGATGGGGATCTTCTGAAAAACAGTTTAGAAGCATATGTCATAAACCTTAAAAATATTCCTAGCCTTTGACCCAGTAATCTCACTTTCAGAAATTTGTCCCAAGCAAAAGTTGTGTGTAGAAGAATGTTCACTCCACTGTTACTGATAATAGTAAAAAACTGGAAATAATCTAAAAGTCTAGCAATAGGGGATTGAGCAAAGCCAATATGGTGCCCATATGATGGAAACTGGGCAACTATCAAGTTAGTATAGTAATTAGTGACATGGACAAAATGTTTGTGACATCTTATTGAATGATGAAGCTGACAAAACTGTTATGTCACAATCCCAATTTTAGGGGAAGTGTATATGATACATATAGTGATTCAAAAAGAAAATCTACAGATGGAATTTGTAAAGCTGACATGAGCCCTTTGCTCTCCTTTTCAGTGATTTAATTCCTGCCCAGGCTGCTGCTGAGTGTCAACTTCTCCTTTTAAGAGATTGTTCCATTGGTTCTTAATTCCTTTTTGAGCTTTGAGCAACCATGAGAAGGTTATAATTCTTCCCCTTCCCTCCTAGAATGTGGTGCATGGGGAGGTTTGTCCACCTTAGAGATGCACACACAGAAACTTCCAGCTTTGGGCTGGAAGCCTCTTAAGCAGATGAGAACCCCACTGAACTCAGTGACTAGCTATAGTTTCTTTATGCAAATATAAGCTCACACAAATACATTCTCACCTCCTTCCCTTTTTGCACAAAAAGGTACATACTACATACTGTTTTGAACCTTGCTTTTCTTACCTAATGAGCTCAGTGGGGTTGTCGTCTGCTCATGAGTCTAGCACTGCATCTCTTCTGAGCTTTGATGACTTTGTTCTGGGCAGAAGCATCCCTTCCCACTCACAGGCCTGATGGCTCATCTGGACCTACTGAAGCTTTTGAAAAAGTCCTTCCCTTTGTGCATTGCAGCAATGCCATTCCTCTGCCTGGGGACCTTCATGATTTGGTTCCTACTGAACTCTACAGCTTCATCTCTCACTGCTGCCCACTTGCACATACACAGTTCCTTAAGGGTTACCTCAAAACCTATGCCCATGCCTTTGCATAACCAGTTCTCCTGTCTGGAATGTCATTTCTGCATTGGATCTTGCCTCTGTTCTCCCGAGAACAATTTCATTTCTAGGGTTACTCTGTGGTTCAATACAACGCAATAGAGCACTTACCTGTTTCATGTACTGTGCTTGCAGGAAGCATGAAGGAGAGGAAACAAGCCTTTGCTAAGTTCCTACAATGTGTTAGGCACTTGAGAAAAGGCCCACCGTTGATCAGAGGAGACAGACAGGTGAGAGGGTTCAGTGCAGCATGACAAACATCTTAACTAAAGTGTAAACAAGATGGTCTGGGAACAGTAATTTCTGCTGGGGTGGGATAAGCAATGAGTAGTTTCAGGGAGAAGGTCAAGTTGGACCTTAGAAGAGAGATAATTTTCTTTTCTTTTTTAGTTTTTTGACAGAAAGTCTCACCCTTTTCCCCCAGGCTGTAGTGCAATGGCATGATCTCGGCTCACTGCAACCTCCACCTCCCAGGTTCAAGAGATTCTCTTGCCTCAGGCTCCTGAGTAGCTGGGATTACAGTTGCCTGCCACCACACCTGGCTAATATTTTGTATTTTTAGTAGAGACAGGGTTTCACCCTGTTGGCCAGGCTGCTCTTGAATTCCTGACCTCAGGTGATCCACCGGCCTCAGCCTCCCAAAGTTCTGGGATTACAGGCGTGAGCCACCTTGCCCAGAAGATAATTTTCATTTTAAAGTAGCTACCTAGCTATATGATAGTAGGCCAAGCTCCTTGCCTCTCTGAGCCTCAGCGGCCTTACTTCTAAAATGGACATTATAACTCAAGCTCTGGCAACCTCCCCAGGGCCGTTTCTATAGAGTCCATAATATAGAAGTTGCTACTGATGTCTCTTTCATGATATTTTCTGTTCCTGCACATGTGACTCTCTGCCTGAGGGTTGGTGGGTCAGGAGTGCTATAGAGTTAATGAGGATCTTCGGCCAATGATTGATGGGAGTGGGTAAATAAATACCCCCATTCTCTCTCCCCGTAGACGGAATAACTTGGGGGAGCATGTCTACACTGGCTCCTAGAGGTCTCCAGCAGGTTGAAGTCCTACTTACCCACAGTGGTAACTTTCTTGACCAAGCATCCTTGATTGACTTCCTTCCCCTCCCAGTCTCACTTTCCCAGTCCCCTACTGGTGCTTCCTGGGACCACTCCTAAATATACTACTTGCCCTGGAATCCTGTTTTCAGGTTCTGCTTCCACCCAACTCGTTTCCTATGGAAACATGAGACATTGTTCCCAGCCTCTCCCTCTGACACGCTCTGTCCCTCTCACCCTTCCCCTCTCTTTCCCTGACTATACTGTGTTTTCATGCAGGCTTGGGTTCATGATTATGACAAAAAAAAAAAAAAGCTCTGGAGCATAAAACCCATAGACAATAGTGACTCACAGAACACCTAGGCTCAGCAAAATGCAAAGAAAGGGTGGATTTTATTTTACAGTGTGTGTGGGAGTGATTCTCAGGGGCTGCCACCTAACACCAGTCCATCACCTCATTAGTTTTCCAGCCCTGGGGCGTTTGAAGTTGGCTGCCGTGGGGGTGGGGTGGGACGGTGGGGGTATGATGGGAGCCAGATCCATGTGTCCTTTGTCATCCCCAGTTACTTTAGGCTGGGATGAAAGGAAGGTCTATGGTTCTGGCCCTGCCCTCCCTGTCCCTCCTCCCTCCCAGGCCAGGATTCCCCTTCTGGGTGGGGCCTTTGGACAAGGGGCCCAATCTGTGGCTCTCACTCTCTGGCATGGGAAAACTGCTGGCTCAGCCACCCACATCAGCTTCTGCCGCTTAGCCAGCTCAGCTCTTCCAGCCTACTCCCAGGGGCCTAGATCTTTGGAATCAATTAGAATCAACAAACAGGCAGTAAGCATCTCCATGGACAGTCATTGGCCTGCCTTATCTCACAGGGTGGAAGCAGTGTGATCTGCTTTCTTCCGATGAGGAAACTGAGGTTGGAAAAGAGGCATACAAAAATCTTGGCTGGCAGAACTAGCCACCCAGAAACAGTGTCCCCTTGCCAGAGAGGGAGCTGGCAGGGCCCAGCTCCACATCACCTTCCAGCACCCGCTTGCTGGAACCTCATTTTTCCCACCAACACCAACATCTGGGGCAGAGGTGGAGGTGGGGCCTTCATTAAAATGCAGTGACTCCATTGGCACCAAAATAAATGTGACATTTATCAGAACCTGCTAAATCTATTCAGTGCTTGCTTCCTTTGGAAGTGCAGGGCTCATGCCGTAGGCCTGGAGAGAAAAGGTCTTTGCTGGTGCGAAAAATGAGCTGGCAAGTTGGGAAGTAGGAAGAGAAGAGGGAACACTGGAAAGGGCAGGCTGAGAGAGAGTAAGCCTCAGCCTTGAGTCACTCTCTTCAATGCCGGTGAATCCTCTGCAAAGGGAAGATAATGATTTTAAGGTAAAAATCCATCACGTTGGAGAGGATTTTTGTTGCCTGATAAGGAAATCAAACAAAAGTAATCCACCCAAACCTAAGCCAAATTAAACTAACCTTTATGGAGCTCCTAGAATGTTGCTGACATTTTTATATATTTCTCACAATAAGCTAGCAAATTACTTTTTATCCCTACTCTACAGATAGGGAAACTGAGGCACAGAGACGATAAGTAAGGCACTCAAGATTACTCAGCTAGTGTGTGGCATCCGTGAACTGTGCTCTGCCACACCTGGGTGAGGCAACCATGACCTCATAAGTGTGGTTTGGAAGCAAGCACTGGGTTGGAAGAAAAGAGACTTGGAGTCTGAGTCCAGACTTTCTATTTGGGTCTGGAAAGTCTCTGCTCAGTAAAACATGGTTCTTAAGCTCCCCTGGTTCTGATCACCTTATGCATGAGCATTTGTATGTTCTTGGTCATCCACCATGGAAAAATCCCAAGCCACCATTCCCAAATCTCTTGCTTGGGTGCAGGTCTCTGGAGTGTAATGAGAAGTTGATGATCTGTTTCTGCCTAATGGAAGCAGCATAGGGAAGCACTGTGGTTGCCAGGGTTCAAATCCCAGCTCTGCTGCTTACCAGCTGTGTGACCTTGGGCAAGTTACTTAACCTCTCTGAGACCTTACTTAAATATTGCTTTTTTGTCATTGTGAACATTATGAATAATAATCACAGCAAATGTTTACTGAGTGATTATTAAGTGTCAGGCACTATGTCAAGGGTTTTACATGCATGATTTCATCTAATCCTCATAATAACCCTATGAAAAAGTTACTTTCATTTTTCTCATTTCACAGATGAGGAAACTGAAGCTTAGCAACCACGTTCTTAGATGTGATATATCATGATTCCCAGGAAGCAGTAGAAAGTTCTGTTTCTTGCTTCTTTCTGGTCTATGTTTTGCTAATTCCTATGGACCCCCCAAACAGCAGACCGAGGAGAGGAACCAGGAAATGGGCATAGAAAAAATAAAAGAACTTCATCTCAGGGAGGAAGTTCTTTTATTTTTCTTTTTAAAGACCTGATGCCCTGCCAGACCAGAGTTAACTAAAGCTGTTATTTCAGAGGGGCTCTTTCTCAGGACACCTCAGACTACTCTGGCACATTTTGGGAATCTTTTTTCCTGGATCCGCTGGGGGCTTCAGGTGGGTGGATGAGCACGCAGTTTGGCTGAAGAAGAGTTGCTGAGTCCTATGAGCCTTGCTGCAAAGCCATCTCTTAACCAGGCATCTGAGAGACAGTTTATACAGAGGAGTTCATGATTACAATTAGAGCCTGAATTACCAACCCTTATAAGTTGCTCCATGCCTGGTACTGCTCTAAAAGCCTTTGCTTAGTGATATCATTATCTTCCCCATTTTTCAGAAGAGGAGACTGAGGCTCGATTACCCCATCTGCAACGGGCTGAAAGGCAAGAGCGTCATTGATGACCTTGTCCTCTCTTTCCTCCCTGCCAGCGTCCTTTCTTACCCTAAATGGTTAACAGTGAGTAGATAGAAAACAAATGTTAAGTGCAATTATCACAGAGCAGTTAATACGTAATTGCATATTTTCGCAAACAAGCTCAGAGGCTTTTTCATTGACCTCTCTGTTGCCCTGTGGTTTTGCAGATAAATTCTCTTGCCTTTTACACTCTGATTTAATTGGGAGCAATGGCTATGCCACTATGGCTCTTGCAGCCCCTGCTCTCTCAGAGCTGTTCTTGGTGAGTGTGTGTGTCCTGCATAAGCTCACCCAACCATGCGATGTGTGTATGTGCCTGTGGGCCTCTCTGTGGTCATGGCAGAGTTAACAACACTGCAAATCTAGACAGATTCTGCTGAGAACTTCTGGGTGAGGGTAGGGATCCCCTTGGATGTAGGGAATAGCTCATGCTGGAAGAAGTAAAGAATTGGGAGTTTCCCTTCATGAGGGCTGATATGGTTTGGCTTTATGTGCCACCCAAATCTCATCTCAAATTGTAATCCCCATGTGTCGAGGGAGGGACCTGGTGGTAGGTGATTGGATTGGGGATGGTGGTTTCCCCCAAGCTGTTCTCGAGATAGTGAATGAGTTCTCATGAGATCTAGTGGTTCCTTCTTCGTTCTCTCTCCTGTCACCTAGTGAAGAAGGTGTCTGATTCTCCTTTTACTATGATTGTAAGTTTCCTGAGGTCTCCCCAGCCATGAGGTACTGTGAGTCCATTAAACCCCTTTCCTTTATAAATTACCCAGTCTCACATATTTCTTTATAGCAGTGTGAAAATGTACTAATACAGGGATCATTCATTCATTCTACAAATATTTGTTTATTGAGAACCTTCATGTTCTAAGTTCCCTGGGGAAATAGCCCTGAATGAAGCAGATCTGGTTACAGATTGGTGAGAATTTGTTCTCAAACTGTATTTAGTATTTCAGCAAGCTGCCATCATGCCACCCAAGTTACCCAAAGCACAGAGCTTTGCTTAGAGAGGAAATTATACCAGTTTGGTGGGGTCACCCTACTTGCCAGAAAACTGCATGGTTACGAACAGTCGAAACTGGAAATGAATGAATGATTACTTAAAATATTTAGAGTGTTGTTAGATGAACTCTTCTGAAATATGGGTACCTTGGTGGAGGTCTGTAATGAGTTCATCTGTCACCACAGGGGATCCTGGTGACAGGATCTGCCTTCTTCCTGTCCTTTTCCCCAGACTATAAGCTTCCTGGCAGCTTGACCCAAGTGTCTTAAGTTAAAAGATCAGGGCAGGGGATGGATTCCATGGCTGTCAACTGCATCCTAAAAAATGGAGATGGAGGATCTTCCTGGACTCAACACAAGGCTGTATCTCATTCCAGGATATGGGGCAGCAAGGTTTAGGCATGAGCTCTGTCTTTGGGATCTACAGGTAAGCATTAAGAGTCCCAGTTCTAGTGCCCACTGGTCCCTGCAAGTCAAGTTGCTCTTCTGTGAGGAGAAACACACCCCCTATCTACCTCACAGAGTCATGGATGAGGGATTTGGGGATAAACTGCGGAGGGCTGTGTGTACATGGGGAGGGGTGTGTGATTACCGTCACGTGGTGGAATAGGTGAGCTCTGGAGTCAAACTGTCTAGGTTCAAATGCTGGTTCCACTACTACTGTGTGACTGTAGACAAGTGACTTAACCTTGCTGTACCTCAGTTTCTCATCTGTGCAATAGGGATAATAATAGTCTCTAATTTGTAGGGTAGTTGTGAGGATGAAAAGGCTTAATTCATGTAAAATGCTAAACACTATGTCTGGTGCGTAGTGTTTATGAAATAATAATGATGATGGTGGTGGTGGTGATGGTGGGCTGGTGGTGATGCTGATGTTGATACGAAGAGAGTATGTAGATATAGACTCTGATGTCTTTGTTAATGGTGAAGGGCACTTAACAATTCCAAATCTCCTTTCAGCATCTTTGGCCTTCACCTGACTCTGCCTTTCTAATTGGGAATTGAATGTCAAGTCTTATCCCATAGTAACTGGCGTTGGGGAGGCAGTGCCAGGCAGGTCCCAGCCAGAGGAGATGTGAGGAGGACCATGCCTTGGGGTCTGTTTTCCCTGGATTCTCTGCTGGGTCAGTGGCTGGTACTGAGCTTGTGACCTGCGCTAGGAGCCTCAGAGAGGTTACTCTGTCTTTCAGAACCAGCACAAAGCCTCCTGTGCAGGTACCAAGCTGAGAAAATCGGGGCGTCGAAGAGCCAAATTGGAAGAGCTTAGGCTTAATAGAGAATTCTTCTGCCTACTTGATAGTCAAGAGCTGATCTGGGCTGACATCTGGGGAGGGATTCAGAGTGCTTTTGATTATGAAGTGTTTTAAGTGGCGGAGGAAGAGCCCCTGAACTCCTCAAAACAAACCCTCTGCAGGATACACTCTTTTCCATGGGGGCTCATTTCCTGGCGGAATGCTTCCCAGTTCCATCTCTGGCCAGAGAGTGGCTGTCAGATTCCTGGGCTTGGGTGAAAAAAATAAGACAGCAGTCTTGGAGAAAGAAGGGACTGGTGGGGGTCTTGGAGGGAGGATGGAAGGACCCTTTTTTAGTTACAGAGACCACTGGACTATCCTATTCTTTTTAGAGGGGCTTCCTCTGGCCTGCTCCAGTCTGGGCAGGATTTCCTGGCATCTCATCATTTCCCTGGGTGGTGGAAGGCACCTGCCACTCCCTAAAAACAAAACAATGAACAGTCGTGAGAGCCACAGCTCACCTGCACCGAGGGCTTTGTAGGGGCTAAACACTGTGTCCCAAGCTCCACCAACATTATCACTTCATTGACATATGGTTCATTTGCCAGCCTCTTGCCTGTTTGGCTTGAATTGTAAGAAGGTATTAATTACCCTGGGGTGTGGAAGCCAGAACTCCGCACAAGCCAGAGGGGTAGTGTTGTCCAGGACTGGAATGCCCAGCCTGATAAATCCCTCTGCCCCCATCTTCCCTTCCTCTTGTGCCTGTAACTGTCCATCCTGACCTCTCCTTTTCATGGAGTCTCATTTGGCCCCAGTGTCTCTGCCTTCTGTGTCTCTCCCTGTCTGTGGGCTCTCTGCTCCATCTCTGTCCTGCCTTTGGTCATCAGATTTCTCCCCCTGCTGTCAGTTCCTCCCCTCTGGTTCTCTGTAGTGACAGGAGGCACTTGGTCTGCTGAGATCAGCAAACGCCTCATGCTCTGTCCACAAAACACCAAGTGTGGTTCTTCTCTCCCCCCTTGGAGGCCTCCAATTGCCTCTCACGCCAGTTCCTGAGTCCTCAGCCCCATCCAGGTTTCCTGAGAAAGTTGGCGTTGTGGTGGTCCCAGCGGGTGGGTTGGGCAGTGGCTGGGCTGGATTCCTATGGGAAAGCAAGTGTGTGTGTTCTCAGCCTGTGGTGACACAGCCCCCACCTCATATGGGCCTTGCTGCCTACTCAGCCTCCGTGGCCACAGACCACCTGGCTCGCCCCACGTGGAGAGAAGTCAGGACCTGAGAGTGAGGGAAGGGCAGGCTGTGGTCCACGGAGGGGCACGGGAGTGAAAACCATGCATTTCCTCCTGGAATGTCCTTTCCTAGTCTCCCAGCTTAGCCCAGGACGAGGGAGGGGTGAGAATCAGTGCCTGGGCTTCCTCTGTGGGGCAGGGAGAGCGGGACTTGGCACTGATCACTGCCCTGGCTGTGTCCCCTGGCCATTTCCCTCGCCTCTTTGAGGCTCCTACCCTGAGCTGTAACAGTGGTGGGAAAAATACTGGAAATGTGAGTCTTGTTCTTTAGTGTGCTCTGAGAGTGCAGGCTGTGGCATTGGGTAGGTGTGCAAGAAGGGGCAGCCTTCCATTTATTATCTTGCTTTGCTCCTTTCTTCCTTCCCATCAAATTATTATCATTAAGAAGCTCCTGGGTCCCAGGCCTCCCTTCCAACACACACAACACACTGGAACTATGCCTCATGAATAAGACACATCCCGGCCTTCCAGGAGGTCTTGGTTAATATAAATGCAATGACAACATTGACAACAAAAATTATAAAACAATGCCTTACAACCGTGAGAGCTTGTCAGAAATGTAGAATCTCAGGCCTCATGGCAGACTTACTGAATGAGAATCTGCATTTATATAAGATCCAGGTCTTGATATCTGGTTCTGGTTCTAGCTTCAACTTGGCTTTACTACTTACCAGCTGGATGATTCGGAGCAAGCTTCTCTGAGTCTCAATTTCCTAGTCTGTAAAATGAGGAGGATTATAAAAATGTATGCCCTGTAGTCATTGTGAAAATTACATAAGACAGTGTGTCCTGAACAGAAGCTGCGAACCCCAGGAAACAGCCAGTCAGTGTGAATGTGACCAGGTTGTAGCTGCCAGTGGTCTCTGCAGCCCTCTGGCCTTAGAGATTTCGACTGATCTTTAAGGACTGAGTCTCTCACTCACATATGGCAAGTAGTCCCAGAAGGGGTGAGGTTCACGGGCTCTAGAGCCAGTTTTCCTGGATTCAAATCCAGTGTTTGCTTTTTGCTAACAAGGTGACCTTAGGCAGGTCACTCTCCTGAGCCTTTGTTTGCTTACCTGTAAAATGGGGCTGTTGTGGGCTTTGCCTGAGCTAATACTGGCACTGAGAACTCATACCTAGTGAGTGCTGGCAACAGGTTCCTTACAATCCTTGCTTCTCTTAATCACCTCTGACTCCTGTTTTCTGATTTTTCTGATTTCTCACCTTTATTCCTCCTCCCTTTGTCCTGGCCAATCCCTGTCCCTGTTGTCCCCAAAGCAGAAGTTGATCAATGTCCACATATGCCAGGGATGGTCGTGGCTTATGTGTGTTGTCCCATTGTGTTGTGTCCCCCTCACTCTCTGAAGTGTCCCAGTTAGGTCACACAATGAAAGCCCCCCCGCCCAGTGAAGGGCAGTTGTGTTGACACAATTTTTAAAAAAAGCTTTATCGAGGCACAATGAACTTACAACAAATTGTACATATTTAAAATGTATATTTTGAAAAGTTTTGACAGACATTCACTTGTGAAACTATCACCACAATCAAGATAATGAACATGTCTATCACCTCTCAAATTTGAGAGGACTTTAAACAGAGACCCAGGTAATCCAAGGCCTTCCCCGCCTGGGGAATTCTGAACTGCATGCTCTCCTCATCCTTCCTTCTCTTATCCCTCTTGGCCATCTCATTCTCCTTCTCCCACCAGCTGAAAATTCTCATGAAGCTCTTCCTTTCTTTCCCAGTCAGTCGTTCTCAAATCTCTGTGTCCATCACAGTGATCAGCACTGTTTGTCAAACATGCAGATTACTGGACCCCACCTTGCAGAATCAGACTCTCTGGGAGTGAGTCTGTGAAACTTCATTTCTCACAAACATCTCAAGTGACTGATGTATGTATGTATGTATGTATTTGAGATGGAGTCTTGCTCTGTTGTCCAGGCTGGAGTACAGTGGTATGATCTCGGCTCACTGCAACCTCTGCCTCCCAGGTTCAAGTGATTCTCTTGCCTCAGTTTCCTGAGTAGCTGTGACTACAGGTGCATGCCACCATGTCCGGCTAACTTTTGTAATTTTAGTAGAGACGGGATTTCATCATATTGGCCAGGCTGATCTCAAACTCTTCACTTCAGGAGATCCACCCACATTAGCCTCCCAAAGTGCTGGGATTACAGGCTTGAGCCACGATGCCCGGCACCTTTTATTTAAAATAACCTAAATAGTGATGGATTGATAGGTGCAGCAAACGGCCATGGCGCTTGTTTATCTATGTGACAAGCCTGCACATCCTGCACAGGTACCCCAGAACTTAAAATAAATAAAAAAAAACCCTAAATAATTCATCAGAGTATTGTGCTAAATGAAGAAAAGTTTTCTCCTTAGTGGAATGTATCAGTTACCTTGTGCTACAGAACAAATCACCTAAACCGAGTGGCTAAAAGCAGCAGTGATTGATTATTTATCACAATTCTGTGGGTTAACTGGGCTCAGCTGGGCAATTCTCCTTCTCTGGTAGGTGTAGACTGGATTCAGCATGGAGCTTAGTTGGGGATGGAATGTTGAAGATGGCCCCTCATTCTCCATGGCTTCTCTCCACAAGGTCTCCCATTATCCAGGCATCCAGCCCAAGTTCTTTGCAGTATAGCATCTGGCTTACCAGGGAGCAAAGGCCAAAGCAAAGGCTAACCTGGGGTGGGAACATGGTCACTTTCACTTCATTATGTTGATCAGAACAAGTCCCAAGACCAGCCCAGAGTCAAGGGGAGGGGAAATAGGCATGCTTTCTTGATGGGAGGTGCAGCAGGTGTGTGGAGGGATGGAATTGTTGGCAGACACACTGCCACAGAGGAATTCTGTTACCAGCTTTTGAGCTAGTTTTCCCCTTCACTAGAGTAACTGTTATCAGTATTATGCGTAGTAGTGTCTGGGCTGTAGAGAAGGGACGATAAAAGAAGGCAGGCTTTGCTACTTCTGTCTAGGGAAGGAGAGGATGGCTCCACTGCATGGGTTAAATGAGAAGTGATTGTGGGTGAAAAGTGAGAACAGAATCCATCCAGGAAGAGGGACTGGCAAGAGCAAAGGCCTGGGGACCTGAGATTATCCCCATGTAAGACAGCAGGGAATAAAAAAGGCCACTCAAGGAGGCCTTCCAGTCTTTCTGGTGTCTGCAGGCCTGAGGGTCCAAGGATGATTAGGGTGGAGGGGGTCTGCAGGGGCGTGCCAGCACTGCCCCCCATCACTGTACCTCAGCACAGACAGAGAGAGAGAAGCCTGAGGTTCCCACCAGGGGAATCCAAAGGGCGGGGGTCTCAAGCATGGGAGGGTGGGACCAACTGGTTTCTGGGGAGCATGTCTAAGTCATCACTCTTGAACTGTTCAGAGCAAGGCAGCTTCATTTTCAACAGCATTCTTCCCACTTTCATTTGTGAGACCAATTACAGAGCATTGTGCACCACAATTACTGCTGTTAAAACCTCTCAGTTCCGTTTGGTGAATTTTAGTAGTAATTGAACAGAGGAAGCCATCACACAGGAGATTGAATCTGCCCAAGCACTGAACTGTGAATTCCAGTCCTCCCAAAGTGGTAACATGGGGCCCAGGTGGAGGCTGCCTGCTTCCCTCCCATGGGGATCTTGCCCTGGCCCATGTGAGTGACCAGCTATACATGGAAGGGTGATGGGAAGCACCTCCAGCCAGGGACAGCTGTGCAGTACAAGATTTTAGGGCCTAGGATAGGGATGGGGCTTGGGTGACAATTTCAAGGCTTGGGAACCTGAAAGTTCTGATGTTTCAGAGTTGGGAGTAGGACTAGATTCACACTCCCAATTCATAGTATAAATTCATGATTCATAATAAATGCTTCTTCGTTTATTATTTATGGAACAAGTACTTCTGTAGCATTTACCATGCACTGGCCACTCTTCTAAGTGCATTGCAAATATTAGCTTCTTTAATCCTCACAGCAATGCCACAGTTAGTCATCTTGTGATTGTTCCCATTTGATGGATGAGGAAACTGAGGCTCTGAGGGGTTAATTAAATTGCTTGAGGTCACACAGCCAATAAATAGCAGGGCAATTTGACTCCAGAGTTCTGCTTCTTGTGTTCTTTTTCTCTCGTGGCTTCCTTCCTTGATGTTTAGGGAAGGCTTATAAGAACTCCTAAGTATGTCAGAGGAGCTGAGTGAAGGTATCTGGTGACCCCTAGGCTGTGGTGACCAAGGAGAGGGGTAACAGAGCTTGGAAACCTGCTTGATATAGAAGCAGGAATTCAAGTGAAATCCTTGAGGAAGAGAGACTTAGGGGACAAAGTTAGAATGGGGCGGTCTAGGAGCCACTTCTCACCCAGAGGCTCTGTGCCCAGATCCCAACCACAAAGTTCAGGTTTTGTTTTAGCAGAAAAGGTCATATTCCCTGATCTGTGTGATATCTGTTTATTTCAAGCCTCCAGCTGTATGCTGGGCCCCAGAGTGAGGATAAAGGATGGTAATCATCTCTGTCCACTGCTTCTGATTCCTTTTTAGATTTAAAGCCAGATACCAACTCTGTGCCTTGAACATGTACAGATGAGAAAACTGAGGCTCAGCAAACAAATGCCATTTACCCAAAGTCCTGTGGCCAATGTATGGGAGGGTCAGCCTTCAAACTCAGTTCTGTCTGAGTCTCAAATCCTTGTTCTTGTCCATTGCACCCAACTGCCTGCTTCATCAGGACAGAAACAAACCACTCACACAACCACTGGGGATGAACCCAAAGACACCATCTGTGAGAGCCTCACTAGCCTGCTGTAGGAACTGTCTGTCTGCTGCCCCTACTCTGCTAGGAACTCTGTGTGAATCTGGACTTGGTCTGAATTATCTTTAAATCCACCCCAGGGCTTGGTGGATCAGTTAAACATAGACGGGGCCATACTGGAATCTGAAAACCATGGCTGGAGAAAAGTCCTTTCCTTGAACTTGGGAGTTTCTGCTTAAATCCTTCCTGGGCTGGGCTGGTTTCACCTCCCATACTCCACTCTGGGGAGCACTTCTGAGGTCAGATTTGGCTGAAAAGGAACAGGGAGCTCTTTTCAGGAAGCGTCAGGAAAGCAATTGGGTTTGGTTGGGTTTGGTCTTTCCTACTACATAAAGACAGTAATCTCACCTATTTCCTGTAACTAGCAGGCCAGCCTCAGGTGGGGAGCTCTGCTTGGAGCTTACTTCTGTAATAGTTGGCAGGGACTGGGCTAGGGTCAATGGCTTAGGGCAAGGCTGTCTCTCAGGGCAGGTAAAGTGCCAAATCTCTGGAGTCTAACTTGGGAGGGTTAAGAAACAAAAAGTTCCCCTATATCTTCAGATCAGTGGCTCTCAAACTTTAATGGCATCAGAGTCACCTGGAAGGCTTTAAAACAGAGATTGCAGCCTCCTGTGGTGGCTCACGCCTGTAATCCCAGCACTTTGGGAGGCTGAGGCGGGTAGATCACCTGAGGTCAGGAGTTCAAGACCAGCCTGGCCAATATGTGTAGACACAGGAATGGATAGAGCAGAAAATAATGGGTTTTCTCCTATATGGTGGCTTGTTTCTCCACTAAAAATACAAAAACTAGCCTGGCATGTTGGCAGGTGCCTGCAATCCCAGCTACTCAGGAGGCTGAGGCAGGAAAATCACTTGAACCTGGATGACGCAGGTTGCAGTGAGCCGAGATTGCACCACTGCACTCCAGCCTGGGTGACAGAGTGAGACTCTGTCTCAAAAACAAAACAAAACATAAAACCCCAAAAAACCCCACAGAGATTACAAGGCCCCAGCTTCAGAAATTCTCATTCAGTAAGTCTGGATGGGGCCTGATAACTTGCATTCTAATAGGGCCCTAGGTTATGCTGATGCAGCTGGTCCGGGGATCAGACTTTGAGAATGATTACATTGGATATTTTTCTCTTGACTCCTCCCTTGTGGGGTGTGTCCCAGCAGGCACTGGGCTATGTTCGTACCATACCACATGCTCCAGCTTGCTGCTGGTGCCATGTAGGGTGACAGCCAGGGCCAGGGAGGAGCAGGTAGGAGCACCAAGCTGATGAGGACTTTGTAGAAAGAAACCAGGGAAAAGCTACAGGTGATTCTTGGAGGCAGCCATGATGCTTATCACCAAGCAGTGACCAAATCGGAGACAAAGACCCCACTGGGGTCTCTTTGGATGCAAAGCTGGAAGGCTGTGGGGAGCAGTGGCATGAGTGCATACTTTGAAGGCTCTGCCACTTTTTGGCTGTGTGTATGTGCTTTGAATAAATTCCTTCTCTCTCTGCCTCAGTTTCTTCATCATTCAAGTGGGGTGAATACTACTTTCTATGACTGTTGCCAGGATGTAATTGAGATTACAAATGAGAGTGCTGTTGGTCCAATGCCTGTCATTAAACACAGGGTCCCTCCAATTTCCTTCTCCATCCTAGAGAGGTCCTTATACTGGGTTAGCATGGCTCCCTTCTCTCTCTCAGTTTCCACCTGTCCTCTCCAGCCACTGGACCATCAGCCTACATTATCATAAAAAAGAGCAAGATTTTAATTTGTAGAATGTTTCTTTTTTTCTTTTTCTTTTCTTTTCTTTCTTTTTTTTTTAAAGAAAAGCCTAATTAGGAAGCCCGTTAAATGCCTGCAATTCCAATATAATTCTATTAAATTCTCCCTGTAAAGTTAATGTTACAGACTTTTTAACAGATGTTTTAATTAGGCATTGTTATTAAAGAGAATACTGTAGAAATTAAAACCAGACCCTAAATGGGGGAAGAAAGGCAGTTTTCTTGTGCTGGGTAAATGGTGGCAGCCGCCCAGCAAAGAGCTGTTGGCAGCGGGTCATGAAAAACATGCACAAAAGGAGAGGGAACACTTGGCGCAATCCGCATGGCTCAGCAACAGGGAAAGATGCCCGCGCCTGGTCTGCTCAGCCAGCACAACCTCGAGCCCAGTCAGCTTGGGAAACAGGGAGAGAAGCCAGGAAGGGTAGAAACCCCCTGGCTCAGCTTGACAGGTTTTGGGGTCTGTTCCTATTGTGGACCGTGTCCATTTAATCCTTGCCTCATGGACCTCGAGGTCCATGCCCTCTGACCTTCATGGCAGCCCACGAGGCAGGGATTACTCTTACCCATTTTACAGATGAGGAAACTGAGGCTCAGAGGTATCTGATCATCTTCCCAGGTAGATACCAGAATGGACAGAGCTAGAAGTTGAATATGGGTTTTCTGTTATATGGTGCTGGCTTGTTTCTCCAACAGTGATACAATTTAGTGCGTGTGTGTGTGTGTGTGTGTGTGTGTGTGTAGCTTGAGCTTTGGAGAGAGAAATACATAGTTTAAGTCTGGGTTTTCTTTTCACTGGCTGTGTGTTTTTAGACTATTTGCTTAATCTCTCTGAGCCTTAGTTTCTTCATCTGTAAAATGGGAAAAATAATAGGCCCTATTAATTCATGGATTCAAATGGAACATTGCATCTAAGGGGACCAAGCACAGGAGCTGGCAGGTGGCAAGTACTCACGGAATGCTCATACATACGACGAGAGCTTCAGCCAGCAAGGGGCAGAGCTAGAGCTCCAATCCAGATGTCTGGTCCAGAGTCTGCCATTTCTGTGGCACCATATTGGATGGTCCAGCCAGCCACCACTATGGGCTAAAATACCTGATTGTTGTTTGAGAATCAGCTGATGGTCGCTGTCTAGAATTCTCAAGACCAACAGTGGTTTCTGCATTCATTGCCATTGGCTATGCCCTGCTGTCTGGAAAGCAACCTCACCTTTGATGCCAGCCAAGTGAGGGGTCGCCCAACGTGTGGATGGCTCAGGTAAGCCATCCTGCCACTAGGGATGGGAGTCACTGGTTGTCATGGAGACCCTGAGTGAGACATCCAGCTCCTTGTGACATGGGCCACTCAACTCCAGATGGCTCCTCTAAGAAGGCAGGAGGAAGGGGTGAGGTTGGAGAGACTTGGGTTCGAATCCTGCCTTCTTTGATAGCAACAATGAAGCCACTGGCTGCTGTCGTGGGCCTCCGCTCCTAAGTCTTCGTTTTGCTGTCTCCTTCTCTTGGGCACTGGGCCAAGGGCCTGGGTGAGGGTGAGTGCTCCCAGGAGGCACCAAGGTGACTGAAACACCCTCTGGTGCCTCTGGTGACATGCTCAGATTTGCCTTTTCCAGGGGCTAATTTTCCCATCCGTTCTCCAAGACTGTCAGCCTGGGATTATTCAAATGATGTTTATTTCGGTCCTGTGACCCAGATAGATCTGCCACGAGTACTTTTGTGAGAGCTGGGAAGGAAGAAATGACTGAAAGCGGGGCCACTGTGTGACCCCGTCCCAAAAAGCTCTGCAGATTCCTGCTTGTGCCCACTGGAGCTGCCACCCATTTCCCTCCCCTCTTGCTGCTTATGTTACCACCATGCGAGCCATCCTTCCAGGCCATGGGGAGGCCAGGGGTACCTCTTGCTCAGGATGGCCTTTCTTGGGGCTGTTACTATGAGATCCCTGAGGTACTAAGCAATGTGCTACCTGACACTCAATAGGTTCCCCATAGTTGCTAGATGCTGAGGGACAACTTCATCCCCTAACCCAGGGCTCCTAGGCCTTTTGTTTCAAGGACGTAGAAAGGGTTTTCTCAGCTATCCCCCTTTATAGGCAGAAAGCCTGTCCCTGAATTCCAATCTCACCTCTCACTAACTGGGTGAGCTTGAGCAAGTGGCTCAGCCTCTCTGAACCTGAATTTTCTCATCTGTAAAGTGGGGAAGGTAATAGTGTCTGGGCCCTGGGATACTGATGAAGATGAAATAGGGCAACGTTCCTGAAAGCATCAAGTGCATAGAGGCTGGTTATAGTAGGGGTATGCAGAGCAGTTATTGTATGTGTGCACACAGAATAAATAGGAAATGCACATCATGGCCCCCAAAATTGGTCCTGTGAGTTACCTCTAGAGGATGGGTCTGAAGGTTGCTTCTTTTTTCTCCAGTTTAGGTGGTTTTAAAACCATAGCCCTGTATTATTTTTTTAATTAAAAGAAAACAGCAGGAAAATAAGCAATGCAGAAACTGCTAGTGGTTTTGAGAACTCCGGTGAGGGGAACCGGCGAATTCTCAGAAAATGGTCAGGTCATTTAGCCCATGGGGTGGGCTGGCTGGGCCATCTCTCCAGTTGGGACAATTGACCCGGCTTTGGGCCCTGAGCAACAGAGTTTGCAGCCTGGCTCTGTGATTTATCAACCATATGACTTTAGGTGAGGTTTCTGAGCCTCAGTTTCCTTGTATGTAAAATGGGAAGAACAGAAGCTACTGGTAGGGCTGTTTTTGGGGGAACGGAGAGGGGTCATGAGGCATCAGGGCAAGGATATATATGCCAGAGCAGTAGCAATTCTGATGACCCTTGGGTTTTCCCATTGCTGCTCCTCCCCCAGGAAGCTGGCATAGCATGCCTCACCCCCGAGGTCAGGTGAGGGCGTGGAAGAATAACTCTGGACCGCTGAATCTGATCGATATTGTCCAGCCTTCCTCTTATGTGACATCAGCAGCATCTGCACTGCCAACCCCTCGGCTTCTGAGACTCCCCCTCTTCTTCCCTTAACATTTCCGAAGTCTCCATGTGAGAAGGGAAGGAAGTCGGGGCTAGGCCAGCCTATGTGGGTCCCACGTAGCTGGGTTGGAAGTGTGGGAACTTTCCTCACTGTGAGAACCTGCAAGTGTAAGTCATCTGGAACAATCTGCATGTCCATCAGAAAGGATCTGGTTGACTATGCCGCACATCCATCTCCAGAACCCCACAAACCTGTTACAAGTGTAAGTCATCTGGAACAATCTGCATGTCCATCAGAAAGGATCTGGTTGACTATGCCGCACATCCGTCTCCAGAACCCCACAAACCTGTTACAAGTGTAAGTCATCTGGAACAATCTGCATGTCCATCAGAAAGGATCTGGTTGACTATGCCGCACATCCATCTCCAGAACCCCACAAACCTGTTACAAGTGTAAGTCATCTGGAACAATCTGCATGTCCATCAGAAAGGATCTGGTTGACTATGCCGCACATCCATCTCCAGAACCCCACAAACCTGTTACAAGTGTAAGTCATCTGGAACAATCTGCATGCCCATCAGAAAGGATCTGGTTGACTATGCTGCACATCCGTCTCCAGAACCCCACAAACCTGTTACAAGTGTAAGTCATCTGGAACAATCTGCATGTCCATCAGAAAGGATCTGGTTGACTATGCCGCACATCCGTCTCCAGAACCCCACAAACCTGTTACAAGTGTAAGTCATCTGGAACAATCTGCATGTCCATCAGAAAGGATCTGGTTGACTATGCCGCACATCCATCTCCAGAACCCCACAAACCTGTTACAAGTGTAAGTCATCTGGAACAATCTGCATGTCCATCAGAAAGGATCTGGTTGACTATGCCGCACATCCATCTCCAGAACCCCACAAACCTGTTACAAGTGTAAGTCATCTGGAACAATCTGCATGTCCATCAGAAAGGATCTGGTTGACTATGCCGCACATCCATCTCCAGAACCCCACAAACCTGTTACAAGTGTAAGTCATCTGGAACAATCTGCATGTCCATCAAAAAGGATCTGGTTGACTATGCCGCACATCCATCTCCAGAACCCCACAAACCTGTTACAAGTGTAAGTCATCTGGAACAATCTGCATGTCCATCAAAAAGGATCTGGTTGACTATGCCACACATCCATCTCCAGAACCCCACAAACCTGTTACAAGTGTAAGTCATCTGGAACAATCTGCATGCCCATCAGAAAGGATCTGGTTGACTATGTCGCACATCCATCTCCAGAACCCCACAAACCTGTTACAAGTTGGACCATGTCTTCAAGGCAGGTGAAATATTTCACATCAGATTAAGTGGAAAATAAACAATTAGAAAATAGCATTTATAGTGTAATCTCATTTTAAAAATGTAAGATAAAGCCATCCTTGGAGAAACAGAGATTAAGAGCTTTTCTTCTGTAATCTGTATTGCAAACTTGCATTAATGACATCAAGAACTACAATAACAACAATAACAAAGTTTTAAAAAAATATGAAAAGCAGCTTTATTCATAGTTAGCAAAACTTGGAAGCAAACTTCAGTAGGTGAAGGGATAAACGATGGTATATCCAGACAATGGAATATTATATAGTCATGAAAAGAAATGAGCTATGGAACCATTAAGACATAGAGGAATCTTAAATGTGTATTACTAAGTGAAATAAGTCAATTGGAAAAGGCTACACATGATGTGATTCCAACTCTGGGACATTCTGGAAAAGGGAAAACAATGAAGACAATAAAAAGATGAGTGGTTGCCAGGGTTAGGGGAGGAAGGGATGAATAGGCAGAGCACAGAGGCCTTTTAGGGCAGTGAAAGCACTCTGTGTGATACTATAATGGTGGATACAGATAATTTTTCCAAATATACAGAATGTGCAACACCCAGAGAGAATATCATGTAAACTATGGACTCCGGGTGATACTGATGTGCCAATGTAGCTTCATCAGTTGTAGCAAATGTACCACTGTGCTGCAGGATGTCAGTAGTTCAGGCTGGGCTTGTTAAGGGGTGGCAGATACAGGGAAACTCTGTATTTCCTGTTCAGATTATTAAAATATGAATGGACCTTGCTCAATCAAGTGCTGAGAGGGATGAGTCAGGGTGCCTGGGAGGCTGGCCTGGTTGGGGGACTCCAGAGAGCATCAGGAGCCAAGAACTGGACCTGAATGATGAGCCTTAGAGGTAGAAGGCTGAGTATTCTTCCCTTCCTTGCCAGGTCCATTGCTTGTAGCCCTTTGTGTAGGACAGATGCCATTAAAGACTGAACTTGAATCCCAACTCCATCATCTCTGCTGTGTGACTCTGAACAAGGGGCCTCATCTCTCTGAGCCTTAAAGTCTCAACCTTGATGTGAGTTATGTGAGGTCTTATATGTGAAATGCCCTGGATAGTTCTTGGTTCAGAGTGGGAGCCAAGGTCTGGGCAGGGCTGTGTGACCTCACCAGTATGGGGAAGATGGGCAGCCTCTTCCTGGCCTGACAGCCCTGGAGTCCCTGAAAGGTTCTCCAAATGCTCTGCTTCCAGGCCCTTCTGTTTGATGGGTATGTGTCACACTCAGCTCTGCCTGTCATCCTGTTGACAGAAGCTTCAAAGAAGTCTCTTTCAAGTTATACAGTACCTTAAGAGAGATGCCAAAATAGTTTATTTGGCATGGAGGCCCACTGTTCCATAGAGGGGCACAATGAGACATTTCTGAGCAGCAAGGTGGTTCTGTGCTGAGAATTAGGTGTTGTTTTCTCTTTTTGATTCATCCTCTTCTCCCAGATGGGGCTTCTTTTCCTTGACACCAAGACCCATTTTCCTGCCCTCGGTGATGTCCTAATCCAAAGGAACACAGCTTTACTAGTCTTTCAGGCTATGCATGAGTCCAGGGTCATAATGGCCTTAGCTGAGCCCCAGAAAGATGCAGGGAATGCTGCCCATGCCTTGCATTTGAACTAACAGAGAAGCCAAAGCACAAACCCCTTGCTTGTGTCAGGTCCAAGAGGGGCATGCTGGCCTCGTGCACATTGAGTCCAAGGGGAGCTGGTGAAAGTTGCAGATCCAGGGGCCTCACCCTCCAATTCTGGGTGTCTGGGATTCTGCTTCTTAAACCAGATTTTCAAGTGATTCTGTTGCAAATATCTCCATGCCATTCTTCGAGTGACACTAATATGGTGGATACTGCAAGGGCTTAGACCTAGGCAGACTTGGACCTAAATTTTGTATCAGCTGTGTGACCTCAGTTGTATTTATTCACCTTTCTGAGCTCCACTTTATTCATCTGTAAAATGCCCTTGTTTGAAAATAACATGACAAAGTATTTTTTATGTTTAGGCATAATGCTAAACCCTTTGTATCCTTTCATTTGATCTCTATGGTAGTCCTCAAGTAGGAACTATTATTTTCCAACTTTGGAAGCCTCACTCAAGACCACCCACTTCCCCTTGTTTTTAACTGTGAGTCTCAGTGGAGTTAGGTATCTGCACAGTACTTATCACAGTGCCGGGCTTACAGCAGGTGCTTAATTAAGTATTTGCTGCCCTCACTCCCAGCCAATTGCCCCAGCATTGGATGGGTTAGGAGTTTTCAGGGATCTAACATGGGAATGGGGCTTGCAGGGCCTGGAGGGGCTCAGAGTCCAGGGGCCAGCATCAATCCACCAGTGAGAATTCATCAAGGCTATTAAGTCCTGGTGGAGGTGACGCCAGCAAGGAAGCAAGACTTGCATCCTGTGATTGCTTTGTTGAGATAATTTTCCCAGCGAATCAAGAGAGAGGGGAGGAGTCTTCCAGATGGGAAGCCCTACAGGGGAAGGCTCAGCAGGGAACTGAGGACAACTGCACTAGATTGGGGAAATCTCAGGATCTGCAATTCTTTTGGACTTTTCAGAAGTCATCCCCTCTCCTTGCTCATCCCTGCTTAGTCCAGTTAAGCCTCTTTTAGGGAAATACTGCATTCATATTATTGATAAATGAAGATGGATTTATTGACACAACATAAAGCCAACTCACTTTATCAGCAATAAAGCATATCATACTGAAAAGGGTGAAGAGAAAAATTAATAAGTGAAGTTTGTTGTTTTACTGTACTGTTTTACAGCAAGTTATGTTTACACTTTCTCACCCAAACCTTTCCCCTCTGAGTTTTAAATACTCTACCCAAATCCCTTGGGCCATCCTATGTTAAATATCCTCTGTGATTCTGTAAAGAACTTCAAGGTCAAAAGGCAAGTGTTGGCTTTTCTTTGAGCTGGTGATACAGTCTTTCATTCATCCAGCAAGCATTTGTTGAATGTTTACCGTGAGTGAGGCAATGTTTTGGGTATGGAGGATACATCAGAGAATAAAATAGGCCAAAGTCCCTGCTCTCATGGAGCTTACATTCTATTGGAGGAAGACAGAAAACAAAAACAACAAAACAATAACAAAAAAATCCCGACCAGAACAAACGTTAGGAGAAACTGGGTGAAACATATATCGAAAGTCTTTGTACTGTCTTTGTTGCTTCTCTGTAAATCTAAAATTAAAACTCAAAAACCTAAACAAATTTTGCATGGGTGTGTGTATTTGATGATAAATGCAATGAAGAAAAGTAAGTTGGAAAAGGAAATTTGGGAATGCTCTGGGCAAGAGGAGGAGCTGTAGTTTTTAAAAGTCTGGTCTTTTTGAAAACGTGACATTTGAGCAAAGATTTGAAGGAGGAAAAAGAAGCAGCCACGGGGCTATCTGGGGAAAGAATCGTAGAGGAAATGGTAAGTGCAGAGTATCAGTAATCCCCAGCCCCATAAAGAGACTCCAATGACCCTGGTATTCATGTTCTTGTGTAGTCCCCTCCTGACTGAATAGGGCTGCCCTGTGTATCTGATAGGATATTATGAAGATGTGGCTTCCATGGCTGGGTCAGAAAAGAAACAACAGCTTCAGCCTTTCTGTCTCTTGGATCACCCATCCTGTGGGAAGCCAGCTGCTGCCCCGTGAGGGCACTCAAGCAATCCTATGGAGAAGTCCACATGGGAAGGAACTGAAGCCTCCTGCCAACAGCCAGCAATAACTTCTGAGGTTTGTGAGTGAGGCACCTTGGAAGCAGAGCCCCCAATTCTGATGACTATAGCTGCACTGACATTTTGGGTATAATCTTAGGAGCGTCCTGGGACCAGAATCACCTAGCTATGCCATTCCCAGGGTCCTGACCCACAGGAACTCTGAAACTTTTTTTTTTGAGTTTATTGTTTTAAGAAGCTACAATTTGGGGTTATGTGTTACATAGCAATAAATAACCAATATAGGTGTTGAGGTGAGAGCATGCCTGGTTGCTTGAGGAGCAGCAAGGAGGCAATGTAGTTGGAGTGGAGGTGCAAGGGTGAGAACAGGAAGATCTGAGGGCAGAGAGTGTGAGTCAATTTCCTCCTGAAGCAAAGGCTTCCTCTCTTTCGGTATTATTATTTTTTCAGCAATTGGCTCTCCTGCGTGTTTCTCAGGCCTGGACCTTGGGAACCGGTTTGCAATGCTCATTTTCTTCGCTGCTGTCATTTTCTGAGGTGGGTTTAAATCTCTTCTTCCCAGGAAGTCTGTGGTGGTGTTATCCTTCCTGAAGTGGTTTCAGTGATACCTCATGCTGAAACTGGGCCAATGTCTCTTTGTGCCTCTTTTTTATAAAGATCAGATCTGTTTTGGTAGAGAACCAACATAGATTGGAACAAAAAGGAGAGGAAAAGAATTTGATTAATTGGAAACAAATGGTTGTTCAGAGATGAATTCATAGAGGAGGTAAGGTTTGAGGGAGGCTGAGAAGTGGTTACAGGCAGTCGAGCAAAGGTGGCGGGTAAGGAAACTATTATAGAGAAGAGGGTAGGAGAAGGATCAGTACTTTCTGAGAATTCAACGTCGTTGGTTTGGAGATTGGGAAGAGGGTATGGGGACAGGGGAGTGGAGGGAGGAGAGAAGATGCAGGGGCTGGAAAAGGAGTTGTGGGTGCAGGACTCTGAGCCTAAATTGCACCATGTAGGCCAGAGGGTCTCCCGCTGGGGAACTTCTGATCCTTCAGGGATGGGCTGTCAAATGCTGGCCCACCTGAGTTCTACTTAGGGTTGTTTTGATTGTAAGGGTCAGAAAATCCATTTCAAGTTGGAGTTAGGAAAAAAGAGAATGTATTGATTTATGTAAGTGAAAAGACCATGGCTTGACGTAATTAGGGCTTGATTTCTCTCTCTCTTTCGGTCTTGTCTCCTGCCATTTTGACACCATTCTCCCTTACGCTCTCCTCTTGTGTCTGCAACATGGTTTTCAGCACTTTTTCTAGGGTTCAATACAGAAGCAAAGAGTAATTGTGTTTCCCACAGCCTGCCTGGACAAAGTCTCGCTATTTACCATGATTGATGATTCAACTGGTTGTAGGGCATGTGCTCCCTCCCAGACCAGTCCTGCTACCATGGGTAGAACTTTGATTGGCAAGCTTGTGCCATGTGCCAGCCCCGTTGGAACCCAGAGACTGAGAATAGGGGTTGGGTGGCTGCCCAAATCAGTCTGATGCTACCAGTGGATGGGTAGGTATGTGACAAGATGCAAAGAGGTATGTTTAGTAGAACAGTCAAGAGTGTCATTTTATAAGCATATAGGAAACAAGACCAGGGCACCAGCTTTACGTAAATTGATATGTGGTACCTGTGGGTCACTGTTAAATAGTCAGCACAAGTATGTGCCTTTATAGAGTCTGTGAGATACTGTTACACTGTAGTCACGATTGCACCATCATTATTCTTGATTTGTTTCATGCCATTTTGAATCTTTTAACTCCTTTGAGTTAGGGTAATGCTAGCTGCTATAACAAAGTGTAAAATATTATTGGCTTCAAATAATTTTCCTTCAAGTCCAGATTGACAGTGCTGGCTTTCTGTTCCACAGAGCCATTCATGGATCAAGTCACCTTTCATTTTATGGCTCCGCCAAGTACTTATGTCTTAGAATTCTTTCTTCCAGCTAGCAGACAGGGAAACAGAAGGTGGGGTGAGGGCACCTGCTTCTTAAACACCTCTACTTGGAAGGGGAGGCATATCCCTTTCATCCATGTTTCAGTGATAAGAAGTAATCATGTGATTTCATCTAGCGCAAGAGGGCCTAGAAAGTGTTATTCTGATTGGGCAACCATGATCTAACAACCTTGTACCATGGAATAGGAGCATGCATTTTTGGTGGGTAGCCAGCCAACTTTGCCACAGCCTCCAAGTATGTGGTCCCAAACTGTAGTTTTTTAAAGTTTCAGAAAAGAAGATATGGAGAATTACTGCCCAAGGTGACAGCAGGACCACTGAATGATTTTTAGGCAGAGGAGGGACACATCAGATCAACCTGTGCTCTGGGAACATTAAGGAGATGCTGGTAATGTAATGGGAAAAAAAGGGACTCAGGTCCCTGTTGTCCTTATTTCTGGCCCATTTTTGAGTAGAGCAGTACCCAAGGGTGCCTTGCACTTATATTCCTATCATGTACTGGGGTCTCACCATGTGCCTTTTTGAAACACCATCTATTGACTCCTTAGCAAAGCTGAGAGGCAGATACTATTATCTGGAATTTACAAATAAAAAAATTAAAGTTTAGGGAAGGGAAGTGACTTGCCCAAGGTATACTGGGCCTCAAGCAGGTTGTCACTGAAGCTGCTGATCTGTATTGGGAAATGTTTTTGGGGACTTGGTGGTGCCAACCATGCATTTGCCCTGTGGCATGGTGTCTTAGAGAGCAAAAGGGTCTGAATATCCAGTGGTGATAGGACCTGGCTGGCAGGTGGATTTGATAACCCTTTGCCTCTGCACCTTCACCAGGGGCAAAGCTTTAATTACTGTGCATCCCATTTAGTCACCTCCAAGTCCCTAACAAAGATGCTCTGTGAGTCCCCTCATCAGCTCTCAGAAATCTGCTCCATGGCTCCTGGCCCTGCTGAGGAGGGAGACCACAGACCTGCTCCCCAGTTTAGAGAAGCCAGTTCTGCTGACTGGGCAGATGGGGCCCACGCACCAGGACCTGGGGAGATTGAGAGGAGAAAGTGGCTGAGCGCAGCTCTGTGAGGCCTGGTGATTTATGAGGAGCAGCTTCTGCGGGCCATCTGGACCAGGAACTTCAGGAAGCACATCCTGTGTGGAGGCGCAGGCAGTGTGGGAGCTCTGCCAGGGAGGAGGAGGGCTGCAAGGGCGCGGGAGGAGGGAGGAGATGGGAGGCAGGAGTGGGGCAGAGGCAACGTGGAAAGAGCCCCGGCAGTGAAATCAGACAGATCCAGATGCTTCCGCTTGCAGAAACTCTGGGCAGGACCTTAATCCCTCAGGGCTTCAGTGTGATCAACTTTCAAATGGAATGACAACATACCCTCTGCACAGTGGAGAAGTTTAAATGGAGCATTGCTTTTATAAGTACACAGTCCAATGCCTTGAAGGAAGGAAGTTGATGTTATTGAGCATCTTCTATGTGCCAAGCATTCAGTTAGGTGCTGGGAATACAAAGGTTCTCGGAGTCCATGGTCTAGTTGGGGAGGCAGGCTATTTGGAACATGTGAGATATTTACAGTGAACTCTGGGAATACAGACGTGAGAACAACAAACTCTGCCTGGAGAGGTGATGTTTAAACTGGGCCTTAAAGCAGAAATTGGCGCTAAGTGGCCAGTGAAGATGTGGCAAAGGGAATAGACCAAGCAAAGGCATGCCACACCACCATCAAGTGTTGGTTCATTCATTTATAACTCCAGTCCTGATTGTTCCACTGAGCTCTGGACACATATATCCAACGGCCTACTTGACATTTCCATTTGGATTCAATGGGCCCTTCAAATTTAGCATGGCCAAAACAGAGATATTGTTCCTCCTGATTCCCCTCCCAACACACTTATCAATCTTCCTCCCAGGTCTTCATCTCTTGGTAAATGACAGCACTATCTGCTCAGTCGCATAAGCCAAAAATCCAGAAGACATTCATTTGTCTTTGATTTCTCCATTTCCCCCCTTACTGTATCCAGTGGTGCCAAATTGTACTGCTTCCTGTGTATGCTTCCTTCTGAAATTGCACAACAGTGTGGTCACATCCTAAAACTCAGCCTATGAGCAAGTCCTATCAGCTCTTGTCTCCCACATACATCTAGAATCCATTAGCTTCTCTTAATCTCCACTACTACCACCATAGTCAAACCCACGGTGAGGTCCAGCCCAGACAGCTGCAAAGGGCTTCAAGCTCATTTTCTTATTTCCACGGGTCTTGCACAATCCAGTCTCCTGGCTATTGCCAGAGTGATCTTTACAAAACAGCTATTAAATCACTCCTCTGCTGAAAACTTTTATCACACAGTTATTTTCACAGTAATTCTATGTAACCAGTCACCCCAAAATTCAGTGCTGTATAGCAGCAAGCATTTATTTCTTGTTCATGTGTCTGAGGGTTGGCTGAGGCTCAGCTGATCTAGGCTAGGTGGGGTTTGGCTCTGGCCTACAGGTTGGGTCCAGCTTAACGCTATATGTTTCCCATCCTCGTTGGATCAATGGGTACCCAAGGCATGCTCTTCTCCTTGTGAAAAAAGAGGAGCACTAGAGGGCAAGCCCATCTGTGCAAGAACATTTCAAGCCTCAGCTCCCAACACATCCACCACCATCCCGTTCCTCAAAGCAAGTCATGTGGCTGGATTCAAAGTCATAGAGAAAGGGAGTACACTTCATCACCATGAAGGCATAGCAAATGTGTGGATATGAAATTTATAACAGTGGGATAAAGAATTGGGACCAGGCTGGGTGTGGTGGCTCATCCCTGTAATCCCAGCACTTTGGGAGGCCAAGGAGGGAGAATCACTTGTGGCCAGGAGCTTGAGACCAGCACGGGCAACGTAGCAAGATTCTTGTTTCTAAAACTAACTAACTAACTAACTAACTAACTAACTAACTAACTAACTAACTAACTAACCAACCAACCCACCCACCCACCCACCCACCAACCAACCAACCAGGTATGGTGGTGCACATCTGTAGTCCTAGCTACAAGGGGAGGAAGGTTGAGGTGGGAGGATCACTTGAACCTGGGAGTTTGAGGGCACAGTGAGCTGTGATTGCATCACTGTACTCCAGTGATACCCTATTTCTTAAAAAAAAAAAAAAAAAGAATTGAGACCAATAATTCAGTCTTCAATAGATGCCTTTCATGGCTTTCTGTTTAATTTAGAATAAGGTCTAAACTCTTCCCACTGGAATCTGTCTCCTGATAAATCAACAACCTCAACTCCTTCCACTTTTCCCTTTCATGCCTGTTTCTCGAGCCACACTGTCTTCTTGGCTGTCCCTCAGACTTCCCAAATGCTTTTCCACCTCAGGATCTTTGCACTTGCCATTCTCTGTCAGCTCCCAGATCTTCACAGGATGAGCTCCTTCTTGCCCACAGATCTCAAGAAAATGTCACCTACACTCATGGAGCTTGTAGGAGCTGCAGATGCCTGGGCTTCACTCCTAAAGATTCTGAAATGGAAGGTCCAGGGGTGGGTTTCAGGAGCCTGTTTCTAACAAGATGTGCACAGTCAGTACCAATGCTAGTGTTCTATGGACACATTCTGAGAAACACTACGGTATAATGGAAGCACGTCCTAGGAGTATTGGGGAAGAAGTGGAGGGCCATAGTCTATTGCTGGGGGATGGGGAGGGGGAGGTCTGGGAAGGTTCCAGAAGAGGCAGTGGCTGAGCCAAGGCCTGAAGGATGTGGTGAAAGTCATAAGGCAAACAGAACTCTATGTCTTGGTGTTGCCCCATGACTCTGAGTGCCTCCTCAGAGGGCCAAGCTACTCTCCCTGGACTCCAGGCCCCAGTCAGCTCAGACCCTTCTGGCCCTGCCTCCATTTACATTATATATGACTGCCATGCAAGCTTCTTCAGACAACCAATTCCACAGGAAGTCTTAGAAAGCTTTTTCTCTCTAAATGATCTTTTTTAGTGTCTGTCACCCAGAGTTGTAGAGATTTTATATCATCTATGAAATCCTATTAAGATTTTATTTCCTTATTTTCCTTTTATGATGACTGGGGTTTCCTTCCTGAGAGGAGGTCTCAGGAAGTTGGCATGCCTTGGTGGAAGCCAGGCCTGGGAGCAGGTGGGTCACTGGGGCAGGCTTAGCATCTGAGGCAGCACAGGTATTCAGAGCTAGAAGCAATATTCAAAGTCCTGTGGTTCATTTTCTATCCAAGATACACACTCTAGAGCATCCTATGACTTGGGAAAGACAACCATGGGGCTGCAGAGTCAGGAGGCTCAGCCTAAGAGTCAGAAGATGTGTTTAAGACCTTGCACTTCTTGGAGGAATGGTAGGAGTTAGAAGGTGCAGTAAGCCAGGATCGTGCCAATGCACTTCAGCTGGGGTGACAGAGGGAGACTTTGTCTCTATTAAAAAAAAAAGTTCTCCAGGTGATTCTAATTTTTCACCAAGGTGAGACTCTCTTTTTAGGTATATTCACTAGTCATGGCCCCACCTCGAAGCTTACATTTTCTCACCTGTCTACAAGGATATCTTGAAAGCATCTGCTGAATGGATGCATGCTTCATTCCAGGTCCAAAATGTGGAACCCTAGGTTGAGGTTAAACTCAGGGCCATATTAACAAAAATCATCCAGGTTTTACTGGTTCTAGCTCCATTTATGGACCTCTGAAAGGTTCTCCCAATTTTGTGTGGAGCCTTTTATATGTTTAGGAATAAGTCTCATTCCCCACACAACAGCACTTGCTAAATTCTCTCTCTCCTGCTCCTTCTTTCTTGCTGACACCTGCAGCCCATGGATCATGGTAGGGCACCTCACTACTTGCACCTCCGCTGGTGCTCCCTGAAAGAATGCAAATGCCCATGGGTGGGTGTGATACTGCATGTGTGGTGTGCAGTATCACAGACTTTGGTACCATTCTTGGCATCCCCATTGATTAAAGCTGCTTTGGGTCTGGTGAAGAAGTGAGAAGTCCAGGCTTCCTTTCTTGGGGTCACACTTTGTCACATGGGCTGCTGATGCATTGGGTCTCAGCAAGTCTCTTCAGAGCTCAGCCTCACTATTCTCTTCCCAAAGCCTCTTCCTAGAGGATCTGGGCATGAGTTCCTGGCCAGGTCCAAGATATGAATAGCCCATCGTGGCTTCTCCAGTGTATGTTTTTGCTCTCTTCACTTCAAATAAAAAAAAAATTAACTGATTCCAACCCAAACTGACTTGTGCAAAATCACCTTCTGGCTAATCTACCCCCAAAATTTCCCTATGAGTGCAGTCAGTCTTAGAAGCTCAGGTCCTGCTTAGTCTCATGCTTGATTCAACATAGGTCAAAGCTGAGACTGCAAATTCTAAGTCTATTTCATTTCTCTGGCCTCTCAATTTAGCCCTATCACCAGAGGAAATAATGATGTTAATAGCTGCTCTTTATTTAGTGTTTAGTCTGGGCTAATGTGATACTAAGCACTTTCCATGGCTTATCTCATTTAAATCTTAACAAAAGTCTTAGATAGTGGGTATTATTTTGATCTATTTTATGGAGGAGGAAACAGAGATCAGGAAGGTTAAGTAAATGTCCCATTGCCACTTAGCATGTAGGTGGGAGAGCTGGGACTTGGATCTAAGTCTGTATGACCCAGATGCCCCAACTCATGGCCTGGCTGGGTTGTTGCCACAGAACCCAAGTAGAATCCTGATGTTCCTTTCCCAGGGGCTTGTGAATCATCTAGAAAGTAAGCAGATTTTTAGACATCAGGAGTCCGGGTCAAGATTAAGGTTCCATGTTTTCTCTTAGAAAATCAGATGGCCTTGGTATGTCTCTCTGGTCTTTCAGTTTCTTAAATTATCCACACTCCTTCAAGAGTCCATTTAGATCAAGAACTCATCATTGAATGTCAGCATTTCACAGCCAACAGTGCCCTGAGTGATTGCCAAGTGCACCTGTACACCAGAGAAAAGTGGGCTTGTCTGAGGTCATATAACAAGTTCACGGGAAGCTGGGTCCAGGATCCAGGGTCCTTCGCCCACAGCCTTGCCCTCACTGTGTGGCCTTGCAGAAATCTCCCCTCTCTGAGGACTGAAACAGACAGATACCCACAGAAGCAATCTCAGTCAAACTAAGCTTTTAGAGCAGCAGAACCCTTTGACAAAAGGGAACCTGTAGTGAGACCCAGTCAAACAGCTCAAAGCCAAGGTGGTCTATTAAATCAGGGGTGTGTATAAGGCTCATTCTTCACCTTGTCCCCTTTCCCCATTTATCCCTAGGTGCTTCTGGGAATGCAAGGTACTTGCTGTTGGCAGTTAGAAAATCATGGGCTTAAGCAGTTTGAGAGCATCGAAAGATAAATTGATGGAGCTAAATCTAAGTCTAATTATCATGTTGACCAATCTCAGGGGAGCCCTCCAACCATGATGTTAGTAAATGGTTAACAACCAGCTCTCCAAAAAAAGAAAATTCCCGATTTATAGCATTTGCCCATTTCTATGGTGTAAATACTCTTATAATGGCCAATTTTGTGAGTTACCAACATGATGTTAACCAGCTTGCAAATTTCCTGAAAACATAACAATTGACTCTTGGGAGCTGGTACGAACCAACTCCAGAATTCTGAATGAAGAGTTGGATTCTTAAACTTTGGCAGCAGGCTTCCTGGGTATCAGATGAAAGAAATGGGTAAGAGTGTACAGAGAACTTGAATATCTCATTGATAGGTCTTTTTCTGTGCTATTATTGCCTCTGTTTCATATCTTGATGGAAATGTTGCCATTTTTACCCTGTTACAGAACAAATAGAAGTGTGACTTGTGGTTCACAATCTATGAAGCTGATTTCATATAATTTTGACAGTTCTATCACATTTCTCACAGTTATGATTCTTTTCCCCTCTAGGGATGGTATAAACATTATGTTGGAATAGTGTGTTGAGTACTGTTCCCCTCTGATCCTTTCTAGTAGGCTACCTTCTTCTTTCTAGGTTTATACTTGCCTAAGTTCAAAGCTCTGACACACGTACCTTATAAATTTTCCCTGCCCCCACCGTGATATGCTTGGAGGAGGGGAGGTGGGGACTCTGTGGTCCTAAATTTCTCCTTGGCACATGTTCTTAGGCATGAGTGAAGAATCAGTGATTCAGTTTGAACAGAGAAATTGCAGACAGATGTACTGTTCTCACAGCTGGCTACTTGGAGGTACAGCTGCACTTGGCCACCCACACTTTTTTGCACCTGTGGGGGAGGAATCACTTCCTTATTGTGCTGGTGTTTTTATCTACATGGCAGAAGATGCTGAGGTCACATGCTCTGAGGTGCCACGCAGGCTCCAGGGGGCAGGGGAGATATTTCTTAAGTCTGGTTGGGCTGGCACAGAGGTAGAAGAGTGGCGGGTAGAAGGTATTCCTGAGTCCTCTGGTCAGCAACTCACATCAGCTGACTTTGTTCATGAGACAAAGCACAAACCCATTTTTATTTCAATGACTCCAACTGCACCTCTGCTGGGGTTAGGAAACCCATTCCCCGGATGGCACTGAGCCAGAAAATTAGCAATGATCAATGAAAGGGGAAGGATGATGAAATAAAAGTGGAGTCTCAATTAGGCTCTAAATGAGCAAGGCAATGTTAAATTTTCAACAGAGGAGGGGCCGGGGACTGGAGGAAGGAAAAAATGATTACGTGGAAGAATTCAGCGCCCCAGTCTGGACTTAGCCATTGATTTCCTATTTCAGCTCCATAGATGGACCATAAAGGCCTTGCACAGTGCATGGACCCCCCTGCCATATTTCTCTACGATTTGCATAAAGGAAATGTGAGTTCCTCCTCTCTGCTTATCTGTCCAGCAACATCGGATCCTGGGTGGATCTAAGGGACCAAATGCTGTGGGTATTATGTTAGGGATTTAAACTTACCAGCTGCTGGGAAGTTGAATTTGTGGTTTCAGGGCACAGGATGATTCTATGTGAACTATGGTCAAAGCTGCTCTTGTAAAATTACACAAATATTGGTTGTGTTCATATGAAATGGTGGGCTGAAATGTTTCTACGAGATTTCAGTGATTTCTTTTTAACAACAACAACAACAACAAAAAAAACCCAACTTTTTTCCCTTGAACTGCTAAAAGGCAAAATAATTGATGTTGAATTTGGTGACTTGCCCTGAAAAATGCAATCCTGGGGACAGCCTGTATCAGACATTTAGAATGGAAACCAAATGTTTTCTTGTGTGGATATCCATAACATAAGACTTATCTCCCATCTGGCAAAACCTCTTTCTGTAGAAATGTTCAGAGTGGAATTGCATTAATAAGTAGACATCAAGTGAAATTTACTATTTATGCACTTTCAATAGTCTCTGTAAACTGAGTTGCATGTCAGCCTTGTATCAATAAACATCTCTACCTGCGGGTTTTTAAGACAGATTAGCCGAGAAGAGCCATTATGGGATGAAAGAGGAGGGCACACTGGGAGAAGAATCAAATGAAACATTCACCCATGCAAACGTTTCCTTCCTGGATACTATTTGGTTTTTAATTTCTTTTCTTTTTTTTCCAGCATAAGATAAAATACAAGATGTTGGTGCTGTTTGGAGATAGCCCACATCTGTACAGTGAGGAGACAATTCTCCAAAGTGCAACTCTCAGTGGGGTATTTATTTAATTCGTATTGGTTTTGGACCACAGCCTGTAATGAGGAAAGATACAGATAGAGGCAGGAGATGGCGGTTGGAAGTCTGTACCTTTTTGAACATGAAAGTACAAAAGGGTCGTGCATGTATTGAGGTTTTAGTGAAAATTCAATAACTTTAGCTGCAGACACTCTGCTCCGGAACACTAATAAAGATGGGAGAGCTAATAAAGGACCTGAATTCGAGCTTCTTAGAGATGAAAGCTGGAGTGGTGCCAGGCTCAGCTGCCCTGATGTTGAAGAATGCCCTGGTATGTTTTTGCACATGGGCCAATTGAGGACTAGGTTGATTTTAAGGCATCTTTCAACAGCACATGGACCCCAGGGACCTGTAAATGCCAAACAGTCCCTACTGAAATGGGGTTCATTGAAAGGGGATCAGGGATGCTTGAATTTCCTGCCAGCAAATGCCCTGATAGGCAGGCAGGCCAGAGTTAAAACAAGAAGTTCTTCCCTAAAGTCAGACATCCCTACATTGGGTCTTTTGGTCTTCCTGAAGCACAGTGGCATGAGGATCTTGTCAATGAGCTAAGGTGTGAGTGAAAGGGCCAAAAGCCTCTAAGAAAGAGCCAGCAGCTAGCAAAGGGCGGTAGGAAGAGAGGAAAGGACTTGGCCTTCGCAGCATCAAAGACTCTTCCTGAATTATCTAACTCCATCCTCCTCTCCACCCAGTACTGTCACTTTCTCTTTTCAGATGTTCACTTATCTCAAACCACACCCTTGCAAGTGGCAGATCCAGGGCATGAACTCAGATAACCAGTGTGGTCTGAGTCCAGCCAAGCCATCTGGGGTTCATATCCTCCAGCTCCAGGAGGAAAGAGAAATCTGGGATGGTGCTCAACTCACTGACTCACTTTGTTATTAGGCTTGACCATGTTTGCAGAAAGCTGTTCAAGAACCATCTTGAAATCAGCCCTCAGCCTTCTCAGCTGCAGGCCGATGCCCTGAGTTTACACCAGATTTCAAGCTTTGCTGACAAGTTTGACCACATTTGCAGAAGGCTGCCTGAGAAACATCTGTTTGAGAGGCTCAGTTTTCTCCTCTTTGGGCTAGAGATTCTCAACCTCCACTGGCTTTGCCTGAGGTCTGAATCCTCATTAGTGGGCTATAATTAGCAATGATTATCGCCCCAGTGCCAGGCATGGTACATGGCATGTTACATGTTGTGTTGTGAATTGTCATAACAGCTCCAGGAGATGGGTGCATTATTACTTCCATTTTACAGATGAAGAAAGAGATACCAACTGTATGATTTGATCCCAGGTCTGTGTAAATTCTAAGCTCATGTGGTGTAATGCTGACTAGGGAGGCTGTACATTGGGTCCCTTCTAGAGGGATGTGGAGGCTGCACTTGGCATTTTTGCTGGACTCATTGCTGTGGGCTGAGATACACATTTGCAAGGTTGGCGAGATGGACCCCAGGAGGTGTCACTGCACCTGGCTCTTCCTCCCAGGCCACTCTTGCAATTTGCAGGCTGTACTCTGGACCCTTGTTTTCTTCCCTAGTTGCCTTCTCCTTCTCTGTGAAGTCCTGGAGCCTCTCACCCAGCAGAGCTGACCTGCCTGTGATAAATACCATTTAATTACAGAACAAGCTTTTCTGCCATTTCTCTCAGCATGGCTTCTATTGCTGAAGATTAAACTTCATTCCCACACCACTGAATTACCTTTTTAAACCTATTATTTCAATGTGATTAACTTCACTTCTTTCATTTAGCTGTAAGCAAAATCTTGTTTACAAGGCAAAAAAGTCTTTGCCTTAATATCAGCAATAATAATACAAACGAACATTGCAAGAAATAATTTATGTGAAAAACAGGAAAAAATGGCAGTGATACACGAGGCTCCTCTTCAATTAATAAAAAGGAGGAAATATTTAAAAACAATTTATCAAAGAAATACATACAGTTCATACATCATGCATTTGCAAAGAATATACTAATATTCATCCCACAAATAGCTGTGTGACCCTGGATTCTAATTCTTTTGCATGTGACAAAATTTGGGTTGTGGTTAAAATCCAGAGCTGGGTTTGGTTAGCCGAGTGCAGAGACAGGCCAGGCTACTGGTGGAGAAAGAGGCCTGTGTTCACCACACACCTGCCATGTTCTCTTTTGCAGGTAGCCAAAGTGCATCAGAGGTTTTTAGAAAAGGTTGTTTCTGCAAGCGTGGGTGAGCAACCTGAATCCTAGGTTGGGTTTAAAGGCCAGATCTTCGTCATACCAGTTGTGGCTCTTCCTTTCAGGATCAAAATCCAAACCTCTAGGAACCAGTTTTACTAAAAATTGCAAAAGGGAGAAATGCTTGGTGATTTCAAAAATTGTTTTTATTTGAAGCAGACCCTGGCAGAATGTTTCCCAAAAGTTGTTAAGGCTGGGTGGCTGCTGGGAAGCGGTGGCATCTGTCACTGCAGTTATGCAAATCCTCTCCTGTTAGGGCCAGAGCTTGGAGGGGGAACACACGGCTGCGTGTTGGCAAAACAGACACCGTATGCTACCACCCGCGTTTCTCCCTAATTTATTTTTACCATTTTCTTTTATGGTCTTCCACGAGACGCACTTCCCAGGGAGTTCCTTTACAGGGCAATGTAGAGAAATTAGCATTTACATCATATTTAACAGTTTACAATGAATTCCTCCATCCACACATAAAGCAACGTGCTTTTACAAGAAAAACATCAATGTGAGAATGAGTATTTCCACATATGGGGTCCTCATTTAGCTGACGTTTAGACTCCTTTATGGTTTAAGAGGAATAATGGAGTTGGCAAAAGGCTTTCCAGCTCAAGCCAGGGTGCCCAGCCAGAGACGCCGTGGGGAGAAGGGGGCTGAGCTGGATTTGGAGATCAGGGCTAGGGCAGCCGGAAGCTCTGACCCTGGACCACCTCTTCCACCTCTTCCTCCTGCTCTGTCTTCTTGTTGTTCACCCCTTCCACCCCCACCAAATTTTCTTGACTTCTCCCTTCCCTCCCTCTTTTTCCCACTCATTTCTTCCTCCTGTCTGATTAACTGTGTCTACTGAGCACCTCCATTGGTCCAGGCTCTGAGCTGGGAGCTGGCATGACAGAGGAGAGTCAGACACTCTAAACTTTTCTAACCCATGACTTTTTTAGGCATATAAAATACACCCATACATGTACAACCAGATGGACTGACTTTTCCGCCTTCAACTACATAATGTTGAAATCATTCAGGAACCTCCAGGGATGGTGACCCTGTAATGGCCCAGAGGAGGAATAACAGATTCTGACCTGGAGTCTAGCCGTGCCATCACCATGGTTAAGGCATCCTCTTTTTTCCCTGTTAGCTCTCTGTCTTGTTCTACCCAGAAGCCATTGAGTACTGATTGTCAGAAGCTTTGTTTACATACTCTCGTCTCATCCTCAAAACAACTCATATTATCGGAGAGAGAGGCAGAGCAGAAGTAGAAGCAGGTTTGATCGCTTGCCATGCAGGCACTGGCCTCCTCCATGCTGGGATTTGCTTCGCTGCAGCCCATGGAGATCTTCCCAGAGCTGCTTACTGTGTCTGTGGGGACTGCTGGGTTTACACCCCACTTCCTGTCTCAGAGACGGGCTGTGTCAGGGGGGTGGGAGGCAGCAAGCAGACAGAGCTATCAGTCGCTGAGAATGGGGGACCACTCTTTGGGGCAGTTACCTTGAGGGATGCCCCAGTTTGCCCTCTGGTGGGGACCAGGAACTGAAAACCCAGAGAGTGCCAGCTTTTTCCAGGGTGGGGGCACAGGCTCAGAGAGGCTGGGGGAAGTGCCAGAAACCATCAGGGCAGGTTGACAGATGTGTTTCCAGCATCTGCCTCGCTCCTGGTGCTTGGCAGATGGGGCGCAGGGACTAAGCAGCTGAAAACCTGGATGTGTTTCAAACAGCTCCATTTTTCAGGCTCAAAGCAGAGCATTTCTGTAGGGCAGCCACGAAACCAGTGCCATGGGGTCTCCCTGACCAGAGAAAGTTTCCCCAGAATGCTGCATAAACCTGGTTTTGTTGAGAGGAAATTGTGGGGCCCAGTGAGCAATGTCTGGCTTATGAAACCCCTCGCTTCTGCACCTGTCCTTGCAGTTCTGCATGTCATATTTGCAGCCTTCAGACACCTGACAACTTTGAGATATGCCCACTTACCAGATAAGACTGTCAAGGTGAAGGCTGACTTGATCTTCCAGAACTGTGCCATGCAATTCAGTAGCCACCATCCACATGCAGCTATTCAGAACTGACATATGCTGTCAATGTATTTAAAATACTCACTGCATTTTGAAAAAATAAGTATCTCAATAATATTTTGGATATATTGGGTTAAATAAAATTTATTATTAACATTACTTTCACCTGTTTTTACTTTTAAAAAGATGTGGCTACCAGAAAACTAAAAATGACATACAGAACTTACACTTTATTTCTTTTGTACTGTGCCATCCTAGATGGGAGACTTTGTAGTATCATCCTCAAAGACATTATGCCTGTGTCCCCAGCAAAATTTGCCCAGGAGCCCTTATTGCTGGATGCTGCCAGGTCCCGGAGGCATGGGCTATCCCTTCCCCTGTTGCCCAGAATGTGAGTTGAACTGTGTCCTCAGGTACCCTGGTCAGCTGTTTCTGAAGAGCAGTGGCTGCAGATGCTGCTTTGGTTACTCTGGGCAGTTTCTGCTGATCTGTTGCTGCTGATACCTAGATAGAGCCTTTGTGCTGGGTCCCAAGGCTCATGGCTGCTCCCTCTGGACCCAAAGACAGGCTACAGAGGAGCCTCTTGGGGGCATTCAGGGGCCTCTGTTCCTGTTCCTTATGGTGGCTGAGCTTGTTCCTGGCCAACCCACAGGAACCAGGCTGCCCCGCCTCTTCTGCCTTCTATATCCTTTGCCTTGATGGGCTGCCAAGTTCTAGGCAGGTGCCTTCAGAAGCTAAGGCAACCTTGGGAAGCACAGAGGAGGTCTCGCTATATCCACCTCCATCCTGAGTAAACCCACCCTCCTTCACCACTACCACAAGGGGTGCTTTTTCAGCTGTGGGCAAAAGAAAACATCCTTAGGGCTAAGGGAGCAGTGGGGATGGGGTACTATCACTTTGTTCAGTGTCTCAGCCCAAACCCTCCCTTTAAAGATGGACTCATCCCTTTACTTAAAGGTGCATCCTCTTTGGATCCTCCAAGGGCCCCCAGGATTCCCCATTTTCCAGGAGAAGCTCCCCCTTTTGGGGGTGGGTGAGGATGAGCTTAATCTGCATCCTCCTTCTCGAGTAGATATTTATGGAGCTCCTGCCTCATGGCAGGCACCCTACAAAGCTCTAGCCACACAGTAGCAAACAAAAGCAGCTGCACCCTGGACTCTCAGAGCTCCCTCTAGTGGGGGAGACACGTGCTGATCTAGAAATCATACCCAAGTCTCCTTACAAACTCCAAGAGCTACCTGCAAAGGATGCCGGAAACAATCCAGTCTTGAGTGGAGGTGGTTGGGGGTCAGGGAAAGCTTCCCTGAAGTTGAGATATTTCAGCTGACATTGTATTTTGAAAGCTTCGGTTTTCTTCCCATATTGCTACTAGGAAAGGGTCTTGAGGATCCGATGAAGCTGGAGAACATTTACCCATGTGGCCTGAAGCTGAATTGTCTGGAAGGAAAAGTTTAATGAGAATAAACAGACCTGGAAAATCAGCACCTCTTAGCATTAAGTCTTAAGACTAAGATTAAGCTGCACTGGGAGAGGAAGGGCGGGCTGGAATTCACAGTGGGTTGAGGCAAGGGGTTCAAGGGCAAGGGGGTGAATGGTGATGTGGTGTGGGCCTCCCTCCCAGGTAGAACTCCTGCTACTGCCGTGATGGCTTAACAGATCTGTGCAGGGTTGCACATTATGTACTTGATGTTTTGTTGGAGCCTGTATTTTTTGGGTCTCATAAAAGCTTCCAATGACATAGTATGCCTGATGGGGAACCCAATACTAGAAAGAGCCCTGAACCAGGAGACCTGGTTCCAACCCTGATTTTGCCCCTGACCCACTGTGTGAACTTGGACAAGCCCTCTCCCCTCTCTGGAATGTAACCTTCTCATCTGTAAAATAAGGGGGCTGTACTGGGTGACCTACAAGCCCACATGTACGTCTTGGGTTCCAGGACTCTGGGAGTCAATGACGTGCTTGGCTGAGCCGTTCCCAGCTGTAGCCGAGAGGTCGAGGTTCAAGCCTGTTATGAAGCTGCCGCTCAGACGCTGCCATTTCTGATATTAATTTCTTTTCTCCCCATGAGACATGGAGGGCTTTATGAATGACTCCAAGAATTGCCTCTGGCCTTGGGGATGGAAACTGGCCTTGAAAGCAAATGGCTGAAACCCTAGAGCACCCTTACCCCGGCTTTTGGCGAATCGACCCAGATCATTTCTCCTACAAGTGAGCTGTGGCTGAACTCTTGAGAACAGGGAGCTGGTGACAAGCTTTCATTCTGATCGTCCACAGAGCCATGCTCTGCTTCATTTGAATCGGGAGCAGAGAAAGCCCTGATTTCATTGGAAGTACAAAGTCATGGATGTGGATTTGTTCCCAGGTTAGAATCCTGTAACTAGTAGAGTAACTCTGGGTCACCTCCATGAGCCTTACTTTCTTTATCCGTGAAATGGTGACAAGGAAGTCACCTACCTTCACCAAACGATTAGCAGACAAAAATGAGCTTGTTACCTGATATCATCTACAAGCACCTGGTAAAATCTAAAGCTCTATGAAAATTATTATTACTATAAAATAAAAGCAACAATAAAAATATCCCTTCCAGATGAAAAAGAAGTATCTCTAGAGCTTAGAGATGTTATTGCTAATAAATGTATCCTTCCTTCGCACAGTGCTTTAGCTAATAAAGCCCCACTCTGTGTTCATTATCTCATTTTATTCCACCAGGACTATGAGGCTGGTGTTGTTACTCCCATGTTTCTGACGGGCAATGTCTCATAAAGGAGAGGTGGAATGCCTGAAGTCACAGCTACCTGAAGGGATCTCAACCTTAATCTGATTATCTCTAAGTGGGTTGTTTTCTCACATGTCTCTACGTGGGGACTCTAGCATTGTCTCTCCCTTGCAGTTCTTGGGACAGCCAGTGTCCTTTACTGGTAGGTGATGGTCACTCTGACCTGTGACCCTTTGGCTAGAGGGTCTTTGAGAGTGGACGTGCACCCCTCTTTTTACATGGTCAGGAGGAGTTGGCTTAGAATAGCTCTGTGGGAGACTGTTGGGCTGGAAGCTACAAGTGTCAGCTTCATGCTCACATGAGTGATGGCCAGAGCCAGGGTAGACTCTCCTGTGTCCTGCCTGGGTTGAAAGGAAGGCCTGGAGAGAGGCAGACAGCCTGCAAAGGTGAGAAACTCTATGGAAGGATATCAATCACTGGCTGATGTTTCACCAAGAGGAAGTTCCTCAAACAGGCCCCAGTGCCATCCCACAGATACTCCCTTACGTCTTCCTGCCGTTCCCCAGGCCAAGGGCCATGCACTAATTCATGGTAAAACTTCACCCCTGCTCTTTAGAAGCTTATAGTCAACAGTCTGGAAAAGCTGTCTGGGCGGCTACTGGAGATCTGCTAGCATGAAAGTTTCTGATTCCTTTCCAGCTAAAAATGAAAATGTCTTTTTAGGGGGAAAAAAATAAATAAATCCCCAGAAACAACACCTTATCAGAATAATAAAATTAAATTATAACAGGGCTGTCAGCGACACAATATCTGAGGGTGACAAGATGTAATCTCAGTAAAAACATCGGATCTGTCTGTTTATAGATCTAATAAATTATGTTAGAATTGTGCTCTTATAAATCCAGGCTGTCGAGGAAACCCAACAACTAATTCATCAGTTGCTCATCGAGAGGTCTGCTTCTCCGTTTCAATTGCTCACCATGTAGATAACAAGGAGCCTTACAGACTGGCTGGTTAAATGTCATTTGTTTCAGAGCTGTAACACGGCACGGATCATTGCTCACACATCGTCACCCAATTATATTAACCTGTGCAGCAATACGGTGTAATGACATGACATTAACGCAGCCACTTCAGAGGGGCGACAACTTCCCTCCTCACAGAGGCTGGAGCTGCAGGCTTCTCCCCAACCTCTCCCTTGTCATTTAAATGCAAAACAAAAGCTCTTGAATGGAAGGAGCAGAGTCACTTCTCTCTGGCTGAAATTTAAAATGTTCTATGCTTTATCCTCTGTGAGCTCTGAGGGGCTTTTGCCTGCTGAGTTTTTTGTTCAGCAGCTCGATTCTCCCAAAGGACGAGGTTTCCACCCTCCTCCTGAAATCCACAATTTCTTGTCTTTAAGGACAGTTCTGAGATTGCCCCCAAAATAAGGAAAAAGGAGATGACTGAATTGGGGGATGAGAGGCACAGGGAGAGCCCTATTTACAGAGGTAAATTACAAGGCACAGAGCCCTTCTTGGGGATTATGGCATTTGGGGGTATCTAGTTTATTTTGTCTTGTTAGGGATATAAGGAGAAGATGAACATGTCAGTTGATTTCAGAAACTTGTGTTTCTCATTCTTGGCACTGTTGACACTTGGGTAACTGCTTGTCATGGGGGTCTGTCCTGTGTGTTGTGGGATGTTTAGCAGCGTCCTGTCTCTGCCCACTAGATGCCAGTAACATTTCCCACCAGTTGTGACAACCAAAAATGTCTCCAGACATTGCCAACTGCCTGATCGGGGGCAGAACTGCACCCCGTTGAGAATTTCATCGAGGACAAAACTTTTTACTCTATAAACCTCCAGTAGCACCAGATCTGTGCTGGGTTGGGGCCCTTTAAGTTGCTTAAAGTTTTTTCATCTAAAAGGGGCCTCAGAACTCAAAATCTCTCTCCTCTGCAGACAGTGAGCTGGCTATGCTCTTCAGGTTTTTCATGTTGAATTCCATCCCCTTTATTTAATAGCCCTGAACCTTTAGGGCTCTTGCTTCATCTGTACAACGGGGATAATAGCACTGACACCATTGAGCCCACTCATGAAGGAGCCTGTGGATCCTGGGGACAAGGAGTTAGCCCAGACCTCAAGGACAGAACCTGGCTAGGGACTAGGGCCAGGCAAAGCAGGTTCCCCTAAGCAGAGCTCCAATCCCAGCAAAGGAAATCAAGGAAGTAGCCCATGAGGATAGACTATGGCCACTTTAAGTCAATCACTCAATCAACCAATAGCCTTTTTATGTGCCAGGTGCTGTTATCAGTACCAATCACTCAATCAACCAATAGCATTTTTATGTGCCAGGTGCTGTTATCAGTACATCTCAAGTATTATATCATTTAAATCTCATAATAACTATGAGAGAGATACTGTCATTACCTCCAATTTACAGATGGGGAAAGTAAGGCACAGAAAGGTTTAGTAACTTGCTCAGTGTAGACCTTAGATTTGTACCCAGGCAGCCTGCTTCCAGAATTCACACTTTCAGCAATCATCTTTTCTATTTTGAATTTTTTGAGATGGGGTCTTCCTCTGTTGCCTAGGCTAAAATGCAGTGACTACAATCATGGCTCACTGCAGCCTTGACCCCACCAAGCTTGGGTGATCCTCTTACCTTAGTCTCCCAAGTAGCTGGGACCATGGGAGCATGCCACCATATCCAGCTAGATTTTGTATATTTTGTAGAGAATGGGTTTCATTGCATTACCTAGGTTGTTCTCAAACTCCTGGACTCAGGTGATCTGTCCACCTTGACCACTCAAAGTGCTGAAATTACTGGTGTGAGCCACTGTGCCTGGCCCAGCACACATCTGTGATAGGGGATAGGGATAAGAGTCCCTGCTCTGCTCAGGGTTAACCTAGGGGTAAGGTAAGTGATATGGTTTGACTGTGTTCCCACCCAAATCTCATCTTGAAATTGTGGTTCCCATAATCCTCATGTGTTGTGGAAGGGACCTGGTGGGAAGTAGTTGAATCATGGGGGTGATTTCTTCTATGCTATTCTTATGATAGTGAGTAAGTTCTTACAAGATCTGATGGTTTTATAAGGGGCTTCCCCCTTTGCTTGGGCCTTATTCTTCTCTCTCCTGCTGCCATGTGAAGAAGGATGTGTTGGCTTCCCCTTCTGCCATGATCATAAGTTTCCTGAGGCCTCCCAAACCCTGCCAAACTGTGAGTCAATGAAATCTCTTATAAATTACCCACTCTTGGGTATGTCTTTATTAGTATCATGAGAATGGACTAATACAGTAAGGTCAGAGGTTTGGGGCTACTGGGGCAGAGAGCTTCCTATCCCCCACTGTAAGCTTGCCTCCCTGTTTCTCTTTAAGTTGATCACCCCGTTTCATCTTACCTATCTTTCCACTGAAATGTTTATGAAAACACACAAATATTGACATATTTAATGGCACCAGGATCCTGGAATATTAATCTGTGATATGCATCTAATTTCCTTCAACTGAAACAGATGAAGTATTGAGGCAGAGGGTGGGGCCAAATAGGGAAAAAGCAAAAAGCAGCCTCAGTCTCCCCATCCCCAACCTGTATCTGTATCTCCAAATGAGTCCTTCACCAGAGAGAAGGAAGCCTTCCTCACCCCTACTCTGTGGGAATTATGTTCTGAGGAGGCCAGAGTTCTAGATTTCCTCATTCCACCCTAGCAATACTCTTCCATCAGTTCAATGACCAGCACTCTAATGATGCTGGGGTGGAAGTGCATGCAATAGGTAACGGTCATCTTGGGATGTGGGTCTTCCATGGGAAGGAGCTAATCTTGGGACAGACATGGGCATTCAGGGGTTGGAGTTTGAATTTACTGTTCATACAGATTCTTCATATTGTTCATATAGATTCTTCAGCAGTATGTGACATTCTTGTAGTAACATGATCAGCTGGCTGTTTTCTGAGACAGCCTCACTCCCTATGAACCATTGGACTCATAGTAAATTTGAGACTAAAAACATTGGAAAATGGAAGAGAGAATTAGAGGCTGTCATATGCAGCAGCTCTCTGGCATAAATTCTGGGCTTAAGGATTCAAATAGCACCCAGATGGCCAGCAAAGAGGAATCAAAGAAAGTCTTATGTCTAATTTTAATTATTATTATATTATTATTTTTTAGCAAAACATCTTATGTCTAGGCAGACTTGTCTTTCTTTTGTTGGATCAGAAATTAAGTAAACAGAAGAAAAAGAAGCACAGGAAGCTTCAGAGAAAATCTGCCTCATAAAACAGAGAACATGGTTCTCACAATGTAGAGGAAGAACTTACTTTTGAAAAAGTTTGATGATAGTAAACTGAAGAACATTTAAGAACACATCTGACTTGTCCTTTCAGCAAGATTCATGGAAATATGTAGTTTATGATACAAGAAATAAAAATAAGGTGATGACACACCAATGTATGATATGAGCGAGCAAGCTGAGAGGAGTTAGAAATAAAATAAGGTAAATGAAATCCATAAAGATGAAATATAAAGAAGCAAAATTAAAATCAATGTTAGATGCAGCCCAGAGCAGAATTGGCAAGGCAGAAAATAGTCAATAATCACTTAATCTGTATGCCTCTATGCCTCAATGTCATCATCTGCTCAGTGGTGATAACTGACGTGCTCATGGAGTTGAGTAGTACATGACATAAAGCATGTAAAGCTATTAGCAGAGTTCATCTGAGATGAAGTATGCTTTTAATAAATATTAGCTATTATTTTTATAATAAAACTAACATAAAAAACTAATATCACAAAAAGTGAATTTTTAGAGATTTTAACTGTGCATTTGAACTAATAATAGGTAGACACTGGACTTATAGTCATAAATCTTGGATAAACTTGAAAACTCCAGCAGACTATGAGAGAAACAAAAGCAAAGAGATTAGGTACATGGAGAACAGAGAATGGCACTTAAACATAGTGATCATTGGTGTTCCTACAGAGGAGACCAGTGTGTATATTCTTTTATATATAAGAAATAGTTTAAAATATTTCCCCCCCAAAATTTCAAAATAAAAACTAAATTTTAAAAGAAACTGGAACAACAAAGGAACTAACAGTGGAAGGTGAACTAGTAGAGAACTTTCTCAACCTTAAGAAAAATCTTAGTATTTTATCTAAAGGTTAGTAATACATTAGGGAAAATGAAGAAAAGAGATCAATGTTTAGCAAAACGAGTGTTCTCCAAGTATTTTATCCTGCTTTATTTTTCCTTCATAGCATTTATCTCACATACATAGGAGTTTGTTATTTGTCATTTACACATTTGATGAAAATTCCATGAGGGAAGGTACTTTGTTTTGTTCATCATTGTATCCTCCATGCCCAGATCAGTGCCTGCCATACAGTAGGTGCTCAATAAATATTTGTCAAGTGCATGTGTGAATGAATACTAACATTTCAGCCATAATGGGATTCCATAGACAATTTAATTTGGGAGGCGTAGCTTATCATAGCTCCCTCTTGGAAAGTAACAATGCTCAACGTGTGTTTTCCATGGAATCTCAGCTTGGGAAAGGCCGACCTGTACACACACTGGTTAACAAGACTCTCCATGATCTGGCCTTCCATTATAACTCTCATTTTGTCAGCTTCTTCTTTCCCACTTGCTCATTCCTGCTCCAGCCACAGTGACCTCCCCATTATTCCTTGAACATATCAGGCAAGCTCTCAGTTCAAGGTCTCTGCATATGCTCTTCCCTCTGCCTGAAATGCTCTTCACCAGAGAGCCACGTGGCTCATTCCTCACTTCCTTCAGGTTTTTATTGGAATGCTACCTTATTAAAATGTTCCCTTAGGACCCTATTTAAGTTGTCATGTGTCCAACTCCCTATGCCCTTCTTCAGCTTTAACCTCCTTCCTAGAATGTGTTATCATCAGAAATACTCTATAATAGAGAGTCCACATCATATTTATTCATTTTGTTTATCACCTCTCTCCCTGACTAGCTTGAGAGCTCCATGAAGACAGAGCCTTCTCTCTGCCTTAATTCTCTGTTCTTTCTCTCTGCCTTAATTTTCTGTTCTTCATTCTCTCTTTTCCATTTATTGCTGTGTCTAGATCAGTGCTTTGCATATAGTCAGTGATTGACAGGTATTTGTTGAATATCTGTATTAAAAAATGAATGACCTCTACAGGCATCTAGGAAGGAAACAATTTTCCCATAAAGGACAAAGATCACATTGCTTTCAGACTTTGCCACAATTCCAAAAACTGCAAGATGATGGGACAATGTGTATGGAATTTTGAGAGGAAAAGGTTATGCCTCAATAGCATGCAATTCCCAGTCAAGTTGTTCAATTGCTAAGATAACAGAAAGATACATATGCAAAGCGTATCATTTATGAGCCCATCCTAAAATACAGAAAGCAAAGTGAATAAAATTTTTGTGGCTATATTACATATGAATGAAATAAATCAAAGTTGGGGACATGGAAATGGGTAAATCAAGATAAAAGTCAGAACAGTGAACATTAAAATCAGTTACACATATCTATTATTTTAATAACCAAAAATATGGTTACCTAGCAATGCAATTATCTGAAAAACAATTCCTGGAATAGAGGAACATAATATAAACAAACATAAAATGAAATATTAATAATCTGCGTCTAAAAATTCTAGATTATATTAATGAAAACATGTAAGTGGGTTAGGAATGGATTGGGGATAAATTTAAAAATGCTTTTTTATCCCTTTTACAGAAGAGTCATCAACAAAAATGACTTAATTAATTACATTAATGATCAGAAAAATACAGGTACAAGTGTAATTTTTACCAAGGAAAGGCAATCATTTATGGGAATATAAGAAGGTGTTATATACTTAGAGAAGAAAAAAAGCAAAGAGAACAGAGTTTGTGGGAATATTTTAATATATGATTTCTAGTGCCTTTTATATTTTAAACTATTTAAAAATTTACAAAAACAGTCATAGTCTTGATGAAAAACAAAACTAATAGCAAAAAAGCACAAAGAACAGTACAAAATAACAATGCAGCAAGATCTAGAATTCTGGGTCTTTGTTTATTTTTATTTTTTATTTCATTTTTTTTTCTGTAGACCTCCTCTGGGGACATGGGTCTTTAAATAGAATAAAATTTAATGCAAAATATAAAGTCTTTCAAATTGGATTAAAGTAAGCAAGCAAGAGAGTGAGCAAGCAAGCAAACAAACAGAAACCACCTACAAACTTCGTACATGATTTAGACCTAAGTCAAAATGACATATAAGGACAAGATAGACTCCACATAGAAGACATTGAAAGAAGGCAATTTGGCCAGTCATAGTGGCTCACACCTGTAATCCCAGCACTTTGGGAGGCCAAGGCAAGTGAATTGCTTGAACCGAGGAGTTTAAGACAAGCTGGGGCAACATAGTGAAAATCCATCTCTATTAAAAAATAAACAAAATGTAGCTGGGTGTGGGGCATGTGTCTGTAGTCTCACCTACTTGGGTGGCTGAGGTGGGAGGATTACTTGAACCCAGGACATTGAGGAAGCAGTAAGCCATGATTGTACCACTGCACTCCAGCCTGAGCAACAAAGTGAAACCTTGTCAAAAAAGATATATATATATATATATTTTATTTTGATAAGGAAGCGATCCCTAAGAAAAAAATGGTCATGAATCTTGATGTGCCAAATAATATAACATTAGGAAAAAAGCGATGAAACACAATAATAGCAAAGGAATTTAACACGGACCAAAAATATAAAAATACCTATGAGTTCAGCAATATACACCTTGACCCTTGGAAATTTTTTTTTTCTTTTTTTTCTTTTTTTTGAGACGGAGTTTCGCTTTTGTTACCCAGGCTGGAGTGCAATGGTGCGATCTCAGCTCACTGCAACCTCGACATCCTGGGTTCAGGCAATTCTCCTGTCTCAGCCTCCTGAGTAGCTGGGATTATAGGCACGCGCCACCATGCCCAGCTAATTTTTTGTATTTTTAGTAGAGACGGGGTTTCACCATGTTGACCAGGATGGTCTCGATCTGTTGACCTCGTGATCTACCCGCCTCGGCCTCCCAAAGTGCTGGGATTATAGGTGTGAGCCACCGCGCCTGGCCCAGACCCTTGGAAATTTAGGTAAAAAATTTCCAATTTATTCCCACTTCCAGGGCTCAGGGCTGTCAAATGCTCCCTAAACCGTCCTGACCTCACCTTCTCCTACTTCTCTTGACTTCCTTTTTGATTGTGTGATGCTTAAACAGGAGGTAGAGTCTGGTCCCACTGTTTTGGTGGATTATTTTCAGGATAGAAGTCCCTATGAATCCAAATTACTTCCCCTGCCTTCCTTAGAATTCTGATAAACAAAGCCTTTCTATCTCTTTAGAAAATTATTGTTGATAATACAATTGTTTCCAAACATTTTTTAATGTGAATCCCTACATGTGAAACATTTTTAGCATATAGTTTAAATATAAATATATTTGTTAATTGTGTAGACATACCACTGTATTAAAATATTGACTTTTGTGCTTTTTAGACTGATAGTCTCTATCATTTTTACTATGTACTGCTATGTTTAAAACCTTTTCAAGTATATGTTCTCAATAGTGCATATTACTAATAATATTAATATTCTATAATACTACTATAAGACATATGAAACATACAAAAATAGAGGTTAAAAGGAACATGGTAAAAATAAATATTGAATTTAAGTTTTAATTTTTTCCCTATACTGTATTAGAAAATCCTGTGTTCCCCCCTGTGATGTATACCCCAAAGTGCAGACTGTATTCTAGAGAAGCAGCTTCTTTTAAGAACTCTTGGTATATGAATACAAATTGTTTAAATGTTAGCCAAAAAGAAAAAAACATCAATAATTTCCCCAAATAAAAGTTATATGCCAAATTCTCTAATCACAATATAATAAATATAGGAAACAATAAGAAAAGTTTAGGAGAAAAAAATATTTAATTAATGGAAAGGAAAACAAAACCTTTGGGTTAGAAAGAACTTAAACCAGCAGACATGGGATAGTTAGATAAAAAGAATGAGAACAGCATTTAGCAAACTTTTGGGATATGGCCACAATTGGACTCAATGATAAGTAGATTTCCTTAAGTAAATTCACTATTGAAATAAGAAAGAATAAAAAAATCAAAGAACAACTTACCCAATAAATTAGGGAGAAATGTGTATTTTAGACAGTAGGTAAAAAGCAATATTAAAGTCAAAAACAGAAAGTGATAATTTAGAAATGAGAGAAAGAGGCTGGTTGCAGTGGCTCATGCCTGTAATCCTAGTACTTTAGGAGGCCGAGATGGGTGGATCACCTGAGGTCAGGAGTTGGAGACCAGCCTGGCCAGCATGGTGAAACCCTGTATCTAACAAAAGCCAAACCAAAACAAAGCAAAAATTAGCAGGGCGTGGTGGCATATGCTTATAGTCCCAGCTACTTGGGAGGCTAAGGCAGGAAAATTGCTTGCACCCAGGAGGCAGAGGTTGCGGTTAGCAGAGATGGCATCACTGCATTCTAGCCTGGGTGACAGCATGAGACTCCCTCTTGAAAAGAAAAAAAAAAAAATGAGAGAAACAATAAAATTTACAACTAAACCCAAGAGAAGTTCCACAGATGTCAATCAAATCTCTTGCACAACTAGTAAGATGATCAAAATATTGCCACAAATCATTAGAAGTGAAAAAGGGGTACTTAACTTTACAGAGTGAGTTTTTAAGAATGATAAATCAATAACCAGGTGGTTTTATAGGTACATCTTTTCTAATTTATAATTAAATATTTAAATATCATGATAAACTGCTTTAGGACATAAAAGAGATAGCAAAATTATTATGATTTCATACCAAAATTATACAGACAGGAAACTTGAGACCATTCTTACTTTTGAATGTAGTAAGAATGTTGTATATTTACAAAAAGTTTAGGATACTAAGCCCAATCTTAAGAGAATAATTTACCACAAGCACACAATTATTTCAGAACTGAAAGACAGCTTAATATTAGGAAATCTATATTAAAAATTAAGTTTCTGTTTGTTACTGTGTTATGCAAACATGCCTGAGTGAATTTCCCCCAAATTATGAGGGTATGTTTGAAATTGTCTGCCTTAATGTCTGTTTCTGTGGTGTACAAAAGAATCACTTTGTGGGAGTGAGGATCTAGAGAGACCTCCAGGAGGTTAGCAGTCATTCTTCAGAGCAGCTGAGGGCAACAAGAGGCTCGTGGCATCCATATTTAGCCATTAGAACTCAGAGGAAACAAATGGTGGCTTCATATATGAGTCTCCATTGAAAGCCACAAGGGCAGACACTCCAAATTACTGGCATTGATTTGTAATCAAGCTGCTTTTCACATGGGCAATTCCTTATAGTGTGTTACAGGGAGAGAAACAGCAGAGATATGCTTATTTAACAATGGTCAATGATTTTTTAAAGTAATGTCAGTGGAGCCAAGAAGTCAACTATTATAATGTAAGAATAGGACAAGCGTAAAAAGCAATATTACCATCTTGATGAAAATTATAAAAGAATTTGATAAGATTCCATATCTACTTCTGATTTAAAAAATCTTAATTAATATAGCTTAAAGACTCCACTCCACAAAATTTCTGCCTTACACTAACAGCCAAAGCCGTAGATACTAGGTAAATACAAAAGGCATTTTCATTGACATTAAGAATGCCCCGTACCCATAAGAAGCCTCATTTTCACAGTTGTGATGACTAAAAATGTCTCTAGACATTACTGAATGCCCCCTAGGAAGCACAGTCATCCCTGGTTGAAAATAACTAATCTATGTTGAGAATCACTGTTTTAGAAATTCTAGTAAATGCAATGAGACAAGAAAAAAATTACAACTTGTAACTACTGAAAGAGAGGATTGTAATTACTTGTAGAAGGTGTGTTTATCATCCTTGGAGGCTTAAGAGAATTAACTAGAATTGGAAGTAATAAAAAGAGTTCATTAAGGAGGCTGAATATGGAATAAATATACAAAAAAAGCTCAACTTCAAATAACAACCAGTTAGAAAACATAATGGACAAATAAATTTTATTTCAATAATAAAAATAAAAAAATCCTAGGTGATAAACTTACCAGGATATGTACTGGAATACATATGAAGGAAACATGCAATTTATTGAAAAAAGTGTTCTTGGATTCACCTCCAAGAATGATCTTTTCAAAATGAAAGCATGTCACTGATTGCTTAACACTGTCAATGGCCTCCCATTGTCTTCAAGACAAAGACCCAAGTTTAAAGCATGTCTTCTCTGGCTCTTGCTCACTCTTGCAGAGCTTTCCTTCTGCTCACCCCCTGGGCTTCAGAAGCACCCAGAATATTTGAACACAGCATCACATACCACCCAATGCTGCTGTTTTCCAGGTGTATGCCCCCTAACTTTCATCTTATGCAACACAGTTTTCAGCTCCTTGACTGCCCCATCACTCTTCTCTGTATACATTCCATTAACCAATCAAAGTTTCTCTTTAAAATAGGGATCTGGAACTGAATGCAGTACACTGAGTATAGTCTGATGAGAGTAAAATTTTGTCCCCTCCTTAATATTTTACCTATTTATTAACACAGAAATACATATGGATCTATATTTAATTCCTGGATGTATCAATTATTAGTGAGACATATAACCTCCTTGATCCTCAGTTTCCCCTTCAGTAGGATGAGGATAACAGTACCTTCTAACAGGGCTGTGATATTAGCTATTACCCTAGCACAGATTCTTATTGCTTTTCTGTGTCCCAGTTAGCCACATTCTGACTCTCCCACCTTCTTTTTTCCTTCATCCCATGGTTATTGCTCATGACAATATGACATCCTGGCTGGACTGTCATTGAAGCTGACTGGCTAGGCTCCTTGCCTGCATCTGCTCTCCTCAAATACTCTTTGCAGAGTGATCTTTGTAAAACGTGGGTTATATAAAATAACGTCCCTTTGAATGCCTTTCATGGCTCTTCGATGCATCCCAAAAGTTAAAACTTCTTATCTGCAGTTGGGCTGCATCTACCTTTCTGAGATTCATATTCTCTCTCTCTCTCTCTCTCTCTCTCTCTCTCTCTCTCTCTCTCTCTCTCTCTCTCTCTCTCTCTCTCTCTCTCTCGTACCCATACCCTCTGCCATACCCTAGTGTGGCTCATCAGTTGCTTCTCTTGCAAACCCATCGCCTGAGAAAGAAAATATTTCCACATGGACATTTCTACTCCCAACCGCCCTCCTCTAGAGGATTTCTCAACCAAGAGAGACAAGAGTACAGCACAATGTCTCCCATTGGAGCTACAACAGAGAGACGGACTGAGGGAAGGCTGGGGGCTGGCCAAGACAACAAGCTGGATTCAGGTGGGCTTCTCTTTCAGAACCAGGGAACTAGCCCTAGGGCTCTGGAGGCCCCATTTCTGAGCACAACAAGCTCCCCTCACCCAACACCTCATTGGTCATGGACACTTCCATTTCACGGTCAATTGACCATAATTTCAATTATGTAGGAAGCTTTTATTTTGCATGCAAATTCCAAAATGACTCAGAAATCTGTGGCGAGGCCTATGTCTAAAAGACTAGGAGTTTAAGTCTGAAAGGTAGGAAATATCGCATTTTCTACATAACCAACCTTACTGGCCACAGAACAGTCAGAGGGTGTAGTGAGCAGCAATTATTGAGAGAATATCACAGGTAAAATGTCTGGCAGATAGCACATACTAAATATTGGTGGGTTTAATGGTTTTTATTTATTTTAGCAAGGTCATTTAGCTGAATGTATATCTAAGACATATTTATATCTTAAAACACTTTGCATATTAATACATTTACAAATTAGAAAAAAATGATTAGACTAAGAGTCTTGAGGGTTTAAAAATTTTTTATTTTACTATGATAAGATGTAATATGAGATTTAACTTCTTAAAAATGTTTAAGTGTATAATACAATATTGTTAACTATAGGGACAAGGTTGTACAATAGATCTCTGGCACTTACCTTGTGAGTCTCCAGTTTTGATTTGGAAAATCTAGCCTCCAATTTAAATAAGAAGATTTCAGCCTTAGATGCTGTGAGTTTCTCCTGCTTCCCCGTCTGTACCCTGGCTTAAGCTGACAAAGCGAACTCCAGGCAGAATGGCTGCAAAGCAGGCTGTCCAAGGTCTGATCCCATGAGTGGGTCAATAAATGGTAGAAAGGCCCTATGGACAAGAGGTTCTCAACTTTGATTGCTCATTAGGATGACCTGGGCAGCTTTTAAAGGCCTTGGTTCCCAGGCCTCCTTTCAGGAAAATTGAATCAGAACCTCTTGGGGAGGTGGGGGAGAGAAGACAAAGGACTTTTTGAAGCTTCCCAGGAACTCCAATGTGCAGCCGAGGCTGAGAATCATCATTCTACCAGCACCAAGACACTGTAGTTTTCCTTTTCCTTATAAGGCCCTTATAAAAAAGGCTTCCCTCAGTGTCCAGCCTTCTGCCTTCTGTCATGTGAGGACACTGTTCCTCCCCTTAGGAACACTCCCCTCAGGAGGACACAGCAACAGAGCACTCTGTCTTAGAAGCAGGGAACAGCCCTCACGAGGCAATAAACCTGCTGGTGCCTTAATCTTGGGCTTCCCAGCCCTTAGAAATGTGAGAAAATAAATTTTTGTTCTATGCAATTCTGTCCTATATAATTTTTGTTCAGATATAATTCTGGTCTATATAATTTGTGTTCAGATATTTTGTTATTGCAGCACAAATGTACTAAGATGACCACCATGACACTGTCTTTAAGGAGAAAGAAGGGACCTAAGGTATGCTAAGAGCCTGCTATGCATCAGACTCTTGTGCTGGGAAATTTCCCTACATTCAATCTTCATAACAACACTGTTGGTATTATCATGAACATTTTCAGGTGAGGAATCAGCAGCTCAGAGCGGTGAAGTGACTTGCCCAGGGTCACTTACACCCCAGTAAGTGGTAGAACCAGGAGAAGAAACAGGTTTGTCTGGCTCCAAAGCTGTGGTCTTTTAGTTCCATCAGGTTGCCAATCATGCCATGTCTCAAGTGGGTTTTTGGCTATTATTTCCCTAACCTAAAGCTGAATGGAATGGTGTTTATGCTCTTCTCTGTTTCCAGAGGGGAAGGCATGAGATAAACAAGAGCTGAGATATAGGGACTATCATGCATCCTTGTTCTTGATCTTAATGAATCGTCTGTAATAACTTCAGGACTCAAGACATCCACATTACATGCAATCCTGCATGTACACTCATGCACAGACACCTTCACTCCTACACAAACAGAGATGTACACTCACACAGACACCTTCATTTGCACACAAACACAGATATACACATATTTGCATGTGTTCATTAAACAAATTCCTATGGGGAACCTATGGTTTACCAGGCACCGAACAAGTATATTTGCCTGATTATACAAGGAGATGGCTTGTTGAAGAAAATGTTAAATGTATAAACTCTGTAAACATATGACTTGGATTTTGAGTCCAGTTTTCCAGCCATGTAAACTCAGTCAAGTCACTTAACTGGAAACTTTTTCTTTTCCTGCAATTATATATATATATAAGAATTTATACATGCATCTCTCTGAGTGTGGAGCGAGGGGAACAGTTTTTGGGCCAGTGTCCTCAGAGCCTCTCCCTGAAGTCATCTTGAGGATCTGGTGGCGGCAGCGGTGTCTGCCCTGATCCCTCTCATGCTGACGTGACAGCTTCCACAGGGATCAGGTATCAAGCCAGGGCTGGCCAAGGCCAGCCAGAGGAGACCTGGAGGCTGGGGGTGCTGGTGTAGGTGTGTAGCAGGGTGCAGGCATGAGCTTGAGCTGCCCCCACCTTGACTCTTCCTGATCCCTTGAGCAGCAGGGGCAGGCATGGGCATCCTTTCTCCCTCTTGGAATTTGCCTCACTGCTCCCAGGGCTAAGGCCTTGCTGGCAGCCTCCTAGACAGACAGACAGACAGACAGATGGACAGCGAGCCAGCCAGCCAGCCAGCCAGCCAACAATCCCCAGGGAGGTAGCCCAGTGCTGTGGTTAAGATCATGGGCTCTGGCCTTAGACCCATCTGGGTGACTCTCAGCCTCCTGCTATGCTTAGCTCATAGCGTGGTGCACAGTCGTAGGCCTCTGATGTCCAGTTATGGGCATACATTCACTCACCTTGTTTTAATATTCAGGCTCATTCAATTTTCTTGGCATTAGTCCTTAAAAATAAATCAAAATTGATTTAGAGAATGTTTGGGCCTATCAGAGAGTCATTTTCCCCTGGCTGTCCTTAGCAAGACCCCACGGTGTCACAGTGGAAACAAAGTATGCTACATTGAACAAACAGATGGACACGGGCCCTATGCCCAGAATCACTGGAGACCCGTAAGGAACCACTTTGGCAGAAGAGCTGTACCAATGTTGGGCTGAGGAGTCAGCAGACGTGTATTTGAGTCTGGACTCCAATACTGTGCAACCCTGGGTAAGTTACTTAACCTCTCTGAATCTCCATTTTGAGTAATAGTCTCAAACAGTGTGTTTAAACCACTGACTTTAACCTATCTACTGCTTTCTCATGTCTGAAACAAGGTCAAATTACCCTGTCGGGGATGTTTATCACAATGATTTCTTCTGCTATAGGCCTTATCCCCATTGTTGCCGTATATTTGTTTGAGGGATCATTTGATTACAGTTTATTTCACGTGAATATAAGCTCCGTGAACAAGAACCTCCTCTGACTTGCTCATTGCTGTAAATCCAGGCTAGCCCAGGACCTGGCACATAGTACGTGGTCGGCAAATATTTGTTGAATGATGAATTCAGGAGTGGCCAAGCACGTCCAGTCTGTTACAAAAAGTAGCTTGTGTCAAGAGTCTCTGGGGGCATCATGTCACTAGACAGCCCAGTATAACTGCCTCTGTGCCTCCAGGCTGAGCTGCTTCAGACAGAACAAGAGAATGCTGGGGAAGCCAAGTTTCCTTCTATCCTGTAGGGTCATTTCCCTGGTACTTAGTGGGAAGTCTGGGCTTGGTGACATTATGTGTGGGCTCTTGTCTCCCCATCTGAGCCCTGCAGGGAAGGCAGTGTTTCCAGGGCAGAGCCTGGGTTTGGGAGTTGGGAACCAGAGGCTTGCTGACATAGCTTCAGGACCTAAGGTGGAAGTGCAGACATCTCTGATAATAGTGCCATACCACCCAACTGTTAGGAGATTCAATAAGATCGTGCAATTGAAGCATCAAACAATGGTAGCAATGATAGTGGATTATAGCACATTGAATAAAAGAAGAATCTCTGAGCCCATAGTGTTAGCAACAAATAAATGAATACATAAACAGAAGGGGAGAAGGAAATGCTCTCCTTTACAGTATAATGTCACTCAGAAATGTAGAAGACATGTTGGGTTTGGAAAAGTCACATTTTGCAACTATCACAGTATAATTGATCCATGTAAGAATTATCCATGGAGACTAAAACAAGTGCAAGGATACTTACGTCATCTCAAAGTATCTTCCACAACCACTTACAAATCGCAAAGGGAAAATTATCTCTATGGTAGGGGAACTGAGGGTGACCACCTTAACCAGGTGATTGAAGTCAGCATCACCAATGGAACAGGTAGAACACATTGAGGAGGACACAATATCATTTTTGTGGTATGTAAGCCAAAAATGCATGACTGGACTCTAATCATGAGGTATCATCAGACAAACACAAACTGGATTATCTTCTATGAAATAACTGGCTTGAACGCTTCTAAAGTGTCAAGGTCATGGAGGACAGAGAGAGGCTAGGAAACAGTTCCAGACTGGAGGAGTCAAAAGAGTGATCCCGAATTGGACCCTGAACTGAGAAAATAAATGGCGATGAGAAGCATTCTTGGGAGAACTGGCAAAATTGGAATATAAATCATGAACTGGATAACAGCATTGCATCTATGTTAATCCCTATCTCTATCATTGTACTGTGGTATGTAAGAAAATGTCCTTGTTCTTGGGAAATTCACCCTTAGGTTTTCTGGGGCTGAAGGGGAAATGAGATAATCCCTGTGAGGCCTTGGCTCCTGGCTTAACTAGAGACTGATAAAAACCAGTCTACCTTCTTGGGTGTTCCCAGGAAATATGCCCCTCCTGGAGGAACTCGGCCATTTTGAGGAGAGATGAGGTCTCGCTATGTTCTGCAGGCAGAGGTGAACTGACTACAATCGACCCTCAGAGCTATGCCACCAACTTAACATGATTGGGGAAAGGGGATTCTTGGCCATGATAATCCCCAAAACTTCCCTCCCCAATGCCATCAGCTCCCTGTCACTCAGAGAATGCGCCGAAGACATAATGTTCTTCTGTTTATGTACTATCCGTGCTCTCAGTCAGAACCCGCTAGAAAATACATCCAGACAAAATTAACTTGACAGGGAAATGGATATTTGAATGAAGCCTCTGCTTAAAACAATAATTTATCATGTTGCATCGTACATCTCTACAAAACCAGGATCACGGGTGGCTTAGCTGAAATGAGGGAATTCATTGCTCCCGAAACATCTCTGGGACTCATTTCACAGGAGTCGGGGGTTGTGGGGAATGAACGAGGGAACAGGGAACAGACATCGACCAAGCCCCCCAGATGTGCCAGACAGACACTGTTGAACTGTTTTCATATACAGTCTCATTGAATCTGCAGTTATCCTGAAGGTAATTATTCATGCCCAACCTCATGAGTAAGGAAGAGGAGACTCTTTAAGTCTGAAAACCCAGTTTGAGGTCACCCAGCCAGGAATTTATTGGCCAGTGGTCGATCATTACCCTTATCAAGGCCATAAGGGGATACCTCACTCCCTGCCTAGCTTTCTGACCTCCTGAGCAAGACATACTTTTATTTGTGAGCATGATAAAGCACAGACCCTGTCCTGGCTCCAGGACACATACACCTCCTGGATGCTCTTGCAGAGGTCCAGAAGATGCTGGATAACCACAAGTGAAGTGACGTGGAGTGGAGTGAGGAGTCCCGGTTAGAGAGTTCAAGAAGGTAGTTCATATAATTTACTCAATCATTTACTCATTCATTCATTTATTCTGCAAACATAAATTGAGTTCTTAGTATGTACTTGACACTGGAAATATGACATAGAGCATAGAGTCTAGAGTCTCAAAATCTGGTCCCTGGGCCAGCAGCATCATGCGGGAAGTTTTAGAAATGCAAATTCTCAGGCCCCACAGCAGACCTATTGAGTCAGAAGCTCTGGGAGGCGAGGCCCAGCAATATGTGTCTTAGCGAGGCCTTCATGTGATTTTGATGCTAAGGTTTGAGAACTACTACACTCAAGGGCATGTAAGATGACAGGTTGTGATAACAGCAGGGATGGAGGTACTTTGTGGCTCTGACTGTTATAAACAGAGCCCAGGATTGCATAGAGATGCCCTTGTCACTTCCATCACATCTGGGCATTTGGTCTTTTCTTGTCCCCAGACTATGCAACAATTGACTCACAGCCTAACTTAGCCTGGGTCCTCTGGTCCTCTGGTCCTGCTGGGAGTCCAGGGATGTCCTGTGGGACTAGGGTGGGGACAGCTGACAGGAAGAGGGTCAACTGGGCCTCAAAATAGCAAATTCCTTCTTAGGTCATATCTCCTCTTCATTAAGTGAGGGATGTTTGTAAGTCAACCAGGATTCTCAATAACCAATAATTCAATCTGGTGGCATAAAAAACTGGGCAGGAGGTTTGAGAAATACTTGGGATGATAGTTTACAAATTTTAGTGTGCAAAAAAGTCATATGGGTAGTTTACCAAACATTCAGACTGCCAGGCCATACAACCAGATAAGTCTGTGGCAGGTCTCAGGAATGCTCAGAATCATATAAGCCCCGTGTTGATCTCGGGGCAGGTGGTTTGAGGAAGACCCTTGGAGAAATGTAGTCTTGTGACATACTCTCACAGGGACCAACTCTCAGCTTGAGCTACCTGCCGAGGCTTCTAACCCGACCACCTCTGGATTCTGGACACCTGGAGACAGGTTTGTGGTTCGGCACGGTTTTCTCGGAAGCTGATGAGTAACTATTCTTATCTTATGGGTGATATCAAGGATTAGAAAGGACTTTAGCTTGGCTGGGAGCAGTTAATGGCCCTTTATGCAGCAGGAAAAACAGTGAAGGCATTCTCATTTTATAAAAGTTGCTTGAAATCTAATTAGATATGAAAGTTGAGATCTTAGTCTATTTTTAAACAGAGCGTAATTCAGCAGGAATAATCAATGCTGAAGCTCTGAGCTGCCCATCAGCCTTTCACTGGGGCAGGCAACGAGCTTCCTTCTGGAAGAGTCTTTGGTAATGGGACAAGTAGATAGAGAAGCAAGGGACAAGAGTTAGATGAGGGCTCTTCTTATGCGGGAACAGCTGGGGGCAGAGATGGGGAAGGCCATGAGGTCTCCAGACCCTCTCAAATGTCCGCTCTGACATATCTGAAGGCAAAGTGTGGGTAGCTGAAATGTGGGTGGTGTGTGGCCTCCTCTGTTGAATTAGAGGAAACAAATAAACCTCATTTTGACTGTTAAGGAGAGATGTGGGAGTGGTTTAGAAAAAAAATGAATTGTTGGATGCAGATCCTAAATTGAAGCTAAGCCCTGCTCACTGACTGATTTGGCAGACCTTGAAATCTTTCTAAGCCTCAGTTTTTCCATCTGTAAAATGATGGTACTAACATTGACCTTAGGAATGCTTAAATGAAATTATAATAGTAATCATAGCTAATACGCATTGAACATTTACTATGTGCTTCATGTACACACATTATTTCAGTTGGTCGTTACAATCCTACGAGGTTTAGGGAGGTAGACAGACTTGCCTTATAAATGCAAAGAAAGCATTCAGGATAGTGTCTAGTACATAATAGATACTCAATTAATATTCGTTTCCTTTCCCCTCCCAGGGGATGTGAAGGAGGCTCATTTCTGGAGAACTGAGAACTCTGCTGCATTTTCCCAGCAGGCAGTGACGGTCAATTGTTTAAGTCTCCTGAGCCATAGCAAAGGTTCTAAAACCACTGGTGGGTATTTCTGATCCTGGGACTGTCGAAGGCAGAGCAGGCAGATTTGGTGGCATCTGCATGAGCCAGAGTGCATAGAACCCAGAGACAACTCGTGTGACAACCGTGCCGACGTGTCCCAGGAACATCCCACCCAGATTTGCCTTCCTTGAAGAAAAGTAATGCAAAAGGCCATTTTTCACTTTTAAATAGCTTTCATTCTACGTCTTAATAAATGCACGTTTGTTGATTTGTGTAAGCATGATGTGGGAAGTCTGCAAATGGATGTAATCTGTACCGAGGGCACATGTAAGCACCAGCGAGCACTTTTGAATAATGAATCCCTCCCGTAAAAGACGGACGCTATTCATAATAATTCCTTGCTTTTCTCATTTTGCTGCGTACAGTAGCGATTAATCAATTTGCAATGTTATGTCACCCGCAACAAATTGCTAGCACCAAGACAAATTTATTGCTTTATGATAAAAGAACTTGTTTAGGTAGAAATAAATTAAATTTGGGGGCTTGTGATTTGGGTTTGATGTTCACATAGGTGACCCATAGAGAGTGGGCTGGGGAGGTGAGAGGTCCAGGTGATTCCTGGCTTGAACTGGCACCCAAGAGAGGAGTGCAAATGCAGAAGGGTGTTTGCTCAGTTACTGACCCGGAGTCAGTGCAGCTCTGATGGGAGAGAGTAATGCTGAGAGCTTGTGGTGGTTCTCGGGAATGTCTGCCGGACTCTCCGTGTCAGTGTAATTTAGAGCTTTTAACAGAGAGGTTCAGGCAATCAGCAGTGCTCAAGGGAAGTAACCCTCTACTCCTTCTAGGCTTCTCCTGAATCCTAAGATCCCAGTTTACCTCAAATTGACAGTGAAAGGAACCTACATGATAGGAACTGGGAACAAAGTTCAGAGGTTAGAGAGGTCCTGATTCCTTTATTTATTGAGGCTCCTGGAATATTACATATTGCAGAGAAATAGGCCCAAACGGTATCATTACCAAAATTGTGGTGTAATAAATATCACATTTAACCAATGAATGCTTTTAACATACACACAATTTAATTCTGTATGATTGTGCTATTAACATAGACACTGTCAAATCTTCAATTTCAGGTCTTTCCTGGTTAAATAAAAAAAGCTGGGCTGAATGGGTGTTGTGGTCCCGGCCATGGCAAGGGGGACTTGGGGACATGCATTACCATTCCTCCATATCAGATTAGTAGTAAAGCTGCTCAGGAAAACACTTTGCCTGAGGACCCAGCGTCAGGGGGTGCCATAGAAGCATCGGGCTTCCAGGATGCACGTTTGTCATTAATTTATACTCCATTAATTTGGAATCTGCAGTGGAATCAAGGGTGGATGTATTAATTCTGCCCTCTCCCAAAACACACACACACACACACACACACACACACACACACACACACACACGTGTCTCTCTCTCTCTCTCTCAGAACCAGGGCTTTTTCTTAAGCCATCTAATAGTCTAAATGATTTGTGAAAAGCAGGTTTCAATTAGGAACAACATCAGTTCCAGTGCCCATGGAAATGGATTTCTCTGCCCCAGCTCATCAAAATCCATTCCTCTGCTCTTAAAGCAGGCCCTGGAATCACCGCCCTGAATGCCTTGATACACCCTGTCCAACTGCCAGGGAGAGAGGCCCTGTGAAATTTTAGGGCCATGGTCTCTGTCATCCTTGTCTCGTTTCAGTTTCGAGAGAGTGGGGTGTGAAGGCCTCCCGACGCAGAGGCTTCTGCAGCCTTGCTACAGTATCTGGGCAGTCTCTTGGCTGCCCTGCAAGCCTGGTGTCCACACCCGGAGCCCCTTGAACAATGGGGGTGCAGAATACTGAGGCCCTCTGGCAGCACCCTTTCAACTGCCTTGTGGCCAGGGGGCCCCACGGCAGCCCCAAGGGGTGCTGGACTCACCTGATGATGGCTTCTTTTATTGTCTTCCCTTCTGTCTGCTTGCTGGGCTCCAGCCGGCTCAAGTTCCTTCATGCACTTGCCCAGGCCTGCCCACTCCTTGGCCACCTCCTCAGCTGGTCCGGCGGAGGCTCCGACCCTGGTGGGGCTGCATTTTCCCTTTTCCCGCTGCCCGCCTGCTGGCTAATTCTGATTATTTTTCCTTCTCCTTGCTCTCTTGGGCGCCTTTATTCCTGACCGTGCATTTTCTCTGGACTCAGGATTAAAAAAAAAAAAACCCCACGTTGCTAATATCCTTGTCAGCCTTTTCCTGAATCATTGCTGTACAGCTCCAGGGAGCTACGGGCCAGTGCCTTCTGACCAGCAGACTCTGTCCCTGGGCCTTCCTGTCCTTGGGGTCCTGGAGTTCTCTGTCTGAGTCTCCTTGGCCACTGAAGCAACACCCAGAGGCCTGCATCCTCTGAGAAATGCCCAGTCAGGGTTGCAGATGGAGCCAAGAATTGAGAATCTGGCCAAGCTTTTTAATCTCACTGGTGATTTCTTTCAAATGCTAGGTACTTTTTACATTTTAAAGTGCTTTCCTCCACATGATCTCATTTGTTGTTATTGTCCCTTTTTTACAGACGAGCAAACTGAACATCAGAGGGCTTAGCGATTTGCTTGAGGCACAGCTACCAAGGATCAGTGACTGAGGTAGGGGGAAAATAATCATCTCTGTCTCACAGAGGAGGAAACTGAAGCTCACATTGCTGAAAGGGCTTGTCCCAAATCATACAGCAGTAAAGGTGGTGCTAGAAGTGGGTTTCAAGCACTGCAGCCTCTAGACCAGAGGTAGAGCCAAGCTCTGTTGCCCACAGCAGCCCTGGGCACAGGGGCAGAGCCCAGCTCCAGGCAGGGGTCTGTTCTGTATTGTGCATAAAAAGTCAGGTCAGTCCAGCAGGGAAACACCCACCAGGCGACACTCCAGAGCCCCAAGTCCAGGAGTCAGGGGAAGCCAGGGGCTGTCCTGGTTACTCCTGTCTCCTTCTATGAACGTAGCGCTTAATGCGGAGCTTGTGTTTATATTTCAGGGGAGAGGCTGGTTAACTCCTCAGCTCATTGTGCTGCTTGGCCTATCTCAAACTGCTTTGGGACAACAAACCAAATATGACTGGGTGCTAATAGGGGTTTCTACACACTCTGGTTCAGGTCCAGCCCATTAGAGACTCAGGAGGAAGGTTCCACGTAGCAAATGCCCCTTCCTCCAGGCAGCCCTTCCTGACTCTTGAAGACTCTTCCTTCTCGGTCCCCCAGAACCTACTTCTGTGAATCATGACATTCCCACTGATGGGACCAACTGTTTCCCCATCATCGTTCACCCCAGCTGAGTCATGGGCAGGAAGACCTCCACACATCCATAGATGCTGGTCCTGGGGCCAGCCATGGTCACTCATACACATGCCCACCCACCTTCATCCTCACAGAGAGATGCAACCATACAGAGACACTGTCCCACACGTCATTCTCAGATGCTGTGTGGGTACACACATGCACATAGCCCCTGCAGGCAAGCACAGACCCACTTAGAGACAGAGTCTGTTGGTGTCTTTGCATATACAGGCTTCTTCTCCCAAGGCATCTACCTCCCTACCCCTAGTATTCTGTGTGTCCTCCTTAGAACAGAGGCCACGGCTGATGGCCTGGCCTATAGGGTTACGGGATTTGGCCTACTCAGGCCTGAAGCTTGTTGGGTGGCAAGCTCTAATGCCGGGAACTCCTTTCTGGACTAATAGCCTATTCCAGCTGGGGCCTCTCTTTGCGCTCTTTCCAGACAGCCCAGCTACAACTATCTCCAGGTAGAATCTGCCCGTATGCACTCCCAATCAGATAAGCGCCCTTCCTTTAGGCCCCCAGGGCCCTGTCACCACCAGTCTTGCCACATCGGCATTTTCTCAATAACTCACAGAGGTCAGCTGTTGCTCACTTAGATGTTTTTTTCCCCCTTCTCCTCTGATGCTCTGCTTTCTCTGAGAACAGATACCTGCCCCTGGGGCTCAATGGGTCATCTGGCTAAAATAGGAAGGAGAGGTCAGGTCCCTGCTGACGTCTGGCTTGGGCCCTGCCACAAAGGTAACGTGAGTCCTAGGAGCAGGGCACAGTGATGGAGCACAGATCCCGGAGTCTGACTGGCTTGGGCTTAAACCCTAGCTCTGCCCCCTCCCAGCTGTGTCACTTTGGACTGTCACTTTACCTATGTAAGCCTCAATTTCTGCTTCTGTAAAGTGGGCATGGACATTTGAATCTCATAGGGTTGCTGAGAGGCTTAGAAGAGGTTAAACATATGTAAAAAGTACTTAAATGGCAGAGTGCTCAAAATATGTAAGTAAATAAGAATGACTAATATGGCAATTGAAGTGCAATTGAATTGTTGTTACAGCAATTGCCTTACCCCTATCTTCATGGCCTCTTAAGCCCTAGGAGACTCAGACAAGGTCTGAGCAGTGATTCAGAGAAGGCACAGCCTCCAGCCTTCAGCAGAGGAGGCAACAGAGGCTGGCAAGGGCCTGGGCCTCTCTTGCAAAGCAAGAGAAGCTGGGGTGGGAAACAGTTCCCTTTACTGACGTGGGCTGTCTCTAGGCTACCTGTCACCAGTCAGTTACTGCCTATAAAGTCCAGGGGATCACTCTTTTTCTATGAAACCAGGAGGGAGAAAACTCATGGATAAGGAGCCCTACCTGGATAAGAGATTCATCTGCACTGGTCGTTTTCATATATATATATATATATATATAAAATATTTCATATATAATATATAATATATTTCATATATAATATATGAAATTAAAGATATATTTCATATTATATGAAATATATGAAATATATTATATATATATTATCCCATTTAATTTCAAAACAATCTAGCAAGGAGGAATTATTGCAATGAAGGAGGCTGAGTCTCAGAACAATAATATGCCCTGTAAGTGACAGGGCTGCAGCTTGAATCCTCAGTATCTGACTTCACGTGATGGGTTGTTCCCCAGCATCCTAGCCACCTTTAGAAATGAGCTGCAGAAAGAGTGAACTGAATGGAAATTATGAAACCAGCTTCCTTGTCCTCAGAGGCAAGATGCTGAACAAATCCATCCTGTAAGCAATACTTAGAGCGAAGCTTACTCCATAGAACAATTTAGACAAAGACCCAGTTTATGCAGCTGAGTATGAAATATGGCTTGTGTCATAGGACATTTGTATAAAAAGACTATTTCTTTACTCTTGCAGCCTCAAACCCCCCTCTTCTGGGAGTACTGCTTTCTTACCTGAGTATGGCCCATCAGGCTGATCTGGAAGGCAGAAGATGGGACTTTTTCCATGAACTCACTGTGGTGGGGGTGGTTCTTGGGTAAATTTCATTCTTTCCGTATTCCCATTTTCCTCTTCTATAAAAGGACATGGTTTTCTGGGTGATTTCTCTGGGTAACCTAATTTCCCCTAAACCATGGTTATATTCTCTAATGTAGAACTCATATGAGATCAACAAAGTATATTTTTCCAACTTACAAATTTCTTTACTAGAAAATCCTAAGGAAAGCAGACCACTTAAATAGGATTTGGTTAATGCATTTAGAAAATCCAAGAATAAATCCACATTGGGTGTAGAGGCCTAGGTATAAATGGCTGCCCCCTGTCTGACTCCATGACTAACAGTAAAGAAGAATTTTTGGTTTCTGAAGCCTGTGTCCTTGTCACTGATTTAAGTCCTGGCTCTCCTCCATTTAGAGAAGGCAGCAAGATTCCTGGCCTGAGGTGAACTATCCACCTTTGTCCCTGTCTGAGGTGACTAAAACTTTTGCAGGATTCTTACTTCTTCCAGAAACATAAGTACTGGGGTTGGGGAGGACATGGGCAGCAGGTTTGGCTCCCTGGATGTCATGGGAGCTTCTGTTAAGGAAGACACAGGCGTGGACGTGCATTCTTATGGCACCTTCTTTGGTGAGGGGGCCAGGGGAAGGAAGGGCATCAGCATCTGGCTACTGCTGCCAGCAAATCTATGTGTTAACAGAGTTGCTCCCCACATGTGTCCTTTTAAACGCTGATCATCCCTGCTTGGGATTCGAGCTGACCGACCCTGTTTGCCAAATGCAAATGCATTAACCTTGCAATTGGGTAATCTAATAAAAAGGATCAATGGTCTGATTTGGTGCTTATGGAGTCATTTATTGCAAGTAAGAGTGATTGAGCCAGGATGATCAGCGTTGGGGAGCCCAGAGGATGGCTTCGGTCTGCTGTCCCTGCTGATGTCCCCGCTGACTTCCCAGGCAAGGCCCACTCCGTCTGGAGGGGCTAGGCGGAGTGGTCAAGGGAATGAGGAGGGTGTTATTCATTCGTTACTGCCACTTTAATCACTTAGAAGTTCAATTAAGTATAAATCATTAGTGGTATTTCAAGTTACTTTATCCAGGCCTATGTGTAATACACTTGACTGGCGGTGGGGAGCTTTCTGTGACTAGATTTAGCGTGCGACTGAACAAGGCAGTCATATGGGTTTTTCTGCTATGAAATTGATAAATGAAGCGGGCATTCGAGGTACAGCAGTAATTTCTGTGGTGCAGTCAAGTGCTCGCTCCCTTGTCTCCTCTAGCAATGAGGGCATGGGCCCCTTTAATATGGCAGCTTTCCCCTGGGGGTCCAAAGGCCAGGCTGGGCTGCAGCCTTAGGGTTTATTTCCTTGCAGAAGTTCCCAGAGTGAGCCCTGGTTCATTAGTAGGAATATACCTGGGAAGGGAAAAAAAAAAAAAAAGGAGAAGGGGAAAAAGAAGGTTCCCTCACCCTCGTTCACCAGCACTGATAGTGTCATGATTTTTTTTTTGGGGTAGCCAGCGGATGGTGCTGGAAGGACGAAATCGGGCTATCTCGGCAGCTCGTTCCGACTTCCCAAGGATGCAGTTGTCCCCAGTGGCCGGCATCCCTGTCTGGAAAGCATATTTTCTCCTAATCGGTTTTACAGCTCTTTTAAAGTAATATGTCAGATCATTTTCCCCATATACATAGTTAATGAAAGTAACCCTACAAATTCATTTTAAATAGATGGAAGTTGTTATAACCCTGATCCAGAATTTATTACGTTCATTACAATCTTGCTGAAGTAGGTAATGTAATGGACTATTACTTTTATTATCTTTTTAATCCCTCAGAATTATTAGGAACTGACTAATATTTGGCATCACCCTGTTAATGTTTAAACAGAAATTGATACTTTAATTCGTCTAATAAATGATGGGGGCACTTTGAGTGGAAACAAAAGCCTGATGGGATTTATCTCGATCAGTCCCAGAGACTTTTAAGTGGGACTCAGGGGTCTGAATGCAATTATTTCCAGGCAGGGTGTCTTCATCAAGTACTCAGAAAGGACAGAGGAACAGAGATGGCGATAGTGACAGAGAGACCCAGACGGACTCTCTTGTCAGACAGCAACAACAACAAGGCAGGAAAGAGAGAGGGAGAGAAATTCCATCTCTACATCCATGTGTAAATTCTGATTCACAAAAAAATCAGAGTTCAAGCTCTGATTTGGGCTGATAACCACAGCAGTGAGCTCTGTGTATCTTTTCCTACTTGCCCTTCATCTTCCCCTCCCCTCCTTCCCAGATTAAAAAGATTTTTTTTCTTTATAACCATCCCTATGTTAGTAATCAGCTTTGTGGCTAAGAATTCTCAAGTGCTCTAGAATTCGTGTGTTGCCGAGACAAATGATTGGGCCACATTCTCTTAGTGAGGAGTGGAGACCCTGTTTGTTCCTTAAAACATAATGATGGCTGCTCAGTTTGCACATTACCAAGTCTCACTGCAGTGGGAGGGGCGGGAGGGGCATACTGTTGTGTCTCCTCCAGAAGAGGCTGTATTTACCCTCTAGAGCTCTGTTTCCTGCCAGGCGGGTGACAGGTAAGATTTAGGAGAAATTGATCTCTTGCACTTTCTAGCTTTTACAAGGCAAAATGCAATGCTGGTTACTAAAATAAAATTATTTTAAAAATAATAAAAATTTATTAGTTCTAACAGGATGAGTGGAATGAGGTACTTTCCTTTCTGGTTTGATAATAAAAGACATTTGGGAAAGGAAAAGCTGTCATCTTGCGTCACTCCAAGGCAAGAGTGTGTTTTCTAACAAAGAAAGCTTCCAGTTAGCAAAGTCATTAATTAGCACAGAGACGCTCATTAGAATTTAAAGCTGCTCTACTGTGAGTGTGGCTTTGCTCTCTCTAAATGCTCTGGGTTTCCAAAGCAAGGAAAGTATTGATTAAATTGACTCAGCGTAAAATGTGCCCATTTGTGCCGACCCATAAAGAGGTGAGTTTCTCGGCTTTCTTAGCAGAAGAACCTGCCAGGTGTCCTGTAAGCTGGGCCCAGGTGGGTGGGCTGGGAACAGCATCTGCCTGCCTGTATGTTTAGCTTACTTACGTTGAGGGACCGACTGACTGCCCATCATTCGGCAAAAACCCGTTTTGACCAATGGAGGGGAAACCTGGCCTTAGCTAAGTTTATTCCCGATGCCTTACAAATCTGATTTTGTAAATGCTGGTTGCGTTCGTCAATGCTGTGTTGACAAGGGCTACATGTCATTTGGGGCTTGATAAAGAGACTAAGAGGCAGCTTCTCAGCATGTTTATTTTTAATAGACATAAAAAATGAAAGCAAAAACGGGCTTTCTCACTCCTTGGAACCCTCATTGACAGAAAAGAACTGAGTACACAGAAGTGGCGACAGACAAATGGAGATACTGGAAAAGGAGGTTTTCTACCAAAATATCCTTGTGAACATGAGGGCAGCTTCCAAACTGAGAAAGAGTGGGTTCCAGAAAGCTCCAGTGCATCTTTCCCTGACACGAGGTGCTTTGTGCAGTGTCTGGCATCAATGTGTCTGAGCCGTGGCAACGTTCTCTGTGCTTCCCCGGTTGGGCATCATTTTGTGAGTACGACGAACCCCATTAATTCTTACCGCATCTATTAGAAATGCAGCATTGTCAATGGAAGCAATGTTTTCTGGGGTGCATCACTGGAAATGAAAAACTCCTTCATTTTTCTATATCTTTCCTGAATAAACCTAACTCTTCCCTTCAGCTTCACTGGGTGTGAATTGCCCAAAAATACTCTCATGGAGACTATCAAGACAGAAAGAATGTAGCTTTAACAGCCAATTAGAAAATATTCACAACATATGTGGCGAAGGGCTAATGTTCTTCCTATAAAAATAACTCTTTCGAATGGATAAGAAAGATATTAAGATCTCAAAAGATAAATGAGAAGAGTGTATGAAAAAGAATTTGCAAAAGAAATTCAAGTAGCTAATATTTAGTGAGCATTTACTATATGCCAGGGGTAATTTACATGGGATTTATCATTCATTCTTTACAAAGATCCTATGAGGTAGGTGTTCTTATTCTCATTCCTATTAAAAGATGAGAAAAAAAAATAAAGCTTTAAGAAGTTAAATAATCATCCCAACATCATGCATATTGTAAGTGAGGGGCCAGGATTCAAAATCAGGCAGTTTAATCTAGCAGGCAGGGGCTCCTAACTGCTTTGCTGTAGCCTCACAAATTCACAGATACAATTGTTAAATAAGATTTTTTTTAAAAAAAGTTCATGTTTACTAGTAAACAAAGATATGTTAGTTGAAAACAATCAGAAAAATTTTATCAAAATAACAATAAAAGAAATGTTAATATTTGACTGGGCGTGGTGGCTCACACCTGTAATCTCAGCATTTTGGGAGGCTGAAGTGGGCAGATCACTTGAGGTCAGGAGTTTGAGACCAGTCTGGCCAACATGGTGAAACCCATCTCTACTAAAAATACAAAAGTTAGCGGTGTGTGATGGCACATGCATAGAATCCCAGCTACTGGGGTAGCTGAGGCATGAGAATCACTAGAACCTGGAGGTTGCAGTGAGTCACGATCGTACCACTGTATTCCAGCTTGGGCAATGAAGTGAGACTCTTACCTCCCCGTGTAAAAAAAAAAAAAAAAAAAGTTAATATTCAATGTTGGCAAGAGTAGGTCGAAACAGATTCAACCTATTCATTCAGAATTCGTATTCATTCTTAAATATGAACCGCATTTTGACAGTATCTATCAAGAGTCTTAAAAACGTACAAGTCATTTGATGCCGTAATGCTGTTGTACATAATTTATCCCAAGGAAATACAAATGTAAGCCAAGGTTTAGGCACACACATTTGTGCCTCAGCACATTAAATTTCCCACGTGAAATCTCTCACATTAAGGGACTGGTTAAGGACCTTATGGTCTACCCATTAAACAATATTGGTAACAATAAAAATGATGTGAAGGAGTTTCTAATAACATGGAAAATGCTTATGCCAAGAGAAAAAAGCAAGATACAAGACTGTGTGTATAACATAAACTGTGTAAAATATGGTTAGAAATAAGAATGGGAGAAAAGGAGCAAATATGTATAAACCAGGAAGTGTTCTCTGTGCAGTGGGGTTATGTGTGACCATGTCTTTTTTTACAAATATTTTCCAGATTTTCCTCAGTAAATATATTTTATTTGTCATGGGCATAGGGCAGGGGGAGAAGAAATCCTTTATGACTTTTAGAGGTCAACTTCTTAACTTGAATGAATCACTGGACCCCAAAGTACCAAATTAGCCTAAGACACTGGGCATATGTGTTCTCTGCATCAGCCCAGGACACCTAGAGACAGCCCTATGTGCTCTTCAACTCTCTGAGCCTTCCCGTCATCTTCCATGTGCCTTCTCCTGGGGTTATTGTGAGATTACAATGTGGGCAAAGGCCTTAGAACAGTCCTGCCCTGTAGGCGTTCAAAAGATATAAATGGCAATAATAGAGTAATACATTCATTACGGTCACTGAAGCTGTTGTTTTGTTAGTAGGAAGGAATAGTTGAGCATCTCGCAGGCACCGGGAAGTGTATACAGACTAGCTTGGCCTGAGATAGTGCTATGAGCATCTTGTACTGACACAGTTCCAGTCTTAGATCCGAGCTCTTGGTGCCGCCCAAGTCTTTCGTCCAGTGCCGCAGAGGCAAAGGGGTGCTTTTCAGATTTGGATGTGCATGGACTTAAACGTAGACCCTCCTTCAGCCTCCCACATCCTCGGTACTTTCTGGGTCCAGGAACTGTGTGGAACCTTTTCATATATAAATTTTCCCATCTATATCTTTGAGAGGCAGGTTTCATTAGCATTTCTGCTTTATGGCTCAGAGACTGCTGGACATCAGTCTCATGGGTCACACAGCCAGAAAGCGGCAAAGCTGGCATCAGAACCTATGTTGATCTGAATTCAGAGACATCAGAGATGAAGAGCAATAATGGCTGAGATCATAAGTTCTAGAATCAGAAAGACCTGGGGTTTGGACTATCTGTGTGGCTTTGAGCAAGTAATAAAAGGACCTCAGTTTGCTCATCTATAAGATGGGACTTAGAGAGCTTGTATGTTGCACCATTATTTTATGAAATGATAAAAAGCAGAAGTCAAATCATTGCCAATGAAACCATGACATAATCCTTTCTTATCACTTAGAATTTTATTTTTATACTTATGAAGAGAACTTTTAGGTTTATTTAGACATAGATGTTTATCATAAGACCTTTGTATACGTACATGAAAAAGAAAATATAGGTGAAATAATCTGTTTAAGATATTTCTAAAACTTCCTCACATCCAAAGACTGACTCAGCATTGTCAGTGTTCGTGCATTTCAACAGACTGTCATCTGCTGTCACATTGCAGGTGTTTGTGGTAGCATTTCTTTAAAAACAACTCCTCTATTGTCCTCAGGATTTTAAGCTGCAAATACTTGTTCTGCAAGTTTTGATGTGTGTTCCCAGATAAGACAGTGACATTAAGATTGCTGCCAGGCTGATAGTGATTTTAAAAAGCATCTCAATTTTAGAGATGTTAAAATGGGAAAAAGAAAGCGTATGTCTTAGAATTGATGAAATAGAGTAGCTACCATATAGAGTTGTTAGGAGAATTAAATGAGGTCATGCTGGTAAAGAACTTAGACATTAGACTGGACACAGAGTAAATGTTCAATATCATCATCATCATCATCGTCTTTATTATATTGCTATTATATTCTGTTCTCTGAGATGTATTGCATATATATGCAGCTCTGTAGGCTCGGTCTCAGAATTCTGAGCCAACATGCAGTGCCAAGACATTGGATCCTGGACCGCTAGGGCCCTTGCAATGGCTGGTGATGCATGAGACACTGGACCCTGGGGTGGAGCCTCTTTCCTTTTCTGTTTCCCTCTCTACCTGCTTTGCCAACCTTCTCTCTCTTCCCTGCTGCCTCTCCCCTCCTTTACTTATCTCCCTGCTCCTTCTCCTTATCTCTGCCTCCCTTTCCACCCCCTCCCCAGCTCTTCTGCAAATAAATGGCCCTGTCACTCTGGCTTTCTTGTAGGTTTAGAGTGAATGGAAGTGTCTTTTTGAAAAGCTTGTTCTGTCTGACATTCCTTACCAGCTCAGGAGCAGGGTCCTTAGCACTCCCCTCTCTTCTGCTCAAAGGTCTACTCATTTAGTTAGCAATTTACAGGGCTGCCACTGGGTCTTGAGAGCTCCACCCCACAGCAGAGGCAGCTGAGCTGTGCCGCTGGAGGAGGCCTATTGGCAGGTTTAGAGGGGTGCTTCCGTCCTGCCTCTAGTGGTTGTAGGGGAACTGGCTTAGGACCTGCCTAAAAAGAAACCATTTATTCCCACTTATGATTCGTTAAAAAAAGAAGTTCACAGCTTTTATGATGAGCCTTATATATGCATTTAATGACATTAAAGTATTTGATTATGTGCATTAAGAAGGGGTCTGAGAGCTCTCTGGTGTCCTTAGTTTTAAGTGTATTTTAACTGCCTACAATGAAAGGAACAAGACAAAAAACGAGCTGTGGCAGCATCCTCATAAATTCTGAGCCATAATTGACATACCTTTGCTGGCACCAGGAACGGTCCAGGCAGGTAGACACAGGGAAGAGGAACCACAGACTTTCTACTTTCTCATTGGCCTGAGTACCAGAGGGAAAGCAAGGTCAGCCATCCCTGCAATACTTTCTCTTCAACCAGCCTCTCAGCCAGGGATGAGCTGAGCTGAGCTGCGACTGACATGAACTGAAGATTCACTTTGTACCCAGCCTGTGCCAGGTCCTTTACAACTATTTCCGTGTTTCATCTCCAGAGGCAGGTATCATTAGCCCCATTTTCCAGATGAGGAAGCTGAGCCTGGCAAAGTAAAATGACTTGCTCCAAGTTGGCAAATGTCAGAGCTATGATCTAAAAACATGTCTTTCTGATCCTGGGGTTTCAGCCCTTTGCACAGGCGCTGGATACGGAGCTCCAAGTGACACCCATTTAGGGAATAGTGAATAGAGAAGGAGGAGGGAATAGGTGCTGAGGCCAGGGAAGCATAGGCCTTTACAGAAAAGCTGCTGCCTCCCGTTATCCAGGCCCCAGCCCCTTGGAGGCATGCATTGCAGTGGAAACAGAATCAGGACAGAAACAGCCACTTGAAATGAACTGCGCCCAGACAGGCCGCCATGGTAGCGTGATTGATACTGGAGCATGTAGGTGTAATGAAACTGATGCCGGCTTCTCTGCACCTGTGATTTATTGAGGACAAATTTAAGATGAGAAAGGGCCCCATACCAGGAGCTGTATCTTCCCCTCCAAGGGAGGGTGGTCATCCATCACCAGCCATTGCAAGGGCCCCTTACAAGCGGCTCATCAGATGAGCCAATAGTCTCTTTGTTGGGGTTCCTAACAAGTGTTGGATCAGCAAAAGTCTATTTATGCTGGTGGACCTTTCAGGACCAATTTGTAGTGGGTCACTGATTCTGCTGGGGTATTATCTTCTTTACTACTCGGGCCAGTTGGGGAACGCAGCAAAGATTAATGGTTTTGGCTGCCGACTTGCCGCCGCAATCTACTGCTTCTGGACCAAAGATTAAGTTTTTTTGTGTTTTACCAGAAAGGGCCCACCTTGTGTATGAGATGCACTTTGATTTACTGACTTGCTTATGGAGAAAGGAGTCGTGGAAATGTACCTGGCTGTGGTAAGAATTTGGCAGATGGCTGTGAGTTCTGGCATCCACGTTCCTTATCCTAAGGACTGGGACAGGGAATGGGCAGCTCCTGGTGCCTCAGTGTGGGTCTTATGGACCTGGAGTCTGTAGACTGGGAGAGCTGACTTTTAGTTCACACAATATCTGAGCCTTGCCTGGCACCCAGCAGCTGCCTCTGGATTCAGAGAGGCAGGCAGCATCCTAAACTGTATTATGTAAAAATTCTGTTATGGAAAAAAATAGTTACAGCTTTTCCCTTTTATTGTGAAAATAGCACATGCTCTTATAACACGTTCTGGAAAAAAAATTCAAGAAACAAATAAAACTACACATAAGCCAACTGCACAGTGATAGGACTGTTAACATTTTGGCTGACATTTTAATCTAGAATTTTCACAGTGCACAAATATATGCATGTTGCTTTACAGTATTAAATGTATACTGGATTTTTGTGGGATTTTCTTGCTATATGATTGTGTCATCCACTTTTAACAACGAATATTATGCCACAAGCGTTTTCCCATCTCTTCATTATTTTAATGAGCCATCCTTTTTTTTTTTTTTTTTATCTTCTGGAGTTGGGTTTGCTGCAATATCTCCAATGCCAAAGGTCTGTTCCTTTATTCAGCAAACATTTGCTGTGTGCTTCTCTGGATCAGACGCTGTGCTGAGATCACAGAGCTGAGTCAGACACAGCACTTCTGAGGTGCAGGTGCAGGTGCAGGGATGAGCTCAGGGGGCTGTGCATGTGCCCTGAGGGGTACTTCTGACATGCATCTCTTAGAAGAGCCCAGGACACTGCACGTAGTTAGGAGGCAGGGGCCCGACACAACTGACCCCTTCCAGGTCCCTACAGAATCAGAGGGGCCTGTTCTTGGCTTTGGATACACCAGCTTGGCTTTTTAGAGTGAATCAAGATCTGAGGGCCAAACCTTTCTACAGGGGCAACAGTAGCCCCATCTTGGAAAACTGAAGAAAGAGCCCAGCAGCCCCCAAGGGACTAGCCTCCCAGAACAGCTGCAGAAATTGCCAGGGAGATAGTAAGAAATAAATGGGAAAAAGTGTATGGCCTTGGGACTCCAGCAGATCTGAGTTTGAATCTCCTAGCTGGTGACCTTGAGCAAGTTGTCTTTCTGAGAGCTTCATTTTCCTTTTCGGAAAAATGGGGCTTTTTCCCCCTCCAGCTGCTGGGCTCTTGTGTGTGTTCACCATGTGGAAAATCCCACGTGAAGAGCTGGTGCTCAGCCTGGGCCAGGCCCATTTTCCGGATGCTGTGCTTACTCAAATAGATGGATGGGCTCTAATTGTTCCAACAACATGTCTGAATTTTGCAGGGCCTTTCCTTGGGAGCCTTTGTCTCAGGGCCATAAATCACTGGGCAACTGTCCCAACAGTTGGCTACGACTTCCTTTCCCTGACTGAGGCTGGCCGAGGGTGGGAGGGCTGAGCTGAGCACAAGCCTGCTTTTCACCATTGGTTATTAAATCTCTAACTGGGAGTATTACTTACTCAGCCATTCCGATGGTTCCCTTTATCGTAGCCTCTTCTCTGCCCCAGGGTGGCCTTCTTCCCTTCCTCTCCACCTTAGTCCCAAATTAAAATTCTTCAAGGAAGTAGAACATTTTCTCTCATGCACATGCACTTTCCCCCTACCTGTCTTGATAACTGCTGGAGCATTTGTCATCTGGCCTGAGGCCTCTGCGTCTATATGACATGTTCTGTGTATGGGGGAGATATTTCTCTTGGTTCAAGAGGAGTAGTTAACAGCCCCAGATGTCCCCCAGCCTGTAAGTCTTGCTCCCCACTCTGCTGTAGCTACTGTATACTGAACATTCCTGAAAATCCCTGGCTCTTTCCTGCCCCGGGACATTTTCTCTTGCTTTTCTTTTAGCCTGAATTCCCTCCTCTGGGCTCTTAACATGGCTATCTCCTTTTCATCATTCAATCCTCAGCTAAAATGTTATAGAGAAACCTTCCCTGACCATCTCTCATCCCAGACCAAGTCTTGTTTCCCCATGTTAAACTTCTTGATGGCATGCCATCTACTTTCTTCCTCAGACTTTTCAGGGGTTGTGAAGCTGTATCTGCGTGGTGGCAGATTTAACAAGTGTTCAACTCTCCTGCCTTCACCGTAAGTGCCGCAAGGACAGGATGATCACCTTTGTATCCTCAGGGTCTGGTACATTGTAGGCTCTCAACAAATGGGTATGTTGAGTGTACAATAAACTGACGGATGGATGATGGATGGATGAATGAATTGGAGAGTGAGTGAGTGAATAAATGAATGAATTCCAGAGTGCTGTGCAAAGGCTTACTTTCAGTTAAGTGGTCAGAGAATGCATGAGGGGCTGAGTGCCCTCCCAGTCCCGTCTCTGTGAGGTCAAACCTCACTCACTACCAATGTTTCTGAAACGTGTACCTGCAACTCTTCATACTTAGTGATCTGCCTTCATCCTCTGCCCTCCTTTTCCTTTTAAACGTTTTATTATGACATTTCCCAAACATACAAAAGAAGAGAAAATCACTATAAACCTGCATGTACCCTCACCCCCTAGCCTCTTGCTGGAGTATTTAAAACAAATCCCAGACATCATCTCATTTCATATATAAATATTTTAGGGAATATTGTTAATAGATAAGGGCTTCCAATTTCTCTTAACATAACCACAATATCATTATCACATCCAACACAAAGAAAAAACCGATTCATCTAATATCTGGTAGAGATTCAAATATTCACAATCATCTCAAAAACTCCTTTTTACATTTAGTTTGAGTGAGGCTGTAAACATTGCATTACACTGATATGCCTCTTAAGTTTCTTTATAACAGTTCTCCCTTTTTCTCACATTTAAAAATGTGATTTATTTTTCTTTTCTAAATGCCATTTGTTTCTTGATGAATTTTGGTCATTCTCCTGCAGATTGTTTCACATTCTAGATTCAGCTGAGCGCCTCCTTGTGGTGTCATGTAACATGTTCCTCCATCCCCTGTGTTTCCTGGAAGCCGGTAGTTTGATCCAGAGGCCTGATCAGAGTTGTATTCGATTTTTGGCTAGAAGCCTCCGTAGATGGTGTTATGATCATTTTTTGTTGTATCACATGCTAATGTCTAGTCGTCTCTCCTTTAACAATATTAAAATTGATCTGTGGCTCACCCTGCCCTAATTAACTCCCAACTTCCTTCTCTATTTCCATTGCTGTATGAACTTGTTTTGCAAAACAAGTCAGTGGAGAGCATTGATCATATTGAGCAGAAGCGGGAGCAGTAAGGTCTGATGGCAAATGCACTGGCAGAGAGCACAGGGCCCAGGTAAGAAGGTTAGTATCTCTGCATTTCAGTTTTCTTGAGTTTAAGATGGGGCTGACAATAGTCCTTTGAGAACTAATATGTGGGAGAAATATTTGAGACATAATGAACCCTCAAGACTGAGTACTTAATGTGTATTTACTCACTTAATTCTCCCAACAATCCAATGAGATATATGCTACTATGAGTCCCGTTGTACATGTGAGGAAAAGCAGACAGAAAGGTTAGGTAACTTGCCCAAAGCCATACAGGTAGTAAATGACAAAGCTGGGATTTGAACCCAGGGAGTCAGGCTCCAGAGCCTGTGCTCTTAAACACAGTGCTGTGTAACATCTACCAAGTCGATGAGGAGCGCCTGGCTTTCCTCCATGCAAGATGCTTGTCGAGTCCTTACCAGGAATGGATACCTATTAATTCCCACCTTAAGATATGTGCAGGGGTGGAGTAAGGCAGCCCCCAGTGGCTGGAAGGGTTTCTGTGTTTTATTCTGAGTTTTTTACAAAGTCTTATTGTTCCCCACCCTCAACTACTGTTGGATGGTCCAGAAACAGCTTCATAAACTCACATGCTGGAGAAGGGTTTGGATAACATAAGGCCTCACCCCTATTTGGGAAGGATTCACATCTCCAGAAAAACTCTCTGAAGCCCAGTGAGGTTAAGTGACTTCCCCAAGATCATGCAGTAAGTTTGCCACTGAGCTAGGGTTAGAACCCCAGATTCTCTCAAGCCTTGGGTGATTGTGTCTGGATACCTGGGACTTTCCATGCTGAGTTAGAGGAGCAGTATGTCTACTCCCCATCCCCAGATCCTCTGAGTCATTTTGGCCAGAACTCCTCTGATGGTACATGTGGATAAACATGCCTGCTGAAATTGTGCAGCCATTCAGGCCTTGCCTGGCATATCACAAGATGTTCACTTCTTGGTCACTATTGTAGATGTCTGGGCCTGCTGATCTCACTCTTTCAAAGACATTCTGGAAACAGCCTTTTCCTCTCCCCTGGCTTCAGTCTTGAAGCAAAATCAAATAAAGGTGCAGAGCAAGAATTCAAACTCGGTTCTTCTGACTCTAAGTTTAGATGGCCAGAAGTGAAGTAAGTCTGTGATTATTGATGCCAGTGCACCTGCCATGACTATAGTTCTACCTTTCAGATGGGAAAGTGAGGCTCAGAGAGGAGTGGTAACTTAATGTGCTCACATAGCCTTACCTACAGCATGGGCTGCCACAGAGGGGTCAGGGGGTTCAGAGAGTGGTCTCCTGTTGGGTTGCCTGGAGAGGGCCTGGTGAGCGCCTGGTGAGCTCAGGGTGCCAGAACTGGAGCTGAACTGGAGCTGGAGGGACTTCTGAGCTTAGGGAAACAGAATATGGTCTATGGGACCAGCTTGTCTGATTACAAAGGCCAAGACAATAATTGAAGGTGGCTTTGGGTTCCCTGAGTAGGATCTGGCGCCGACGTCTGGTGGCTCTGTTGGCGCCTTGAGCCCTGGGCATTTGCTAATGGATTGTGGCTGATCCCAAGACTGATTGGCAGCCGGCCCCAAGGTCCTCAAGGGAAACCTGGAAACTGTGGTCTCCAGCTTAGAGGCACTCTCCCTTCTGGGGGCAACAACTGGGGGCTTGCAGAGGGCCTAAGGCAGGAGTGCTTCTGAGCCCACGGGATGAGTCCTCTCTTCCCAAACACCTGGATAGAATATGAGGTGAGGTTCACACAGTGGAATATGGAAAGCTGTCAAAATGCCAACTCCTCGTTTCATCTCCTTGCAGCTTCCCTGCCCCACTCTCCTGGGCTGGTCAGCTCTATAGCCCCCACCCCTGCCCAAGCAATAGTGGAGACAGTAAGAGCGCTCGAAGATTTTCTAAAATAGCAGACTTGGATGGGAGTGGTCCCAAGACAAGGGGGAAAACCTTTCCCAGACAAGCCAGGCTACTGTCATTCCCAGAACAGAGGAGAGAATTAACCCTTCTGGAGATCTCAGAAGGCGAGGGCTTTCCTGCTGTCTGGGAAGGGCTTTCCAGATCAGAGCACAGCACAAGCAAAAGCAGAAAGGCACAAGCATGCAAGAAACAGCACAGGAGAACTGGAAGGTGGAGTGTTAGTGAAGGGAGGATAGAGGGGCAGGTCTGCAAAAAAAAAGCACTGCAAAAATCTCAGACTTTACCTGGTTGGCAGTAGGGATCCACTGAAGGTTTTAAAGGGAGGGCAGGGGAGAGGAACCTGGAGTCTGTTCACAGTCATGGCTCTTTCTTATGCCTGATCAGTCAAGGCAAAAGGCAAATACAAAACGGATGCATCTGACCTTTTTCTAGGACACTCAATATTTATGCGCTTTGCGCATCACCCAAATTTTATTCATTTACCCAAAAGAGTGTGAAAAAGGCACTTTAGGAAACTGCTATAAATCCAGTGCAAGTCACCATGGTAACCTGATTAGCAGCTAAATTAAGTTCATGATTAAGAAGAAATAAATAAAAATAACTCTCCTCCTTGGCTGGGGCTACCCACTGGGCCACTGGCAGCCAAGCAGATGCTGAGGCTTTGGGAAGCAAGGGTGCAAGCCTGGGCCTGGCCCCCAAGAGAAGTTGAGGTGAGGGCGGTAGGTGTTATCTGCTGCAGAGAAATGAGAAATGCAATTGTTAACACTGCCTGGGGGTTAGTGAGGCCACTGGCAGCCAGGCCAGGGAGTACCAGTTGCACTTTTGAAGGCTAGAGCAATGGCTTTCGTAACAAGGTCTCATGCTCTCTGAGTGTCTTCTTGATGCCCCGGGACATGTTTCTTTGTCTGAGCACCAGGTGCATGTATTGTCGTTCCTCCAGTGCTATGCCCTTCTGTGCTGGGTGCTGACGTGACTCAGATCTGGTTCTGACTCTAGAGAGGCTGAGTTTGGTGGTGGACACAGATATAACAGATACTCTGGGCAAAGTGTATATATAAGGTGCTGTGGAATCATGGGCCAGCTAGCAGCGAGGCTTCTGGAAGGCGGTGATGCCCAAGAGAAAAGCAGATGTGTGACTGCTAGAGAGTGCCTATTTCAGGTGAGCATTTTGAATCTTCTGCTTGGGGTTGACTGGCAGGCAGGCCAACCTGGAATTAGCTTGTATCAGCCCTGATGAGACCAGAAAAGCCCTCTTGGGGGCTGTGCTGTTAACACATCCCAGGGCCTAGAAGCAGGAGAGATGGGTGCAAAGAGAGAAAAGAGTGTCCCACTTATCCTTTCCAAGCCTCCTCCTGGCCACAGCGGTCCAGATCAATAATTAGAGTCAAATAGTCTTTGAATCTTTCCTCTGCTATTTGTAACCTATGGCCTCTGGCAAGCCTGTGGCCCCTTATTTAAGCCTCAGCCTATAAAATGGGGTAATAATGATAATAGTATCTGTCTCTTAAGGTTATTGTGAAGGACTAAGTGAGATGATGCAAGCTAAATATAACACAGTCCCTCACATGTAGAAAACACACAATAAAATGTTTGCTGGGCTAATTTCATTACCTAGGGAAGTCTGCCTTGACTGGATGGAAGAAGGAGGGAGGGGCAGCCATGGAAACATGCTGCTTAAGTCTCCTTCAAGAGAAATTGCTGCAGGGAGCATAAAAGAATGACAGCTCCAGCTACCAGCCCTCTGGCTCCACCAGTGTGTTCCAGAGGAGGCTGTGCTTTTTCCCAGTTGTTCCCAGCCACTGACTAAGCACAGGGGAGGGAAGGTGATGCTAGTGCTGGCTCATTTCTATAAAACGTGGGACTCCCAATGGGTGACTTTGGCCTGGGGAATCTCCATGAGCCTGGTTGGAACTTTCCTAGAGCAGTGCTGCAGTCTAAGACTCTTCCTTCATCCTCTCTTTTCATGGGGGTGAGACCAGCATCACCGTCAGTGTGAAGTCTTTCCCTGCCTCCTCTTTTCTTCTCTTCCTTTATACTTTACAGGTGTGTCCCCCAATAAACCTCCTGCACATAGAATCCTATTTTGGCTTTTGCTTCTCAGAAGATCCCCAAATGTCACAGAAGACCTTGGAGAAGAGTCCAACACGTGGGTTGTAGAAGAGGTAGAATGGAGTCCCAGCAGCAGGTCACAGAGGTGTCTAAGGTGGGGGAGTGCAGGCCTTCAAGGACTCTGGTGAAGTGTCCAGTCTTTTTGTGTCCTGTCCTCAAATGTGTGTGCGTGTCTGTGTGTGCACAGTCCCTGAGCATGTTCCCATTGTTACATTGGCCATAATGCAGTGAAAAACACATATTCCATCAGATGAATATGAGCTTTTCGTGTCTGCTCTTAACACTGAGCCCTGAAGAGGTCCTTGGGCATAGTAGATGCTCAGTCAAAAACAAACAAGCAACCCCAAACCCTGAAAAACTGAGTGCCACTGGGACCTGTACCCCTCGTAAGTTTTGCTTTGGACCAATTTTATTTTCATTTCCTGGTGGTTTGAATTGCATCATGTTAGATTATTGAACCTTTTTAGCCTTTTGTTTTTGTGACAGAGTCAAATATTCACTGACACGTGTACATCTTTAAGCCCATGCAGAAGGATAATAGCAGCCTTGCTTCAGTGGCCACACCTTCCAGGAAACCCTTTAGCCTGCCCCCTTGTCTTTGCTGATCCCTCTGCCATCCCCTTGCAGAAGGAACTTGGAGTCTCTCAGCTCAGCTGGACTAGATGAATCTTCTCAGGGTCCTCTTATCCCACCTCCCAGTTCCTTCCCCCAATCTCTCCCTCCCTGCTCTGCGAAATCAGGGAAGCTGCAAACCCAACCCTTACATCAAAAGGGAACTTGAAAAATACTTGGAGCAAAAACTGCTAACTGTGCATCCTTGCTTTATGCAGGCGCTGATATTAAATCAGGAAATGGCACTGAACAGCCTCTCCAAACACAGAAACAGGGCATGTCAACACAGCAACCAAAAGCAATCTCTAACAGGCAGAGGGGAAAGGGACCTGGCACAGGGCCGGGAAGGGGGCTGCAGCCCAGGAAAGAATTCCTGGCTGAATGTGTCTGTGCCACCTCTCCAGTGTCCCAAATGAAGTGTGGGTCTCAGTCCCTGGCATGGAATGCGCCTTGTCTCCATGAGAGATTAAACATAATTAAGCATGTTGCTTAAATACCTTTGAGAGTCTCCTTTTTATTGCCATAAATGTTTACTGAGCACACAGTATGTGCCTGTCAGTCCACCAAAAAAGATGCCATCCCATGTGGAGATGACCTTCTAGCCCTCAGGACAGAACTCTGACTCTTTGGCATGGCATTTCAAGACCCTTTAAGTACTGGCTCCTGCAGAAGTCTTCAGCTCTGTCTCCAGACTCCCTGAAATAGCTCCCAAGTGCATGAGGCAGTGCCTTTGCTCCATGCCTTTGCTTGGACCAGTCCTACCATTAGTTCTTCCTGTATTTCAAATTTTTGCTCAGCTTTCAAAGCCTTGACAAATTTCTGCTCAGCCTTCAAAGTCTTAACCAAGTGTCACCTTTTCTCTGCAGCATTTTCTGCCACCCTCCCCATTTCCTCCAATAGAACCAGGGGTCATTACTGTGGACATGCTGCCATCACACCTTTCATGTCACAGTGGGAAGGTTTGCAGTGTCTTGGAAGGGAGGAAAAAAGCCATGTTCACTCCTGAACCCTCGTCTCCCAGCACTGGTTATAAAATTGAAACAAAAAAGAAAAACCTTGGTGAAATTCATTGTTGGTATGGCTGTGGGGAAACAGATTTTCCGTTTCTGATAGTAAATTAAATAGGTTCCATCTTGTTAGAGGCTAATTTGACAGTATTAACACAGAAAATACACACATCTTTCAACCCAGCAATTTTATTTTTTGCTTTCTGCACATGGCCAGAAAGGCGCATGTAAAAAGCTGTGAGTTGCATCATTGTTTGCAATAGCAAAAGATTAGAAATAGCTTAAATGTCCATCAATACAGCTTGGATAAAAAGCTATAGGGCATCCATTGGACAGAATGCTATGCATTAGTTAAAAAGAAGTAAGTCTCCCCGTATTGACACAGCATTTGCTGAGTAAAAAAATCAAAAGCAAGCTGTAGCTCTAGACAGAGATGTTAAAACTACCTTGTTGCGTTTTTTCACAATGAAAAAGCAATCTTCTGTAATTTGTTTTAAAAAGAGATTGAATGACCACAGCAGCTCCTGGCTGAGTGGAGCTTGGGTTTTGGCACAGCCAATCTGCATTATTTCCTCTACCACCTACCCAGGTACAGGTATCATCTACCTCTCCTGTACCTGGGAATTTTGCGCTCCGTGTGGTGGTGAGCATGTAGTGGGAAGCTGGGATCCTGGGTCCTTGAAGTGCGTCCAGACAAAGGAAGAAGAAAGTGAAAGCAGGGAGGCCCCGAGGGGTGGGATGACTCAAATCATGCAAATTTCCTGAGTTGGTCGTTGGCCTCCAGAGGAAGAAGGAAGGATTGGTTCAGGAATGACTGTTAAGGAAGGGAGAGGAGGGGGCTGGAGGGTATACAGAAAAGGCCTGAAAATTCAGAGACCTTACTCTGTAAGGAAGTATCAGCCTTTGCTTAGTTGTTAATTTCATTTATTCATTCATTTATTCCTGTAATTGAGTTCCTCTTGAATGGGCATTGCACTGGCTGCTGAGGACACTCCACCTCCTGGAGACTTCCTCTGGGAGCTCATGATCAAATTCTACCTAGTTTCTCAAAGCGTGTTTCTTGGACTCCATGCATCAGAATCACCTAGGAAATTTCTTAAAATGCAGATTCTTGGGCTCTACTCAGACCTATAAAATCAGACTGTGGCTTACAAATTTGTGTTTGTAACCCATTTCCTTAACTGTAAAACATTTGGACTAGCTGATCAAACCATTTCCTTGAACATTCCTATGTTATTTCCTAAGGCCTCTCCCAAACCTGAGGTCTACTCTGATCCAGGCTAAAGAAGAATGGGATGGAGGTACAAGCTTTGCCCTATATAGACCCCAGTGTGTGGGATTTCCCTAGAATGACAAGGACCTTGTCCTTGCTAATAGGCTTTTTACCCTACTCCCATCCCCAGTTACAATCAAGTCCCTCCAAGGCCTGGGAAGATCTATGGACCATGTCTTCTGTCTAAGTTCTTCAAAAACAAGAGAAGGACTCATTGTAAGCAGGGGGATGGCATGTGCAAAGGTCCTGTGGCAGAACACAGCTTGGGCTGTGGAAGAACTTAAATAAATCAGTGTGCCTGGAGCATTGTGATGAGGGATGCAGCAAGAAGAGGTGGAAGAGGATAATAAGGATAGACCATCCATGGCCTGAAGGCTATGCCTAGGAATTTGGTTCTTTTTCCAAGTGTTAAAGTGATTTGTATTTAAGCCAGGGGGTTGGCAAGGGGAATGGCCAGATTCATATAAAAACTGGCTCTGTTGCCCTGTGGAGAAACAGAAAGGCTATAGCCGAAGGCTTTGTAGTCCTCTAAGCAAAAGATAAGGGTGGCTTGGATGAAGGTTAAGGTACTAGACGAAGAACCAGAGAGATCTGGTGGAAGGATAAATAGGCGATAGTTGGACTATGGGAGGTGAGAGCCTCAGCCCTGGGGAGCAATAATGAGGTTTCAGAATTTCTGCCACTGGCTCTGGGGTCATGGTGGGGGAGGTGAGTGGGAAGGGATCTGTCCTTGTTATAAATTCACTGGACAGTGGCTTTGAGTAGCATTGAGCTTCTCATCAGCACTGAACCATCTCTCCCCGCTTTTTCTCTCTGTCTCTTTCCTTTGATATTTAGGGATATATGAATTGGGGCTGAAGGTCAAACTCAGACCAGAGGAAGGATCAAGGATCAGAAACCAGGCTGAGGCCAAGGGTAAAGGATGGGATGAGAGGACTATGCAAAATTGTTCTCCTTTGGCTGGTACCCCTGCCTTCATTTCTCTCCAGCCCCACACAGTCAGGGAAGAGAAAAGGGAAAGAAAAGTTTGAGTGCCGCTGACAAGAAGGCACATTAAACACTGCCCTCATAAGTGAATCCTTGGCAGGGACTTGGCACTCACTTGGTAAAGGTTCAGCCGTTACCTGAGCAGAGTCACCAATCCTGTGGACAGCTGAAAATCCTGACCCAGAGAATAGCTGGGGAAGCACCTCACTGACACCAGAATTCCCAGGATGCTACTCAGTTGAGACAGAGATCACACACTTCATAGTATTCAGAGCACTGGACTTGGGACCAGAAGTTCCAGCTCATCACTGCTGTATAAGCGTAAAGAAATCATTTAGCCTCTCGAGCCTCATTCTTTGTGTAAGATGGAGATAATCCTACTCATCTTACAGGGCAGTTGTGATGAATGAATGAGTTGAAATGCATGATGCTCTTAAGACACTGTGATATACCTGCATCCTCTCTGCCTACCTATCTCTGTAAAATAAGGATAATAATAGTTGCTACTTCACAGAGTTGGGAGAGTTGAGTGAAAAGGTGAATGATAGAGGCTGAGGTGGGTGGATCATCTGAGGTCAGGAGTTGGAGACCAGCCTGGCCAACATGGTGAAACCCCATCTCTACTGAAAATACAAAAACTAGCGAAGTGTGACGGCATGCACCTGTAATTTTACCTCCTTGGGAGGCTGAGGCAGGAGAGTTGCCTGAACCCAGGAGGTGGAGGTTGCATTGAGCCAGATTACACCACTGTACTTCAGGCTGCAGCCTGGGTGACAGAGTGAGACTCTATCTCAAAAAACAAAATAAAACAAACAAAAACAAACAACAACAACAAACAGCAAAAAGGTGAATGACAAAAGGCTTTGCAACTCCCTGTACAAATGAGGGTGACTATTATCAAATATCCCATCTGTACTGGAGGCAATGCTGTCTATCTAATGCAGCCTTGTCCAACAGAAATAGAATGTAAGCCAAATATGTACAATTATTTATTGGTTACATTAAAACACAGTAAAAAGAAACAGTGAAATAGTTTTAATAATAAATTCCTATGGGGGGAGGGAGAGAGAGCGAGTGCTTGTGTGCACATTCCTGCATATATTGGGGCATTATCCCTGGTCCCCTGGGGAGGCAGCCAGGATATTCACAGTCAGTGTAAATCTAGCTTTCTATTGGGACTTTCTAAATCTCTGGGTTGCCTAAAGACCACCAGGACCCAGAAAGCCAAGAATACCTTTTTGGGAGCACTGGGTTGGAATCTGACAGTGGTTGTATGGGGCAAGGGAAAGTGGAAGTGACAGCTGCCTTTGGGAAAAGGAAGAGGAAGAGGAAGAGGAAGGACAAGAAGCAAAAACAACCCCCCCCCCCCAGAAAACCCTCCTGTCTCTTCTTGGGAGCCATAGACTTTGACAACAACTTCCCTGCAGATCCCACGGAATGGGAGCAACAGCATATCTTTCCACGTAGCCTCACACAAGGTGGCAGAGACCTCAGGGCTCCTTGGAAAAGACGGGTGATACTACATCTGGGTGATGCAAAAGCGTAAGTCAGGCTCCTGCCGCCGGTGGGAGGCGCGGGGGGCGGGGGCGGTGTCCCCTGATTCAGGACCCTCCCTAGCAGAACTTGCCTCTGGGGCCCTTGAGACCACTGGCTTCTGCTTAGTGACTCCGCATAGTATAATCCAGTAACTCACCGAGCTTTGAGGCTGGAAGTTTACCGCTCCCGCATCCCGCGTGCTGCTGCGCCTCTCCACACACACGCGCGCGCAAACACACACACACACGCGCGCAAACACACACACACACACACACACACACACACGAACATACCCCTCCCGCATGCCTCCAACAGCACCCATGCGTGCACAGAGACGCCTCCTCAGTCAACAACCACCTGCAACCCGCAGGGAAAGGACGGGTGAACCGTGCACCTTCGGGCTGAATGTGGATGCCAGGAGTGCCGCTCTGATTTGCAGGCACATGGGAGGGAGCGCCGCCGGGCCTCTCTGGAGTTATCCCCTTAGCTGAGTAGAGGCCTGAGAGGGCAACACGGCGAACTTCATACCTGGCGGCTGGCTGTGGGCTCCGCATTCTCTTAGGGAATAAACTCTTCCCCTACTTTTACCCCGAATGCGCCAAGGCTCTGCGGCGGCTTGGACCCTGCAGAGTTTCCTCCATCACCATTTGTAACTAACGAATCTTGAGGAGGTGCGACCCAGAGGCACAGCCCCTGGTCCAACCTGGGGTGGATAGAGAGGAGGTAGCTTTTGGGTGAACACCTTAAATTGGAGTTTTAGCAGCTAGAGATAACAAGGTGTTCACTAGAGCTGCCGTGGCTGCTGCAAAATCCCAGACTTCCCTTGATTGTGCCTTGGGACTCCACACACCGCTCCGCTCCGTGTCTCCTGGCCTCTCTTTACTCCTCATCGACGCTTCACTTCTTCTGCTAACCCTTCTGTTTTATTCTTTCAGCGTGTTGGACTTCCAGTCAATGGGTATACAGCAGCAATCCCCTACCCTCCTCACCTCGACCCTGCCTATATTTTAGGGATGGGGTGAAAACTCCGGGTACTGCTGTGTAACCGTGACTGGGAGCCCGGAATGCAGATTCAGAGACCCCAGAGATGAGAAGTGGTATCCCACGATGGCAGTCGGGAGCAGGAGGCCAGAGGGCCTGGGGCTCTAAGACCCTGCTGCTCAGCGCAGCAGTAACCGGGATGGGGGAGGCTGGGCCATGAAGTGGGGTAGGCTACGCAATAGCAGCCTTCACTCTGCGGCCACCGGTGTGTCTCCATCATTTACCCAGTATGGCAGGGGTAGGGCTGTTTCCAACATTTTTTGGTGGGGGAGTTTGGGGGTGGGGTGTTTAGAGAAGGGAGTGGCTAAGTTGGGAGAGGGGCAGAGAAACGGATTTGGGTGGGGAGGTGAGCCTGGGGATGGACAGAGATACCTCAAAGCCCAGGCGAAGGGAGTGACCACAACAGAGACAGAGGCACAGGGACAAAGATGAGCACGCTTTCCCAGACAAAGCCCGCGTCCAAGAGACCCTGAGACAGAGGCAGACTGCTAGAAGGAGAACAGGAGGTCCGGAACCGCAGACCTGGGGCCTCAGGAATCCCCAGGGCCTCAGTGGGCCACATTCCTGAGACTCGGGTCTCGGTCCTCGATGGCAAGTGTTAGGCAGAGCCAAGGGGAGGCGCGGGCCAGGGTGAAGTGGGTCACAGCTAGGCTTGTCCGCCTTGGTGCCCACGCAGAGGTCCACAGCGGCAGAAACACTCTGGGAGCCAAGGGTCTCTTAGGGCCCTAAGGGAGGGCGCTGCCGGCTCTAGTTCAGTCGGGACCAACGGAGTCCGGCGTGCTCGTCCTGCCCTGGCCGCCTGAGGCCGGAGCTATGCGTAGTCTGCACAGACCAGAGAGAGACACCCATTCCGGAGTGGTCTGTAAACGTTCTCCACTGAGCCACGGTCTGAATGTGCTCTCACTGCGTGCAAACAAGACCGGGACATTTACCAGGTGCGAGTCCCCAACCCCCAGTTTCTGGCAGGGGTGGTGCGGCAGCACGGCCCAGGCTGTCTCTCCAGGCAGCCGACTCATTTCTGAGGAGAGCACGCTTCTCAAAGAGGGTTGTAGACTCACGCTTCCAGCATTTAAGTTGCCACCCCATAAGACTGAGTTCAAGTTTTAGTTAAGATACACTCATTTTATTAAAAATAGGCTGCTCAAGACCACGCTGTACCCCCAGCCTCCCTGAGGGCGCAAGAGAATAGAGGGGTTTCAGATTAATTGATGGCAAGTATTTTACCTTCTAACACTTAAAAATAATCTGGGCGCGTCCGCACTGGTGTGGCTCACGCGACCCCTAAGCGCGGCGTCAGTCGGGCTGGTCCAGCGCAGACAGCGGCCGGGACTCACTCACCCAGTGCGTGCCTCTCCGGCCTTTGGCTGCGCGCGCCCCAAACTGGAAAGCAGAAGGCGACGCGGGAGGCGGGTCGGGTCTCCGGGTCCAGCGAATTCGCGATCTATCCGGTTTCCGCGCCTGAGCAGAGGTCTCAGGAAGAACCCGTTAACTCTGGCCATCCTGGATCTGCGTAGGGAGGGTGCGCGGTGCCCAAATCTGGTTTGGATGCCTAGGGCGGTGCGCTTCGGTCTCCCCGTCTGCGCTTCGGGGAGGTTTCTCACCCGGCAGCCCTGGGCCCCTTCATTGTGGCGTTTCCACTTTTGGCTACCGGCCCTCCTCCTCCCAGGGCCTTCTGGCACAGGGAGCAGCCGACGGGCACCCCCAAACGCTGGGGCACGGAATTTCAACAGGAGTGACCAGGGCAGAGCTCGCGGCTCACGGCTGAGTACGAAGACCCGAGGGCCGGTATATGGCTCGAGGGGAACCTGTCCTGGGCTCCAGTGCACACACAGCTTGCGTTCTGGGTTGGCTTGGGTTGGTCCAGGTAGGGGAGACCTGGCTGGGTCCGAGGCGCGTCCAAGCCTTCTGGCAGTGGACCCGGCAGTCGCGGCGCCTTTGCGCACAGTGGCCACTTGGGGTCGCACTTTATGCCTGTTTGAGCCTCTCCGCGGCGGGCTGACGCCGGGATCTGCTTAATCGTTACAAAACGTTCAAACAAAAACAGGGCCGGCTCTCCAGCAGCGAAGAGCGACTCGGAGCACCGTCCGGGGCAGGCTTCGGCCCGAGGCTCCGGGTGCTCAGGATTGTGGTGGGGGAAAGGAATTCAGAACCCTTGGGCTGATTCTTTTCCAGTCCCCTTCGCTGTGAGCATTGGTAGTGGGGAGGGGGTGTGTGTGTGTGTGAGTGCGGGGAGCGGCGGGGCCAGTGGAGTCGAATCTCAGGGCTCTGCCACTGCACTAGCCAGGAGGGGGATGGCCCTCTATTGGCCCGAGAAAGGTCCCCTGAGGTTAGGAGTTGGGTCTGAACTTAACTCTCGGAGCCCTAAGCCCGCCCTCCCCAACACATAAACACGCGCAGATCTCCAGAAACAAGAACGCACGGCACACACGGCCAGAAGCCACGAGGACACACAGAGCGTCGCCCACTGGGCGGGGGCCACTTGGGAACAAAGGGCCCAGGAGGTGTAGTCCCGGCGCTCCTTCTGAGCCTCCTAGGGGGTGACACGGGCTGGGGGTGGGGTGCAAAGGGAACTGAAGGAGGAGAGTACGCGAGGAGGTGAAAGCAACGGCTTGGCCTAGAGGTGGGGCGCGCACTCCAGGCGAGCGTGCAGGGGCCGGGACCTGCAGGGTAGGGGGGTGGGCCCAGGCCTGCCGTCCCACTCCGCTCCAGTGCTCCTCCAGGCCTCCGCAGCTCCCGGGCAGCTCGGGCCGCCAGTCAGCTGACGCGGGGGGGCGGGGGAGCTGTCAGGCGCGCCCCGCCCTGCGCCGCGGGTCCGCGGAGGCCGTGCAGCCATTGGCCCGCGCGCCGGGCCTCCCGGGCCCCCGCACCCCAGTGACATCAGGAAGGCGATAAAAGGCAGCGGCGCCGCGGATCCAGCACAGCTGCACCGCCGAGCTGCGAGCGGCTGCGAGCGAGAGAGCGTAAGAGCAAGAGAGCTAGAGAGCGAGCAACGGGCACTCGCCCCACGCCTCCCCTCCGCCCCACCGCGCGCTCAGCTTGCCTCTCCACCCCACCCGACTCGACCGGGCCCGGTCCGGTGCGGGCACAGCCCCGAGCTCTGGGGTGGTGCAGGCAGCCTCGGGACTCTCCAGCGCGCCGCCGCGTCCCTAGACAAAGGCTTGGCCGGCGGCCCCGGCCCGCTGCGCCCTCGCTCCCCGCCTCCCCGGCTCCCCGCTCTTCGCCCCCGCGCTTGGCTCGGCGCGCTCCGGCCGGCCGCAAAGTTTCCCGGGCGGCAGCGGCGGCTGCGCCTCGCGTCAGCGATGGCCGCGGAGCTGAGCATGGGGCCAGAGCTGCCCACCAGCCCGCTGGCCATGGAGTATGTCAACGACTTCGACCTGCTCAAGTTCGACGTGAAGAAGGAGCCCATGGGGCGCGCCGAGCGTCCGGGCAGGCCATGCACACGCCTGCAGCCAGCCGGCTCGGTGTCCTCCACACCGCTCAGTACGCCGTGTAGCTCTGTGCCCTCATCGCCCAGCTTCAGCCCGACTGAACAGAAGACGCACCTCGAGGATCTGTACTGGATGGCGAGCAACTACCAGCCGATGAACCCCGAGGCGCTCAACCTGACGCCGGAGGATGCGGTGGAAGCGCTCATCGGCTCACACCCAGTGCCACAGCCGCTGCAAAGCTTCGACGGCTTTCGCGGTGCTCACCACCACCACCATCACCACCACCCTCACCCGCACCACGCTTACCCGGGTGCCGGCGTGGCCCACGATGAGCTGGGTCCACACGCTCACCCGCACCATCACCACCATCACCAAGCGTCGCCGCCGCCGTCCAGCGCCGCCAGCCCGGCGCAACAGCTGCCCACTAGCCACCCCGGGCCCGGGTCGCACGCGACGGCCTCTGCGACGGCGGCAGGCGGCAACGGCAGCGTGGAGGACCGCTTCTCCGACGACCAGCTCGTATCCATGTCCGTGCGCGAGCTGAACCGCCACCTGCGGGGCTTCACCAAGGATGAGGTGATCCGCCTGAAGCAGAAGCGGCGGACCCTGAAGAACCGGGGCTACGCCCAGTCTTGCAGGTATAAACGCGTCCAGCAGAAGCACCACCTGGAGAATGAGAAGACGCAGCTCATTCAGCAGGTGGAGCAGCTTAAGCAGGAGGTGTCCCGGCTGGCCCGCGAGAGAGACGCCTACAAGGTCAAGTGCGAGAAACTCGCCAACTCCGGCTTCAGGGAGGCGGGCTCCACCAGCGACAGCCCCTCCTCTCCTGAGTTCTTTCTGTGAGTCTTGGCCGGTCCTGGCCCCCACCCTTGCCCCGGCCCGGACTCCCTTTCCTGTGTCCCCAGTCCCAGACTACCCCGGACCCTGTCCCTGCCGCAGCCCCAGCCTTGACCTGCTTGACTTGAGCAAGAGGGAGGAAGGGCGCGCGGGCCGCGGGCTACGGGCGGGTGCGCGGGCGGGCAGGGGACCTTGGCTAAGGCGAGAGTAGCTCACGCCAGCGCCGCCTCCGAGACTCGAGCAGAGCCGGAGAGAGACAAGAGGGTGGGAGGTCCCGGAGCAACTTCTCTCCAGGCTGGAGGGCTGCGAGGCATAGTCCCGAGAAGTCACCAAGGCCATCTGGAGACTCCTGGCTTTCTGAACTTTGCGCTTTAAGCCGGGACCGCTGGTTTGCCGCCCGGAGCATAGTCCGCGCCAGGAAGAGAGCAGCGAGGAGAGGAGAGGAGAGGAGAGGAGAGGGACTCTGGCGTCCCAGCAGGCGAGAGGCGAGGCTGAGCAAAAGAAGGAAAGACAGACGGATCTGTCTGTCAGGGTTCGGAGAACACTGGCTCTCAGCTCTGAGACATGGGCCTCAGTTAGGACGTTCGGCGCCCAGATCTCATCAGTTTTATTGCCTGCTCGATTATATAGAAAAATACAAAAAATCTGCATTAAAAATATTAATCCTGCATGCTGGACATGTATGGTAATAATTTCTATTTTGTACCATTTTCTTGTTTAACTTTAGCATGTTGTTGGTCATGGATCAAACTCCCCTTGTTTCTTTGGGTGAGAAGGGTTTGCAGTTTGGAAACTCCGGCGGCTGCGTGCGGGGTTTCAGTCCCAGAAGAAGGCTTGTAAATACCCGCCCCGCCAAACCGCTTAGAGAACGTGGCAGCAAGCTGAGGGTCTTTGTTTGGGTTTATTATTAAGATATTTTTATTTGTAAGTGAAAAAGAAAAAGAAAAAGTTCCGGGCATTTTGCATCAGAAAACAACTTTGTCTTGGGGCATGCTTGGAAGTTGCATATTTTCTTTCCTTTCCGTATTCCCATTCGGTCCTCTTTTTCCTCTCCCGCTTTAGTTTTCAACATAGTTGGTGTTGAGAGAGGTATTGAGAGAGAGAACCGAGGTCCCAGCTCCGGAATACAAGGGCCGGGCAGGACAGGGCAGCTACCAAGTTCTGCATTCCAGAGGAGTGTACTGGACTCCAGCCTTGTCTTAGGGTCAAACTGACACCCTTAACAAGAAAGGAAAGAAAGGAAAACAGATCCTCCCCTCTGCTTTTTATCGTAACCAGAATCACCCTGAGGTTCCTTCCGAATCTGCCAGGCCTGCGATAATTGTAGGAGCCACAGGGCTCCTAGGGTAAGCAGCTTAGCCATCCCTGACCCCGGCAGTGCACTGGTAACCAGACATTGCACTGAACCAACTGCCATGCTTAGAATGTTCCAGAAACCCAAACATTGGCGAGTAATTTTGCAACTTTCAAGTGAAGTCTTTAGACCAATGCATTGTGTTTCTTTCCCTGCTTTTGAGATAGTAGGAAGAGTTCTTGGTGGTGTCCCCCCCTTCAATTCTTCAGTTGTATAGTAGTTAGAGGGAGATATGGGTGTTTTTCTTTATTATTACTTTTTTTTTTCTGCAGGTCAGTAAAAGGATTTAAGTTGCACTGACAAAAATGCCAAAATAAAGTGTATTTTTAAGTTCCCATTTGAAATTGCTGGCGCTGCTGGCCAGATGCGTTTTTGAGTTTGTATTAGTTGATAAATTAACAGTAATAACAAGATTGTATGAACCGCATGGTGCTTGCAGTTTTAAATATTGTGGATATTTGTCCTGCATCAGAAACGAGCTTTGGTTTTTACAGATTCAACTGTGTTGAAATCAAACCTGCCGCAACAGAAATTGTTTTTATTTCATGTAAAATAAGGGATCAATTTCAAACCCTGCTTATGATATGAAAATATTAAAACCTAGTCTATTGTAGTTTTATTCAGACTGGTTTCTGTTTTTTGGTTATTAAAATGGTTTCCTATTTTGCTTATTAAAACCATGGAAATGGTGTTTATTTAGAGGACTCTGCGTTTGCATGATTTTGACTTTCTTCTCTTGCTTCCTCAAGAGTCGCACCAACTTTGGGGTACTCTCACTCCATGGCCAATGGAAGAGCAAACCAAGTCCTAGGAAATCCCTTCCTCGAGTGTGTGAGTGTGTGTATACATGAACCTCAAATGTGTTCTCTGCTTCCCAACTTAGGAAAAGACCTCTCTTAAGAGAACTGGTTTGTGAGCTGAGAGGGCGCAGGTCAAAAAGCTTTGGAGTCCCTGGGTACCAGGCACACACCACTTTTTCAGTGCTTTCAGGCTTGGTCACCAGGACTGACTTGCTAATCTGTCTGCTCTGAAATAGTGATTGATGGAGACTAGGAAGCCAAGAGCTGCCACCTTGATGGGGAAGCTGGGTCTTTTAGGGGCTCTGGCCCAGCTGAGGCGGGGCCCTTCCCTCCTGCCTGGGGTGCAAGTTTCCTTTCTCCTACCCAGCGAATCTCTCTGGGAGCAACTGGAGCTGCCCGGAGCCAGATACCCCCTCTGAATGGGGCCTGTCTCCCTCACCCCAAAGCTAATGGAAGCAGATACAACCCAGCACTAGATCTTGGGGTACAAAACCCTCCAGATAGGAAGCCCCTCTCTGTGGACTTTTGTTTTTAAGGGTAGTATGCCTCGGGTACACTGGTGCTCAGGCCTGGATTCCTCAGCTCCGCAGACTGGCACTGTGTGGCCCAGTCTGAATTTTAGTGGCTCCTCAAATTGGGTGTTGGAGGGGTTTGGGTCATTCTTCCAGCGCAGGAGCTTCAGCTGCAGCTTGGAGATATCTGAACGGGAGCTGGCCCTAGAACCTTTCCTTTTCTGTATTCTTGGAAGAGCAGTGCCCACCTAGGTCACCCCAAGCCCCTCCCAGCCTCATTGGAGTCCTGTCTATAACTCAGGGTTGGCCTCAGACACATCTAGGACATGGAGCAGGATCTCCAACTCCTGTAGAGTTTTGTGATCCTTTGGCAATGGCTAACTCCGAGGGGCTCCAGTCTCCTCAAACTCATTATCTGCAGTTCAGAAGGCTTAGCATTTAGGCCCTGGGGTTCTCTGTGCTCCGAGTTCTTAACATGGAGTTTCAGAACTTTAATGGGAAGGCATAGGAGACCCAAGAAGTCAAGCCGCAGCTGGGAATCCGAGCTGAGAGAAGGAAGGGGAGAGTGAAACTAACAGGGAATAGATTTTGGCCTGGATCCCTGGAAGCCCAGAGGTAGTGATGGCTGAGGTCTAGAGAAGAGGAGGGGAACCTAAAAATTAAGGATACAGGTAACATTAATAGTCATGTACATTTATAAAATGTGTTGGTGTTCAATAGGAGAGAAGCTTGGGATTCTGGCTCAAATTTAATTCTAAGACCCAGTTCATTTCACCAGCCGAAAGATGAAAGATGTGTCTGGTGGAGAAGGCTTTGGCTGTGATCTGGGAGGAGGAGGCAGCTGAGCCTGGCTCTGTGGTACCTTTGCTTGCAAGTGCATGAATGAAGGAACAAGGGACTTTGATTAGCCTGGTAACTGCAGTCGCTCATGCTCCTGCACAGAACATTTTTGCATGTACACATGTATCCTCTATGCGGTGAAAGAGGCTTTGCTCAGGTGGGTGCCAGAAGAACTCCACTGCATGGTTTCAGAGACCAAAAAGATTATGAATTCCTGGCTGGTGGAGGCCCCAAATTCAGTGGCCTGACTCCCTTTGGAATCGTCCCAAGCGGACTGACATTCTCCATCCTTAGCCTCTGACCTGGGGAGGGTTGCAGCTCCAGTGTTGGCTTTTCTTCCCCGGAGCACAGAAGCGCAGACACTGACCCAGTGACCAACACCATCACATTGCATCCGGAAGCCAAAGTGGTTCAGGCCGGCTTGGAGTGACCAGCTGCATCTCGGAGAGTCTGACAATCCCAGAACACAGTCTTAATGGCACACTGACACACAGATACACAGACACCTACACCCTGCACGCACATTGATGCCCTCATTGATGGTGCGGTGACTGATGTGAGGCACTGTCAGTTCCCGTACCAACCCGCCAAGTGAGCAGTAACCGGGGCGCAAGCGGGCGAGAGTTAGGCGGGGCCGGCAGCTCCTTGGAGGAGGCCCGGCTTCCCGAGCCTCCAGGGCGGACTCGCACAGCAGGCAAGCCCCGGCCACGTCTCGGCCTGCCGCCTGCCGTCCAGACCCGCCGCGACGCCCTAGAGCCCACAAGCCCAGGAAAAGCAAACTGGGTCCCAAGGCCCTTTTGGCACGTCCCACCCCAGCGGCACCCCGCCACTGTCATCCTCCTTTTCCGTTCCCACCGCTCCCAGCGGCTCGCGGGCTCTTCACAATCCTTCACATCCCGGGGGGAAAATCCTCCCAGCGCTGGGAGTCTTCCAGCCAGCACCAATCCCACCTAGACAGGCTGGCGCCTGCACCCGGAGACACACTCAGAGACAGACACGCTCAGACACTGGGACGCACGCACGGGGCACACGCAGGCCGCTGGTCGAGGACTTCGCTGCGGAACGCGCCCTTGGCTGGAGTGGCTGCTGCCCAGTCCTGGGCGAATCTGGCCTCTTGCGACCCCGGATCTCAGGGATGTGCGGGAGGCTTTGCGGGCTGGATCTGCCGCCGCCACCTTCCGCGAGGCGGTTCGGGGAAGGCGCTTGGCAGGGCTTGCTGGGAGCCTCGGGTCCTCGCGCCCGGGGACGGATGGGAGCCTGGGGCCCCATTCCCTTGCTTTCTGGCATCCTTTTTCTTTCTGTGACATTTCCCATTCTTTTAGCCCTTCCTTCGTAACCTCTTTCATTGCAGAAAACTTTCTCCTTCCGTTTTCATTTCTCTTCTGCTTTTTATCTCCGTGCTGCCTGGCGGGGAAGGGCTGCCGAGCCGGGTCTCGAGGTGGCTGGAGTGTGCGGGGGGAATGAGCGTCTGGAGTCCCCCGAAACACCGCGCAGCGCTAGGGCCCGCTGCTCTGGGCTCTTGTCTTGACTGCTCCGACTATCCCGCTTTTCCCTTCCAGGTTCCCCCGGTGGCTGGATTTGCTGGGGATCGGCGCCGGTCTGCTTCGGATCCCGGGGAAGGGATCTCCAGGGAAGCTGAGCCTGGGCCTTTTTCAGTGGGTCAGGCAGGCTTCCCTCAGTCCCAGATCTCTGGGCATTTCTGTGGCAGGACAACGCCCCTGCCTGTCAGAGGGCACTGGACTCCTACCTACTGCTTCAGCCTGTGCCCGCCCAGGGGCCTCCTGGACCCACAGTTCAGTGGGAGCTGCCAGGAACCATGCCAGTTCCACCAGTCTGGTCACTTGGCTTTCTCTGTGACTTGGAGTTGAAGCTTCTGCCACACCAGACAAACCCCCTACTCCTTTGCTCTCCCATCCCCACTCCCCAGGCTCTTCCTCTCCGGGCTTCTGAGACAGTGGGTTTAGAGTTTCTGATCATTCCCTTGCAGGCTTTCAGATGCAAAATGTGCATTCTGTGCCCTTCTGTTTTCGGTAAGGAAAACTCTGAAGTGGCTTCTTGCGTAACCCTTCCCTCTGCAGCCTGCAGTCTGCTGGCCTGGCCTGTCATCCCAGAGATAGTTGTGTTTGGATTTGTTATGTAAGAGAGGGAAGATTAGAGGTTTGCTCTGCTCCTCCTCCCCCCACCAAAACGAAAGTCCTCAAATGGTACATCCAGTAGACAGCATGGTTTCCAGTAGCCCTCGTAAAAGAAGTCAATCTGGTTGGCAGAGCTGCTCTGTGCTGCTACCTACCCCAGTACACACAGAAGACAATCCAGCTGCAGTGAACGGACAGTCCTGCATCCAGGGTGTACCTGGTCTGTGGAAGTAGGCATCACTGGGCTTTCCAGGCTGGGCTTTCCTGGCCTAGAAACCTAGCCTTATTTTGGTGAAGACGGCAGCTACTATGGCTGAAATTTTATTCTTTCTATAGTTACTGCCCTTTGGAGCATGTGTCCAGACCATGGAGAGCACCTCTTTCAACTGTGGAGCACCTTCTCTGTATCTCCTCCGCATCTTGTATGCCTCCTTCATTTCTGAACACCTTTACCACGTTCTGTCAATTTCCTATGCCTCACACTTAATATTCTTAATGTCTTTCTCCATTGTCTTACACATATTATCCTAAATGATGCATACTAAAATATAATCCTTTTAGGATAATACAAGATGCATTTTATATATATTATCCCAGAATGCCTCCAAAAAGATACATTTAGATAAGAAAATCAGAGCTCAGTGTTCTCACTCGGAAGAATTAAAATACATGAGATAAGTTACTACTTCAATGCAGAAAACCACCTATATTAATAATTTGTTATGAGGCCAAACTCAGTTTTAGCTGCCTCTCTGCATTCTTTGCATGTGAAGTTACTTTAATAAAAAATACCAGCCATTCATTATAAATTCTTTCATATTTGTATCAAAAAGGGATGTTGTCTTTGGGCTAGAGGGAAAGCTTTGGAGGCAGTGGGAGGAGCTCTGGTACTTTCTGGAAGAAACCAGTTTCAGCATCAGAAGGAAGATGAAACCCACAAATCCACTGTTTATATTGTGTTTTCTTTTTTGGAGATCTGTACATCTTACCTAGGCGTGGACTCCTCCCAATAAACGGACAGCAGAGTGGAAGAAGAGAAGGTGCCCATTTCAGAGCTTTGGAGCATGAGGCAGGCATTGATCATAGCCCAGGACTCCATCAGCTTCAGGAGCCACAGCTGCCCTCACTCTCATGCCCCTTTGTTTCTTCTCTGGATCTGCCACCTTCACTTTCCTGCTTCTGCTGGTGTTACAGGCACCTGAGCCTTACTCTACAAAAGATCATGGTCCCGGACTGACCTGGGGGCTCACTTCTGCCTGTTCTGAGTGGACAGAGAAGGGATACGCTTCCCATTGCCAGGCTTGACACCTATCCTCCTTTGTGTTCTGGGAGCCAGAGCATGGCACACATGTCCCTTTCTGTGGATAATAGGCAGGCAGGTCACATAGCAGAAGTGTGGCCAAACTGTGAGATTAATTCCATTATTACGTTTCACTTAACCCTATGAAGCATGGGTTACTGTTATCTGCGGGTCAGAGATGAATAAGGTCCAGAGTGGTTACTATTTTCTCAGTGTCACCCTATGGAGGAACTAGAATTGAATCCCCACCTATCTGATGCTGAAATTTGTATTTTTGTCACCAAACTTTATAAGTCCGCTATGCCTTATCTGAAACACTCAGGTCAGGGGAAGTATGGAAGAGTCGGACATAGTCTTCTTTGGTGACAGTTTCCTCTCTAATTCCCTCTGCAGAGGGTAGTTACATTTATAAGGGTGTGCTTAATGCTCTCCAGTCATAAGATGCTCTCTTTGCATCTCTGGGCTGAAAGATGGGTGATGGGAAGTTGGAGATGCAGCAGTACAAACATGACGACAAGAGTGTCAGAGAGAAACTGCAGCTTTGTTGCTCATTTCAATTGCTGGCAGAGGAGCATGGTGGTGAGAAGTGTGTGTGTGTGTGTGTGTGTGTGTGTGTGTGTGTGGTGGAGGAGGACACTTTGAGCATCATTGTCTTGGGACATTGGTACTGTTTGCAATTAATGAACAGTTCTTTCACATTTCATCTGTTCTCAATTGAACTTTCCAGTAAATATATCATAATTACCAGAGCAAGTGTTTATAAAAGCAGCAGACTCTAGGTGAGGCAATTTTTATGGAATCACCCATAGTTTAATGAACCTGTTTCTGGGATAATGTTGAAGCTCTAAACCTGTATGTAGATATGCATATGCTCTTAGAGCAGGTGCATGAATAAACATGCATATGTATACACTCATGCTTACACATATGGAGGCAGGCCTGCACACATATTGAAGCACAGAATCCACATGTGCTCATTTGCTAGATACAAACTCATGTGCTCACATACATGCACACAAATATATACACATGCATTATACATGTATGCATATGTATCCATGCCTATAAACATGCATGTCCAAATACTCATTCACATGCATTTACAGTGTACACACAATATTCACAATTATGTGGACATAGCTGCATAGAGTCATACTCATATTGAAATGCAATTGATTGCACATGTATACATACTCTCCCAAAATGCATATGGGTCCATGTACATCCCCACATGCACATACATGTACAATTGAACATGGGCCTTCGCATTCATTCACAGACAGGCACCATGTAACAAGTGAAATGTGGCACTGGTGGGGTTAATGGAGGCCCCAGACTCCCATAAATATTAATATGAAGCACTCAAGCTCTCAAAGTGGGAGACAAAACCTCTCCCCACAAGGCCTTGTAAATCATGCAGCTGCTGCATGTTACCTGTCAGATCCAGGGCTCTGCAGTCCAGCATTTCCTCCATGAGGGCGGCCACATACGTGCTGGAGCACACGGCACTCTCCGTGCCTAGTCAGGCATCCCAGCAAATGTGCCAAGGTCGGTCCCCACTCCTCGGATGTGTGAGCAACAAAAGCAAGTATTCTGAGGCTGCCGCCACTGCCGCGGCAAGTGCAGGACTGGAGGAATGAAAAGACATTTTGTGAATAGCTGAGACTTGGCTTCTCAAGTAAAGACAGATGTTATTCTGTTGTTATCCTGGAGGGACACCATGTGGGGGCCTTGGTGGGAAGCTGGGTGCAAAAATGATGTAGGGGTCCTGTGCTGAATCCAGGTTTGGTGCAGTAGGGACTTCAGCCTCTGGTGATGCTCTCACCCAACAAAATTTTGGGTCCCAGGAGCCTCCTGAATCACAGTTCTCCACAGTGCTATAACCCTTTATTTAGTGAATACTCTGTTTCTAGTCCTGCCACCTAAAACCATTCAGTGGATCATTGAACAAATTGTTTGCCTTTCATATGCCAGACACTGATAGGTGCTGGCAATATAAAAATGAGCCAAAACAGAAACAATAGAGTTTACAATCTATTAGGGGAGTGAGACATCAGTAAGATATTAGATACTGTACGAAGGAACATACAATTTCTTCCTCCTTCTCCTCCTCCTCCTTCAATGGAGTCTCTGTCATCCAGGCTGGAATGCAGTGATCACAGTTCACTGCAGCCTCAAGCTCTTGAACTCAAGTGATCCTCCCACTTCAGCCTCCTGAGTGGCTGGGCCTTCAGGTGCAAGCCACTAAGCATAGCCATGAGTGCGCAATTTCAAAAAGAGATATATGAAGAAAAGCCACCTGGCTGTCTGAGAGCATGCAGAGGGCAGTGGAGCTGATGAATGGGGAAGAGAGATTAGAAAAGGCTTCCTGGAGGAAGTGATGTTTGAGCTGATAAAGTCTGAATAAGAGTTAACCAAGCCAAAGGAGGGGAAGAACATTTGAGATCAGTGTCATCTCATAAAACTTTCTGTGATGAGAAAAATTTTCTTATCTGTGCTATCCAATAAGATAGCCACTAGCTGCAATGGCTGTTAAACCTTTGAAATATGGCTTATGCAGCTGAGAATCTGAATTTTAAATTTCATTTAGTTTTAATTGCATTTAAAATAAGTGACTGGGATCTCTATCTCCTCTGATTTTCTCTCCCTCTACTTTCTTGCCTTGCTCACTCTGTTCCAGCCACACTGGCCACCTGTCTGTTTCTGGATGAGGCTGGTTAGGATTCCTTTTTAGGCAATTTGTTGAAGCTGTTCCCTCTGCCTGAACCACTCTTCCCCCAGACAAACCTGTAGTGAAATTACTAAGCTCCCTCAAGTTCTTGCTGAAATCTCACCTCCTTTAATTCTGACCACTTCATTAAATCTGGGAACCTGCCTCCTTCCCCCTTCCTGGGCACTGCTAACCTGGCTTATTTTTCTTTTATATTTCTCTTCTTGGTTTTTTTCCCTTTATTTCTTTTCTTACAGCACTAATCACTTTAGAATTTATCAGATTATTATTCACTTCTTGCTTATTTTCTGCTTCTGTCTGCCAGCATATAAGCTCTGTGGGGTCAGTGTCTGATGACTGTTTTGTTTACTGATATTCCTGAGAACCATGAATGATGCCTTAGGAGGACCTTAACAACCCAATAATTGGTTGAATGAACATGTGTTATGTAAAATGTGCTTAAAGAGGAAAGGGTAATATCTGAAAGAATGGGTTTGAGGTCCTGGCTCACCCTATCAATCAATCATTAATCTATCTGTCAATCATATCTATCATCTGTCTGTCAATCATTATCTACCTATTATCTGTCATTCACATCTACCATCTATCATCTATTGTCAATCATATCTGTCAATCATATCTATCAATTATCTGTCAATCATTACCCATTATCTGTCATTCATATATCATCTATCTGTCAATCACATCTACTTAACTATCTGTTATAATCTATCTCCGTGTTTTTTGGTACTCTAAAAAATACATATTGCTAAAATTATTTTTAAAGCTTATTTGTATGTCACCCTCCAGAATCTTGTATACCATTAGTGGCGCACCTGGGGACACATTGTGGTGTCTGTGGAGAGAAAGAAGAAGCTGACATCTGATACGAGAGGTAGGTGGGGGAGCACTGGGGTGGGATTGCAGGGGAGGGGCAAAAGGAAAGGAAGGGGGCAAAGTAGAGCTCAATCTTGTTCTTTCCTAGATCCTGGTGGATTTTTGGGAGAGAAAGGTGAGGGAAGGAGCAATTAGAGAAGGGGTTTGGGATTCCAAAGGCAAAGAGCTAACCAACAATCCACCTGCTTTCCAAACACCCCCCTAATTCTCCTACTCCTCCTACTCCTTGCTTTAACCGCATGCAAAATAAAAATCCCCCAAAAACAAAAAATCAAAAAACTCCAAAACAAACCACTCCTCCTCCCTATTGCTTTCTGAGCTGAGAAGAAAGCCTCTTAAGTACTTTTGTCCCCTTGACAAGTTATTTTTAAGAGGAAATAATGTCTCTAAATCCAACATTTATGATGATATTTTTAAAAAAGAAAACACTCCACAAATCAGCAGCTCTCTTGTTTTAAGCAGTTGCTAGGGTTTGGAGAGCGGCTGCTTGGTAAACACACTTTGTAAACTCCCAGAAATATTGTATTCAGTGTCCTCAAGTCAAAATCAACCTTCCCAAGCCCCTACTTTCTGTTTCATTGACACAGGAAGAGGCTCTGTAGAAGGAGAACCCAGATGAAGGGTGGCTCTTAGGCTTGCAGGAGGACATTTTTCCTGAGTAAGCAGGGCTGGGAAACCAAACATATCTGGGAGCAGCCATGTCCCCCTTATCATTTTATATTCCTCTAAAAACCTTTGGCTCTTTACCTTGCCCTGGAAGGGTCAGGTATAAATGTCACGAGGTCCATTTCACAGCTAGGCAAATAGAGTCAGGGGAACCTTGTCTCCAAGCACAGCTGGGAGAGAATGTGTCTCCAGGTGCCTGCTAATACCAAATCACCTCCTTGAGTTCTTGCTTCAGTTTTTGAGAAACAAGTTGATTTCTTGGGGACAAATCTGATTTTGTATCCCCCCTCAGACGCACCTTCCTGTCTTTTTGCACACCACTTCTTAGTTTGGAATATCCCCCTCCTTCCTTCTTGGTCAATTCCCAGAGTCTTATAATTCCCCTCCGGTCCCCACTCTATTCCTCTAAGACTACCAGGGTCCTCTTTCAAACCTGGATCATGTCACTGCCTTATTTGCAAAATCAACAAGTCATTGGTCTTTGCCCCAGAAAAGAGCAATGCTTCAAAATGCAGTTCTGCCTAAACTATAGTTTTGGCATTCCAAGATGCCAAGCTCAGACTCTGAGGTGATTTGGGGAAGATGGGAGGGCAGAAGCTGAGTGCAACAACAATTCGTCCTGGCCCCCACATAATCTTCTGAAAGGGATCCATACTTGCCTGGCTATTAGCCTGTCCAGCTTCTGTTTTCTTCAAGGTCAACAGATAGTGACCTTGGGTTTTATATGAGTGACTGAGATAGGGAGATATTACTATCCCTATTTTCTGGATGAGGAAATGGAATCACAGAAAGGTTAAGCAACTTGCCCAGGGATGCACAGCCAGTAAATGCCAGTGCTGGAATTCAAACCCAGGCAGTCTGAATCTGGAGGCTAAGTTTTTAATTATTCTACTTTTCTGAGACCAAGGGTTAGATGATAGCTGAGGTAGGTGAATTTGTAACTGGCTGGAAAAGGCTTCTGGGGTTTTATTGAGTGGAGATGTAACTTTGAGAGGAGTGCCCCGCTCAGCCAGCTGTGCTTCCACTTCTTAAGCTATCTGTGCTTTGTTAGGGATATTGCCTTTAAATTAACTTTCTTGGCCTGGCATGGTGGCTTGTGCCTGTTATCCCAGCACTTTGGGAGTCTGAGGTGGGCGGATCACCTGAGGTCAGGAGTTTGAGACCAGCCTGGCCAACATGGCGAAACCCTATCTCTACTAAAAACAAAAATTAACCCAGTGTGTAATTCCAGCTATTCAGGAGGCTGAGGCAGGAGAATTGCTTGAACCTGGGAGGCGGATGTTGCAGTGAGCTGAGATCATGCCATTGCATTCCATCATGGGTGACACAGTGAGAGAGACTCCATCTAAAAAAAATGAATTTTCTTTGGCAATATTGGCACCTAGTTCTCCTCAGAATCCACTGATGGTTCCCCATGGTATCCGGGGCACATTTCCAATCCCTTAGCCTGGCCTTCAGGGCACTGCGGTTCAGCCCTTGTCCCTCCATTCTTCACTCTTCTTCCTGCGCTCTGGCCAAACCGGTCTCCAGAAGCTGCCTGCAGTTCAGCAGCCTCCACTCCTTTGCCTGAGCTGATTCCCCATGAAGCTCTCTGTCACTTGCAATCCTTCCCTCTCTGGGTCACCTTCTCCTGCATCTGAAATGCTCACTGGAGCCACACTGGGGACCTGGAAGAAATTCAGGTTGTAGGACCAGGAGAGAGATGGTAGATACGGTTTTAAACCCAACTTCTCTTCGGGTTGTCAGGACTTGAACTAGTCACTTCCTCTCTCTGAGCCTCCTTTGTTGCCTCTTGGTAAGGTGGGGGAACATCTTGCCCATTTCTGGTTTTAGGAGGGATCCTTGGAGATAGAACTTGTTGGTGATGTTTGGTGTGTGGTGGCTGATGTGATTATGGTGGGTATGGCTGGGCTTATCAATGGTGTCTCCCCAGGAGGTGTAAGGTGACTGGATCTGAGTGTGTCAAAGTGTCTATGGCCAGGGCTTACAGGAAGGAGGAGGAGCTTAGGAAATACTCCTAAAAGCAACCTGGAAGGCAGAAAGCCCAGACTCTGCAAGGCAGCTGGGGAATTCGTTATGCAGGTCCAACTGGTTCTATCCTCTGGCCAAGATCTCGGGTTCAATTTGCACTGAAATTAATTGGCAGGGAAGACCCTGAAAGGTGGTGTGCAAACCCCAACAGGAGCTCCTGGGAAGTGGAATTAGAAGCTGCAAATGTACATAGAAAGGAATCTGGAGTTTCAGCCCTGCGTGCAAATATTCTTACCCCTACATCACAACAGGTTTTTTTTCCAGATGCTCAGAGCCCTGACTAGGCAAGGAAGATTTGCATGGTTGCAGCGCAGACTTGCCCTCCCACCTTAGGAACTACTTTATGGAGTCCTGAGACTGAGGGCTTGAGACCCTAGCTTGGTGACAACACAGCCAGTTTTTAGTGTCTGTTTCTGTAAGTCTGTGTGGGTTAAGTTTATCCTGGTATGCGTGTGTGTGTGTGTGCACATGGGCTCATGGAAGAGGGTGTGTTTGTACACAGGCATATATAGCCACAGGAAAGCAGTGTGCCTCAGTGGTTAAGATGGGGACTGAAGTCATGCTGCCTGGGTTTGACCAGCACCCCTGCACTTACTGGTCCTGTGACCTCACACATATTATGCCACCCTCTCATGGTTTCAAATTTTACATCCTGTGCATGGAACTATAATACTGTCAAGTGTTAAAGCTCTTGTGAGAATTAAGTGAGATCATGCAAATAAAGTGCTTAGCACAGTTTCTGATGCACAAAAATGCTCAATAAATAGTGATTGCCATTTTCATTGTATTATAAATATGACGTGGGCATTGTGGAGAAAAGTGTGGGCTCTGAAACTCGAGTGTTACCTCTAACACACTCTATTTGTAGGATCTCGGACAAATTACCTAACCATCCATGTCTCAGTCTCTTCCTCTGTAAAATGGGGATAATACTTGTGTCTACTCCATAGGATTATTATATCATAAAGTGCTTAGAACAGTGACTGGTGGATACATGGGGCTCTGTTATTATTGCCATCATGATCACCATCGTTGCCCTCCTCATCCTCCTCCTCCTCCTTCCTCCTCTTCCTCCCTGTCCTCCCCTCTTCTTCCTCCTCCTTCCTTCTCCTCCTCCTCCTCCTCTTTTTCCTCTTCTTCATCATCATCTTCACTGCCATAATCATAACCTTGCCAACCATGATTGGTGCCTACTTACTCCTCTAGAGGACAATCTGCTGGGGAGGAGACCTCTAAGGCACTTGAGTTGTGCTTAGATTTTAGATAAGGGCCCAGTGAAGTTCCCAAGTGTCATCTAGGATAGCATGTAGTCTTGAGTTCAAGTCCTGCCCTGCTGCTTTGGCCCCTCCGTGCACAAGGTGGGATCAGCTACAGCTGTCCTCCTTGAGGCACTGAACGATGAGTGAGGAGCCAGCTCCTGACCCGTGCTCTGCCTTCTGTAATGACACCTGGCTCCATCCCCTGCCAGAAGAGGTGCAAGAGCTCAGCTGGCCCATCCTCCTGGGTTCTCAGCGCTCACTGCTCACTGTTGTCCACTCTTGCCTCCTTGTAAAGGGTCTCCATCCAGCCCTTAGGAGAGCAGGGGCTAACCTTCCTTGGACCCAGGCAGGAGGTTCTTACTGGGGGAGGGGGTGGGGTCCTTACTTTGACATATTAGCAAGACCTTGGCTTCTGCAGATTTACAATCCTGGCCTGAAATTCTGGCTCCACCCGCTGAGTGGCCCGGGGAGGCCAGGTAATATCTCTAAGCCTCACTTTCTGCATATGCAACATGGATAGAATCATGGTAATCTGACAAGGTGGCAAATGCAAAATGAGGGGTGAATGAGAAAATGCACATAAGGTATAAGCACAGCGCCTGGCACAGAGGGGTTGCTCATCAGCAAATATGGCCCTTTCTCTACCTTTCCCTCCTACATCCTCCTAACCTAGGAGAGTTCCAGGGGACGGGAGATGGTGAGACACTTGAAGGGGACAAAGGGGCTCAGACATGCTCTCCTAAAAGCAGAGACAAGCGTAGGTTCCTCTGAGGGTGAGGTTGAGAATGGGTCAGGCCTGAGTCCGATGTCTGTTGAGGCCTATCCACCTCTCCAGAGTGTGTGCTCACCATGCCCTTTCTGGTGTCCCTGGTATCAAAGAGGGTCATGAGCAGGGATATGGGCCACTGCCCAAGAGTTTGAAAGTGAAGCGTATATGTAAATTACTAAGAACATGCTTAGCTTCTGGCACAAATCCACTCATTCACTCATCAAATACTGGGCACCCGCTCTGTGCTCAGCCCTTCTGCACCCCGACTTTGCTGATTCCTGTGCAACTCAACCATACCTCCATGTGACTGTGAGTGGGGCTTCCAGAGGGCTCTGCCAAGTCCTCCTGCTAAGTGGCTTAGCTGGGATTTGAACCGAGATCTGTTGTGGTGCTGGCTCCAGAGTCTATCTTCCCGGAGTCTGGCATCTTGTGAGGCATGTTTGAGCCTTATGGAAACTCAGGGTGCAGGGTCAGGAAGGTGGATAAATGACACGGAATGGGAGCCAAGAGGAGGATCAGAGCTGGTAGGGTGGACGGAGCAGGCTTAGGAGAGGAGGCAGCCTCTGTGTTTGTCATCAGCTGAGACAGAGGGAGCTGGAAGACAGGCCTCTCAGAGGAGGAATTAGCCTGGGTGAAAACTCACAGGTGGCAATAGATGGAGTTTCCAGAACAGCAAGTGGGCCTTGTGTGACTGGGGAGTGGGGTGCCAGACAGCTGGAACTAGGAAGCAGAGGCTGCACATAGGTCCTACGGGGCCTGGAGTGCCAGGGTAAGGAGTCTGGGTATCACCCTGCAGGGATGAAATGCGGCTGCCACATTTCTGCTGTGTGACCCAGCCCATGGCCACAGTTGTTTGGCTCAAGCTGGGACAAAAGCCTCATCTTCTCTGGGAAATTGGGGTTTGGATTCTGGGTACTGGTCAGGGTGTGGTGGGAGTTTGAACGGGAAAGGGTGAGAACAAGGAGCCAGGAAGCCTCACCCAGGCCTTGTGCATAAGGAGCCACAGAAAGGCTCTCTGCAGAGAGGGAAGGGCAAAGCAGACATGTAGAGAATGCCAAAGAGATTGGAGATGGCGTAATGAAGCTCTATAATAGAGTGAGCCAAAGCATATTAAAAATTAGTCAAAAAAGACCCCTTAAACAGAAAACAAAAACAAAAGGCAGCAAATAAAAGCAATGTAGACGAGTAAGATTGAACCAGAAGTGACATGGTGTGATAAAATCTGTGCTGAGATGGGCCAAGAGTTGATGCTGGGCCTCCTAGTGGCCAATGGGAAGAGGGAAAAAAGATCAACAGTAAGACCCATGGTGTTTCTCAAGGAAAAACAAACCCAGGAGAGATTTAAGCATTACTGGTTCTGGGCTGGAAAGAAATTTCTCTGGTGGCTTGTCAAATACCTGGGAAGATTTTTGGTCAGAGGGGATGTGGATAGAAGTGGCAGACTTTACTCTGGGAGTCAGAAGACTGGATTCTGGTTCCAAAATCATACATGAACTTGGGAGTTTGCTTAGCCTGTCTGAGACTTAGTGTCCTCTACTGTAACATGGAGGCATGTGCTGTAGAGGGCTATGAAGGTGACACGACAGATGCGGTCATGTAGCAGGCACGCAGTAGCTAGTCAGGGAAGCTAGCCTGCTTTACTCCCTACCTCCAAAACTGCCTCTCTTTAATTAAACTTTTTATTGCTCTTTTGCCCTCTCCTGCCTTTGGCTAGCTCCTCCTAAGGTCCACCCACTGCCCCTGGGACCAGGACACAGCCAGGCGGCTGCTGGCATGTTGCCTCCTGAAATCAGCAGGGCCCACAACTCCCTGCTGGGCCTGTGTCCACAGCTGACTGCTCTGCAGAGTAAGGCTCTGCTAGCCTGCAATCTCCCAGAGCCTCCTCTGTGCCCAGCCCTGGGCGGGGCTGAGAACTCTGCCCCCTAGCCCAGCCAGCCCCCATCATGTGCTCCCATAGCACCCTGTACACCTTTTTCCTGCAGAAATCTCAGGAATAGATAAACAGTTGTCTATGCTAGAACACACGTTTCACAGGGCCGGGATGTATGGGGTGCCCGCTCAGCACTTGAAGAATAGGTGCTGTATGTTGCTGGAATGAACGAATGGATGAATGGAATGAATTAAATGAAATTTTGTCATGGCTAGTCCTGTGGGGTCAGGAGATCACTGTTTCCATTTTATAGTTAAGAAACTTCATTTCCACCTTTTTACCAATTTCTACTTGCCAAAATTTTCCTCCCTTAGGAAGGCCAGGACTAAAGCTTTAGATTGGGTCAGCTACTCCCCACCTCCACCATTGTTAACCCCGCACATCTCCACAGCTCGCTCTGATTCCCTCGTTCCTGTATTCATCTCTTAACTCCTAGCTCTACCGCTTACATAATGTGCAGGGCCCTGTGCAAAATGGAAATAAAATAAAAATTTTCTTTAAAACTTACTAAGACATTCAAGATAGCAAAAGCAGAGCATTAAATCAAGCACTGCCCTTTCTAATTTCAGAGTCCAGTGTGACTATGCAGGTTGCATGCCCGAGAAGCTGGTCCTATCTCTGTGACAGCATGGACAGCGTAGGTCTGGTTTACTGCCGCCTCCTCCTGGCCCCCCAAGCCTCACGCCGTGCGTACTCTTCATTCACATCTCCTTTAAACATCAAATGAATAAATGAAGGAAAGAGGATGCAAAAATATAAGTTAAATAATCTCTTGGAGCCTTAGCTTTCCCATCTGCAAAAGGGGATTATCTCCCTTCCCAGGTAGGTATGCAGTGATGACTCTGAGCCTTGCGGCCACTGGATCATGTTACACATGTCCTGAATCATCTGGAACCACGTGTCCAGGTGGCCAGAGGACAGAAGTCAACCCTGGTGGGGCAGAGTGAGGCTGACCTGATCAGGTCAGTGGACTCTGCTCTCTCTAGGTGGCCAGCGGGCCTCCTATGATGTATTCCTATCTGGCTCGAGCCCAGGGAGTGGGGATAGGCTGTAGCCTTTATCTTCCTCATAAACCCTATTTAGTGAGCACCTACCATGTGTCAGGTCCTGCAGTAGGCACTTTGCATGCATCACCTTTTATCTGACTTCATTTTGCAGAGAGGAAAGTCAAGGGTCAGAAAGTAACAATGCCACATCCAGGGGCAGTCAGCTGGTCAGGGGCACTCAGCTGTGGAAGCCGGATCTGCCATGGCCTAGACCAGGGCTTGCTGAGAACAAATAATGTGTGCTGAAAGGGGGAATTGTGCACAGAGCTCTGCACATGCTGCTTGTGCATGTGTGTGGGGCTCCAGAAACATCCCATGCTTTGGCTTTAGATGCTGATGAATTTCTCTGGGGCCAGAGCAGTGACTCTCCAGGCAGACCTGCCAGGTCCCTGGGGCTGGAGGGAGCACAGATTTCCCACCAGCCTTGACTCGAGTCAGTATCAGGAATACCCAGTGGTACCGAAACTGTAAGACAAGCGTTGGTGATTTTCCTGGTGTATCGTTTTCACACAAGCTTTTGTCATATATTTCCTTTTTTGTCTTTGTTTTCTCTGATTAAAGAAGTAATAGTTTTTAAGCTTAAACTTGCGCTAGGACTTTTGGGATGCTTATATAAGCTTGTTTTAAAAAATTAAAAAAACATACAATGTAAATGGAAAAAAAAGACTCAGAGTCCTGAAGCTATTTTCTCCCTCTACAAAACCATCATAAACTCGTATGTGCATGCACACCCCCCATATGCACATATACACCACAGAAACAGGCACCATGTGTATAGTCCGCATATACCACACACACTCTCACATATACCATGCCCCCACACACATATCAAATGCACACACACACCATGTGCACACACACACTATTACACACACCACATACACCACACATGCCCATGCACCACATACACACACTACACACATGCACACACACTATTGCACACCACACACATACCACACACATACTACATGCACACACACTATACACATACCACATATACATACATATGCCACACACATATCACACATGCACACACACACTATATGTACACATATACACCACAGATGCACATACATGCCACACATGCCCACACACATGCCATATACACACAAACACGTGGCACCTGCATACCCACACATGACACATTTTTTCATTCTTTTCAAAGACTACAGAGGCCAAGGCCAAAAGCCAACTGCCTGCTTTGAAAACTGGGGTTTGAACGTTTTTACGTAGAGCTTACACTGTGCATTTGACACAGGCCTCACTTCTCCCTGGAGTCTCACATCTGTCCACTTTCTACGTTGTGCCTTGAAAGCATTTGCATTTTAAAACTTGGCAAGATGGATCCTTAAAAAAAATGGGTCCAATCCATACTTGGTGCTACAACAGTCACTTTTTTCTTTTGCTTAACAATGTGTTTGGGACATCTTGTCTGTACCAAGTCTGACCTCATGCTTTTTCATAGCTTCTTGGTGTTCTGAGAATTTGCAATGTGAAAAATTGCCCTTTATAAAAACGGCAGCAGTGGGCATCCTCTGGATTAGAAAGTGTGAAGCAGGAGACTTCAGAGACACGCCTGGCTTAGGCAGAGCACTGTGGTCAGGCTGGTCAAACTGCGGCGGTTGACGGGGGGGGCTGTGGGCACTGGCTTTAACTTTCAGGTGAACCTGGGTGGGAGTCTCTGGGCCCTTGGGAAGGGGCACGGGGCTGGGTTCTCCATACTGGGACCCACTCTGTTATACATTGATTCCCACTCTCCCGCTCCCGGATTCACACTCTTTCCTATCCATAATAACGCCCCCGCCAGCACCTAGTCACAGTCCCTGATACCAGTATAGCCTTCCCTGCCACACACCCCAACTGCTGTGGTAATTGTGCACCTGACCTCTAGCTGTGGAGGGGAGAGGTTGAAACACTTACGGAGCCACTACTGCAGGCCCTGCTGTCCTGGGAGCCTAGTGTGTTGTTGCTTGTGGTCCTCAGAAGGTTTACAGACAAGGAATCCTGGAGGCTTAGACAGGGAGCCGCTTCTGCACAGACACAGGGAGGGGCAGTGGCAGAGCCTAGTCCACACCTTGCTGCCCTTTTAGATCTGGGAGAAGTTGCCCAAACCTGGCCACATGTGGGACCTGGGGCCCTTAGTGGGGCTGTAGCTTGTCCACTGTGGGTCCAGCTGTCTGCAGCCTCTTTCAGTGCCCAGAGCCCCAGAAGAGACGCTCACTGATGTGATTCCACCAGAACAAATTGAGAGCCACGAGGAACTGTTTCCATCATCCCCCTGGGCTAGAGGCAGAATAACAGCTAGAGGCTTTCAAAGATGTCCACATCTTATCCCCAGAATCTGTGAATATGTTGCCTTATGGTGGCAAAAAGGGACTTTGCGGACATGATTAAAGTCAATAACTTTAGATTGGAAAACATTGCCTGGATGATTTGGGTGGAACAAATGTCGTCGCCATGGTTCTTACAAGTGTGGTCAGAGGGAGTGGTCAGAGGGAGATGTGACCAGGGAAGCCGGGTTAGAGAAATGCAACGGTGCTGGCTTTGCAGATGCAGGAAGGGAGACAACGAACCAAGGAGTGCAGGTGGCCTCTGTAAGCTGAAAATGGCAAGGAAATTCATTCTCCCCTACTGCCTCCAGAACTGAATGTTGCGCCAATGATGCTGTGATTTTAGCTCAGTGAGACCTACGCCAGACATCCAACCAACAGAGTTGTAATGAAAGCTATAATCTAGAGCTACCATTTATCCAGAAAGATCCATTTGTTTATCCATGGGGCCCTTCTCCAATCATACTACACACATGTTCGTGCATACACAATTGATGCTACTAGTGAACTTGGAATGAGTGCTTACGCGGTCAGGCATGTTTCTCAGTAATACTATTAATGATAATTCTGTTAATACAGATACTAATGATAGTGACGGTGTTGAACACCTCAGTTCTGCCCACCACCTGCCTTCTGCTAAGTGCTGTGCATTTATTAAGTCATTCAATCCTTATAGCCATGCTAGGAGGCAGGTTACTCTTCCTTTACCCGTTTTACACCTACTCATTATGCTGGTGGGGAAACCAAGACACAGAGAGGTTAAGTAACTTGCTCACGATCACACAGCTAAGAAGAAACAGAGCTGGGATTTGAACCTAAGCCATCTGGGTTACATTTACTTACTCAAACAGTTAGAGACATGCATCCCTTTATATTTACACTCATAATCACACACACACATTTCATGCTGTTCCAACCAGCCTCCCTTCCCAGACTCTGCTCCACTCCCTGGCCTTCCCCCCAGCAACCCCTATCACTAGAGAAGGGGCATGAAGCACCAGGTAGATAAAACAGTCTGGAATCCTCAGCTCTGAAAGGGGTTTTCTGAGATAGGTCATGCCAAAGCTTCAAACAACGTTTCTGTCAAGAAAAAAAAGTTGCAATTTTTTCTTCCTGGATTTCACATCTCCCTTTATGAAACTTCACTCATTTCAACCAGATGATTGGTTCCATGTGTAATTAAATGTGAGTCATTGTGTCAGGCTTGGCAGAATTCTTCAGACCTGTCAGCTCACAGAGGAGGGAGGGACATTTTGAGATATCCTGTAGCTGGGCTGTGGTAGGGTTTGAAATGCGGTCCCCTGGTCCAGAACCACCTGCCCTGCCCCCCATCCCCAGCCCCAGAGACCTGTGCTGGGCTGGCTGGGTAGGCCAGCGGATTGCAGAGGTAATTGGTGCTTTCAGACACCCCACAGCTGGGGAGTTGCCACCCCACCTCCTTACCTGCCTGTAGGGCAAGGCTGGGCCAGGCCATCAGGTTCCTGGGGACCGGTTGGGTAGGTTTGGAGGCGGTTATTACCAGGGCTCTCTGGGAAGAGATGGAGACCCAGGGGAGGAGGAGGAGGGAGGGGATGGAGGAAGGGATAATGGGGATGCGGAGGATGGAAAAGGGGAGGGATTGAGCAGGGCAAAGGGGATAGGAATTGGTAGGATAGCAGAAGATGGAAAATCGTTTTGAGAAGCTTCTCCTAAATCACCAGCAGCCCACAAGATGGTAGTTGAGCCCTGCCCTGCTTCTGAGGCTTCCCACTCAGTCCAGTCCAGGGTGTGGGGGACCCTAATTGAATCTGAGATGCCTTGCGGGGAGGAGGTAAGTGGGGCATGGAGTCCACTCCATGGGGATCCTGAGAAGTGATGGGCCTGCCTACGCAGCCAGTTACCTGGGCAATCTGGTGAACACAGTCACCCGCCTTTCTGTTTCCAGCCACTTTGGATCTAATTACCAAATAATTAAGGCCCAAGTCATTTTCTATTATTATTCTCCATTGTCCAATCTCATTTATCAACCCCCAACTGCCTTCTTCTGACCCACTTAATTCTTTCCTCTCCCTCCCTTCTCTTTTTTTTCCAACACGCATCATACAGCTGGTCCTGTGCTGGAGCTTGCAGCCCAGGAGTCTGCATTCAGCCTGCCTGGCCAGGGGACTCGCAGGAGGCATCTCAGGGGAGGGGACATTTGAGCCGAAGGATGAACAAATGTGGAGAGATGGTGACCACATGGGGCCAGCACAGTGAACATCCACTGAGTGCTCACTCCATGCCTGTCTCGCCTCGTATCCCTTCTCAGGGAATTCTCGTGAAAACAGTACAAAGTAGACCTGGTGGCTCCAGTTCTACAGTTGAGGAAATCAGTGTTCAGAGAGAGGGGATGACCTGCCTAAGGTGACACAGTTGGACCTAGGGACAGCAGTGGGATCCAGATCCCTGTAGGGCTGACTCAAAACCCCATTGCCCCATCCACTAGCGATTCCTTCACTGGGAAGGGTGTTCCAGTCTGGGGGAACTGAACACACAGAGGCACAGGAGGGTAACACCAGTGGGAGTTTAGAGAAGCTCCAGTGGTTCTGGACTGTTGGAGTGTGCCTGCTCCCCTGTGGGAGAGTGGTGTGTTGGGGGCCAGGCTAGACAGTCTGGACTTTGTCCAAGAGGCACCAGGGAATTTAACCTGGGAGCACTGGAGGCCTGAGAGGCAGGATGCCTGGTGCTCAGAGGCAGACCGGCGGGGTTTGAATCCTGACACAGCCTGTCTTACACACTTACTGCTGCTCGACCTTCAGCAAATCTGTTGACCTCATGTGGCTCCTCATGAGGCGATGACAGTGGCTACTTCATGGAGTTGTCCTGAGCATGGAATAAGTGTGGCGTTCAGCCCTGACATACCGTAAGGGCTAACAGTTATTCATGTTTTCTTTCAGGAAGCTTGCAACAGGGGTTGTATGAGGGGATGTCAGGGAGTCCCAGGAAGGGTGGTTTTGACTTTCAGAAGAGAGATACCGAGGCTTCTGGAGGCTGAGACGAGGGGACTTCTACAGCTCAGGGTGAGAGTGGGCCTGCCGGCTCTGAGAGGCTGGGGGACAGTTCTCTGCGGTGGGGGACAGTTCTCACCTAACCCTCGTGGCCAGTCTTCTTGCCAGGAGTGATGGGGGAAAAGACAGAGATGCCAAAGGTTATCCATGGGGGCCCAGCTCCTTCCAGGGAGCAGATATCAGTTGTTGGAGCTGACAGTTCCAGGAGGAGGGCAGAGAGCAGCCCTAGATTCTGTTTACCTTCAGTGCAAGGGGAGGGGCAGAGCTGCTGCTTCAGGCAGGCTGGGTATTCCTGCCATTGCTCTGTGTGCACAGATTTGGCCTGGTCTGAGTCTCATGGCCGCTGGGCCTTTCCTGTCTCTGCGTGTTCAGTTGAAGAGGTGGAGAATGTTTCAAGAAGTGCCATGGCGGCTGGGTGTGGTGGCTCATGCCTATAATCCCAGTACTTTGGGAAGCCAAGGCAGGTGGATCACGTAAGACCAGTAGTTTGAGACCAGCCTGGCCAACATGGTGAAACCTCGTCTCTGCAAAAATTCAGAAAAATTAGCCAGTCCCAGCTACTCAGGAGGCTGAGGCAGAGGTAGCAGTAAGCTGAGATCACGCCACTGTACTCCAGCCTGGGCAAGAGAGCAAGATTCTGTCCCCCCTCCAAAGAAACCAAAGAAGTGCCATGGCCAGGAGGCTGGCCTCCAGCAGGGACCCCTGGCATGTGCCATGGGAGCACCCCCGACCCACTGGGTAGCCCCCGAGGGCTACATCCTTACAAAGTGGCTTTGGTTAGTTTGGAAGGTAACTGACTGCTTTTTTAAGTACAGAGATCACACCCATGAAGCGTCTTTGACCAGCGCCAACTTCACCAGTGGGCACAGTAGGCACTATACCTACAACCTGCAGTACTTTCAGGGGTCCATGGAATCGTTTTTATTTCTTTAAAATCAGCAGAAAAAAATGTTAATATAATGCATCCTGGATTATATTCAGCTTTATACTAATAGCCAGAAATTAGAATTTTAAATATATTTTGATGGAGAAAAGTTACATAAAACATAAAAAGTTCCTAGTGGCCTGCGAAAATCATATGCAGCCTGGTCTTTGCACTTCCTTCTCCTGCAGGACCAGATCCCAAGAGTCAAAGAACTCAGGTGTTGGACTCACATGGAACTAGGTTCAAGCCCTGATTCTACTACTTACAAGCCTTGTGACCCTGGGTAAGCTACTTACCCTCTCTGAGCCTCTGTTTTCTCATTGTAAAATGAGATAAAGAGTGAATGGAAGGCCTTTAGCAAGGGTGCCCCTGAGCACTTAAAGAGGATCCAAAGCACCAAACCTGTCAAAAAGCTGTCAAAGCTATCAAAAAAGGCAATCGGTCTGGTGGTCAAGACCATTCACTTTGCAGATATTTACCGAGCACCTGCTATAGGTCAAGCTGCATGCTGGGCACCTCTATCATTTGGCCCCTCCCTGTTCCTCAGTCTTGCAGACCCTGGTCCCCACTCCACCAACGTCTGTATCTTCATCACTCCACTCACCATTCCTGTCTTACAAAGATCGTAAGATTCCTTGTCTAATTTCCCTTTCCTTGCTTTATCTTTACTTCCTTGCTTGCCACTGGATCCGTGGAACCTTCCTCTTGAGCTGGGCAGGCTGCCCTACCTGACCCGGTGGACATCAACTACCATTTTCTCACCTTTTTCTCACTGTAGGAGCAGCTGCCCCAAACTCTGTTCCACCAACATCCACACATCCCACTGAGTCCCGGTTGGACACAATTCCCACCACTTCCTTCTTCTCTGCAGAGCCACATCTGAATTCAGCCCTGAAGTTATCTTCTTTAACTTTTCCCCAACAATCTGCAGAAACATGGGTCAGGTAACCTTCCATTTGAAATGTTGACAACCTCAGCTTCCTAATAAAATAAAAGCCTGCTTTCTATCTTTTTCCTGCCAAAGGCATCATGAATGATTGATTGATTGATTTAAAGAAATTAAAACATGTCACATAATTTTATAAGCAACTTAACCGCTCATACTGGAGCCTGGATACTTGACATAAAGATTCCAGCTTTGTTTTTTATTTTATTTATTTATTTATTTTAAGACAAAGTTTTGCTCTTATTGCCCAAGCTGGAGCACAATGGCACGATTTCGGCTCACTGCAACCTCTGCCTCCCAGGTTCAAGTGATTCTCTTGCATCAGCCTCCTGAGTAGCTGGGATTACAGGCATGCACTAGCTACAATGCCAAGCAAATTATGTATTTTTAATAGAGATGAGTTTCCCCATGTTTGTCAGGCTGGTCTTGAACTCTGATCTCAGGTCCACCTGCCCCGGCCTCCCAAAGTGCTGGGATTACAGGTGTGAGCCACCATGCCCGGCAGATTCCAGCTTTAAATTTGGAAATCAATATTATTTTTTTTGTCTATATAATTTTTGTGTGTGTTCCTTTTTTTTCATTGTACTTTGGGTTCTGAGGTACATGTGCAGATCATGCAGGATTGTTGCATAGGTACATACGTGGCAAGGTGGTTTGCTGCCTCCATCCCCTCATCACCTATATCTGACATTTCTCCCCATGCTATCCCTCCCCAACTTCCCCACCCCCCATCTGTCCTTCCCCTAGCCCCCCCAACAGACCCCAGTGTGTGATAGTCCCCTCGCTGTGTCCGTGTGTTCTCATTGTTCAACACCCGCCTATGAGTGAGAGTGAGAACCTGCAGTGTTTGATTTTCTGTTCGTGTCAGTTCGCTGAGAATGATGGTTTCCAGATTCATCCACGTCCCTACAAAGGACATAAACTCATCATTTTTTATGGCTGCATAGTACTTCGTGGTGTATATGTGCCACATTTTCCTTGTCCAGTCTATCGTTGAGATGGGCATTTGTGTTGGTTCCAGGTCTTTGCTATTGTAAACAGTGCCGCAATGAACACACGTGTGCATGTGTCTTTATAACAGAATGATTTAAATACCAAAATCAATATAAGATATGAAAAGATGAATAATGAGCAAAAATAACTTTTTTTCTCCTCTTAAATGGCACTAAGAACTTGAATCTGTAGCTGAATAGTTTTCATGATTGTATCTGTGACTTAAAATAGGAGAAAAACACCAAAAGTAGGTATCCAAAAGTAACCATGAATGCAGCCAAAGGCACTACGTCAATGAGTTGGAAGTGCACTCTTCCCCTTGACACAGGTGCAGCAAATCTAAAACCCTCCGCTCATTCTCATCTGCTCTCAGACACCCAGAGCCTTCTAGACCTTGGTCCATTTTGTCAGTAGCTTCTTCCCAAATTGCACTTCACACCTGCTCCACTTGATGAACCCCATATTCTTCCCCAAGACAAACCTCTTTTCCCTCCTTGCTCAACCTGCTCTGCCTGGAACTACCTCACTCCCTAGTCCTCTTGAATGTAAGTCCCCTGAGGACAAAAATCTTACATCTTTCACTGATGGTTCCCAAATTCCTATAACGGTGCCAGGCACACAATAGATGGTTATTAAATACTTGGAGAATAAATGCCAGCCTAGGAAACTCCTACCTAATCTTCAAAACCTCGATCGAATGGACCCTCCCTTTTGTGCTACCCTTGTCCCCCTGGCAATGTCTGGCACTGAAGTTTCTGTTTCCACCCTGATGTGTGTTGACTCCTCTTAGTGCACATTTTACATGTCTGCATATTAAGAGGCATCTTGGCCTTTGGAGCAGACAGACCCCACTTCCAGTCCTGCTTCTGACACTTCATTTATTTATTCACTCACTCATTCAACAAAGATTTACTGGGCATTTACTTCTATTATACCAACCATTGGGAATTAAATGGTGAGCAAAGGTAGGCTGGCACCTGCTCCTCATGGAGCTTCTTATAGGCATGCCCATTAGCCTTGCTCTGCCTGTGTTTCCGCAGCTGTGACACAGGTAATGCCTCCTTCCCAAGAGGATTGTTGAGTAGATTAAATTGGGAGGTGCAATAAGGCACTCAGTGCATGGTGGGTGCTCAGTAGATTTTGCCCAGTACTTAATTCCCTCAGTGGACACTGAGCTCCTCCTCAGGGCCAAAGAAGGATTCCCATTTTTTCCTCTTTTCTTGGGCACAGAGGATTCAGCAGTATGTTGGCTGATAATGAGGATGGTGGAGCTGCCCTTGGTGCCTGCCCCTCTGTGGCTCTCTCTGGCACACACACACCCACATACACAGACACACACATACATACAGAGAAAGACAGAGAGAGAGAGAGAGAGAGAGAGAGAGAGAGAGAGAGAGAGAGAGAGAGAGGCAGAGAGACAGAGAGAAAGAGTGAGTGTCAGATCTGTGGCTTTCTCTGGTGCGCGCGCGCGCACACACACACACGCACACACACACACACACACACAGACACATACATACAGAGGAAGAGAGAGAGAGAGTGTCAGATCCAGCCTGTCCTTACCACACCAGGTCTTCCAAGACCTGGAACCATCCTTCACCTCTGAGTGGACAAACAACAGTCTCTAGCACATCAGGACAAAAACCCAGGATTTCCACGCCTGGGAAGGTGCAAGGTTGACCTGGAGCAGAATATGTTTCATCCCTGACCCAGGCGGCTGAGGCTCCAGAGATGATGCACTTTCACCCAATTTCTCAGAATCTCTGGGGACAGTGACACAGAGCAGTTTAAAGAATTACTCCCCACCCTGCCATCCACCCCCACACCTATGCCTCTGCCTGGCCATTCACACTCCAATGCCTGACATGTGACCAGATGGCCACAGGCCCGTTCCCTTGAGCAAACAGCAGTGCATGTGAGCAGTGGCTGGCCTCAGGCTTGGACATGACCAGCTGGTCACTCAGGACTCTTACCCCACTCTGCAGGAGTCGAGGGGTAGATGGAGCACTGGGACACCTGGCTTCTAGCCCTAAGCTCAGCCTCAAGGCAAGATCTGGTGTCTATTCCTTCCTGTCTCCAGGCCTCCGTTTCCCTGTCTGTATCAGTCAGGGTCTGGCTGGCAGGTAGGAAAAGTAAGCCTGAGAGGCTTTTTAGCCCCTGTGTTTTTCTTTCCAATTCTTGGGTTCAGGGCAGAAAGACATGTGTGGGCCTTTAAGATTTAGATTCTGGGCATCTTAGGCACTTGCCATAGGCCATTCTCAGCAATTGCTGGGATCATCTCCAAACTTTTTTCATTCTGAGTTTCAACCTCTCCAACCTGCTGTTTTTCTCAACTCCCTCTAAGACTTTTAATGCTCTTGGGAAACTTCCAGTTGATATGGAAGAGTTTGAAGAGATAGGGGGGGGTGGTGAGGTGTGAACCCTCTGGACCAATGGAGCAGTGTCTTATATCTAGGAATTGGAATTGGGTTCGAGGTGTTGGGAGGTGTGGTTTGAAAGCCATAGTGGAATTCAAAGGGTGCAGATTACATAATTTTATTTGAAATTATTATACAACTTCATATTTGGAAAGATATTTGAAAATGACAAACCTCAGAAATAATGAGTGTCAAGACTTTCTTTGCTGATTGGGTCATTGCAGAAGATATCTTGAAAGGGGCAACAGCTTAAAATTAAGCTGAACCATTAAAATTGCTGTTTTTTTTTCCTTAGGTCACACATGGTCAAATATTGCAATTTCCTGTGTTTCAACTTAATATTTTGGGGTTATCAGAAGAGCGCATGAGCAACTGAGAACTGTGTTTTGTGAGGAGGGAAAGCTCACATGTGGCAATGATTGGAGAAAGAGAAGGTAGCCAAGGAAATGGAGAAGGAACAGTCAGAGAAGTAAGGGGAAAGCATGGGGACTCCAAGAAGAAGGGGTGGTCCGCTGGCCAGCAGTTTGGGACTGGGGCTGGTTGGGGACCTGGGCTGGGCTAACCCATCCATTTGCACCCAGTGGCCCTGTCCAGCGTCTCCTCTCACTACTCTGCCTCAGCGCCTTCACTCCAGTCACAACAGACATCTGTTGTATCCTTGAATGCTTCATGCATTCTCTTAACCCAGCCTCCCCTCCAGCTGTTCTCTCTGCCTACAGTCCTTGTCTCTGCCTCTTCCACATCAGATGGACGCTGCCTCTGTTGTTCAGCCCTAAGATGGTCACCTTCTTAGGTCTGTCCTGCTCCCTTTGCCAGACATGGTTATGACCCTCAGGCTGTGCATCTTCATTTTTTTTTTTTTGAGACAGAGTTTCGCTCTTGTTACCCAGGCTGGAGTGCAATGGCGCGATCTTGGCTCACCACAACCTCTGCCTCCTGGGTTCAGGCAATTCTCCCGCCTCAACCTCCTGAGTAGCTGGGATTACAGGCACGCGCCACCATGCCCAGCTAATTTTTGTATTTTGAGTAGAGACGGGGTTTCACCATGTTGACCAGGATGGTCTCGATCTCTTGGCTTCGTGATCCACCCGGCTTGGCCTCCCAAAGTGCTGGGATTACAGGCTTGAGCCACCGTGCCCGGCCTGCATCTCCATTTTTAACTCAAAATTTCTTATGTGATGTCTGTCTCACCACTGGACTGTGAGCTCCTGTGGGCAAGGCTGGTGTCTATTTTGTTTATTACCATATCTCCATGCCTGGCACAGGGCCTGGCACAAGGTAGCAATGCAATAACTACTAAGAAATGAACAGATGGGACACAAAAATCATCAGGACGCTGACATCCAGGTCTCTAGCAAGACTGGCCTCTTACTCAGCAGAAATATCTGGGTTAAATATGACTTTCTGAATGGTCCATGTAGAGCTTCTGAGTTTGAAAATCAATGTGCATTTTCATGAACAAATTTAGAGCATTGAGAAATGAGGAGCTGTGTTGTCAGAGATTGTTTTGATTATCTCTCTTTTGCTGCAGAACAAACCACCCCACGACTTGCAGGTGTAAAACAATACCCCTTTCAGTACGGTCTCAAGTTCAGTGGGTCAGGAATTAGGAAAGGGCATGAAGGAGATAGCTCATCTCTACTTCATGACATCTAGGACCTCACCTGGGCTGACTCGAATGGCTAGGGGTGGGGAATCCACTTTCAAGATGGCATCTCCGTTCTTGTGTCTGGTGCCTGGGCTGGCTGGTTGAAGACTGGGCTCACATGCATCTGTCAACTGGAACACCTACATATGGCTTCCAGAGTTGTGGTCTCAGGTTAGTAGAGCAATAGGATGATTTCTTAATGGCAACCTCAGGACCCTCAACGCAATTGCTCCATTAAATGAGGTAGATGCCTCATGGCATGTTATGATGTAGCCTAGGAAATCATTGAGTGCCACTTCTGTGTTCTTTTGGTCAAGCAGTCATAAGTCCTTCTGGTTTAAGGGGAGGGACCTTACACTCCACATCCTACTGGGGAGAGTGTCACAGGATTTATGGCTATGTTTTAAAACTGCTGTAGATGGTTGATGCCATTGCGGATCTCCTGTGAGCAGATGCTGAGCTGCATGACCAAATACATTTTCCCTTCAACTTTTAGCATTAGAAAAGCACTTGAAAATCTTCCAGGTTGCAAGATGTGGTGGCTCACACCTGTAATCCCAGCACTTTGGGAGGCTGAGGCAGACAGATCACCTAAGGTCCAGAGTTCAGGACCAGCCTGGCCAGCATGGTGAAACCCCATCTCTACTAAAAATACAAAAAATTAGCCAGTTGTGGGGGTGCATGCCTATAATCCCAGCTACTTGGGAGGCTGAGGCGGGAGAATAGCTTGAACCAGGGAGGTGGAGGTTGCAGTCAGCGGAAATAGGGCCATTGCACTCCAGCCTGGGTAAGAAGAGCAACACTCTGTCTCAAAAAATAAATAATAAAATAAAATAAAATCTTCCAGGTATAGGAGAAAGGTGGCTTGTAGCTTTGTAGGCCTGGGTTCAAATCTTGCTTCTATCACTTCGTGTCCATGGGGTCTTGGGCAAACCACTTGATTAATCTGAGTCTCAGTTTCTTTACCTGAATAGTGAAGGCAGGAATGATGCCACAGTGAGGATTTGGTGAGCCAGTAAAAGAAGATATGATGCCTGCTGAATGCTTATAACAGCTACCTTTGTGATCGTCAATGCTCTTTTATGTAAAATGAGAATAAAAATAGAGACCTCACAAAAACTGTCTTCCTGGCTCTAGGCCATCTGTGAATAGAAGAAATTCAACTTATGTTCTTGGGCCAGTCACTTGGCAAGAATCTGGAGACACAGAGATGAATACAACAGCGCAGTCGGCCGTTGGATCTCCACATCCAGTGGCTCAGGGAGGCAGAGTGAGGCTGAGACAGGTGGTAGGGGGCAGAACATTCGTTCCCATGGAATTGTCATCAGTCCACTCATGGCACTCTTGATAGAGGTCTCTTTGGTCCATTCTTAGCCAACACAGTTAACATGGACTCAGTTAAAGTCTGACAAAGTCTTGTTGACTTTGTTGGAAAAGACCAAAGATGGGAAAAACCCAGCTTCATAAGACTTCATGTGAAAGAGGCATAACTATGGCTTTTAGCCGGCTCCCAATACTACCTACACATTTTCAGTATTGTGTTAAGAGCTTTGCATGTATCATTCCATTTAATCACCCCAAAAGCTTTATGAGGTAGGTTCCTCTATTGTCTTCACTTTATGGCTAGATACTGAGACTCAGAGAAACCAAATGGTTTGCCCAGGGCCAAGTGGTGTGTTCCAGCTGCCAAAATGCTAATACAACCCCTGACTGCAAGAACAGAAGAAAGTGTCCCGAGCAGGAGATGAGGCACATCATGTCCTACACTGCCTAGATCACCCCCAGGGGTGGCTCTCACTTAATTCAGAGATACTGGAGACCGTCCTGTGGAGGGAACGAGAGAGACCTTGGAGGCACAGAACCTCACAGCCATGTTCTGTGAGGGAACACACTCCGGATGTGGGAGAGAGAAAGCTGACAGGCAGGACCACTCCCTCACATTTCCAAGAGGCTGCTGCGGGGCAAAGAGAGCTCTGTGTTTCTTATGAGCTTGGTTCTGTATTAGCCACGTAGAGCTGTTTGAAAATCTGTCTGGTTCCCTTGTAATGTAGTGAGCCTCCTATCACTAGAGATGTTCAAACCAGAATGTGTTAGAAGAGCTGTTGAAGGCAGGCCTGTAGTGGATGGGCTGTTGGGGGTGTGTAATGCCTCTAGCACAATGCCTGGCATAGGGTAGGTGTTTGCATCAGGGGACCCTTAAGGTTTAGGATTAGAGCTCTTCTGGCTTCTCTGTAAAAATCATTAAAAAAAAATCCAGGAAGCTCCTTGTGTACTTAGAAGGTAACAATTATCTTAATGATGACCAAGCATATTACACACACAATTTCATTCGAATTTTGTAATAATGCTATTCATTGTGCATACCTTATGGGGTTATTATAGTTGAGGAAACTGAAGCACAGAGAGGTTTAGCAACTTGCCCAAGGCTGTACAGTAATTGGCAGATCTGGGATTTGAATTCAGGCCTCTGGCTCTGCCTACGGTTGTCCTTGCCCATGGATCTTCCAGGGGCAAGCTTGACCCTCAGAGTCTCTGGCCAACATTTGTAATAATGGAAGGTGCTCCAAGTTTTTTCTCATAGCTCTGCCTCTGAGATCTTTGGGTTTACTAGCTAGAAAAGTGAGGACATGTGATATAACCCCTGAACAAGTGGTTGGCTTGTGGGCCAACCCCAAGCAGGACATAACTGTGATTTACCCCATGTGCCTGTGTACCAGGTACTGTGCTAGGGCCTGGGAATGCAGCCATAAACAAAAATGGAAGGGACGCCTGTCTGCATGAAGCTTATTTTCTTGTTGAAGAGACAGCAGGGAAGAGGCAACTGCAGTGTGGGCTTGTGTGGTTGGGGAAGAGTAGATGTCAGGGCCCCAGTTACCTCCCTTTGGACCTCACCACTGTAGTCCTGACCTCTGACCACTCAGTCCCTGTCCGGGGACTTGCTCTCCCTGCCCAAGCCCACTGCGCCTACACTTATGCAAGCTAGAAAATTGACGTCCATCAGGAATAGCTCCAACACTCAAGGGTGAGAGGGAGTTAGCTGGCAAAGAGGGGGTGAACAGAAAGAAAAGAGGGACAAGTGTTCTAACAGGGGAGTGGCATTCGAGGAAGCTCAGAGGCAAGGAAGGGTGGGGTGCCTATGAGTGGTGGATGGGCCATTACGGCTGGTCTGTGGGGTGGGTGGGGGATTGTGAGTGATGAGGCAGAGTCCAGACTTGGAGGCCACAGGGAATGATTTGTATTTTATTCTAAGACTCCCCTGGGGCCAGCCAGTGTGCCAGGTAAGGGGACCTGGGAGCTGGGACGTGTCTGAGGATGGGTCTGCTCTCAAAGCCCCTCAGAGAGCAGGGAGAACGAGACCCTTCTGGGAAGATTACTGTGTCTCTCTCAAGGAACTTCCTCTTGCTGCAAAGTCCCCCTCACTGGAGCCCATAAAGCAGGGCACTGAAAAGTAATTACAGGCTGGGAGAGGCCAGGGCAGGGACGCTGGGGACGTGCAGGGGGCAGGGAGGCAGACAGGAGCCGTCATGCTGGCCTGACTGCCAGAGAGGGAGTGTGCAGACACCAAAGCCCCCATAAAGTTGCCCAGAGTAGGCCCTTTTACAGGCATTCTGGGCTGGGGCATGATGTCACTGGGAGCCAATCAGGGGCTCCCCCAGGCCCTTTTTCTTCTCTGGGGCCTGTCTCTGTGGTTATTGAGGTACATTCTTGGTGAAGGGGGTGTTCTCTTTTGGAATGCTTGAACCCAATAGGTTTTGCAGCCACTGGCTGGGCCAGTCCTTCTTCAGGCAAAGCCAGCCAACCCTATGTTCCCTTTTAAGACAGAAGAGCCTCCTGGGGGCTGCCCAGAGTTCCCTTCAAGCCACAACTTTGAACTTCTTTTAGTGAATCAACTTTTAAATTACATCCATTTGAGAAAAATGATCAACATGAATTGAGAAACACAGCAACGAAACAGGCTATGGAGAGAAGAGTCGTGGATTTGAATCCTGGCTCCTCTTCTTAACACTTGTGTTGTTCCTAGACAACCCTCAGTTTCCCCATCTGCAAAATGGGAATGATCTAATCCACTTTGCAGGGTTGAATGGATGGGTACAAAGCGCTCAGCTACCACTAGCCATTATTTTGACAAATCCGTTCTTCCTTACAGCACTGGACTTAAAAAGCCTTGCCAGGCCTGTCTACTTCCCACACTGCCTTTATGGGGCAGACGATCTTAAGGAAGATGGAAATGAGGCCCAGACAGGCCGAGGGTCTTGTGAAAGCTACTGTGTCTAATTAGGCACTGTTTGTAGTTCTTCTGTGAAGCATGATCATCGGTTAGCTCTAGTTAAAGGAAACTATAAAACCATATAGGACCCAACTGAAAGTTTAGAAAACAAGGGCAAAAACCTTCTCCAGAAGGCTACCAGCCTGGCATTGCAAGTACAGTGCCTTTTATGTTGATACGTAGTTTGTTCATGCTGGTCTTAAAAGGTGAATACAGTATACACGTGCCTTTGTTTGCTCCACCAGTATTACAGATTATCATGTTAATGGCTCCCTATTATTTCATCAAATTGATGCTGGGTATTGTTGAATTTTACTTTCAGTTTCCTCCTGCCTGAAATTATGCTTCAGTGAACTCTTTTCTTTTTCCACAGAGCGTTTCTCTTTATTTGTCTCATTTCCTTAGGATAAAGTCCCAGAAGCAGAATCAGTGGGTCTCAGGGGAGGAACATTTTTGTGGTTTGTGATACATATTTTCCATAAAGGTTGTTCTAATTTACATTGCCTCCAGCAAAGTTTGTCCGTTTAGCCATTTCAAGGCAACCTTACCAGCATTAGGTATTATTGTTTATTATTTTGTTTGCTGCTAGATAAACAGTTATTCCTTCTTCTTCTAAAATAAAATAAAATGATTGATTTGTGGATTCAAAGACATATATATACATATATATGGTATATGTAGCAATACATTTATCTTCTCTTTTTAACATCATCTGAGATTTTGGGAGGTATTGAGTTAGGTGAGTCTTTTGCTACAAAATGCAAGAATGCCATTCCTATGTGCTTGTGAAAGGCAAGTATATTCTCTCCCATGCCAGACGCTAATAATTGTAATAAACTGGGGCTGCTGCCAAAGTTGAAACAAACAAACAGTTACAACAGACAATGGGAGCTCAATCCTGACCCTGATGAATGAAGTTGCTAATGTGACTTCCTGGAGTGGATGTCAGCCAACGGGCCTCCCCTGTGACTTACATTAGGTCCTAGTGACAATGCTAAGCAGTTTGAAGAGATAAAAAGGTGCTTATGGGGCTGAGGAGGGGGTGCTATTTGGGGTGAGTGTGCAGTCTGGTTTCTATAGCCAGCAGAAAAGGACTTATTTGGAAGAACTTCACAGGGAAAGTTTGCAGAGGTTCATGAAAAGGCAGAAACAGAGTATTTGAGGTAGGGGCATGCCGTGGTGAGGTTAGCGGTCTCAAACTGAGGCTCATACCCCAGCCCAGAACTGAGCACCTCTGTTCTGGTGCTCATGCATGAACAGAATGTCATGCATGAACAGCCAGACGCAGGTTCCAATCTTGGCTCCGCAATTGAGACTTGTGAAGGATGTCACTGTGGATTGAGGGACAGCTGAGAACTCAGGCAAGACATCCTGTCCCTTTGCTGCCCCTGCTTGTAAGGCTGATCCTGAGTACAGCTGGCTTCAGGCTTCTCAGATTTCTGTCCTCAGAACTTCACTTATCTTTACACTGGATGAGTAACGAGTAAAATCTGCCTGTGTCCAACGCTCTTGTGTTACTGAAGACATGCTGATTGTCTTATTAGAGCGTAAGCTCTCTCAGACTTAAAAGGTGAAGCCTCAATGCACATTCTTACATACGGCACCAATGCTAACTCCCCTTCCTCCAGGAAGCTTTCCTTGACCTCACCAGTTAGCTAATGGCCATCTCCTTTGCTCTCCTCTGTGGAAGCTTTTATGGCTGTTCTTATTGCATCAGGATTGTAATTGCTCTTCATTCCCAGACACCACACTCGGTAGCCACATCTGTGTTTCCCTTACTTCTTGACCCTGTGTGATAAACTCATTCCTACCTGCAGCCTTGGCCCTTTGTGGGAGGTCAAGGAGTTGTTACTGAATGAATGAGTGATAAAATAAGCACGCTACCATTTATAAAGCACACTTACCACACGTTGTCTTATTTGGTACAAGCTCATTGTAAAGGTGGAGAGGCTGTGTATTGTTATACCCATTTTACAGAAGGCGTTAATGACACCAACTGCCACTCACTGAGTTTCAATGCAGCAGGCCCAAGGCTCAGCACTTTACAAGCCTTGTCCCGTGTCATCTCCCCAGCAACCAAAGGAGGTAGGTACCATCGTCATTCTCATTCTACTAAGAGGAGACTGAGACTTGCTGAAGACAAATAATCCTCCGGGGTTTCATTTCTAGGAAGGGACAGATCTGGAATCTGACCCCAGTTCTCAGTGTTATTAAAGTTTCCACTCTGCCACGCCACCCCTCCTGATGAGATCACCTCCACTATTTCCACTTCTGGCACCTGAGTTCTTAGAAACAGTGTCTTATTTGTCCATTCACTTCCAGTGCCAGGTGCAGGGCTGGGCATAGGTAGGCATCCATAAGTGCTGATGAAATGGAAGGATAGATGGATGAATGGACAGTTGGTGTCTGCTGCATGGAGGGAGTTTCTGCTTTTGTGTAGTGCAGTCAGGGGATGGGAGTTGGGTTTAACTTGGGACTGATCTTGTACCTGAGTTGTTCCGGTCATAAAACATTAGGTGTGTCTTCTTGGGGACATGGTGAACCACGTGCCTGCCTTCCAATGTGTCAGATGTGTCTTGCCAAACTCTGAGGGCAAAATGAAATGTCCTGGGAGAGCCAATAGCCACCTCCCTCCTGTGTCAGGAGAGCAGAATCATTTTGCTCTGTCTACACACGCATTCCTGTCCTCTCCCTGCTGATGGTCTTGGGAGATAATGTGTTCCATGTGTGTCCCTGAGCATCGGGACAGCTGTTGGGAATGTAGTGGGAGCTGCAATGGCCCACGTGTCTGGGTAAAGTGGGCTCAATGCTTTTCCAGGTTGCAGACTCTTGAGGGAAGCAGGACCCCATATCCCAGGGCTGCAATGTCAGATAGGGCTGCCAGGGTCAGTATTTGCCTCTCTACCCAGCTCTGTGCAGAGCCTGAATGGCTGGCCAGCAGACTCTAGCCATGGAAGGTGGAGCTGGAATTCGTCCTTCTGCTCTAAGAATGAATGGGTGTGGGGCCTACCTGGCTGGACACGGAACTTAGTTTTTGATCCACACCCAAGGTCCAAGTGCACAACAGAGGGCACTGGTTTTCACATGTCTCTTGTCTGGTTTCCCCATCAGAGCACTCAACCCTGTGGATGAGGCCATCTCTGGATTCCAAGGAACAAACACAGCTCACATTTATTGTGCATTTGCTCTGTGTTGAGCACTTTACATGGAATTTCTCTTCTAGGCTGTTGATATCTCAAAGTGGTTAACAGCGTGGATATCAGTGTTAGCAGGACTCGGGTTTACATTTCGACTTTTCTGCTGAGAGCTGTGTGACCCTGGGCGAGTCACCTGTCACAGTGTCTGTCTCCCCACCTGAAGCACGTTCTGACTAGTGACAGCCCTCGTGCCTCGCAGGTTAATGGAGAGCCTGCATGTGTGTGTTTCTGATCAGGACAGTATGCTGTTGATGGGCAGGCATCATGATTCCACCAGGCCCACCACCCTGCTGTCCCCGGAGATCCCTGCTGTCCCCTGAGATCTCTGCTGTACTAATGGTGGACCCAGGCTCCTTTCTGGCCAGGATTCTGATCTTCCTTGACCTGTCCCTGTCAGTTCCCTCTTGCTGTAGCCTCTGGCCTTGGAAGTCCTTTTTGCATTCTCTCCTCACTGGCGTCTTGGAAGAGGGCTTCCTTCCTTGGGGCTGGTGAGGACTCTGGCTGGGAGGGTTTTCCTCCGCCCCCTGCTCCATTCCCTGCCACTGGCTATTCACTTCCCTGCTGGACCTTTACCAGGACTGAGGTTTCTTTCTTTCACAGGAAAGGTGTCTTCCCTTTCCTGTGAGTGTGTGATGTTGTGGTTTGTGTGTGGTGTGTGTATATGGTGTAGTGTGTACGTAGTGTGGTGTGTGTGTGTATGTGTGTATGCTGCAGTGTGTGGGTGTGGTGGTGTGTGTGTAATGTGGCATGTGTCTGTATGGGGTGTGTGTGATGGTGATGTGTGTAGTGTTTGTGGTGTGGTGGTGGTGTGCATGTGGTGTGCTGATGTGATGTGGTATGTGTGGTATGTGCTGTGGTGTGGTGGTGTGATGTGATGTGTTTGGTGTGTGGTATGATATGTATATGTGGTGGTGTGGTATAGTGGTATGTGTGTGGTGCGGTGGTGAGGGGTGTGTGTGTGGTGTGTGGTATGGTGTGTGTGTGTGGTATATTTTGTTTGTGGTGTGTGTGTGGTGTGCAATGTGTGTGGAGTGGTGTGTGTGTGGCCTGGTGTGGTATGTGTGTGGAGTGGAGTGTGTGTGGTATGGTATGGTGTTGTGTGGTGGTGTGTGGTGGTGAGGTGTGGTGTCATGTTGTGTTTGGTGTGTGGCATGATATGTAGGGTTGGTGTGGTATAGTGTAGGTGTGGTGTGTAGTGTAGATGTGTGTGTGGTGTCATGGTGTGGTATGTGTGTGGTGTCGTGTGGTGTGTGGAATGGTATTGTGTTGTGAGGTGCGGGTGTGGTGTGCAGTGTGTGTGCTGGTGTGTGTATGACCTGGTGTGGTGTGGTAGTGTGGTGTGCAATGTGTGTGGAGTGGTGTGTGTGTGGCCTGGTGTGGTGTGTGTGTGGTGTGGTGATGTGTGCAATGTGTATGGAGTGGTGTGTGTGTGGTATGGTGTTGTATGGTATGGTGGTATGGTGTGCAATGTGTGTGGAGTGGTGTGTGTGTTGTGTTGTGTGATGTGGTGTGGTATCCGTGGTGTGTGCTGTGTGTATGTGCGGTGTGCAGTGTTTGTGGAGTGGTGTGTGTTAGTATGGTGTGGTGGTATGGTATGGTATTGTGTGGTGGACTCTGTGCTGTGTGCTGTGTGTACGTGTGGTGTGCAGCATGTGTGGAGTGGTGTATGTGTGAGAGCAAGCTCTGGAGCCAAATAGGTGACTGTGTACTTGGGCGGGGCCAGGCCTGAGGCTCTGGCTGCCTCTAGGTGCCTGTTGCAGCTGGAAGCCCTGGTGAAACATCTCAAGGGGATTGTGTGTATTGGGAGTGCCTGTGTCTGTGGCTGACATCTGTCTGTGTATATGGGTATGTGAGGAAGGACCATCTGGGTACGTGTCATGTAAGTGTGTGGAGTGTGTGTGCACTGGGTTGTGACGGCTTGTGTCTCTCACAATTCCATGTGCGTGTGTGAGAAAGAGAGACGGTGCATGCTGTCTCCATCATGAGACTCTGGGTGTTGGAAGGGGTGAGAAATTTGTGTGAGTATCTGTGATTGTGAGGGTTGCATCTATGGCTGATGTCTGGCTGTTTGTGCGTGTGTTTGTGTGAGTCTGTGCAGACATGGAGAAGAACGTGGGTATCTATGGTGGTGAATGTGCAGGTGTGGCACCCCGCGTGCCCATGTGAGTGAGACCAGCGAAGCAGGACTCTCACTTTTTGGCATTAAGCCCACGTGTGTGCAGCCTGCGAATGTGTGATTTGGAATGTGCTGGTGAGGGGCTGTGTGTAAGATACACACATGTGAACATTCACACAGGCACTGTGTGAGGAGGTAGGTAGGGTGGTGGGCAAGGGCATCAGCCTGTCAGGACCCCTCTCTGCACTGCTGGGGGCTCGTTCTCAGCTCTTTAAGAAGTGCAGGGCAGCCCTACCTGGTGGGCCAAACCTGCCTGCTCTCTCTCTGTCGCACATAGGCTGGACTGGAGACAGTTCTGGGATTCTCTAAGGGAGGGAGAGGTAGGCCTAGGTCTTCGGAGAGGTGGTAAGAGGAGGAGGCCTGGCCTAGGGCAGGTGGATGGAGGAAAGGAGACCCCTACAACCTGGCCTCTGGAGCCCTAGAGGGGACCAGAGCCTGCCTGGTCACACTTAGGTCTGAATTCAGCTCTCGCATTCCCAGCCAGCCCTCTCCAATTCTCTGTGCTGCTTCCCCAAATGCGTAGGAATCACAAAGCAGGTGACAATGACTTTTCCCCCAGTTACATTCAGAAGACCAGGGAGGTATCTCATCCTTATCACCAGTGTCCTAATGAAGCTTCAAGAAAAATGTTTGTTGAATGAATGAAGTGAGAACAAATGCTTATGGTTGCTGGGGGAAGGAGAGAGACTATTTGAAACAAGCTTATCCTACAATATGTGGGGCAGGGCATGTGGTCATGCAGGGTAGAGTGTGCGTGCATTTATGCATGTGTGTGTGTGCACGTGGGTGTGTGGAGGGAAAGAATCAGGTAGCCACTCCCTCTGACCCTGGCTGCCCCTAGAGCTGAAGTTTCCCAGGCAGGATGATAATCTACATGTTTCACCTTCCGGCTACTAGGAGGATGGAATGGGGGCTTTGAGGGAGCTGAATGTGTCTGGGGTTCCGGTCTTCCTGGGAGGGGGCACAAGTCCTCAGCGGGGGATTTGTACCAGCAGCTAAGCAGATAATTGCTTGTCAGATTGATTGAAGGCTTTTCAAAATGTCTTTTCCTCGGAACACCTTCCCATCCCCCCCCGATGAGTGGATTATTTGAGTTGGAACTGTTCCCCCTCGGTTTTTTTTCCCCTCCTTTCTCAAAGTAGTAATTACTGCCGAGTAGCCCTCCGTGGTGTTTCCTGTCATTTGGAGACTGAAGCCAGCGGCTGTTTCCTCTGCTGGGTGAAGGACAAGCAGGCCAATTAGGGAAATACCCCACCCCCTAGCCTGGCCATGAGCCCCTGGGGCCCCTGGTGGCCTTCATGGGGCTAATAGGGCTTGGCAGGTGGAAAGGAACTGGCCGGCTGATCAACTGAGGTAGTCCTGGCTCTCTTCCAAACCCCGAGACTTTCTTCACCCTTTGTGTCCTTGTTCCCTTGTGTGTGCTCACTTGCACGTGCATCTGCCTGAGTGTGTGCATGTAAACTGTGGACAGGCTCCTGGGCCTCAGTAAAAATCTCAAAATCACCCACAGTTATTTTCCCAAGGGAGCTTCGCCTTGACCATCTCTTCAGATTTTAAAAAGTCTGCAAAGTTTCTGCATTATAAGTGGATAGACAGCTGGTGAGAGGCACAGACGGGAGATAAGGCAAGAACAGTGAAAGGCTCATTGCCGAATTGAGGTAGTGGGTTCAGGGTACTCATGGCGCAGTGCTTTCAGCTCTTCCATGCTTTCAGAATATTCACATAAAATGTGGGTAAAAAGTTTGCAAGGTCATTCTACAGTCCTACTATCCACCCCACCCACAGTCAGGATTCATAATCTCCGCTAGTCTTGAGTTGTGTTTTAATGCTGCGCCTCTTCCTTCTCTTCCTCCTCCTCCCTTCCAACTTCTCCTCTTCCTCCCTTCCATCTTCTCCTCTTCCTGCCTTTGAGACTTTGTTCTCAGTCACAGAAGCCAAAGCTGAGCAGGACGCAGACTGAGATGAGATGAGGAGTTGAGGCTCATGAGTCAAGATGGTTTGAGTCCATTCCAAGCTCTGCCTCTTTGTGACCTCGGGGGAGTGACTTAACCACTTTGTGCCTCAGTTTACTCATCTGTGAAATGAGGCTAATAACAATAGAACCTTCATAAGTTTGCAGTGAGGTTGAATGAAAAAATGCATGTAAAATGCTGAGCACAAAGCCTTAGTCCATAATCTGTGCTTAACAAATGTTTGGTAAACAAATAATAAAACAGACCTCATAAGGACATGTGGACCTTGGAAAGAGATGGGAGGGAATATGCCAGAGAGATGAGCATGGCAACAAGTTGTGTGTTGGGGGACCCCACGAAGTTCAGTGTGGCTGGACTACAAGATGGGTGGTGAAATGTGGAGGGCTGGGAGTGAGAGAGAGGCTAGGGGTGAGAGGGAGGCTGGGGGAGAGAGAGGCTAGGGGTGAGAGGGAGGCTGGGGGAGAGAGAGGCTGGGGGTGAGAGGATGGGGGTGAGAGGGAGGATGGGAGTGAGAGGGAGGCTAGGGGTGAGAGGGAGGCTGGGGGAGAGAGAGGCTAGGGGTGAGAGGGAGGATGGGGGTGAGAGAGAGGCTGGGATCACTTTGCTGTGGTGATTATGAGCATGGTCTCCAGGATCGGGGGCCCAGATGGAATCCCAGCCCTTCCACTTCCTAACTATATGACTTCGGACAACAGACTCCTCTCCATGCCTTAGTTTTCTTTTCTGTAGAAATGGGACTCCCGATAGCTCCTACCTTAGGGGGCTGAATTAACTGAGTTAGTAAATGCGGAGAACTGCTGCCTGACCTGTGGAAAAGTCGGATAAGATGAAAGTGTTTGTCGTTCTCAGACGTGTGGACAGGGACTGCATGTGGCTGCACATGTGCTTGGCTCGCACATGTAAGGGTGTCTGTGTCCATGTGTGCATCTGCAGCCAGCACTTGTCTGTGGGGTGTGTTTGTGTCTATATGTAAGTGTGTGGTGGAGACTGGGGTCAGGGAATCCATGGAGCAATGGAATCTCTGGGAGAAGACCCATCCATCCTGAGCAAAGAAGTCCTTCAGTGAGAAGTAGGAAGCATCACTTATAAATAATAATCTATATTACTTCTCTGCTGAAAAGCCTCCAGAAGTTCCCCTTCGTTCTTTCATTCAGTTGACAAACGTCTGCAGAGGTCCTACTACGCACCAGCCCCAGCCTCCTTGGCCCTTTCCATTTGCTGTTGGTTATACACAGCTTGTTCTTCCATGTACACTTCTCTTTGGCCTTCTAAACCCAGGTTAGCTGCTGCTGTCTCTGAGAAGCTTTCCTGACTACAGAAAAGGCCATGATGATGGGTTCTCTTGGCACTCAGATGTTTACACCCACAGCAAGATCAGTGACTCTTGTCCATTCACCACTGAATCCCCAGCACCAGGTGAGAGCCTCAGCACAAGCATTTTGAATGAGTGGATGAATGAACTGCTCAACATGAGGACACCCACAAGGGGTCCCGATTCTGCAGACCAGTTCAACCAAGAGCCTGGGAACTGGGGTTAACCAGTTTCTTAATTCCTGCCACTGTCCCTTCCATCTGTGCCACTGGCTCACCACCAGAAAGGCAGCAAAGCCTGGATGCAGACAGCTTGGTAAGAGTTAAAGAGCAGTAGGCGTTGGCTGATGGGGTCAGTGAGCTCCCCAAGGCTGCTAGAAGTGTTGGAAGCAGAGGGAAGCAAGGCAGGAAAGTGGTCAGTGTCCTTCAGATAAAGGGGGCATTTGACCTTGGGTGCAGTCCAAGGCCCTTCCCTGGAGGCTCCCAGTGTGCCAGGCCCTGACCCCCAGGGGAGGCCAAGGAAGCTGCCTTGACTGGAGGAGCCACACATGGGGCTGGACATCAAGCCTCGCTTTATCTCCTCAGGCCACACGTCAGCTAGGAGTGCTGGGCACGCAGAAGGACTGGCTCACAGGAAGCGGGAGGAGTTTCTGTCTTTCTAGGGGTCAGAGGTGACTGAGATTTGTCAGTCAGGGAAATGGGAACTTCCTGTGTCCCTCCCTAGAGCTGACACTGGCAGCAGGAACCCAGATGGGACTGATAGGCCAGAAATGCAAAGATGTGATCTTCACGGCCTGTTTCGCCTGCAAGACATAGGATTGGATTTCACATGCATAGAGTATGTGCATGTGTGTGTGCTCACATGTGCATAGTGTGTGCATCCATGCACACATAGACAGTAACTGTGGGGCAAAAATTCAGGGTTTGTGTGTCTCTAGATGAATCTGTTGTTGTGCCCAAATTTGTCTACCTTGTTGTGAATGCTTTTGACATATGGGTGAAGCAGGAATTTGTGTGTTTCCATATGTACTTATGTATGTAAACATACATCTGCCTGAGATGTATGTAAGCCTGCATGCTGAATGCATGCGGATGAACGCATAGGGGATGGGGGCCTGATTTTAACAAACAGTTTTGGAGCCCAGTAAGACAGAATCACTGAAGGAGGGGACACGGAGCCATGACTCTGGAAACATCTGTCCCATTGTATGGCCCTGGGGTCTCTGGAGAGGGTTTTATGTTTCCTTTTTGCCAAGAAGGAAAATGTGATGCTTCTCACTTGAATATAGCAGCACAGTCACTCTCTAGTAAATAAGATGTCCAGTCCGGCTCAGTACGGGTTATTAATCAGAGACAAGCAACTGGAAGGAGAGGCAGGAGATCATCTTTGTGGTTGAGGGGTGAACAGAACTCCCCTTCTGCTAGGGAGAGGTCCTAAACCAGGTCCACTCCAGTCCAGCTCCATCTGGTCCCAGCAGGGGCACCTCAGGCAGGTAGGTGCAGCATCAGAGTGGGTCATAAGCCATCTGGTTGGAAAGGTGGTCCCTGCCTTGCATGACCACAGGTGAGCCCCCTAAACTCAGAAGCTTTGAAAGTACAGAGGGAGAGGCCACTGCTGTAAGACCTCACAGAGTGGGGAGAGTTTGAGTAGAATCATCTCCTTCACAGGATTTAAGAAAGTTTGTTATTTATAGTTTTTCAGCATTTGTGTGATATTTGCTCAATGTCTGTTTCAAACTGATGAGGAGTTGGCGAACTACAACCAGTAGGCCAAATGGGGCTTACTGCCTGTTTTTGTAAATCAAGTTTTATGGGAACACAGCCATATCCAGCTTATATACCTTCTATGGCCCCTCCCACGCTGCAACAGCAGAGTAGTTGTGACACAGACCCTATGGCCTGCAAGGCCTATTTACTATCTGTCTCTTTATAGAAAAGAGTTTGCTGACCCCCGCGCTAGACTGTTGATTTCATAGGGCAGGAAGGATAAGCTCAACACATAGCAAGTGCATAATAGTATAAGCTGAATGCATGAATGACTTAGTTAATTTTGGAGGATGATTCCAGGCAGAGGAAATAGTGTGAGCAGAGACATGGAGCCAAGAAACAGCCCTAGGTGTTCTGGTAACAGGAAGGTGGAGCACAGAGAAAACACACGTGCACACGCACGCACACATGCGCACACACACGCACACTCGCATGCACACACTCACATATACATGCATACACATGCATGAACGCATGCTGGGAAACGTGGCAGCCCAGAGGCTAACACAGCAGAAAGTAGGCATCTCTGAGGAGGTGACACTGAGCAGAGTCCTGCAGATCTATAGGCATTTTGCAGGGGAAGATGGAGGAACGTCATTCCAGATCGTGGGACTGTCAGAGGCAAAGGCCTGGAGGCCTGATGGAAGGAAGCATTGGTGCTGGGCACCGCTAATGACACCGAATCTGCATGTGCCTGTGATGGGACCCGTGGGCCCACATGAAGCTTGAGAGGATTTTAGTCCCAGATTTGCAGGGCCTGGAAGGGCTGCCCACAGGGAGAGTGGACTTCATTCTCTGGGCACTGAGGAATCAATCACTGGAGGTGTCAGTGGAGACTCCAGGGAGACCCAGGTAGGTGAGGAATTCAGGACTCAGGGTAAGCCACTTTTCTTCTCTAGACTAGTTTTCGTGGCAAAATGGGAATGATAATGCCTGCCTCCCGGAGTAGGTGAAGGATTACTTGAGATCAGAGATGTGAGAAATTCAGCCTGTGCCTGACACAGAGTGACTAACAAGCAGGGTTGTTGGACAAAATACAGGACTCCCAATTAAATTTGTATTTCAGATAAGTAACAAACCATGTCTTAGTTATAAGCAAGTTCCAGATATTGCATGGGACATACTTATATTGAAAAATTTTTCATTGTTTTTCTGAAATTCAAAAATTTCAGAAATTCAGAAGTTCTAACTGGATGTCTTGTATTCTTCCTTGCTAAATCTGGCCACTCAACTGCCCAGGGCTGCTGGCTGAACCTGGTCTTTATTGGTGGCTTCAAGGCCCTGAAACCTGCCAGTGATACCAGAAGCAGGGTGACAAGCTTGTGGGACTGAACACTGGGGAGGTGAGGTGTCATGGAACCCAGTCGTCTTGGCTAATGGGGAAGGAAGTAAAGGCTCAGAGAGGGGAAGGAACTAGCTCAGGGTCACCCAGCGAGATGTGGTCCTAGTGTTCTGCTTTTCTCTGTGGCTGGTCAAGAGAGAGCTTTGACTCATGGGAGATGTTCCCTGGGACAGCTTAGAGGGATTCTACCAGGCAGCTGTGAGAATTCCGAGTACGACTTCTAGAATCTTCAGGGGCATCCCTGTCTTGGCAGCAGATGCAGCGTGTGATCTTTACCACATCCCTTACCCCATCCATGCCTCAATTCATCCAGCCATAAAATGGGTCTAATTACACCCACCTCACAGGTTAGTTGTGAGGATTAATTAATGTTTGTAAAGGCTTTGTAATCCTTGGATGAAAGACGCTCCTTACATATAAAGGGTAATTATTTTTATTATTATTATACAAGTGCCAAGTGTTATTACCTTAATTAGCTTTTCTAGATATCAAAAGCAATTAGACGGATCACTTGTTGAATGCCATTTTGGAAACCCAAGTCAAAGAAACTCACACATTCACCTGTTATCTCACATTTTTGGCAAGGGGCCAGCCTAGACCAAAAGGGAGGGCTGAGATTTGCAAAAATAATTTGTTTTTGTCTCTGGCCAAGTTTCACCCCATTGCAAAATTTTCCAGGCATTTAAAATTCCCTGAAAAACAGCGGTTTTAGTTTTTGCTTTTGTGGAAATTCTTATAAGGAGGTTTTTAGGGAGAAGGCTTAGTTTTGCAGCCCAGGCAACCTGGTCTAGAAATGGCAATTTATCCTGTTTACCCTGATGTACAGAGAAGACCAGGACGTAGCCCCCAGAGCCAGTCCAAATAAGGTGAAGGCATCTCTCTCCTCTCTCTTTTTTTTCTTGAGTTGGAGTCTCACTCTGTTGCCCGGGCTGGAGTGCAGTGGCGTGATCTTGGCTCACTGCAACCTCGGTTCACTGCAACCTATGCCTCCTGGGTTCAAGAGATTCTCCTGCCTCAGCCTCCTGAGTAGCTGAGACTACAGGCTCATGCCACCACACCTGGCTAATTTTTTTTTTTTTTTTGTATTTTTAGTAGAGATGGGTTTTTAACATGTTGGTCAGGCTGGTCTTGGACTCCTGACCTCATGATCTGCCTGTCTCAGCCTCCCAAAGTGCTGGGATTTCAGATGTGAGCCAACACGCCCAGCCATAAAGGCATCTCTTGATGGGGGCCTACTGTGTGTCAAGTTCTATCCCAATGTGTGCATATTTTAAAACTATAATTCCATGCCATAGGTAGGAGCTTTCTGACCTTCATTTTACAAACAAGGACACTGTGGCTTAGAGGAGTTAAGTGACACAGCCAGGAAGTACAAGAAGAATACAAACCTAGGTCTTGCTTATTCCATAACCTACATCTGGCTTTGATATATTTTCTACCTCTCTATGTTACCTGGAATCTACCTGGCCTGGGTCTAAACTGGCTCATAAATAGTCAAGTGGTTTTCTGGTATTTAAGAGATGGAATCATATAGGTTGTATACATCACTGTGGTGCTGGGGGTCACCTGCAACCCCAGCCTGGCAAATCTGCTCAGGCCTTGGTTCCACATAGCTTTGCCTAGTCAGGGTCTTTGCAGCTGGCTCAAAACCCCAGGGTTTAGGCAGAGGAGGGGACTGTGGCCTGGTTGTGTCCATTGGGGCAGGCAAAACAGGTCAGGGCAGAAATCAGCGGGGTGAGGCTCCCTCTGTACTGTCCAGTTAGCTGGGGGGTTGCGGGGGGGTGAGGAGCTGGCTGTAATTAACTTTACCAGCGTCCTTAACAGAGGTGAGAAAACCTTTTCCCTACTTCCCTTTCTACTCTGTCCAGCTTCCTCAATGGTCTTGAGGACTCTCCCAAAGCTGTGATTAGGCCAGGGAGCACTGAACTGAGCCATGCTGCCAGCATGTTCCAAACCAAGATTATATCCCAGCTCTGTAGTTTTCTTTTCTTTCTTTCTTTCACAAATCCATTTTCTTTTTACGGAACCTCCCTGAGGGCTGGGCTGGGCCCTTTGTGAAGTCAGTGGGTGCATTAAGAGATTGATGGAGTGTTGGAGGATCGATGGATGGAAGGAGGGAGGAGTTGACAGTGTAGGAGGAGATTGAAATATTAATGGAAGGGTTGCTGAATGGATAGATAAAATGGGCTGCTAGATGGGGCTGGGTATTGGCGGATTAGACACAGAATTGTATGTACAAATGGAAGGAAGCTTGGCCCACTGAATGGATGGGTTAGCATGTGGCTGTAGGAATTGATGAGGGTGAAAGTAAATGTACAGAGGGGTTGGAGATTTTGGAGGTTGGATGGAGGATTTGGAAAAAGATAGAAGGGCCGGTAGGTGAGAAGTTGGAGGAAGAGGGATGGGTTGACAAATGTATGGACAAGTTGGCAGATGGGCAGAGGGAGTGGTGGATGGATGAAGGAGTTTTGAAGATGAATGGAGAATTGCACATGGATAGAAAGGTCAGATGGAGAGGAGGAGCTGGGAAATACAGGGGCTGAATCATGGATGGAAGGATTGGCAGGTGGATAGAGGAAATGGTAGTGACTGAAGGTTCTGTGGAGGTTGAAGGAGTTGGAGGAAGGATGGAGAAGTTGGCCTGTAAGGGAGCATGAGTGGATGGAAAGCGGTTGGCAGGTGGGTAGGGAGTTGGTGGAAGGATGAAGAGTGGGATTTTGGAGCTTCTGGTGGATGAAAGTTTAGATGGATGGGTGGAGATAGGTAAATGGAGGATGGTAGACATATGGAGGAGATGTCAGATAGGAGAAAGGATTGGCAGATGGGAAGAGGAAGTGGCAAAGGGGTGCAAAAATGGAAGATTGGCAAAACCCACTGGGGAAAGTTATAGGGGTAACTACAAGAGTAGGAAAGTTGTCTAAATCAGTAATGGAAGAATTGCCTTGTAGCCTAGGCATTAGTCGGGACAAGCCTCCCCTTATTTCCTCTGGCCTCAGACACCTTTTGCCTGCGGGTGCTTGGGGGCCATTCCAGGTAGTTGAAACCTTCAGTGTCCAGCTCAATGGGTGGCCCTGACCATCCTCTCCCTCATATCTTCTCTCCCTCTCCAGACCTAGGCTCTCCTGAGCCTCATAAATTCCCAGTCCAGAAGGCTTTCTATAATTAACTCTGCAACATTAGCCCAAAAGGTGGGGCAGGTGGGGCTGTGAAGAAAGGAGCTGACTCAGAGGCAGATGTCTGTCTCCTGATGCTGTGCTAAGTGTGGCCACTGTCCAGCACAACAGGGGCAGTGGGCAGGGTGCCTCCCTTCTCCACCAGCTGCTTAGACTCCACTCTGGCCTCCCCCCAAAAACTTGGGACCAGGAGGGAAAGTTAATTAAGTAGGATCCACCTCCCCCTGTCCCCCCACGCTCTCTTTTTCTCTTTCCCTTTGCTTCTCTCATTCTCGTTCTCTTTTCTGTTCTTACCTCTTTAATTCACCTTTTCCTCTTCTTCTATACCTATTTCTCCCATTCATTCTCTCTTTCTGTTTTTCTTTGTCTCTGATTCTTTCTCATTTTATGTCTTGTTCTCTTTCTCTCCCTCCTCTATCCCTAGGTTACCTCCCACTTGCTGTTTTTGGTGGTTCCCCTCCCCATTTTCTCTGTCATTTTCATCGATTTTCTTTTCTGCCTCTCTCATGGGTCTCCACACCTCGCAACGGAAGCCTGTTCCTTTCTTATGCATCATCCCTCCTATCAATATATGTCCTTACACAAAAGCAGAATAGTTTTGAGGGATGTTCTCTCCTGGGTTTTTGTTTTTTGAGACGGAGGCTTGCTTTGTCACCCAGGCTGGAGTGCAGTGATATGATCTTGACACACTGCAATCTTTGCCTCCCTGATTCAAGTAATTCTCCTGCTTCGGCCTTTCTAGAAGCTCAGATTACAGGCACCTGCCACCATGCCCAGCTAAATTTTGTATTTTTAGTAGAGGTGGGTTTTCACCATGTTGGCCAGGTTGGTCTCAATCTCCTGACCTCAGGTGATCCTCCCGCCTCAACCTCCTGAAGTGCTGGGATTACAGGCATGAGCTACCATGCCCAGCCCTCTCCTGAGTTTTGAATCAGGTTTAGAATCTTCTCAGAGAGCATTTCTCCTTCTATTGATTTGTAATAAAAATGGTATAGTCAACCCACTGGAAACCTCTGGCTGGAGCCAGAGGGGAAACTGGGGAGGGAAAATATTGGTCACTTTGCAGACAGCAGACCCTGATCATGGAAGACTCTTCCTCTGATGGAGGATGAACCTGGGCTGGGGGCACAGAGGAACTGGATCCTGGCATGGACACAGGTGAAAACCTGATGTTAAGTTGACCATCTCATGGGGCCGAGTTTTTTTCTCAAGGAGCCCATAAAATACCCTAGTGTCAAAGTACTGGTGTTTGAGAGGCCTGGGTTCAAGTCCCAGCTCCAACGCCACTCACTAGCTGTGGGATCTCAGACAGGTTACTTAGCCTCTCTGATCCTCACTTTGCTCATCTCTAAAATAAGACTAAGACTTTTCTTGTGGAGTTGTTCAGAAAATTAAATGAGAATGTTGGAAGAAAACCATCCATATCAATCATGATTCAGCCAGAGAAGCAAAACCACTAAGAATGGCAAAAAATAAGGGCTTTCTTATGAGGGTTTGGTCCTGTGCAGTTGTGGAAGCTGGTTCAACCATCTACAGGAGGCTGTTACTTCTGCGTCTGGGCCTGCAATCAACTGAACGAGCAGGTGGGGAAGGAAGGATGGACAGAAACGGGAGAGCAAGGGCAAAGCAGAATGTGAACTGGACTATGGAAGGATTCATTGAATCTGCCTAGGTCTCTCATCCCCTTGAAGTCCCCAACTTTGAAGTTGTGAGTAACCTGCTAGGGAAGTGATGCCTATTGTCACATTGCTGGTCCAGGAGTTGAAGAGGCTGGAGGAGGAGGCCTGGCAGGAAGTGGAGGAGCTACAATCTGGGTACTGCCTCACGTCAACCAGCACTACCCACCAGGGGCAGAGAGGTCCAAAGTCACACAGCTGGTGAGTGATGGCTCTTCCATCTGACTGTAAGTCCATGGTTCTGCTTTGCACACTGTGCCCTCAGCAGGAGCGGAGACATTCATGGGCTTGTGTCATTGAGAAATTGTCTCAGGAAGATGAGGCCCAGGTATCCATCTCTCCACAGATTCTGCTTCCCCTTATCCCACGATTTCAAGAGCATGTTCTGTTCACAGTATGTTTTTAGCTACAGGAATCTGGCTTGGGGCTGTGGCTGGGCTAACCCACTTCTCGGTGGCGAGGCCCAGGATTTGGAGATGAGGAGAGGACTTGTCATTTGTGGCAGTGGCTCAGTACTAAGTACTAAGTGATCTGTGACCCCTTTGCATGCCTGTGAAGAAAGTGGCTACTAAGGAGATGCACATCCAAGAACTAAATTTCCCAGGTTCCCTTGCAAAGAACTAAAGGAGATGCACATCCAAGAACTAAATTTCCCAGGTTCCCTTGCAAAGAACTAAAGGAGTTGCACATCCAAGAACTAAATTTCCCAGGTTCCCTTGCAAAGAACTAAAGGAGTTGCACATCCAAGAACTAAATTTCCCAGGTTCCCTTGCAAAGAACTAAAGGAGATGCACATCCAAGAACTAAATTTCCCAGGTTCCCTTGCAAAGAACTAAAGGAGATGCACATCCAAGAACTAAATTTCCCAGGTTCCCTTGCAAAGAACTAAAGGAGATGCACATCCAAGAACTAAATTTCCCAGATTCCCTTGCAAAGAACTAAAGGAGATGCCCATCCAAGAACTAAATTTCCCAGGTTCCCTTGCAAAGAACTAAAGGAGATGCCCATCCAAGAACTAAATTTCCCAGATTCCCTTGCAAAGAACTAAAGGAGATGCACATCCAAGAACTAAATTTCCCAGGATCTCTTCCCAGGGCCTATGGCATGTGAAATAATGTGCATCGCTTTCTGGCCAGAGAGCTTTAGAAGAAGGTGGAGCTTCTCCATTTGTTTGCTCTCCTGCCAGCAGGATGTCAACACTCAATGTAATCTTAGAAGCCACATGTTGATTATGGTAGAGCCATCATCTGCCTGGGTCATTGACCTAACCCAGTGGTTCTCAAAGTGTGGTCCCCAGACCAGCAGCATCAATATTGTCTAGGAACATGTTAGAGATGAAAAATCTCAGGCACCACCCTAGATCTACTTAATTTGAAAACTCTGGGGTAGGGCTCAGTCATCTGTGCTTTAAGAAACTTCCAGGGGAACTTAATGTATGCTCAAGCCTGAAACCCCCTGCCCCTCCTAGTCACCATTCTATCCATAGCTCCTGAATTGACAACCAGGCTCAGGACTGCTCAGGAGGTTTCATGCTCACCCCCATGGCCATCCTTACCCCTCAATCCACCATTGCCTCTCAGGGGATTTCATAAATAAGATAGCAGTGGCACATGCTCTATCTAATTCTTAACATGAAGGCAGCACTGGAATATGGCATTCTCATGAGATGATTCATTAATTCCTTCCTCATTTTTTCATTCTCTGAGCAGTCACAGAGAAGCATTAGATTGACTGGAAAACTTCCCTGGAGGAGCTACAAAATATAGTTTGGATCAACAGCCCTATAGGTAGGTTTTGTTATCACCACAGTTTTATAGATGCAAAACTTGAGGTTCAGGGAGTGTGGGTGAGAGGTGGGGCCAGGATTCAAGCCTGGTTCTCTCTGCCTACATCTTCCACATTCTTTTGGCACTCTCATGGCTTCCATGCCTGCTTTTCCAGGTGATTGGTCTTTTGCAAACAGAACTCACCAATTGCAACCTTTTTGTACCTGAGAGGGAAGAATCACATTGGGCATCCAGGCCATTTGAGAAAAATCTGTTGTCCCCTTTCTCCAGATATGTTACACAGGGGCATATGTTTGCATTATGTCTGTGGCTATGAATTCAGTATATCCTGAAAGAGTGAATGAATGAGTTCATTAGCAACTGGGTAGCTAGCTTGAACATCTCATCTAACTTTGCTTATCTAGAAGCTTCTTGTATTCTTCCATATGGAGAAAACATTTTCTACAAAGAAGCTGGCACCCAGCTGTAATTGCTGCAATTGTTTGTGGAGGGCAAACAAGTGGACATAGTCCTCGTGGAACATGAATGACGTGGTACAGGTTAGGGCAGTGATTCTCAAACTTGAACATAGGTTCAAGAATCACCTGCAGAACTTCAGAACACAGACTTCCATGACCCAACCCCAGAGTTTATGATTTGGTAGGTCTGGGACAGACCCCAAAATTTACATTTCTAACAATTTCCTAGCTGATGCTGATGCTGCTTTCCTGGGAACTACACTTTGAGAACCATGGGATTAGGGTAATACCAGATCCTGCAATGAAACAACAATGGCTTAAACCTGTGAGCGTGTATATCCCACTGCCTCGTAAGGGAATGACTGAATATGTTGTGATATGACATACAATATAGCTATAAAATGAATCAAATAAAAGAAGATTGATCTGAAGTGATAGTTGTGGTCTATTGACTGAGATGAGCAACTTGCCAAGAAATTTATATAGCATAATCTCATTTTTGTGAAACAAAACAAAAAACTAAACCAAAACCAAAATAAAACAACCTATTTCCCCAAACCTCAAGCCATATATGTATATTTTACAATGTAGGGCAAAATACGTAAGACTATACCTGATTATAAGGGTACCTCTAAAAGTTAAGGGAGATTATTAGCTTTCTAATAATATTCCCCTACTATTCATTCATTCATTCATTCATCAAAACTGCCACAGTTCTGGCATCATATGCATCCTAAGAAGATGTAATGTTTAGAAATATTAGAATAATTTTAAAATTCAAGAAATAATGAAAACCACGCAGCTCATAAAAGGGTAGATTTAAGTCTGCTTTGCTTCTTTGTATATATAGCCCCTGACAGGAATGGGGCAGTGTTTCTTCTGTCTATAGGGCACATGATGCTGGTATCTTGCAGTTTTGATGAATGGATGAATGACTATGCCAGTCACCACATGCATTCACTGAGAATCTTACTTTTGGGGGCCAGGGCATGCCCATGAGAGCAAACCATCTAGGAGCCCCCAAATGGGGATGTATTAAGAGGGCAGCTACTCCAGGATGTACTCCATGATGCCCTGGCTTTAGACAGGGGAGTATTATACCAGCTTGATCCTCCTTCCTTGAGTCTAAGTCTCTGTTGGATCACAGAGGTTCATTCCTGAAACTGCTAGTAAACAGTAGAGGCTTCAGCACTGATGAGCAAGGAGGTATTTCTCCCAGAGGAGGGAAGTAGAGATGTGACTTATTATACACCAAACTCAGAGTCCTTGGGCCCAAAGTGTTCCAAATAAAGCTAGGGTAGGATTCCAAACTCCACGCTCATCGGCTGCAGTCTCTGTTTCCCTGGTGAATGGCTAGGCCGACTTCCACAGGGATATTAGACACCTGGTTCTTTGGGGTTTGTGAGCCCACACTGGCAGGGCTGCTTTTAACACTCACTTAATTACACCTCCGAGCAGGTTCAGGGGGCTCTTGGGCACAGGGGTCTTGGGCCATGCGTTGGGGTCTGACAGCCCTCCTGGGTGCTGGCTCTCATGGAAGCTGAGTTATACTCTGCAGCTATGCCTGGTTCCTTATAGGAACTTGGGAGGACAAACCAGCTTGAGAGCAATTATTCAGTGGGGGAAGTGAGGAGATTGTTTCACATGGTGGAGACAGTTGAGGGGGAAGGGAAGGGGGTTCTTAGAGGGAAAATCTCTGAGGAAAGGATCCAATCCACAGGGTTAAGATAGGAATTCCCTTCATGGGAACCCACATCATGAGCAACTAGATTCAGGCTGCTTGGTACAGGGGAGTAAGCACTGAATAGGAAATTTGGATCCCAGTTGAGCCAATGTTTAGCTGTGTGGCCCTGTGCCAGGCTTTTTGCTGAACTGAATGTCATAAACAGTGGCCGCATTCACCTTCACAAGAGTCCAATGCAGTAGATGCACCCATCATCCACATTTACCCTTGGGAAAACAGAGGCTCAGAAGATCTCACAGCTAGACGGTATCAGAGTTAGACCTGAGCTCAGGCTTTGTGCTGGCGTTTTCATTACTGGTATTTCTTTTTTCTTCATTACTTGCATTTCTATATCTTCTCTTTTAAATTCTCTGAACCTCACTTTAGGATTCACCTATTAGAAAGGTTTTGTATCTGTCAATTTCCAGCCAAGAAATGGGAATTGCTTAAGGTTTTTCAAACAAAGAAAATTTAATCCAGGGAGTTAGTCACACAAATGACTGAAGACACTGAGAGGCAATTCAGATTTTAGTAAGAGCCGGAAGCTGCGCCTGCCCCCTTGGGCTGCAGGAACAATGGGAGGAGGTGATGGGAGGAGATCTTGTTAATCAGATTCCAAGAGTCTGGCCACTAGCAAAAGCTAAGACCATGGTGGTTTATGCCCTGTGGGAGGGGCACCATGGCAGTAATTACTGCCAGAGATGCCACTAGGAGCACAGGGGAAGGGAGAAACATATCCTAGCTTCCCCTCTGCGCTCTTGCTCATGTGCTTCCCGTTGGTTAAAACTACCCTGAAACCAGAGGACAAGGGGCCCTGGGGAGCATAGATCCCACAGCAGATCAGAGGAAGGGTGCCAGATGGATCTGAGATTAGACAGGCTGTTGACCAGTTCAGAGCTAAGGGTTGTTGGGAGTACTAAAGAAGACCCCATGTGGCACACAACGTGAGACAGGATGACAAAGCTTGTAGGACACCGTGTGTGTGACCAGTCTGGCTGATGACTCGCTACTACTGTCAGAGAATGGAAGTTGCAGAGAGTGTGCTTGGATGCATAGCTGTTGAGCCTCCTTAAGGTATGAGCAAGCAGTTCAAAAGAGATGCAGAAGGAAGGTAGTTCCCTTTGCAGCCAGCAAGGAACTGCCTGTATATCTGACCTGCTGGCATCTTCCCAGGCTTGGCTCTAATCATCCAGGTTCCTCTTTTATTCTCTGTCCTGCTGCCTCAGAGTGAGCACCCAGAGGACTGCGGGGAGATTCTGGCTCCTGTCTTCTTCATCTGGGGCTGGACATCTGGCTGGCAAGTGTGGGAACAGGGGGAACCACAGAGGAAAGGACATATGGATCTAAAATTTAGATATTCCCGAACTTCCTCTGAGACTTTCAGGATTGGATCTGGGGCCATGTGCCTCTCTCCTCTGCTTACCTCTCTGGCCAGCCTAACATTTGTCCTGGCAGCAGAACTGTTGCTCTTAAGTTTTTGGTCAAAGCAATCAGGGTCACTCTAGCAACCTCCCTTCCTGCACCCTTCACTCCTTTTTCCCCCTTCCTCTCTCCCTTTTTGATTTCCAATAATTTTTGATCATTTACTATGTGTCAAGGATTCTGCTATGTAAACAATAGGAATATAATGGTGAGTAAGATAGCTTAAAAATACATGTTTTCGAATTTTTAAAACCCACTTCTAAATAACTCATGGTTAAAATTAGAAATTTTAGAGTATGTAATATAGAAAAGATTTGTAACTGAATAGTAAAGGAAATTCTGTGTAACAAAATGTGTAAAATACACCCAAAGCAGTACTTTGACTGGTGCAAAATTGAATGCTGATAATGAGCTTGAGAAGATAAGAAAGGAATAATAGACCAAACTCCATAAAGGTTTAGAACATAGGAAGGAAATAACAAAATAAGAGCAAAAGTTAATCATACAAACAGAAGGCCTGTTAGGGAGGTTCAACAAACCCATGCTGACTACACAAAAGCTAGAAATGAAAAGGAGAGTCTCGCTACATATACAACAGACAGACTTTACAAATAACAAAACAATACATGAATAATTTTATACCAAAATATTGGACATCTTTTTTTTTTTTTTTTTTTCAGACGGAGTCTTGCTCTGTCACCTAAGCTAGAGTGCAGTGGCATGATCTCGGCTTACTGCAACCTCTGCCTCCGGGTTCAGGCAATTTTCCTGTCTCAGCCTCCTGAGTAGCTGGGATTACAGGTACGGACCAATACACTTGGCTAATTTTTGTATTTTAGTAGGGACGGGGTTTTACAATGTTGGTCAGGCTGGTTTTGAACTCCTGACCTCAGGTGATCTGCTCACTTTGGCCTCCCGAAGTGTTGGGATTACAGGTGTGAGCCACCGCTCCTGGCCACCAAAACACTGGACATCTTTATAAAGGGAACACTTCTAAGAAAAATATAATTTGCCAAAACTGACTTAAGTAGAAGTAAGCAATGCAAGTAGATCTATGGTCATGATCTTATTATTCCAGATAAAAAGTATAATTCTTATTTTATAAATAAGGAAATTGAGGCCTAGAGAGGTGAAGAAAATTGCTTAAGAGTCTGCAGGTTGGAAGGGGTGGAGGCAGAGCCAGGTGTGTCTGGATGGCAGGATTCTTTCTCCTGTGTTGGAAGGTCGGGGGAGGTGATGGGGTGAGGTTTCTGCTGGGAAATTCCCCAGAGATGCCTGCTATTTGGGTTGGTCAACTACCAGACGCTTTTAATGAACCTCTAGGAGAGGCATTTGGCACCTGAATTTTCCCCGAAGGTTTCACCATCATCATCTCCAATTAAAGTGGCACAGCAGCCCTGTACCACCTGGAGAGCATTTGGTACCACCCATCTGAGGGGAGCAGGATGGGCAGCCCAAGCCTTGGCCCACGGCCCTTTGACTCAGCAACAGCCCAGGCCCAAGAACGCCCAGTGCCTGACTGGGCACCCACAGCCATGGCCCAGGCCTCTGAGCCAGGTTGCCTCTTGGGAAAAAGCAGGTGGTGGCTTGCTGCAGAGAACATGTGGGTGACAAGCTTCCACCATTTGAAGCCTCCAAGAAGCCACATCCTGTGGATGGGAAATGAGTCTTGAAATGGAAATTGTGATTGAAGATACAATGACTGACCTTGGCCTTGAGAACGCTTGTGAATTGGCATCTATCTGTCTGCTTTGCATCCCTTCACACTTTGTCTTGGGAATGTCACCTCACCCTCCCCTTCTTGGGGTTCTGGTGAGGTTGCCAAGGACAAAATCCTACCATCTGTGGCCACAGTAGGCAAGCTGACAAGCTCTTCCCTCAGTTGGGCTACATGGATACTCCCTCTTCCTCTGGGTTTGCTAAACACCAGTAACGTCAGCCTGGGGGTTTCTGGGGACATGCCCACCACCCTCTGTATCACAATAGCTGGAGGAGAAAATGAGGAAACACACAGAGGCACACAAAGCTGAGAGAAAGTGGAGATGCCTGACAATATTATTTGATCTCCTGGATCCAGATAAGCCTGCAGCACCATTTCCCTTCTGTAGTAGGAGCCAATATTGTCTAATTTTTTATTTTTTCTGAGACAGAGTCTTCCTCCATCACCCAGGCTGGAGAGCAGTGGTGCGATCTCAGCTTACTGCAACCTCCACCTCCAGGGTTCAAGCGATTCTCCTGCTCAGTCTCCTGAGTAGATGGAACTACAGGCACCCTCCACCACGCCTGACTAATTTTTGTATTTTTAGTAGAGACAGGCTTTTGATATGTTGGGCAGTCTTGTCTCGATCTCCTGACCTGAAGTGATCAGCCTGCCTTGGCCTCCCGAAGTACTGGAATTGCTGATGTGAGCCGCTGCACTTGGCCAATCTTGTCTCTTAAGTATGTTTGAGTTAGGCTGTCGTCTCCTGAAACCCGGCGTCCTGACTAATGCAGTCTGTTTCAGCTTCCCTCTTTCTGTGTCCCTTCTGAGTGACTAATTTCTCTGACACCCTATGTCCCCTCAAGTGCTCTCAGGAAACGGGCCACACAAAGCATTCAATTAGCTGTTTTCAGTTGAATGTTTAGCTTGGCTCTGAATATTTTAATGGCTGGCATAATGATAAAGAATCATGAAAAAGAGCCTGCAGAGGTGGGAACTCAAGAAAACATATCTGCTTGGGGAAGGGGTAGACAAAGATATTCATCACTGCTAACATTGCTTGAGTCAGAAATGGCGCCCTGTGCTCCCAGTGAATCAGCTCACTTTATCTGCACAGTGACTATACTTGTTAGCTTCTATTATTTTTCATTTTGTTTTACGGATGAGGAAACTGAGGTTGCAGAGCTTAGATAATTTGCCTACGGTCACAGAGTTAGGAAGCTGTGGTGCCAAATTTTGAACTGAGGAATTTTACTTAGTACTCTGTGTTCTGAACCACTTTGTTCAGTTAAATGATTAAGTGACTTAAATAAGTTTAGCTTGATGAAATTGATTGGCCATGGTACTAGGGAGTGCTAGGCTTTCTTCCCCCAAAATTATCTTTAATGTATTTAATATAGTTTTCTTAACTTAAAGACAGATAGAAAAGGTAAGTTGTTTTTTTTTTTTTTGAGGGGTGTTGCATGAGGAATGCTGTGAGTTAAAATAAGAAACTGAAATAAATGGACAGTAAACCCTGAAACAACCCTTTCCATGGCTGCCAGAGTTCCCCCACCAAACCAAAGTGATTCAGTTCTCTTCATAAAAGGAAAAGCTGTCATAGAGCCCGTCTGCCTGGAGGTTAAATGCTGGATTTCACCACCTGACTAAAAGCTCTCCAAATCTGGTGCTGACCACTTTCCCCAAATTACCCACTGCACCCATTGCCCTGAAGCGGCTTCACTGAGCAGGCCCTGAGGTTTCTGCTTTAGAGTCCTCAATAGTGGTCCTAGCAAGGTATTCCCATGGCTGTGTGGTTCTGCAAAATTTGCAAAAATAAGATATTTAAACTGACCTAGGTTAAGACCACTCTCTCTTCTTGTCTGATATTTGTACCATTCCTCCGTCTCTTCTATACTGTCAGAGTGGTGCCAAGGACTTTGGGAATCTGGCTAAGAAGAAATTGAGTTGGGATACACTTAGTTTGGATTTATAGTTGTGTGATTTGTAGTCGCTTCCATATACAGGTAAGTAATTGCTAATCATCCCAGTGTAGAAATCTACTTCCAAGGACACTGGGACCAACTACTATGCCGACTCCCATGTGACGTGTGAATGTTGCAAAGTGAAGGTTTGGGGCCAGAGGCTGTTTCACGATGTGAACGTGTTCTGTGGTGCCCGAAGTATGGCGGAGAAACCGCATTTGAAATATACAGAGCCGGAAGCTAGTCTGGAAAAATCCTTACAAGTTCCAGAGCTCAAATATGAAAAAAATTTGTTGGAAGCTTGGCCAAACTTTGACAATCCTTCAAACATATAGAGGATATAAGCAGAAAGTTGGGAGGTGGAGAGACATTTTCTAAATTACCAGTAACAACTGTCCAACTGATCAACCACTAATAGTAAAAACCGTATTATGATATTACTGACATGGGAGGAGACAAAGAGAATGAAGCCAAAGCAAGCGGGAAAAACAATATTATAGAAGTATGTTGGCAGTTGATTAATGCATAATATGGCTATTTTCCTGAATGGCTGAGATGTTTCTGGTATTTGTCAGCTTTTTATTTATAAAATTTACAATGAGTTGTGATTTCTTATTCTAAATGAATATTCCCTTTTCTTCCTACATTTTTAGTTATTTACTTAAAAAAATCATCGTTATTGAGGTATAAATATGCAATGAAATCCACACACCTCAGGGGAGTGTTTGTGAGTTTTGACAAGTGTATATACCTGGGTAACCAACCATCACTGCAATCAAAGCATACAACATTTTTGTCACCCCAGACCAATCTTCCTGTCCTTTTACCTGCAACCTACCTGCACACTCTGCCCCAGAAAAACTTTTTAAAAATCACTATAGATTTTGGTTGTTCTAGAAACGTCATTTAAATGGAACTATGCAGTACCCTTTTATGTTTGGCCTTTACTGAGGGGGAGATCTGCATTTTGTGTGTTTGTGTGTGTGTGTGTGTGGGGGCTCTGAACTGTCCCTCATTTTGTGTTATTTACAAATTTATCTTTTTTTCTTTTAATAAGACTTTCTAATTGGGCACTCTGCATATGGCCCTACTGCTGCCTTGCGCTTTGCCTATGTTGGGCATCCCTCCTTCTCAAGAAACTTCCCATGCACACTTCTGAGTCTATGCCCAGAACACACTGTTTTCTCTGCCTGAAATGCCCTTCCCTCCTGAGCCACTGGATGGACCAATAATGATCATCTCTCCTTGTCTATGTCCAATGTCTCCTCCCTCCTGGTTTTTCCCAGGCAGTATAGTGCACTCCTTTCTTACATGCCCTAGAAAGTTTGGCTTATATTTCTCATCAATGCTCATTTTATATTGAAATCATTTTATTTTAGTCATTTTTTCCCTCTTAAATCTGAGTTTTTTAATGGAGGTTTTTGATGGGGGCCTTGTATGTTCAACATGTGACACTTGGTCCTCTCTGCCCCCTGCTCACCCTAAGCCAGTAGACTGTCTTATGCATAGCAGCAAATGTTTATTGTAAATGAAAAAAGGGAAACTTCTAATGTCATAGAAACAAGACAGATAATTCCTTCATTTAGCTGTAGCCGTTACTATTTGGTTTCTTGTGTGCCAAGAGCAACCAAATAGTAGGGACAGTAGCACTCACCATTCAGCTAATGGAACTGAATAGTCTCCATGGGGAATGTCAAAGGAGGCCTACTCTGGAGGCATAATGGACTGAAGACTGTTCCCCTAAGGGGTATGTCCAGTCCCAGCCCCTGGAACCCGTGAGTGTGACCTTATTTGGAAATGAGATCTTTGCAGATGTAATTAAGATGAGGAGCTTGAGGTGAGATCATCCTGGATTAGGGTGGGACCCAAATCCAATGACAAGTATCCTTCTAAGAGACAGGAAAGGAGAAGATACAAAGAGACCCAAGGAAGAAGGCCATGTGAAGACAGAGGCAGGCATTGGAGCAATGCCGCCACCAGCCAAGGAATATCAGGAGCCACCAGAACCTGGAAGATCCAAGGCATGATCCTACAGTGGAACCTTTGGCGGAAGCATGACTTTGCAGGCACTGACTCAATGGACTTGTGACTTATCACACTGTTTGTAATAGTAGAAAGTTAGAAACAACTTGATATACTCTAAGGGTGTTGGTTAAATACATGTTGGTATAGTGGCAGAAGTGGAAAAATGCAGCCCTCAAACTTCATGTTGATATTATAGGGAGATACTTAATAACTTGAAGGAATGCTGAAGATAAAATATTATATACATATATACACATACATATTATGAAATAGAATAAACTCCCTGTTTCAACGGTAAGAAATTTTAGGTAAAGAGAAGGGACATTTCTTGCTGAGGATCATATAGCTGGCAAATACTGAACACAAGTTTGCTCCAAACCCAGGACAATGTCATGCTGCTATGGGCTGGCTTGCATCCCCCAAAATTCCTATTCTTGCAGTCCTGACCCCCCAGTACCTCAGAATGTAACCATTTTTGGTGATAAGGTTTTTAAAGAGGTAATTAAGATTAAATGAGAACTTTCTTTCCTGTGGGCCCTCATCCAGTCTGATTGATGTTCTTACAGGAAGAGGAAATTGGGATGCAAATAGGTACTGAAGATCGTGTGAAGACAGGGAGGAGGTTGTCATCAGCAAGCCAAGGAGAGAAGCCTCAGAAGACACCAACCCTGCCAACACTGTGACCTCAGACTCCAGCCCCCAGAACTGTGAGAAATACATTTCTATTATTTATGTCAATCTGTGGTCCTCTGCTATGGCAGCCCTGGTGAACTAACATACAATGCTCAAGAACTTTTCCATATTTTTTCCATATTGCTTTGCCATATTTTAATTGTTTAGAGCTGCCTAATAGAAATATACTATGAGCCACGTATGTAATTTAAAATTTTCTAGGAACTACATTGAAAAAGTAAAAAAAAAGAGGTGGAATTAATTTTAATAACACATTTTATTTAATCCAATAAATCTAAAATATGATTATTTTAATATGCAACTTCTAAGAGACATTATTAGTAAGATACTTTACATTCCTTTTTTCATCCTGTCTTTGTATGTGTGTTTGGTGTGTGTTTTATATTTATAGCACATATTAATTTGGATTAACCACATTTCATATGGGTTAATAGCCACATGGGGCTGGTTGTTACCATGTTAGACATTACAGGTATAGATAAACCATTTTTTTTCTCCACATCAATTAATAAAATCCTTGTTCTATTCTGTCAATACATGATCATTAAAAAACACATCTAAAATTTGAGCAAGTTTGCCCAGGAATGTTATTCCTGGAAATCTGGTCTTTGCTCTGACATTAGCAACTCAAATAGCCGAGTTAGTTGTTCATCAAAAGACTAAGCTATTTAAATATTTTGACCGTTAGCTTTCTTCCCTGGCATTAGACTGTAAGCATTCAGAAGCTGATCCTAATCCTGGAAGATACGATCTTGATGCCATAATTGCAAATATTGAAATCCCGAAAGATCAAAATCCTGAAAATACAATTCTGGAAGAGATAATAAAAAATTATTTAAAAACCTTTTGTTTACATTTAAAAAGGGTTTTCCTTGAGAAACATATAAAAACATGACAGAACACTTCATAGGCCAATTTATGCAATAAAATAAGGAATAATAATATACCTTTTTTATAAGCATAAACACCCAGGTATACTAAAAACATTTGCAGGAGTTTAACAGTTATGATCAGACAAACTGTATTCATAAAGAAATAGATCAAAAAGTGAAACGTATGAATGCATATAATATGAATGCATATTATATAAATGAATGTGTGAATGTATAAATGCATATAATATAAATGCATAAAATATATGAATGCATATAATCATATGAATGCATATAACTGTGGTCACTTGAAATACTGGGTCAGACAACCTGTATTTTGATGAGACTGATCAAAACCCTCAATGGGTCACCACTGTATATGCAGTCATGCAAAGAGCTGATATCTCAAGAAATTTTAGCTTTCAAAAATGAAGATGAACAAAAATGACATCTCTTATTCTATGTAGGAAATTTAAACGTTTTTATGTTAAGAACCAGAGAAGCTTGTGGTTTATCAGTCAAGAACTGAAGCTTCACTACCTGTGGGGCTGTAGGTGTAACATCTAAAGTCCACAGGCCGGCAAGCCTGGAGTACTGATATCCAAAGCAGCAGAAGAGAGTCTGCCCCAGTTCTCAGAGAGATATCAATTTGCCTTCTCTGCTCTGGCTGACTGGATGGTGCCTGCCAAGGTTGAGGGCAGATCCTCCCTACGGAGTTCACTCAGACTCAGATTCATCTCCTCAGGAAACATCCTCACAGACACTCCCAAAATAATGCTTTATCAGGTTTCCTTAATCCAGCCAAGTTGACACCTTAAATGAAATTTACAAGTCCACCTCTTGTCAACTTGGCACCCATATGCATCTCCTTAAACCATACTTTATTTCCAAACAAAGTAACACTAACAAAGTAACTGTTCTCCCCAACCTGATACAATTATTCTGTGATTGTGATTTTTGGGATTTTAGACTTTAGAAATGTAGATTTCAGGGATTTAAACATTTGGGGTTATGGCATTTGGCATCGTGTCTTGTGGGATTATAATCCAAAGGGAAGCATCAGATTCAGAATGTTCCTAGGCCTGGAGGTAGAACCTTTTTGCCCCTCATCCCTTTCATCACATACCCCTACTATCTCATTTGCGTATTTTTTGTCTCTTTCCTTCATTGACATCCACATCCAAGTTTTAATTTGCTGATGGCTGAGGCACATGAGCCAGAGAAAACTGAATGGGTTCAAGTAGGCTGGTATTTCCAGGATCTTATAAAAACTTTGCAGAAACCAGGAATGCAGATGAGTTGAGGAAGACTCAGTCAGAACTCTTAGCCATTGCTCTCAACCATTACTGAGTCTTAAGTGAATGGAATCCCTCATATCTAAGTGTAGTTGAGGACATGATCAGCTGAAGGAGCAGAGGAAGGGAAAAATGAACTAGTAAATGCTGAATGTGTGCTTATGTACCAGTCATTTCCTTGGTGCCAGTCAGCAGTGTGTCTATTGAGCAAAGCATGGTAGGTTTTCAAAGAAATCAGCTGGATAAATTCCAGTTTAAAATGGCATCTGGATAGCTATTGCTGCCCCTGACATAGCCTCTCTTGATTTCCAATTAACCTCTCTAATGAAGACACAGAAACAGTGCAGCCCTGCCATCGTAAAAGTGGAGACGCACTTTCCCTCTCCCTCTCTTTGCACTGGCTCAGAGACATAGCATCCGCAGCAATTAAAAAGTTGGATGGCCGTCTCTCAAGTCTGTGAGTATTGCTTTTTGAGGCAGCCAAATCTTGCCATCCTTAATATATTTGTTGGAGATCATATGTTTTGTAAAATGACAGGGTAGAAAGTTGGGACCTTAATACATGGATCCTGGGAGGAATAGATATTACAGGGAAAGACATGTGTTGAGGACAAAGACAGGACAGACTGAGCAGCAGGGCCTGCTGGACACTGAAGACTTTCATGTGTTTGGCTGGTTTTGAATGTCAGAGAATAAGGCAGGAAAAGTTGGAAGGGATTCCACTTCAGTAGAGCAGAGAGCTCCATTAAATAGAAAGCTGAAAAAAAAAAAGAATAGTAGATTTTAATATAAATCCCTTCCCCAACACACAAATAAAAACATACCAAATTCTCCAAGTAAATGTGGAGTCAAAGAAGTTAATAAACATCTTCCCTCAAAGAAAAATCTAGGTTTCAACATTTTCTCAAGTGAATTCTCTCAATATTTAATAAGAAATAACATTGATTACAAACTCTTTCAGAAAATAAAGGAGGAAGAAACACTCTAATTCATTTTATGACACTCATTTATGAAACCATAATGCCAAAATCTGGTAAATATTTCCTCTTGCTCTAAAAAAAAATTAAAGAAAGATAGAAAGAGAATTACTGACAAAAAATCCTGGATGAACAGAGCCTCAAAAACCCTTAACAAAATATAAGCAAATGAAATCCAGTAGTGTATATGAAAAGAATAATACATTATGACTTTTGTATTATCTCAGAATTATCTCAAAGTTCGTTTAACACTTAAAAATCCAACAGTATATTCACTGCATTAACAGAAGTAAGAAGAAACATGTATCAAAGAGAAAAGGGAATTGACAAAAAATGAACATCCTATGATAAAGACAATCTGGTAATTAATAATAAAACAATCTAGTAATAAAAGAAACTTCTCAATCTGATAAAGATATTTATTAAAAAGCTATATCCAACATCATACTTATTGGTGAAATATTGAACATATTCTCACTAAGATTAGAAACAAGGCAAAGATGCCTTCTCTCACCATTCCTATTCGACATTGTACTGAGATTATAGCCATTGCAAAAGGACAAAAAACAAAAATTAAAAAAAATGCAGACAGATAGGAAGAGGTGAAATTGTATTTATTTGCTGGTATCATGATTGTTTACATAGTAAATCTTGATAAATCTATAAAACAACTGCTAGAACTAACAAGTGAATTTAGAAAGCTCATAAGAGTCAAGGTAAATATACACAAATCAATTTTATTGTTTATATACTAGCAACAAATGTTTGGAAAGTAAAATGTTAAGAAACTCTTTACAGATTATCAAAAACAAAAAATACCGAGGATTCAATTTAAAAGTATGTACAAGACTTTACACTGAAAACTATAAAACATTGCTGAGAGTAAAGAAACAAGACCCACATCAATGGGTATTTATGGATATGAAGATGTTAATTCTCTCCCAACTGACCAATAGATTTAGCATAATCACGATAGAAAGACGTTTGCAGAAACTGAAAAAAATGACTACTCTTTATACATAAATGCAAGAACCTAGAATACTTTGAGAAAGCAATTCTGATAAAGAAGAATAGTTAGTTAGATGACTTACACTGATTTCAAGTTTCATTTTAAAGCTAAAGCAATTAAGACAATGTGGTACTGGCATAACCATCAAAAATGACGAATGGAACAGAACAGAGAGCTCAGAAGCACACTTTACTGGCCAACTAATTTTTGACAGAGGAACCAAAGCAATTCAATGCAGAAAGAAAGGCTTTTAACTAAGGATGCTGAAATAGTTATTCATGGGAAAAAAAGGACTTTAACTACCACTTTATACAATACACAAACCATAAAGTTTTCAATAGGAATATAGGAGAGTATCTTTATGACTTAGGGATAGACAAAGTTTTCTTTGACAAGACTCAGAAAAACTGATAAATCAGACTTCATGAAAGTTTGAAACGTCTGCTCATAAATAGACACTGTTGAGAAAACTACTGCTTATAAATAGACACTGTTAAGCAGGCAATCTATAAACTGGATAAAATCATACGTAAAACCGATGTTATCTGACAACAGACTAGTAACCAAGATGTATAAAGAACTCCTGCAATTTAATAATAAAAGAATAAAAACCTGATAAAAATGGGCAAATTAATTGGACAGGCATTTCACAAAATATATATATACCCGGCCAATGAACAGATATAAAAATACTCAATATCATTAGGCATCAGGAAAATTCAAACTGCTGTGATATCCTTATTTACCCTTCAGAAGTTCTAAAATGAAGGATGGAAACCATCAGATTTGTCAAGAATGTGGAGCAACTGGACTTTTCATACATTGTTAGTGGGAGTTTGGCAAAAAGTCATAATTTTTCATAAATCTGAGCACATATCTACCCTGCTTTTCAGAAATTTCAATCCCAGGTAATTTTCCAAGAAAACTAAAAATATATGTCTACAAAAAGATTTGCACAAGAATGTTCCTAGCAGGACATTATTAATATATAATAATAATAATAAGCTGGAAATAGCCCAGGTGTCCATTAATAGGAGAATGAGTAAATAAATTATGGTATATTCATGCAGTGGAATACTACTTAGAAATAGAAAGGAACAAATTATTGAACATGCAACAACACAGACTAATCTCAAAAGGTTTTGTCATGTGAAAGAAGTCATCCACAATATATATATATATATATATATATATATATATATATATATATATGGGAACTATATTCCATAATATGTAGTTCTAAAATAGGCAAAACTAATTCATGGTGAAGAAAAACAGAATAGTAATTGACTCTGGGGGGGAAGGAATGGTCACTGATGAAAAAGGGCCATGAGGGAATTTCCTGGAGCAATGCAGTGCTTACATCTTGATAGAGGTTTGGGTACATAGAGGTATGCATTTGTCAAAACTCAGCCAATATACAGTTAAGATTTTTGCCTTTCATTGTATGTACATTTTACCCTAAAAAACTGTAAACAAATACTGAACTGCAGTTAATAATATATATTCTGAAATATTTAGGAGGTATATATATATATATATATATATATATACACACACACACATGTACATATACATATATACACATGTGTTTATATACATAATTTAATTTAAGGTGTATAAAAAAACTCAAGCTAGATTGATGTATGGATAGATGAATACATATATGACAAAAGAATGAAGGTGTTAATGGGAGACTACAAGTGCTCCCTATAAAATTCTTTCAACTTTTTTGTATACCTGAAACTTTTTATTCTAACATATTGGAAAGAAACCAAAATCAGATCTGCAAACCTTAGCTTAGAAATACAAAAAAAGAATGAATAGAAAGACAACTATATATCTAGTTGGAAAGATCGTATACTGCAAAGATATTAATTAGTCCCTCATTAATTCATACATTTAACATGGCTTGGAATTTTGATTTTGAAAGTGATTATGAATTTTATTAGACAAAACAAGCATTGCCTCATGCAACAGAAGTAAAAATGTCATTGTTACATATCTATCATATACAGTACTGTAGTTAAAACAATATGGCATTATACAATTAAAATATAATGCCGTGAAATAGAAGGGATAAGTCTTCAAGTACATGCTAGAATACTGTAAGCTTAATAGAAGAGAAAAGAAATGTTAATTCTTTGGAAATAATGAATTTTTAAATGAATGTTGGAATAAAATAAAATGAGAACCATATCTCACATTATCTCCTAAATTAAATTATAAATGGATTAAAGAGTTAATTTTTAAAATACAGGGAATTCTTGCTTTAGGCAGTTATAATATACACAAATTTTACTTAACACAGCATAGCGATTGCCAGTATGAAAAACTAGAATAATATATAATAAATATTTAATTGATTTTCAGATGATGAAAGACATTCTAAGACCAAGAGCAATAGAAGAGATATTAAGGATAAGAATAATGTATTTGGCCACTGAAAAAAAAGAATCTATGTGTTTAAAAATATTATAAGCAATAGTAAAAGAAAAATATCAAAACTGGAAAAATACTTACAATATATATGGCAGATTGGTTAGTATCCTTAATAGATGCAGAGATTTTTAAAATTGTCATATAAAAAAAGAAAAAATGGCCATAAGACTTGCACATATGATTTGCTGAAGCTTCAAAATAGACTACGTTTGTAAAAGTCTCTCATTATTATGAAAAACTTTACATCAAAAATGAAAAATACTTTTTTTTAAATATTCACAAAGATGAATAAAAAAACCCTTCTCTGGGATAGTTTTGTTAAGGCTGTGCTTCCCTTGGAGATGGAGTCTCATTCTGTCACCCAGGATGGAGTGCAGTGGTGTGATCTTGGCTCACAGCAACCTCCACTTCCTGGGTCCAAGCGGTTCTCTCACATCAGCCTCCCAAGTAGCTGGGATTACAGGCACCCGCCACCATGCCTGGCTAATTTTTGTATTTTTAGTAGAGACAGGGTTTCACCATGTTTGTTAGACTGATCTCGAACTCTTGACCTCAGGTGATCCACCCCCATCAGCCTCCCAGAGTGCTGGGATTACAGGTGTGAGCCACTGTGCCCAGCCAGTGTTTCCCTTGTTTTGCCATCAAGGGTGGTGCTGGGGTGAGCATCCTTATACATCTTAGATAAACTCTTACTACTTCCTCAGGGTAATTATGCACATAGATGGTGTTTTCTTCTATTGATGTTGTTTTATTCCTTAAGTTGGTTGGTAAGCATGTAAGAGTTTGCTATATGAATATATTTTAAGATGTTTGAAATGGCATCTAATACGGTAAAAGGATTTTGAATGCAAAAAAGAGAAAATGCATAAAAATTATAAATAATGGTTGTCACTGGAGGATATGATATAGTTGATTTCTCTTTTCTTTCTTATAGTTTTTCTTAGTTTTCTTCTTTTTTTATTACACTTTAGGTTCTGGGGTACACGTGTAGAACGTGCAGGTTTGTTACGTAGGTATACATGTGCCATGGTGGTTTGCTGCATCCATCACCTTGTTGTCTACATTAGGTATTTCTCCTAATGCTCTCTCTCCCCTATGTCCCCACCCACTGCTATCCCTCTCCTAGCCCCCAACCCCCCAACAGGCCCTGGTGTGTGATGTTCCCCTCCCTGTGTCCATGTGTTCTCATCGTTCAAAACCCACTTATGAGTGAGGACATGCAGTGTTTGGTTTTCTGTTCTTGTGTCAGTTTGCTGAAAATGATGGTTTCCGGATTAATCCATGTCCCTGCAAAGGACATGAACTCGTCCTTTTTATGGCTGCATAGTATTCCATGGTGTATATGTGCTACATTTCTTTATCCAGTCTATCATTGATGGGCATTCGGGTTGGTTCCAAGTCTTTGCTATTGTGAACAGTCCTGCAATAAACACACATGTGCATTTGTCTTTAAAATAGAATGATTTATTTTATTTTATTATTATTATTTTTTTGAGATGGGGTTTCACTCTTGTTGCCCCTGCTGGAGTGCAATGGCGCGATCTTGGCTCATTGCAACCTCCGCCTCCTGGGTTCAGGCAATTCTCCTGCCTCAGCCTCCTGAGTAGCTGGGATTACAGGCACGCGCCACCATGCCCAGCTAATTTTTTGTATTTTTAGTAGAGATGGGGTTTCACCATGTTGACCAGGATGGTCTCAATCTTTTGACCTCGTGATCCACCCGCCTCAGCCTCCCAAAGTTCTGGGATTACAGGCTTGAGCCACCACGCCCGGCCAATAGAATGATTTATAATCCTTTGGGTATATACCCAGTAATGGGATTGCTGGTCAAATGATATTTCTATTTCCAGATCCTTGAGGAATCACCATACTGTCTTCCACAATGGTTGAACTAATTTACATTCCCATCAACAGTGTAAAAGCATTCCTATTTTTCCACATCCTCTCCAGCATCTGTTTCCTGATTTTTTAATGATCGCCATTCTAACTGGCATGAGATGGTATCTCAATGTGGTTTTGATTTGCATCTCTCTGATTACCAGTGACGATGAGCTTTTTTTCATGTTTGTTGGCTGCATAAATGTCTTCCTAGGCAATGCCATTCAGGACATAGGCATGGACAAGGACTTTATGACTAAAATACCAAAAGCAATGGCAACAAAGGCCAAAATAGACAAATGAAATCTAATTAAACTAAAGAGCTTCTGCACAGAGAGAGAAACTATCATTAGAGTGAACCAGCAACCAACAGAATGGGAAAAAATTTTTACAATCTACTCATCTGACAAAGGGCTAATAGCCAGAATCTACAAAGAACTTAAACAAATTTACAAGAAAAAAACCCCCAAAAAACCCATCAAAAACTTGGCAAATAATATGAATGGACAATTCTCAATAGTTTTCCTTAATTTTCTAAAAATTTAAGAAGAATCATTTAAAAAACAAAGAAGACGCTCCGTTTATGTATTTGACCTGACTTTTATATCAGCACCTATATGGTGCTCGGCATGCATTAGGTACTCAATACACTTAGTGAAACAGCTTCATTGAGAGATAATTGACATATCATATAATTCACCAGTTTAAAGTGTACAATTCAATGGTTTTTAGTATAGTTACAGGTATGTTCAGCCATCGTTACAGTCAATTTTAGAACACATTTCTCACCTCACAAAGAAACTCTGCACTCCCTCCCCTACCCCCCTATCTTCCCCAGCCCTGAGCAAATGTTAATCTACTTCCTGTCTTTATAGATTTACCTATTCTGGCCATTACATTTAAATATAATTATATAATATATGCTATTTTGTGACTCTCTTCTTTCACACTCTTAATTTTTTCAAAGTTTATCTATGTGGTAGCATATATCAACATTCCATTTATTGTTTGTGGCTGAATTTTCTTCCAATGTATGGATATATCATACATTGTCTAGCATAAGTTGATTTATATTAATATTTGGGTCATTTCTACTTTTTGACTACTATGAATAATTCATAACAATGTATTATGAATAATTACATAAATATTTGTGTAAAAGATTTTTAGGTGACATCTATATTCATTTTTCTTGGTTATATACTATGAGTGAAATTGCTGGGTTATATGGTAACTCTGTGTTGAGCTTTTTGAGGAACTTTCAGGCTGTTTCCCAAAGTGGTTGCACCATTTTACATTCTAACAGCAGTGTATGAGAGTTCCAGTTTCCCCACAGCTCCAACGCTGATGTTTCATTTGTTTCTGATTTTGTTGCTATCTAGGCAATCCTAGCTATTGTGAAGTGGCCTCCCATTGTGGTTTCAATTTGCATTTCCCTGATTAGTAATTGAGCATCTTTTTATGTGTTCATTGGCCATTTGTATATCTTCTTTGGATAAAGGCTAATGCAAATTCTTTGCCTATCTTTAAATTGAGTTATTTGTCTTTTTATTACTCAGTTTTAAGAACTCTTTACATGTTCTAGAACAAGTCTCTCATCAGATATACCATTTGAAAATATCTTCTTTCATTCTGTTGGTTGCCTTTTCATTTTCTTTTCTTTTTAAAAAAATTTTTACTTTAAGTTCCAGGATACGTGTGCAGAACGCGGAGGTTTGTTACATAGGTATACACGTACCATGGTGGTTTGCTGCACCTACTGACCCATCCTCTAAGTTCCCTCTCCTTGCTCCCCACCCTCTAACAGGTCTTGGTGTGTGTTGTTCTCCTCCCTGTGTTCATGTGTTCTCTCACTTATGAGTGAGAACATGCAGTGTTTGGTTTTTCTGTTCCTGTGTTAGTTTGCTGAGGATAATGGCTTCTAGCTTCATCCATATCCCTGCAAAGTACATGATCTCATTCCTTTTTATGGCCGTGTAGTACTCCGTGGTGTATATGTACCACAGTTGTTTTAATCCAGTCTTTCATTGTTGGGCATTCAGGTTGGTTTCATGACTTTGCTATTGTAAATGGTGCTGCAGTAAACATACGTGTGTATGTGTATTTATAGTAGAATGATTTATATTCCTTTGGTATATCCCTAGTATTGGGATTGCTGGGTCAAATGATATTTCTGATTCTAGATCCTTGAGGAATCACCATATTGTCTTCCACAATGGTTGAAATAATTTACATTCTCACCAACAGTGTAAAAGTGTTTCTATTTCTCTACAGCCTTTCCAGCATCTATTATTTCTTGACTTTTTAATAATCACCATTCTGACTGGCATGAGATAGTGTCTCATTGTGGTTTTGATTTGCATTTCTCTAATGATCAGTGATATTGAGCTTTATTTCATATGTTTGTTGGCCATTTAAATGTCTTCTTTTGAGAAGTGTCTGTTCATATTCTTTGCCCACTTTTTGGTGTGTTGCTTGTTTTTTCTTTTCTTGTAAATTTGTTTAAGTTCCTTGTAAATTCTGGATATTAGACCTTTGTTAGATGTGTAGACTGCAAAAGTTTTTTCCCATTCTGTAGGTTGCCTGTGCACTCTGATGATTGACTTTTGTTGCAATTGCTTTTGGCATTTTTTTCATGAAGTCTTTGCCTATGCCTATGTCCTGAATGGTATTGCTTAGGTTTTCTTTTAAGTTTTTTTTTTTTATTGTTTTGTGTTTTACATTTACTCAAAATAGTAAGAGGTGTTTATGACAAACCTACAGCCAATATCAATACCATATTGAATGGACAAAAGCTGGAAGCATTCCCTTTGAAAACCAGTATAAGACAGAGATGCCCTCACTCACCACTCCTATTCTACATAGTGTTGGAAGTTCTGGCCAGGGCAATCAGGCAATAAAAAGAAACAAAATATACCCAAATAGGAAGAGAGGAATTCAAATTGTCTCTGTTTGCAGATGACACGATTTTATATTTAGAAAACTCTGTAATTTCAGCCCTAAAACTCCTTAAACTGTTAAGCAACCTCAGCAAAGTCTCAGGATACAAAATCAGTGTGCAAAAATCACAAGCATTCATTTACATCAGCAATAGACAAGCAGAGAGCCAATGCGTGAATGAATTCCCATTCACAATTGCTAAAAAGAGAATAAAATATCTAGGAATACAGCTGACGAGGGATGTGAAGACTTCTTCAAAGAGAACTACAAACCACTGCTCAAGAAAGCATTCCATCTTCATGGATAGGAAGAATCAATATTATGAAAATAGCCTACTGCCAAAAGTAAGTTACAGATTCAGTGCTCTTCCCATCAAACTACCACTGACATTCTTCACAGAATTAGAAAAAACTACTTTAAATTTCATATGGAATCAAAGAAGACCCTGTATAGTCAAGACAAACCTAAACAAAAAGAACAAAGCTGGAGGCATCAGTAACCAAAACAGCATGGGACTGGCACCAAAACAGACATAGAGACCAATGGAATAGAACAGAGGCCTCAGGAATAACACCACAGATCTATGACCATCTGCTTCTCAACAAACCTGACAAACACAAGCAATAAGGAAAAGATCTCCTATTCAATAAACAGTGCTGGGAAAACTGGGTAGCCATATGCAGAAAACTGAAATTGGACCCCTTCCTTACACCTTATACAAAAATTAACTTAAGATGGATTAAAGCCTTTTCATTTTCTTAGCAGTGTCTTTTAAAGCACAAAAATTTCTAATTTGAAGTCCAATTTATCTATTTTTGTTGTTGTTTCTTGTGATTTGGGGGTTCTTTTGAAGACTTCATTGTCAAATACAGGGTAATCAAGATCTACCTGTGTGTGTGTGTGTGTGTATTTCTGGTTTTAGCTCTTGCATTTATGCCTTTGATCAATTTTAAAATAGTTTTTGTATATGGTATGATGTAAGGGTTGACCATTGTTTTGTGAGTGGCTGTGCAGTTGTTCTAGCATTGTTTGTTGTAAAGACTACTCTTTCCTTATTGTTTAGTTTTGGCATTCAGTATCACTTGGCCTTGTCAAAAATCAGTTGGCCACAGACATATGAGTTTAGTTCTGGATCCTCAATTCTATTCTATTGGTCCCTATGTCTATTCTTATGGTAGTAAGAATGGGCATCATTGCTTTTATTATTGTTGCTTTATAGTAGGTTTTGAAATTGAGAAATGTGAGTCCTTCAACTTTGTTTTCTTTGAGATGATTTTGACTAAGTTCAAGACCTTTGAAATTACATATGAGTTTTAGAATCAGTTTCAAGTTCTACAAAGAAGCAAGCTGGGATTCTGATAGGGATTGTGTTAAATTTGTAGATCAATTTAAGGAATATTGCCATCTTAATATTAAGGATCCCAATCCATGAACATGGAATGTTTTTCCAGTTTTATAGGTCTTCTTTTATTTTTTTTTAGCAATTGTAGTTTTCAGAGTGTAAGTTTTATATTTTTGTGTTAAATTTATTCCTATTTTACTATTTTTATATGATTGTATATTATTTTCTTAACTTTATTTTTAGATTCCCCATTGCAAGTGTATAGAAATACAGTTGATTTTTGCATATGGATCTTATATCCTGCAACCTTGTTGAATTAATTTATTAGTTCTAGGCTGGGCGTGGTGGCTCACGCCTGTAATCCCAGCACTTTGGGAGGCTGAGGCGGGTGGATCACTAGGTCAAGAGATCGAGACCATCCTGGTCAACATGGTGGAACCCCGTCTCTACTAAAAATACAAAAAATTAGCTGGGCATGGTGGCACGTGCCTGTAGTCCCAGCCACTCGGGAGGCTGAGGCAGGAGAATTGCCTGAACCCAGGAGGCGGAGGTTGCGGTGAGCCGAGATCGCGCCATTGCACTCCAGCCTGGGTAACGGGCGAAACTGTGTCTCAAAAAAAAAAAAAAAAATTATTAGTTCTATTTTTTACTGGATTCTTTGGTATTATATATATATATAAGATCATGTCATATAAAAATAGAGATAGTTTTACTTCTTCCTTTCCAATGTGATTGTCTTTATTTCTTTTTCTTTTTCAGTTGCCTGGGATAGAACCTCCAGAACAATGCCCAGTTGAAGTAGTAAGGGCAGACATCTTTGTCATGTTCCTGATCTTAGGGGGAAAGCATCTAGTTTCTCACCATTGAGTATGATGTAGCTATGGGTTTCTCATAGATAATCTTTATCAGGTTGAGGAAATTCTCTTTTAACCCTAGTTTGTTGAGTATTAAAAAAAAAGAGTGTTGGATTTTCTCAAAAGTTTTTTCTGTGTCTGTTGAAATGATAATGTGATTTTTGATTTTTGTTTATTTATTTTTGAGACAGAGTTTCACTCTTGTTACCCAGGCTGGAGTGAAATGGTGTGATCTCGGCTCACCGCAACCTCCGCCTCCTGGGTTCAGGGAATTTTCCTGCCTCAGCCTCCTGAGTAGCTGGGATTACAGACACGTGCCACCATGCCCAGCTAATTTTTTGTATTTTTAGTAGAGACGGGGTTTCACCATGTTGACCAGGATGGTCTCGATCTCTTGACCTCATGATCCACCCACCTCGGCCTCCCAAAGTGCTGGGATTACAGGCTTGAGCCACCATGCCAGACCCTGATTTTTATTTTTGATTCTCTTGTTTTTGTTTTCTATTCTATTGATGATTACATTAGTTGATTTTTATATGCTATCACTACTCTTTTTGTGAATGTGTCCTGGGCTAATAGGTACATTTGGAATTGAAATTGACCCACAGTGTGGTCTGTAGGGTTCAGGCTGTGTGTGGCTGTTTTTGGAGGGCAAATGCCCTATCTGAATCTTTACTAGATCTTTCTTTGCTCTCTTTTTGGTGCCGATGCAGTGCCCTGAACTAGTCAAGTCCAAACTCACACCTCCAGCCAGGTAGACGTGTTTCAGGTTAATTAGGGGCCTCAGTCAATTTAGTTCATAGGCTGTAATTACAAGCACCTAAGACATGCAATTTCTGTTTTAATTAAAATAAACAATGTGGAGGGGCTGACATCACACCAGGGCAACTGGTGTGCAAGGAATAGGTAATTACACCAAAGCAGAGCCTCTTGCTGTGAGGCAGGCTGTTGGGATCCACAGTGAAAGCTGGGCTTGGCCGTCCTGGTGAATGCTAATTACTTGCTGCCAACCACAGCTCAAACCAGATGGGTGGGTGGGTCATGGTGATGACATCAGAACATGCTTCCTTCAAGTTGGGACTTAGCTGTGACCTTTGGGGCGTGTGTGTATGTGAGAGTGTGTGGGCATTTACATGTGTGATATCCCTTTAAATATATTTAACATATAATATGCTTCTATGTATATGTACAATGGGATGAAAAATTTTGATTTCAACTGCCAGTTTTAGGGATCCTCTTGGGAAGGAAGTTACCCTTGCTTAGGAAAATAATCACCTGGAGAGGATAAGACATATCTTAACTGCTCAGTGTTAGAAACTGCAGGAATTTAGGGATGGGGTAGAGCAGAGACAAAGAAAATAGTAAAAAAGAATGTAATTGAGTAGGCTGGGAGCATGATAGTAGGGCAAAGTCTGGAAAGAAAGTAGCCAGGGTAGGTCAAGGATGCACAAAAACAAGGTGTTTAATGCTTAATTTAAAATTGTTTGCATTCTATGATGTCAACTCCGCCTGACATTACAAACCTTGGTAAAGTCATCAACACACACATATGTCTTGTGTGAGTGAACTTTTTTGTGGGGAGGAGGTAAAGATCAAGGAGGAAGAATTTAATTCTGCATTTGAGCAGAAGTGCAGAAGATCATAGGTAAGTGAGAAAGAAAGGGAGCCAGAAGGGACAAAAGAGTGTAAGCCTCTGGGACATTTCAGAAACCTCAAGCAGGGAGAGGTCTTGCCACAGGCCATGAAAGAGTCCACATTTATTTTAGGAAATAGATCTCATCATGGCACTCTGCCACTAGAGACCTTCCAATGGCTCCTCAGTGCCACCAAGATGTAGTATCAGCTTATTTAGATGGTGTAGTAGGCTGAAAAGTTTCCCGAAAGATAATTGTTCGTAATCCCTGTAAATATTCCCTTTTTTTTTCTTTTGGAAAAAGACTGTTTGCAGATGTGATTAAGTGAAGGGTCTTAAGATGGGGATTATCCTGGCTTATCCAGGTGGGTCCTAAACACCATCACATGTCTCTTTATAAGAGGGAGGGAAAGGGAGGTTTTACCACACACAGAGCGAGAAGCAAAGTGATCATGGGGGCAGATATTGAACGATGCAACTGAGATCAGTGGAAGCTGGCAGCCCCCACAAGCTGGAAGAGGCAAGGAATGGATTCTCCACTAGAGCCTCCAGAGGGAGCACAGCCCTGCCAACACCTTGATATTGGCACACTGAAACTCATTTTGGATTTCTGGCCTCTGAAACTGAGAGAGAATAAATGCTTGTTGTTTTAGGCTGCCAAGTTTAGGAAACTAATGCAGATGGCTTCACTAGACCTTCAGGCTTCTCCTTCCTTCCATCCCTACCGCCTGATGTTCAGTAGGTCTTTGTCTCTGGTCCACACACCTGTATATGCTGATCTAATCACCTAGGACACTCTTCTGGTCTCCACTGGCCCTGAGAGCTGTGATGTGCTAGACCAGTTTGCATGTAAGGACACAACTTGCCAGCAGGGTGATGCCCCTTTACAGCACTGCTAAGCTGGTCTCTGAGTCTGCACCCTTTTCTTGGCAGAATTTCAGGCTGAGACAGTGCTTTCTTGCTCAGTCACCCTGGCTAAGGCGACGTGTCAAGGCAGGTTGGGAAATCCCAGCTGCCTCACCTATGACCTTGCCAGGTGCACCAGATTGATACCTTCATGGGCACAGTGGAATAAGCACAGGGTTTGGTATTGGATGGAGCTGCATCAGGATCCTGTCTTTGCTGCTTATGTGCCCTGTGACCTTGTATAAGTTACTTAAATGTTTTGAACCTCAGTTCACTTATCTGTAAAATGTGCCCATTGGGAATTGTTGATGTCTTTAATATATATTTATGGAGCACCCACTCTATGTGAAAAAGGCTCCTCCTTTGTCAGGTGCATTTGCTTAGGGTACTGAGAAAAGAAAATAAGACCTGGAGCAGGTGCCCTCTCCCCTGGCCCCTCCACATCGTCTGGGGCTCCTTTTTCCCAGGTGGCTATAACTGGCTCACTTACCCAACCTAAGGGAAATCTCTGAGGGGGCAGTTTTGGGCCGAGAGTCGACAAATGGGCAGAGCGAGGGGCTGAACATGCGTTTGGGTGTGGAAGCAGCCTTGACATTCCCTCATGCCATAACCCAGACTTTGACAGCTGGGAGGCAGTCATCACTTTTGTAGAAAATAAGGTTTCTAAGTACAACAGGCAAATGGGTATAATGAGGGAGCTCTGGATACCTTTTCTGGACCCACAGTGCATAACCAGGAGCTCTCAAGAAAGGAAACACATGCGTTCTGCTGTGCATGCTCACGTGTAAATGCATGTACACAAAAACACAGACCTGCCTAGGGAGCTTCTGCCTACACAGACACACATGGGCCACACAAGTGTCTATGTATACTCACTCACTCATGCATTGTATTGCTATTGCATTTATGCTTGTTATTTCACAGCCATATTTTGTCTTCCACAACTGGAGGTTTGAAAAAAAAATGATGAGGACACTGAATCTCAGAGATGTCAAGTGATTTCATTGAGGTCACACAGCTTTCATATAGCAGAATTAAGCTTCGAGCCCAAGATTCCTAAATGTCTCCATCAAATTAGAATGCCTTTCTACACACACACAAACACACACACACTCTCTCTCTCTCTCTCTCTCTCTCACCTACTTTATACAACACAGTATCATAGTGGGACTGTCTGAGGATGGACTGCAGTCAAATCATAGCCCTGCTGCTTTTTCATTATGTGACCTTGGGCCAAGTCACTTCAAAGTCTCAGTTTTCTCATCTGTAAAATGGAGATAACAAGAGAGCATATTTCATAGGGTTGTAGTGAGCATTAAAGGAGATAAAGAATGCAGAGTTCATGGCACCTTGCCTATCGCACAGTAAGTGTTCAATAAATAATTGTTATTTCTAGCACATACCAAGCACCTTTCTAGGCACTGGGGATCCCCACCAAGTCAAGTACCTTCCGCTAGGGTGATTACTGAAGTTATTTTAAATGTGACTTAAAAGAAAAGGCAATAAACTACCCAGCACGTCCTAGTTCCGAAAACCAGATGAAAAGAAGCTTAGAACAAAGGTGGTGCTGAAATTCCCTCCAGGGTCTGCTATTTGGGGACCCTTTTTGATCTACCTCCCCAACTTACAGACCTGTGCATGGTTTGTTTCAGTGTCCTGGGTCGGGGCAGGCCTGGAGAGATGACCCTATGGCACACAGGGCAGTTTCCTCATGAGCACTTGGGACAGGAGAGCCAGTCCTTGATCATCTCATCCCAGAGATCTGCACACACAAGCTGCTACAGGCTCGTAGAGGGCAGGAGACAGCAGCGCCCCAGACGCTTCTGTGGTTTGTCTGGGCAGAATGTCTCCCTTGCCTGGGTTGGGCTGGGCTGTCTGCTCCCTGGGGCCGCCTCAGGGTCTGAGAAGCCAAGATCTGCTGTGGGGCAGCCTGTTTCCAGCCTGTCCTGCAAGCCAACCTCCAGCTCCAAGCCACAGCAGAATTATCATTGCTCACAGTGACAATTTGAGCCCCTTTACAGCCATGGCTGAAGAGGGGCTTATGATAGCCCTACCTCATTGTGTCGTCATGAGGATTAAGTGAGGCAATGCATGAAACGCACCAATTTTGGCATATTATAGGTGCCCCATAAATGTAGCAGCACTCGCCGTTCTTACTATCATTGTTACTCTCCCTGTCATGTCGTCATCAACATTATCTTCAGCACTGGATCCTAAAGGCAGGTTGGGCCTGGGATTAGAACCAGTCACTAGCCATGTGTTGTCAGGCAAGTAACAGCTCCATGCCTCAGTTTCCTGTAATGCAAACTGGTTGCTCTTTTTGAAGCCTCTTCCCTCTAGCCTTGTTCAGAATCTCTTGCTGAATGATTCTAATAGCCACCCCTGCGGGAAGTGGAAAGTGACCTAACATTTTTGAACCTCAGCAAATAATAGGACGAATATAATGTCACTTACAGTGCAACAGAGGGAATGAAAAAGGACCATTAATGTAAATTGCCTTGCTCAGTGCCTAGCACTCAGTAGATGGCACACTGAATATCTGCAGCTTGGTTAAGAGGCCTGCCTTCCGTGCTTGTTCATAGCAAGGAGCTGGGAAGGTGAATGTTTTGGTCCATGTACTGTGGAAACAGAAGCAGAAAGATTTGTTTTCTCCTGGCCCAGTCACCACTGACCTTTGATGACATGTGGGTCCACAAAGCTCTCTGGGGCAGGTCTTGGTTTCTTACGAACTTCTGGCAGTTTTCCTCAGTGTCTTTTGTGAGCATCTTCTCAAGTTATCTCTTAAATGCTGGTACTTTTCAGAATTCTATTTGTTGTCATTTCCTCTTTACACGAGGGCATTTCTTCCATTTGCAAAATTCACTTACTCCTCTGCCTGGATCACCCCCAAATCATCTACTGCCCCGAGTTTCCTGTTGAACTCTGAATCTAAATATCTAACAATCTACTGAAAATCTGTACTCAGATGTGCTGGAGGAAACTTGAATGCAACGGTCCCAAACCTGACTCATCATATTCTCTAACCTGCTCCATTTTCTGTCTTTCACATCTCAGTAATAGCACTGCCATCCGCAAAGTTGTCTAATCTGTGTATCATCCTACACTCCTTCCTCTCCCATATTATATACCCTCTGTTTATCCTTCCTTTCAACCCTTTTTTCTTCTCCCCTCCCTCTCTCTGTCCCTTCCCTTTTCTCCCTCCCTCCCTGCCTTCCTTTCTTCTTTCCTTCCTTCCTTCCTTCCCACTTACCTGCCTGGCTGCCTGCCTCTCAACAGGTATTTCAGGCATACTGAGTGTCTGCTATGTGTCAGTCACTGTTCTAGTGGTTGGGCTACTAGGTCACTAAATCCTCTTAAATATTACCCATAAATATCTAAGAATTGTATCAGCCAGTTTTTCTGTTGCAAGTGGCAGAATACGAAACTAGGAGGAAGAATAATTTAGCAAAATATGTCCAGGAGCCCCGATAATTAATGAAGGAGATGGAGAAACTGGCTTGAGGCCAAGCTTCTAAGAACATCCAAAAACACATTGCAGATCTGGCCTAATGTTAAGACTTGGATTGCTGTTGCTGAACTTGACACTGAATACTAGATGCCAGAAACCTGACTTCATTGCAAGTGACCACTGTTACCAGCATCAGTGTCACTTCTGGGTTGGTAATTTGGCTTGGCAAACATACTGCCCTGAAAGCTGGTAACTTGGTTGTTTCCTGCACCAGCAAAACTGTGAGTGAGCTCCAAACAGACCAATTTCTCAAACTGACCACTTCCCAATCAGAGTGTCTAGTTGATGGAGGCTGGTGTGTTTGTAGCATAGCAGCAAGGGAGTCTGGAAATCATCTGAGTTCTGACTTCTGTGTCAGAAATTGGAACTCATTATGACTTTTTCCCCCAAATCTCAAAAGGCTGTTAAAACAATAATGAAAAAAAAAAAAAAAAAAACCACTGGGCTTGGTGGCTCACGCCTGTAATCCCAGACACTTGAGAGACCGAAGTGGTAGGATCGCTTTAGACCAGGAGTTCAGAGCAGCCTAGGCAACACAGTGAGGCCCCCATCTCTACAAAAAATGTAAAAAAATAGGTAGGAGTGGTGGTGCATGCCTGTGGTCCCAGATACTTGGGAGACTGGTGCAGGGGAATCACTTGAGCCCAGGAGTTTGAAGCTGCAGTGAGCTGTGATCATACCACTGTACTCAGCCTGGGCAACAGAGCAGGACCCTGTCTCTAAAACAACAAATAGACAAACAAACAAAAACATTAATGGGCAGCCACACATGTAAAATAACAAATTTCAGTCATAGAAATCTATCTCCTACCCTCCATCATCACTACTGATGCCCCAGGCCCATCTTGAGATCTCTCACCCTGGCCTGTGTCTGGTCCAGTCCTCACTCTGGCTGCTGGAGCATTTTATCTAAAATGCAGTTCTAACACTGGCTGCTCAGCATCCTTCTGGGACACCCCATTGTCTTAGTGCTTCAGTCACTAAGTATTGAAGTGGTCTGTTATCTTCATCCTCTGCCACTATACTTTCTGCCTCCCCCTACTTCCACTCTTCCAGAAGAAATAAAGAGGGGAAACCATGACAATCATTGTATGAGGGTTTCTCAATGGCATTTCGAGGATGACACGGTGACTCCTCTCATGGATCCAACATAACCTAGAGTCTTGTCTTGGGGGAGGGTGGAGAAGATTTCATTGACTGAGGGCACATACAGAGCCTGCCTTTTGTTGTCTAGGGGGCACTTTAAGTAACAACTTTCAAATATTTCCACTGGACCAAAAATCTCACCAGTGAGGCTCCCATGTCTGGATTCAACAACTCTTTGTATGTTTCTAAAATAGTAACCTATTGAGAAGGGCCCCTTATGCCTAAGACTTTGAAAAAACAGGAGTGTTTCTGTGTTTGTCTCTGTCTTTTTGCTTCCTTCTATCTCTGGCCTCTCTCCACTTCTTAATTCCCAAGCTGGAGCCCAGCCCTCACCCCTCCTCCCCTGCCTTAACCTGATGCAATTGCACCTGACAAAGCCAACAGGGCAGTGAGCCATGAGAGAACTGGTGGGAGAGGGATTAGGGGGAGAGCTCATCACCCAGTGAGCACGGGCCACCAATCTTAAGTAGAACAGGATGAATAATTGTTTCAGGACCAAAGTCATGACTACAGGCTGTGATCTCATTCTTCATCACTGTGGACTCAGAGAAGCAGGGGAATTTTCAAAGAAAAGCTTTCCTGGTGTTAAAAAGAGGGAGAAGCTGAGGTTAGAAGCAGCCATGTGCAAACTTTTCATTCTGCTAGGAGTGACTGGTCTCAGATTGACTGGGAGCCAGAGGGGACAGCCACACTGATCAACTAGGCTCTTCAGATTGGCCTTCAACCCCACCCAGCCCTACCCAATCCTTGATCCACCCTGACAAGTACAGGAAGTGCATTGGGAACGTCAACCTCACCCCAGGTGGGGTTCAGAGTTTTCTCTGTTACTTGGAGCCCCAGGCCTGGTATGTGTGTGTTTCTTGGATGCTCATGTCCTCCATACTTTAGCCTATGTGCACACTTTTCCTTCAGGTCAACTTCTGTCTCAGTTTCCCTACCCAGCTCTCTGTTGGCTAAGGCCTATGATAAAATTTGTCTTATCCAGCTGGGGTGTTGACATAATCTCCAGTCCCTGACTGGGCTGTCCTTCAAATTAGAGGTGCCCCACATGCCTGTGATCTTGATACTCAGAGGGGTGGACTTTAAGCACCATCTCTGCAAATAACAATACAAGCACATAATCAGTAACAGTCATTTATGTACTGATAATTACTTAAGTGTACATGGAGGAATTTTTCCATGCTTCAAAGGCCATATACTCACTGATTAAGACTACCTAAATTCTAATCCTGGATTGCTTATTAGTGGTGAACTTTGGCTACATTATATCATATTCTTCCATGAGCCTCTGTTTTGTCCTCTGTGAAATGGGCATGATATTAGTGTGCACAGACCAGAGGGCTTTTGAGAGAGTTGTATGGGAGATAATACACATAAAGGGCTTAGCACAGTTCCTGGGAGATAGTAAGTAATAATAATAAAACCAATAGTTTTCTCTATTTTTTTTATTATACTTTAAGTTCTGGGGTACATGTGCAGATTGTGCAGGTTTGTTACATAGGTATACACATGCCATGGTGGATTGCTGCATCCATCCCCCTGTCACCTACATTAGGTATTTCTCCTAATGTTATCCCTCCCCAGTCCCTCCACCCTCTGCTATCCTTCCCCTAGACCCCCACCCCTCAATAGGCCCCTGTGTGTGATGTTCCCTTCCCTATTTAAAATTATTTTATTAATAATTAGGATATAATTATTACATGACAAAATCCACTCATTTTAAGTGACCAATTCAGTAAATTTTGGTGAATAGATATACTCATTAACCCATTAACTACAATCATAATCAATATATGGAACATTTCCATCATGCCTAAATGTCTCCTTGTGATACTTCCCAGGCACCCCCTCCCTCCCTATTCCCTACCCCTCTCTCCCACCACTAGACCCAGGCAACCACTGATTTGTTTTCTATTAGTTTAGATTAAACTTATTCTTTCTAGAACTTATACATAAAATCATATAGATTTATTCTTTTGTGTTCTGTCTCATCTTGCTCAGTAAGGTGTTTTTCAGATTTGTACATGTGATGGCATATATCAGTCCAGTATTTTGCTTCTTTTTATTGCTGAGTATAATGCTTTTGTATGGATAATACAACAGCTTGTGTGTCTGTTCACCAGTTGATGGGAATTTGAGTGGTTACTATGAATAAATTTGTGCTAAACATTTGCACACAGTCTTTGTTTGGGCATCTGTGTTCATTTCTCATGGGTAAATAGGTACAAGTAAAATTGCTAGGTTATATAGTAAACATATGTTTAACATTGTAAAAAACTGCATGAGTTTTTTCCAAAGTGTTTGTACTATTTTACATTTCCCACCATAATGTCTGAGAGTTCCAGTTGCTCCATCTGCTTGTCAACATTTTTTGTTATCAGCCTTTTTAAGTTTAGTCATCCTAATTGACATGCCATATAATCTCATTTTGCTTTTTTAATTCTAGTCCCTGATTACTAATGATCTTTTAATGTGAATATTGACAATTTGTGTATCTTGAGAAATATTTTGCCTACCTACAAAATTTAGGCCTTTTTTTTTTATTGAGTTAGAAGAGTTCTTTAAATATTCTAGATATAAGTCTCTTGTCAGACCTATGTGTAATAAAAGTTTTTTCCTGTATGTAGCCTGTTATCTTAATGGTGCCTTTTAAAGAGAGGACATTTAAAAATTTTGATGAAGTATAATTTATCATTTTTTACAGTGCGTTCTTTGTTCAGATTCTATATAAGAATATTTGCCTATCCCAATCTTGTAAAGATCTGCTACTTATAGAACATTTACAGTCTTAACTTTTAAAGTTAAATCTGTGATAAATTATTTGAATGAATTATATGTGCCCTGTGAGGCAGAGGCCAAGATTCTTCTTTTCTGTATTTATGTATTCTTTATGCACATGTATGTTCAGTTATTTCAACACCATTTATCAGAACAATTATCCCTTTCCCATTGGATTACTTGGCATATTTGTCTAAAACCAAATGACAGTATATGTATGAGTTTATTTCTGTGTTCCCTATTGTGTTTCGTTGATTTGTATGCCTATTCTTTTTTTTCCTTAGCAAGATGGGGTCTTGCTATGTTGCCCAGGCTGGTCTCAACCTCCTGGGTTCAAGTGACACTTCCACTTCAGCCTCTTGAGTAGCTGGGATTATAGACCCGTGCTCCTGCACGCAGCTTTTCTGTTCTTATGCCAATACCACACTGCCTAGATTCCAGTAGCTTTACTGCAAGTCTTGAAGCCAGTTATCATAAGCCTTCAAAATGTTCTTATTTTGCAAAATTGTTTTGGCTCTTCTAGGGCCTTTGTTTTTTTACACACATTTTAGAATCAATTTTTCAATTTATTTTTAAAAGTCTGCTGGAATTTTGATTGGGATTGCACTAAAATTATAGGTTAGCTTGGAATAAATTCATATTTTAACAATCTTGAGTCTTCCAACCCATGAATACAGTCTATACTTTCACTTATTTAAATCTTTTAAAATTTTCTTTTATTTATGCCTTATAATTTTGATTGTATATTTCTTATTTTGTTAAATTTATCCCAAAGTATTTCATGGTTTAAAATGTATGCATAAATATTTTGTAAATGACATTGTAAATTTCAATTTCCAATGGTCTGTTGCTAGTATTTAGAAATGCAATTGATTTCTGCATTTTGATTTTGAATACTGCGATCTTGTTAAACTTAAGTTCTGCCTGCATTTTTGCAGATTCCATAGACTCTTCTCTGTTTCTTCATCTATGACATGGGGATAATGTGAGTATACCTACATTAGAAGACTGCTGTGAAGACCAAATAAGGTAACACACCTAAAGAATTTGTGCAAATTTCTGGTACATTTTAAATTATAGTTAACAAAACAAGTAGTACCACTTTTAAAAAAATCAACTTTTATTTTAGATATGGGGGATACATGTGTAGATTTGTTATGTGGGGATACTATGTGATGCTGAGGTTTGGAGTACAGATCTTGTCACCCAGGTAGTGAGCAGAGTATCCAATAGGTACTTTTAAAAACTCCCCATCCCCCCTGCTCCTTCCACCCTCTAATGGTCCACAATGTCTACTGTTCTCATATTTATAATATGTCTATATATGCTCAATGTTTACCTTCCACTTATAAGTGAGAACATGTGGTATTTGGTTTTCTGTTCCTGCATTAATTTGCATAATATTATAGCCTCCAACTTCATCCATGTTGCTGCAAATAACATTATTTTATTCCTTTTTATGGCTGTCTAGTATTCCATGGCATATATGTACCATATTTTCTTTATCCAGTCTATCATTGATGGGCATCTGGGTTGATTCCATATCTTTGCTTAAATAGTACCATCTTTAACACAGGTGAAATTTATCTATGCTGTAAGAAGTAAGGATAGGGGTTACTCTTGGGAGGAAATAGCAACCAGAAAGGTGTAGTCTAGGGACTTCTGGGGTGCTGAGAATGCTGTTTCTTGAATTGGGTACTGGTTCCACAGGTGTGTTCAATTTGTGCAAAAACAGTGAGCTATGCACTTATGCATTTTTTGATGTGTTCATTATACTTCAATATAAAGCAAAAATGGAGACAAGTGACTCATGTTTTCTGAGCACTTGTCATGTAGCTATCCCTGGCACACTCTCTTCACATGGATGATTTCATTTAGCCCTGTGTGCTACGTGCTACTATCATCATCATCTCACAGAAGACAACACAGGCTCTAAGAGACAGAGCCACTGTCCAAAATCAGACTGAGTAATAGTGAAGGTGGGTATCATTTCAATTCTTGTGTCTTCACCACTATGCTATGGCCTTGTGTTAGAGTTGGGTTGGAAAACATGTAAAATCCTTAGTTCTAGGATTCAGGGGCAGGCTGGTGGCTCCTGCCTCACCCAGGCAGGATGGGTCATTCTGGGCAGTGGGGCGGGTTTCTCAGTGGAAAGGGTAGTGGGAGAGGGGTCGGAGGGGTCTTGGGAAGACCCAGCTGAGCCAGCTGGGTTCTCTCTGCCATCACCCCTCCCTATCAGCTTGGTCTCTCAGAACCAGTCCTCTTCCCACGCACCCAGTGTGTAATTGCCTGATCTGGCCTAGTGCACAGGGGAGAGGTGGGCAGGCATTTATTTTTCATTAGAAGGTTGGACTAAAATTGTGGGAGGTGGTGCTCAGCATGGGGAGCTGCCTCAGAAAATGTGCTGACGGATGGGCCCAAACTTATCAGCTGGAAACACCTGCTTCTGGTACCTTCTGCTACCTATCCAAGCCTCGCTTTTCTTCATCTGAAACTACTAATATTGTCAACCTTACCATGGCTCTTGAGATGATGACATAAGATAATGCAGGGATGGGAGTGAGGGGAAGCAAGAGGTCCGGATTTAAATTCTATTTCTGTCACTTAACAGGGTGCATTTTCAGCAAGTTTCTTACACCTCCCTAGGCCTCAATTTCCTGATCTGAAAACTAGGATAGCTTACCTATCCTGTAAGGGTTGTCACAAGAAGCCAACTTCATGCTAGATATTAAAATACCCAGCAGAAGCCTGGTACACAACAAGTGCTCGGTAAACATCAAGATGTGTGTAAACCATGAAATATTGTTCGAGAACTTTGCCCTTCTTCCAATCCCAGGTTGAAACAATATACATTCCTTAGGAGATGCTTCTTGGCTGTTGAGTGGAGTAATTATTTCCAAGGAGGGTTCTGGTGCATCTCCCCAGAGTGATACTACCACATAATGTAAAGGGTTGTAAACCTCTACTATGTCTACAAGCCTGCAGAAAATGTGACTGAAATGCAGTCACATTGTCTCTTTTTTTTTGATCACGTGGTGACAACCAGCTTCTTTGAATGAACTGGGCAGGTGTTTGGGTCTCCCTCCTCAGCATCCACCCCACCCCACCCAACCCCAGTGTTCATTCCCAAGATGGCAGCCTTCTTACTAAGATGAAGCCACCACAGAGCAGGAAGCCAGGCAGGGTCTTGGGTCATGGCTGCAACTTTCCTTTTACTCTTCCTTACATGCTGGAGGCTGGGCGATTCTGAGCTGCTGGGATTGAGGCTTCAAGGACCATTTGGCCTTGCAGTCCTGGTTAAGCTGAATCTTCAAATCTGCAATTGAGGTGAGAATGGCGTATCAGGTTGGGGCTGATCCTGAGCTGTGCACCCAGGTTTCTGGTCTCTTCCTTGGTAACACATGTATAGTTGGGCTGAACTGAGCTGGGCCCACACTTGGACCTGTCCTGCTCTTCTCATGTTCCCTTAATAGGCCATGTGCTCTCTCTCTCAACTTCAGATCTCTGCACATTCAGTTGCCCAGCTTGTATGCCTGGAGCCTGCCTTGTTTTCCACTTCCCTTCACATTGTATAATGGGATGTCTCAGCATGGACATAATTTCTCCAAGAAGCCTTTCCTGACCCTTTTAGTCTAAAACAGAGGCCTCTTGTTTGTGTCTCCATGGCCCCCTCTAATTCCCCATCACAGTGCAGAGTATTGTGCATAGACTGTATTGTAAGCCCTGGCTGCTTGTCAGTGTCCCTTCCCCACTTGGACTATCAAGTCCCAGAACACAGGGTCTCTTGTTTAGTATCATACTCTGAGTATCTGGCGCATAGTAGGTACTCAATAAATACTTGTTAAATGAAGGAATGTAGGCACCTAAATCTTGTTTTCATGTGTCAGATCAGAGGCACCCAGCTTGGGTGTCCTATGTAGTAACTGGAGAGACTGCAATTTAGGACTTTAATCACAAAAATCTTAATAGTGAATACTGAGCTCATATTCTAGAATGAGAAACCTATGTGGACAACTTGAGGACACTAGTACAGAAAAAACTATCCATGTTATAGTACGGGATATACAAGAGCCTGATATAAGCTGCCATTTCACTCTCACTATGTACCTGGTGAAAGCCCAAGGCTAGAAACAGCTCAGAGAAAGGACTCCATTAGGGTTCTTCCTGGAAATACTGCTGACTTCCTTCTGAAGATACCTTGCTCCTCTCGCCTGCGCATTACTGTTTATTTGCAGAAAATCCCCAGCCTCTGCTATGTTTTGACTGAAGCTTACGTTGTGGGCCATCAGTGGCATTCCCCAATATTCATAAGGAGCTTTGCTTCTTCTAATTTATTCTGGGAAATAGTTGTCCTGGCTTTCTCTTCAAGAAACCACCCCTAGTCCCCTGCCCAGTATGCCCAGAGCTACATTTACAACCTGTAACCTGGGTTTCTAAACTCCACGTGGTCCATCCATTATTCAAGTTGTTGGGAATTAATGAAGGGGGTTGTTCTTAGTCTGCTACCTCTCTGGTAGGAAAAGTAACTTCCTGAGGATGGTTTGAGCTAAAAATGGATTCCTCCACCAGGTGGAAATATGGCCACTGTGTCAATTCATGGTAATTCTATTGATGCTCCCCCTCTTCCACATTCATGAGGAGGTTCTTCCTGTACTATTCACAGCTACTCCAGCCTTCCTCTTTCTCCTGACTGTGGCAAGTTGTCTGATTGTCTCATAGGCATTCATTCCAACATATTGGCAAATCCTGAACTATGAACTGGGGATAACAAGGTGAGTTTGACAGCAGTTACTGTTTTTGAGGAATTCAAAGTCTGAATGCAAAAAATTGAATAAATAAGAATATGTGGGGGTTGCTTTTAGTGGGTAACAAAGAAAATAGTATTCCAGGAAATGTGCAAAGGCACTGGGGCCTAAAAATACCTGTTGTACCCGGGAACTGGAAGATACCCAGAGCAACAGAACTTCGGGGAACCTGAAAGAAGCAATGGCTGGAAAAGCTGTAGGCTCAGGCTGTGGCCAGGATGTCTGCTAAGTTGCTTGCAGGTGGAAGAGAGCACTGGGTTCTCCCAAGCAGAGAGAGATGTTGTCCAAAGGGATATTCAGAAATATCCTTCTGGCAGCTATAAAGGAGAAGGCCTGAACCAAGGTCAGACCAAAAGCTGGATGCCTAGAAGTGAGCTGTGAAAATGCAAACCCATGGACAGGGCTAGTAGCTCTGACTGATTGACTCTTGTGACCAGTCCTTTGGCAATATCTACTGTAAGCTTGTGGCATGTTCTTGAAGTTAACTTTCTATAAACTCACTGGCAGTGTTCATTCTTGTTGACTCAAGAGGACACCCATGTTAGGCTCTAGAGAAATTTTGTACAAGAATTTTGTACATGTGATGAGGATGCAGGTTATGCTTTTACTTGTCATTGAAAAAGAACAGATGGAATATGGATGTGTGTGGATAGTGGATTGTGAAAACTTGGCCAAAAAATTGGGCATGGTTTCTAATACTTGGAAGATGGACTTTCATCCCAGGGTCTTCTGTATTTCAATTCTTGAGTTTTACACCATGACAGTTTCTTAAATTGTAGTGTTTCTCTGATTCTCCTCTTAGCTGTCTTCTCATTCCAGAATTGTCTCTATGGGTTCCATGACTTTCTCCAGGCCAAACTTCACTCCCTACTTTTGAATCTGTTCCCTGTCTTCTGGGAACCTCCTCTTCCATGTCCTGAAGCTCCTTTAACTCAGCAAGTTCCAGCCTGAGTTGATCCCCTTTCCTGCCAAACTTGCTCCTTCTCTGTTCCCTGTTTCAGGAATGATACTGTTCTCCACCCAGGCAACATGGGTAGAAGCTGGGAGTCATCCTGGGCTCCTCCCCTATCCTCATTCCTGCATTCATCAATCACAGCATCCTGTCTGTTTGGCCCCTGAAACATGTTAGAGTCTACTGTGTCCTCTCTAGCCCAGTAACTCCTTTCCCAAGTTCGGTTGCCATCAACTTCAGAGACTCTCTTCATCATCTCCTGGATAATTAAAACAACCTCCTTCTATTTGGTTTCTCCCCAGCAGTCTCTCTCTCTTCCCATTGCTCCCACAGTGTTTTTCCTAAAACTCCAATTCCAGCCATGTCTGTCTTTTACTTAAGATATTACATAAAGTCTTCATGACTTATAGAATTCAAATTCTCTTGCTTGACATGTTAAGCCAATGAACTCTGGCTTTGGTCTTGTGCCCAACCTTCTATCTTGACCCTCCATAAATGCATTATTTCAGCCACAAGAGACCAACTGATGTTTCCTGGATGCACCTTCTCCTTTCAAAGCTCCATGCCTTTCCACACATAGTTCCTGCTGCTTGGTTTGCCCATCCTTCCAGCCCTTTTTTACTTGGCCCTGCTTACTTATTACCCTTCTTGACCTCTCAAACCTCACCCCTTACCGCTATTCCCCACCTTTGTGCAACCTTCACTGCTGACACCCAAGGAAGTCACTTTACCCCACTGAATGGGCTCCTTAATACATGTCAGGATGGCTGCCAGAGGTGGCCATGACTGTCTACTCCAAGGACTTTTGAGATGGGCCAATGAATTCTTCTTACCGATGCTCTTTTCTGCATCTGATGGATGTGTGATGTCCTCTTCTGAGTTGATCTTAGGCCATGTGGCAAGGGGCAGACACTTCTTGTGTAAATAAAACTGCTCTTCTTACTTCTTCCATAAGCCACCACCTGTGCTCCCTCTGACGCCTGTGAATGAAAGGCAGTAATGTGGTCAACACTGAAAGAGATAACATTCTAAAAATGCAGTGATTGTAGACCAGAGAGTTCCAGACATGGTTGGAAGATACATTTTTCTATGTGTACGTAATAAAATTGTGAGTGGTAAATTTGACATAACTGAAAAACGGTTTATCATTCAATATTTTCCTACATATTCTGAGTAAGACTTGCATTTGTAGTCTTCATCAGTGAAGCTTAGTAACAACCTCTTGAGTCACTGGAAGCCAGTATTCATAGGTAGCATGGCAGATGATGCAGCATCGTGAGTAATGATGTGACTGGCATTAAAAAATGCTACTAGGGAGCTGCATAGGCATGGAGATATATATTGTTCCCAAACAAACAGGTTCTGAAGTGCCATGACAGTGTGAGTAAATATAGGATTGATACTTTTTTTCTCATGGTGGGACATATAAAACTAGCCAGAATCAGTATACTTGAAAATAAATTACACAAAGAGATGCTATTGGGATTCTCCAGAGAAAGAGAACAAATTACAAGACAAATATTAATATAAATGTGGATCTATCCACTATCTGCTGTCTGCAAGCTGAAGACCCAGGAAGCAGGTGGCATAATCCCAGTCTGAGTTTGAAGGCCTAAGAACCAGGGGTACTGATGGTAAAAATTCCAGCTGAAGAGCAGAAGGCTGATGTCCCAGTAATTTAGGCAGGCAGGAAGAAAAGGGGCAAATTCTTCCTTCCTCTACCTTTTTATTCCATTCAGGACCTCAACAGCGTGAATGATGGGGAGGCCCTCAGCTTTTCTGAGTCCGCTGATTCAAATGCTAATGTCGTCCAGAAACACCCTTATGAACACACCCAGAAATAATGTTTAATCAGGTACGCTTTACTGTACCTAGGTACCCGATAGCACAATAAAGTTGACAATAGAATTAACCATCACAAGATGGTATCTGGACATTAATGGAAAGTTATGATGTCTGGACAGTATAAAGAATCTTCATGTGCACTGATTGGACAAGAAACAAGTATGTTTTTCCTTCTTCTTTGTCCATTTCTCTAAGTATTTTTTGATAAATTACTTTGCTTAACATGACCCAAGGAATTTTGTAATATATCTTAAAATTAAATTGATTATACAACAGGACCCCACCAAAACAATTTGCTCAGGGCCCTGCTAACACCCTAGGGACAGCTCTGCTCTGGAGGATGACTCTCTCTCTATATAGTATATATATATATAAATATATATATAAATTATATATACATATATATGTATATATCTAAAATACCTTTTTTGTTGTATTTTATGTTGGGCTATCTCAAAGAACCTCCAAATTTGGTACCTCTTTGTCCATCTGTTTTTAAGGGATGTGAGAAAAGAAGTTTAAACAAACAGGTAAAACTCTATGTTCACTAAAGGGAAGTGCTCAAGAAAACCTCAAAGAAAGCATGCCCACAAGGTACTGCCACAGAGATACCCCATTGTGAAGCTCTGTGAGAGTCAACAGGAATTATTACCTTAATTTTAGAGACAAGGCTCATTACTAGTAAGGGCTGTAGGTAGGATTCAAGTACTCTAAATCTGGACTTAACATCCATGTTTCTTCCATTGTATAATCCAGAGATGAGTGAGCTAGAAAGCAATGTGACCCCATAGCATCATCTCTGATGGGTGTGGGTGTTACAAATATTAAGAAAGGGAATATAGCCAATGACTGGGAGAAATAACCCATTTGTAAGAATCATGTCAGGAAGTCCAGGCTTTTGAAAAACCACTAGAAAGAAAATAAGGGTTTTTACTGGACTGTTTGGAGATACATGGTGGGAAAAGAAGGAGAGTGCACGGCATGAGCGTGATGGTGTAATGTTGAGAGTAATCAGAGAGATCGCCAAGCTGCTCAATTCATCAAGGCAAATGGCCTTTAATCTGGAAAGATTGAAACTCAAGAGATAGGAGAGAGGTGAACACCTCACTGCTCTTAATTAATTCAGCTCTTCGATTCCATATTTATAGCCCAGGGTTCTGAAAAGACTTGCACAAGTTCTTTGTGGAATCCCTGTCAGCCTTATTTGAAAAACAGGGAGGGAGAGGGATGCCCAAAGACTGGGGATTGGCCTGTCTTATCTTGTTCTTTAAAACCTCAATTCTAGAAATTGTGGGTTCAAGGCCAGTTTTTGGCAATGAACTAGAAACGATTACTTTAATGGTATAGGGGTTATGTGTACTTAGAAAGAGAAGTAGGAATCAGTAGGAATCAGAGCCGTAATAGATTCACCAAGAACTAATAATTCCAAAATATCCTTATTTCTCTTTTAAGTGTCCTAGGCTGGTACTGTGGATATTTGTCATTATCGTTATGTCTCCACCATTTGGACTTACATGGGGAATTTTCACCTTTATGGATCTTAGTGAGATGTGGAGCCCATCTTCTACCATAAAACAGAAAATGTTTATGGCTCCATTTCCCAGCCTCTCTGGCAGGAGGACTCTACAGGTTTTAGAGCACCTGCCAGAGTGCTCCCGTCAGAGAGGCTGGGAGGGAAATGGAACATGTAAAATTTTCAGTCCTTTTCTGGCGTCTCTCTCCCCCTCAGTTTTTCAAATAAGACTGACAGGGATTCCACAAAGATATAGCATAGAGGCAGCCACCTATGACTTGAGGTTGGATTTAAGTGGGTGAAGAATTAAGCCTGTCAATTAAATTTCTGGGCTAATGGTAGTGGCAACACTCAAGGCAGAATCCTCTGTCTATGGCAGTGGGTTTTGAGGGACACTAGTAACAATTTCTGCCCAGATGGGTTCTACCATAAACTTGGGGGACTTTCTTGGCTACCTGATCTCTGACTGGTTCTCCATCCCTCCAGAGCTTTGTGAGTTTCAAAATAACCTTTTATCAAATGCCTTCTATGCCTAAACTAGCCAGTCATTTTCTGTTGCTTGCAACAAATCACCCTGATAGGATGGTCATATATGGTAAGTCTGGGTAATGGCAGGCAGAGTATCTTGACTGTAGCAAGATTTGTCAAAGATCTTCATGTCAAAATTAAGAACAAGATGAAGAATTGTGGGCTGTCAACTATTGTAGTGAGGAGAATAGGATGTTTATGTCTCCAAATCTTGAGTGATTTTTCCAGGCTGGTCTCTAAGGACCTCTTTAGTAACTGCTATGGCAGGTAGAAAGATTCTCCAAAGATGTCTTTGTCCTAATCTTCAGAAATGTGAATGTGTTATGTAATGTTACATGGGAAGGGGAATTAGGTTGCAGATGGAATTAACCAGCTATCCTTAAAATAGGGAGCTTATTCTGGATTATCTGGGTAGGACCAATATAATTGCATGAGTCCTTATAAGTAGGAGAAGGAAGCAGAAGAGAGAGTTGGCGACAGGGGTATGATGATTAAGGCAACATCTGAGAAGTGCCATATTGCTGGTTTGAAGATGGAGGAAGGAGCCATGAGCCAAGGAATGTGGGTAGCTTCTAGAACCTGAATAAAACGAGAAAAGAGATTATCCCCTAGAGCCTCCAGGAGGAACACAGCCCTGCTGACACCTGGATTTTAGCCCAGTGAGATCTTCACTGAGCATTTGATCTACAAAACAGTAAGATAACAAATTTGTCCATTTTTAAACCATTAAGTTTGTGACAGCAGCAATAGGAAAGTAATACATATCCATGTGTCTCTACAATTGTCTTTTCCTGGTATGACATTTTATTTATTTATTTATATTTTATTTATTTTCAAACTATATTGGAAAGAGTTTTAGGCCCACTGCAGTGTCTCAGGGGCCATCAAGAAGAGGAAATAGGGACAGGAAAGGCAGGGGCAATGGGACCCTCAGACATCTGCCCTTGCTGCTATTAGAGGCATATTACTTTTTCTATTTTGAATATTGGGATTCTAAGAGAAAATGTTTGAAAGCCATCACTGACATCATAGAGAAAGGTTTCACTTTAAATAATAAAAGATAACATTTATTGACCACTTATATGTGCCAGATGCTATGCTTAGCAGCTTCTATAAATTATCTTATGTAGTCCTCATAATAGCCAAAAAAGGCAGATATCATCTTTACAGATAGGGAATCTGAGGCTTAAAGAAATTAGGTAACTCAACCAAGTTTCCACAGCTTGCAAATGGCAGAGATGGCATTTTAACTTAGGCTATCTGTAGCTGTCTCTAGAGTCTGCACTCTTAGGGAAGTGGATCAAACTTCTGACTGAAAAAGAATGAACGGGAGTACCATATTGGTATAATCCAGAAAACAAACATATTTTATATGGTGGAAGATATTTATGTGGTAAAGAGGCAAAAGCCTGTATTTGGATTCCAGAACACAATTACATTGTGGTGTGGATATTTCAAGAAAACTAGTCAGGTTATTTGCTCATTTATTACAGAGAAGTGTTTACATTGGGTGGAAGAATATCACCTTCTGAGTGTGTTACAAATCTAAGATTCTAGGATCCTGTGATGAGAAAGTCCTTTACACAACAGAATGGGGTGTCTCACTACATTGTGAGTGCCTCCTCACTGGTGGCAGTCAAGAAAAGAACATGGGGATAAGTTGATTTAAGGTTCTTTTTAGATGTAAAATTCTCCAATGTAAAGGTTGCTGAGCATAAGCCCAAATGTTTCAAAGCCTTAGTGTTTGACTTTAAGCAACATCATTTTCCCTAGACACATCTGGCAGAAGAAATCCTAGACTGATAGATTCAGCTTCAGGGTGGGACACTCAATCCATGGGGCTTGGGTTTTATCCTACAAGAAATGCGAATATATAGCAGGTGTTTAAGCAATAACCTAATATTAACATATTTGTATTTTTGAGAGGTAAGTATATCAGAGATGAGAAACTTGATTGAGGAGAGGAGATGTTACAAAGACCCAAGTGAGAGAGACACATTTCTAGGCCAAAGCAGGCGGAGCCAGAAGTCTTGGGCTGAGAAGGGGAAGGGGAGGGTGGAGTCCAGGTCAACGCCCAGGTGAGGGCTGGGCTGGGCGGAGCTGTCCAGAACAGGCGGTGCTGGCGCCCGCAGGCTGCAGGAACACTAGGGCACAAGACGGTCCACAGGGAAGCTTGTCTGGGGAGGAGCACTGTGGGAAGTGGGTCATAGTCTTGGACGGCTCCACAGTTGGATTAGTCATATGTGGGTCAGGAGCTGGAGGTCGGGCATCAAGACAGGTGGAGCCCTATAATCCCTACCCCACCTGTGATTTAGGTGGAGGACAAATGAGAGTCTGGCTATATGGACCTCTGGGTGGACTGGAGGCTGCAGAGAGGGAGATGTCATTGCATGGCTGTGAATCCCATTGACCAAGAAGCCCAGCATCACTACCATCCCGTTCCTCACCCACTTAATGACCCCATATTTACCAGACATGAGGAAAAACACAATTCTGGGAGTCTTCCCAGAAAAACTTCTTCAGCTGCCACTTCCCTCTGGCCTTCAGACTAAACTAGTTCATTCTTTCCAGAAATTCAACCACATCTACCTATTACTCTAGGAAAACCAAGTTTCCCCTCTGATAGTGTTTTGATGTAAGTCTCTTAATTCTACTTATCAACACCCTGCCTCAACTTTCCTGTACCTGAAACCAAGGTACAGTTTCAGTTTCATTATCTGTAAAATGGAGATAATAGTAGTGACCATTATTATATAGCTAGGTAATGCATATACAATTCTTAGAACATAGTATATGTTCAGTGCAAGTTAGTTGTTGTCAGGAGGGAGATGCTGAACCGAATGATGAGGAATCAGGCTATTCTCCTGGGACCAGATGATGCTGATAAAGGGTTTTGTGGAGAGGAGAGGAGAGAGAAGAAAGAGGAAAAAAGAAGAAAATGAGGCCAGGAACACAGGGTAGCAGAGTCAAGAGGGCTATGATGACAGTTTGGGGGATGCCAAGGCCAGAAGGCAGGGAGTAGCACAATACCACATTACCCAGGTGCACCTGCTCATGATTTTATTCAGCTGCTGAGTCTGACTTTTAGGTAACTCAAGTGTGCTTGTCTCAGGACAGAACCATCTATGTGTATATGCCTATGTACACTGCAGCCACCTGTAGAGTCTGGAAAACCTATTTCTAATTTTAGTTTTTGTCATTTACATATTGTGTGATTTTTCTCAATCTACTTCTTCTCTCTCCATGTAAATGTCTTCAGCTGTAAGATGAAGGAGCTGGGTCAGATTGTCTCAATGATCCCTCCCACCTCTGATGCAGAATGCTGAGCCAATTCTGTCTGATCCAGTCAACCTGAATGATAGTTTTATATGACCTTTATTGAGGCTCTACAATATGCCAGGTCATGGGCTAGGCACTTTTACTTCCATAAACACATTTGGTCTTCAGAACACATCTGCCATCAAGGGTTCTGAGTCCCATGTTGACAATACCAATAGTATATCATTGTCTCTATTTCTTACATGTCTTACTGTATTGGTTGAAGGCTATCATTTTCCTGATGCTCTTTAGTACTTTCAACACTGATTTTCATTCTCTTTCTGAGTCCCAAATTGCTTCAGGAAACTGTCTTCCTGATTCTACTGTCATCTTCCAATTCTTTCCTTTATATTCCCAGGGAGACAAATTGTATCTGTTCAGTATGGCATAGATACATTTCTAGTCATTGTCAGGCTATTGACTGTACCATAATTCCAAATATCTTGAATCAGGATCCTCCTAGTACATAGAAAATTGTGGATGAGCATAAACCTTAGGCTATGGAGCTGTTAAGAGCTGGACAGGGCCAGAGACCATCCAAGCAGACTGAGTTCCAGTTGGCAATGATACTTATGGCTAACATTAATTTAACTTGTTATTTTTCTGGCATTGGGTTAACCAGTGGTTCTCAAGCAGGAATGATGTCACGGATTTTGAGGAATATCTGGAGACACTGAGTTGTTACAACTGAGCAGAAGGTGGACTACTGGCCTTTAGAGGATAGGGGCCAGAGAGCCTGGTAAGTGTCCTAGAAAGCACAGGTACTCCATACAACCAAAATTTATCTGGACTGAAATGTCGATAGTTTTGAAGTTGAGAAACTTTGGGTAAAACTCTCCTTGTGTGATTATTTCATGAAATCATCAAACTAATCCTGTGAAGCAGGTACTATAATTATTATTACCATCCCTATTTTATAGATGGGGAAACTGAGGATTAGATGCATAAAGCAATTTGTCCAACTTCACCAAACTACAAGGTGACAGAGTTGGGATATGGTCCCGAGTTTGGGTGACTCCATGTGCACACCATTACTTTGCTGGAGACTAAAAGGTCAGGCCCACTGAGCATGTAGGTCAGGACAAAGAGTATGGTCTGGGGACTGATTCTCAGAGGTATCTCAGGAGCCCAGGGCTCCCTACAGCCCAGCAACTACCCAGTCTTGCTGCCTGTGTGAGAGAACAAGCAGTGTTCTCTGAGCCCCTACCTGTTGAGGGCAGAGTCTCCCAAGGGTCCTTGGATTGATCTGGGATCAGACCTTGATTGTTCTTGGCTGAGCTGAGCTGGAGAAGGCAGGGCTACCACCCCAGTGACTTAAGCCTCAGAGTCCTATGACTTTAATCTCTGCAGCTTTGGAATCAAGTGCAGGGAGGAACCTGACTGACAGCTGGAGATACATGCTCACAGTCAAGTGAGCAATGGGGCAACCGGCCAGGAGTCAGGTCTCCTCCTCTAATTTTATCTGCAAATGCAATCAGAATATCAGCACAACGGGGAGTCCACAAATGCATGCATGATAACAGGACCCTGATAATGAGTGAAAGAATAAATAAAATGGATGAATACATACATTTTCTATGAGGTCAAGCCTTGAAATACAGTGAATGAGCTGGGCAAGGGTGGAAGAGGGGAAGGCAGGGCTAGGCCAGTGAAGCAATACATTTCTGGGTGGGATGGTGCTAAGTCCTCAGGATGGGCCAGCAGAGCAGCAGCTGGAGCTGCATCTTATAGGACACAGGCCATGGGGGACTGCAGGGAGGTTGTTTTCTGAGCCACTGGTGGGCTTGACTAATTTCTGGACTCCATTGTTGAGGTCTGTTCGCAACCAGGCTTTAAACTTAGTAACTTCCAGTCCCAGGGGAAGCAGAGCCTAAAGCCATCTGGCCCAGGACCTCCCGAGGATGAGGGTTGAGGCCCCAGTTGGACTCAGCAATTTGGCTTCTTATTCTTAAGATGGGAATAATTCTCAATATTCTGATTTCCCCTTCTAGGACCTTTCAAAGACAGAAAAACTGGCTTCATGAAATCCAGGCAAACCAGCTCGAGTCACAGCACTCTGAGATCTTTGTTGTTTTGTTTCATCTATGGAGAAAGGAGAGGAGGGGACAAAGGGAGAAAAGAAACTGAAATTCATTGAAGATTTATTTTGGGTTGAGAACTTGTCAGGGCCGCATAAGGGAGGTGGTGAAGTGCTGTGCCTCAAAGTGTGTTGTCAGGCAGACCCGGGTCACCAGGGACTTGGGGAGGTGTCCTCATCTCCCTAAACCTTAGTTTACTTATTGGTAACATGGGGATATTTGTATCTACTTTCTAGAGTTGCAATGAAGATTTGATGAGCTAATGCACAAGACGTGCTTAGCCCAATGGCTGGTACAAAATAGGTGATTATTAAGTATTAGCTAGGGATTATGATGTTGAATTAGATACTCTCAAGCCCCCTGGGAAGTGGACTCACTGTCTCCATTTTATGCATGAGGAAGTCGAGGCTCCGAGGGGTTATTGTGATGCAGCTTTGCTCTCAGTTCCTCTGGCACGTTGCGGCTGACCTCCAAGGCCAGGTCAGGTGCCCCCTCTCTGTGCCGCCCTGGCCCCTGCACTTCCCTCTCAGCTTTGATTGCACCACAGCCTGAGCCTGTTCAAAGCTACAGCCCCCACCACACTGTGGTCCATGGGCACAGGCTTTGGGCCTAGAGGCTCATTCTCAGCACGTAGCATAGTGCCTGGTATGTGGTGAAACTTGCCCCTATGTCAGTTGGCTGATAGATAATTTAGGACCATTTCATTTAGTGATCTGAATGGTTTTGCTTCTTTCTCATAGCAATCGCATGTGTGTGTGTGTGTGTGTGTCTGTGTTCTTTCTTAAAAATGATGGTTAAAGTGAGTGTGTGGGAACATCCCTTAGATCTTACCAGTTCTCTTCTCTTTGGCATATTGACAATGGCAAACCTGGTTTATTTTACTTGTCCTTACTGCCCACCTCTGTCCACCAATTTCTAAGGAATCTGGGACACAACATAAAATTCCCAAAGAGAGACAGTGGATGTGTCTTCCATCTAGAAGGGATTGGGAGTCAGTTACACACTGTGTTCGTGCAGAAATATGCAAATTACAGTGGGTCCTTGCAAGTTACATGGAAACAATGGCAGATTTCATCATGGGGTTTTAAATCAGTCAACAACTCAGTTTATTTCTTCCACTTTTCACTCTTAGCTTATCTGTCTCTCTCATCTCTTAAGAAGATTGCTTAATATGGGACTTTGGCCAGCTGCTGGAGGGTGAGCTCAACTCCACGGAATAGCTGTTTCTGGTTCCTTGATTCATTCATGCATTCACTTATTCATTGTTTTCAGCATCTATCCTGTGCCAGGTACTGTGCTAAGCACTGGACACACAAAACAGCACAAAGGGAGACAAGTTTTTGCCCTCTGGGGTTTCTAGTCATAGTTATACCAAGAATCCATAATTATAAACAGATATTCGTGTTTTAAAGGAAAAAAAAAACCGATCTTTCTTTGGAGACTTGTGCTAGACTGGATGGTCAGGGAAGACTTTCCCAAGGAAGTAAAACTGAGCAGGGATCTGAAGAATGGACAAAAGGTAGCTCATGGTTGGTAGTGGAGGATGGTTCTATACAAAGGAACTAGCATGTGCAAAGTCTTTGTAGAGAGTTGGAACTAAAAGAGAGAATTGGAACTAAAAGGAGGCCCTTAGGCTGAGGACATGGAAGCTGGAGAACCACAGGGTGTGAGCCAGGCTGACAGATGGGCAGTGGTAGACTTTATGGGGCTTTACCAGTGAAGGTGAGGGTTTGGCTTGTATTCTAAGAAAAGTGGAAGGTATAGCAGGTGCTTAATAAGCTATAGAAGCCTGGACATGATGGCTCATGCCTATAATCCCAGCACTTTAGGAGGCCGAGGCAGGTAGATCACAAGGTCAGGAATTCGAGACCAGCCTGGCCAATATGGTGAAACCCTGTCTCTACTAAAAATACAAAAATTAGCTGGGTGTGGCAGGCACCTGTAGTCCCAGCTGCTCAGGAGGCTGAGGGAGGAGAATCGCTTGAACCTGGGAGGTGGCAGAGGTTGCAGTGAGCCAAGGTCATGCCAGCCGAGATCATGCCTGGGCAACAGAGCAAGATTCCATCTAAAAAATAAAAAATAAAAAAACGCCATAGGACACACTTTTATTTTTTTAAGTGTTGTTCCGGTTGCTGTGGGGAGAATGAAGGATGTCTGAGTAGATGTGGGGAGACCAGCAATGAGACAAATGTCATTGTCTAGGGAGCAGACAATAATGACTGTTTGGATTCAGTGGGAGTATGGAGATGAGAAACAGAACATGGGCTTAGAGGGAAGGATCAGGAGGATGTGGGGCCTGAGGCAAAGGGAATTGTCCACGGAGACTTCTAGATTTCTGGTTTGGTAACTGGAGGGATGTTGGGTACTCAGAGATATCAGTGACACTGATGAAGGAAGAAGTTGGGCGGACGTAGGGAGGCAGGTAACGAACCTGCCTTGTACCCTGTGAGTCTCAGACCCTGTGGGACATGTGAGTGCAGCTGCTCGTAGGCATTAGATGTACGTGTATGTCCCTCTCATGCTGGGGTCTTTAGAGAGCCAGTTCTGGAACTCATTTTAACTGCTTAATTTCTTTGTTGTCAAGTTTTCATCAGGCCATAGTTAAGGCACCTGAGTTCCATTTCTGTCATAGTAAAGTTTTTGAGTGGGAAAATGTGGTCCTACTAATAAGAGGGGAACCTAGCTCTGCTTATAACCCCAGTTAAGGAGATATAATGAAAAGCCAGCTTGAAAAAGCTTTACCTGAGCCCTAAGACAACATATTCTCTCTGAGAGACCTCTGAGCCTGGAGCTGGGAGGGGTTTCTCTCACCTGTGTGTAGAGGTGGTATGAAGGTTCTATTGAGTTAGCGGTGGCATTTGTCTTTATTCTCGTTAATACTTACCTATCTTTCTTTCATAATTTTTAGTAGTGTCATTCATCTGTTTATGATTCCTTTATCCAACTTTTATTGAGCATACTGTTTTGGATGCTGAAGATGTACAGAGAATAAGCTGGGGTCTCAGCTCTCATGGAGATTGTACTCCAGTTGGGGAGACAGGCAATAGTCAAGGAAACAAACTTGCAAACAGTGTTAGTTTTCAGTGACACTGGGGAAGGGCTCTCTGAGGGGTCACATTTGAGGGGGACTTGGTGGAGCCAGACAGTTATGCAAAAGGCCAGATGGTGATTGGGGACAGATGTGCGATCAGCCACATGTGGGTCCTGCGAATGCACTTTTGAGGAATAGAAAGAAGTTCAGGGTGTTGACTCAGCAAGTGAGGGGGAGAGTGATAAGAGATGAGACTGTGGAGGCCACAGGGGAAGATCGTGTAGGACTTTTTAGGCTATGGAAGATTTTGCTTTCAGTGCATTGGGGAAGTACTGCAGGTTTTAACTTCCCTGATTTGTTACCTAAAAAAATCACCCTAGTTCCCATGTGTAGAATGGATTGTTGGAAGGTGAAGAGTAGAAGTGAGGAGTCCATTGAGGAGGATGTTGCAGTTGCCCACTGGAGAGGTAATGAGGGCTGGTTCCAGATGGTGGCGGCAGTCATTGGCTCTGAAGCTTTCTTCTATGGGCTTAGATGAATAACAAATGTCTTACGCCCAGAGGGACTCTATAATTCTGTCATCAATTGCTTGCCCTAGTACCACTATAGCTATTTTCCAAAACCAACAAAGGTGAGTAGGGAGTTTGTCCATTGGTATCTGTCGGGGAGTGGTTCCAGGATCCCCTTCAGATACCAAATCTGAGGTTGCTCAAGTTTCTTATATAAAATGGTATGTTTGCATATAAGCTGCCCACATCCTCCTGTATACTGTAAATCATCTCTAGATTACTTATAATACTTAATACAATGTGAAGTACAAAATAGTTGTTACACTATATTGCTTTTCTATTTGCATCATTTTTATTGATGTCTTGTTATTTTTAACTAATTAACTAATTTTGAAATATTTTTGGTCAGAGGTTGGTTGAATCTGTGGATGTGGGACTCTTGGATACAGACGGATGACTCTAAGTAAGTCTTTCCACTAAGCAATCTGTGTCTGATTTCTCTTTTAGCATCATCCTTGTTGTTCTCACCAACAAAATCATTGAACAATGAACGATTTGTGTTATCTTTGGGGATATCCAATAACAGAGATAGACAGATGTACAAGTGGATACTTCTGTAGGCATGCAGGCGAGTTTCCAGTCTAGCTCTAACTGATAACAGATACCTAGGTCTTGGGAAACATTCCTGTAAGTTTGAGTTGCATTTTCAAATGCATGAAAAGCCATGATTTGTTTAAGAAAAGCCAAATAGTTCACTGTGCCAGAACATTGGTGGTAGAAGAGGTGGAGAATGTGGAGTAGAAAGTAGAAAGGTTTTGATAGATAGAATTTGGCAGCAGTAAAGAGCTAATGAAGCTTCAGTACAGCGAGTGTGACATGCTCAAATGCATGCTTTAGGATTGCCTTGGCTGCAGGGAGGAGAATGGATTAGAGAGGATGAGGCTGGAGGTGGGGAGCTTGAATAGGAATAATCCCAGGGAATGATGTGATGAATATTTAGATGATGAAGATGGCAGGGCCTGATTGGATGTGGAGGGAGCAGGAATGAGGCAGAGACCAGTTGGGACAGTTCCAAGGTTTCTGGCTTGAGCGACTAGAGGGATGGCAATGATATGGCAATAGATTGTTATAGCTGCTGAAGTACTTTGTTTCTATGTTTTACAAAATAAAAAGGAAGATACTGCCAATTGCAAATTTGCTTCAGTTCTCCCCCTTACCTCCTGTATCTTTGGCCCTCTAAAACTTATCTTTGGAGCTCCTGGCATCAAAAGTTGGAGTTTGTTTCCCCACTGCTTGAATCTGGGCTGGCTATGTGATCCATTTTGGCCAACAGAAGGTGGTGGAAGTGATGCTCTGCCACTGCTAAGGTGAGGCCTCAAGAGGCCTGTGGGCTGTGACCCTTTTGGAACACTGCCTAGCTGTCACATGAAGAAGTCTACCTGGATGATGAAAGATTGTATGGAGCCAAAGCATGCCTTGCCAGCTGAGGCCCTCCTACTCCAGCCAGGCCCTAGCTGCCCAAGCCGCTGACCAAAGATACATGAGTGAGTCCAGCTGAGAACTTCCTAGCTGAGCCTAGCCCAAATTGCTGATCCACTGACTTGTGAGCTACATACATGAGTGTTGTTTGAAGCCATTACGCTTTTGGGTGCCCTGTTAGCAAAAGTGAAGTGATACCAGTATTTATGAAACAGATGTAGAGCTTTACTGAACTCTCCATGCAGATAGAGGATTAAATTAGAATAAGAAGGCCTCTTGCTTAACCTTCTCATAAAATTCTCAGAATATTTTTTTTAGTGACTCAGTCACCGCATTTTTCCAGAAAATGCATTATACTCCTTTGATGACCTTAGTTATTATCCTTGTCATGATGGGGTTGTGCTAGATTTGGGTGGCACAGAGTGACCCACACTCCTGGTTTGTCTAGAACTCTCCTGAGAGTCCCACATTCTGGGAAACTCTTCAGTCCCAGGTGATCCTGGACAGCTGGTCACTCTACATCTGCACTTGACTTTGTGGTTTGCAAGTCAGTTGTGCCCACATTCCCCTGTGACCTTCTGATGACAAAGAGGCTTTTTTCTGGCCTGTTTTACAGATGGTAAACTTGAGATCCAGCAGGTCCAAAGGGCCCACCCAGGATCACCAAGCTAGACGGCAGAGAAGAGAGGAGTTGGACCCAAGTCAGCTTAATGCTGTTCCTCCCCTCCTGCTGCTTCCGGGGGGTTACACCAACCCCTTATTACTGGTCTGTGAAGTGAGAGGCTGCATCTCAGATCCACTCCTCAGCAGCACAAACACTTTTCCATTTTGATGATTTATAAACACCAGTGAGGCCTGACACCAGGAGAGAAGAGCCCATGGCTTATTCTGCAGCTCACTCTTTGTAGAGATGACTTCGGCCACTGTCATTCTTGACCTAACCCTCTGAGGCCAGAAGAGCTGCCACCCCAGATCTGCAAATGGCAGTGTAAGTGAGACTCAGCTCCAGAGAAAGACCTCAGAGAATCCAGAAAAAGACGAGACGTGGGAGGGGAAAGGGATGGGAATAGAGAAGTGGTTTAATCTCTTTCAGGAACCTTGTTGATGCTTTATCGTGAACTCTTTGTTTAAAAAAAAAATCAATTTTACATACATTCAGAATTCCAAGCTGCTGAAAATTTCCTCCTGTGATGAGACGCATTCAGAACAAAACGTGAAGCCTGATTTGTCTTTCCCCAAAATCAAAGGCAGTATTCTAAAGAGACTGCATTTGCCACACAAAGGTGGCAGCTGTTTGCTGAGATTATAGCTGCACAAGCGTTCTGCACGTTCAATCTTGGGAGCATTTCAGTTTTTGAAAAGAGAAACAGTTTTGTGTCATTCCTGGATGCCCAGGAAGCTTCTGGTACCTACAGTGTGGAGGTCTGGTGGGGTGTGAATGAAGGCGGGTTTGCTCACCTGGCTTTCCATGATCTGGATGTTTTGCAGAGCAGTTGCTGAGTGAGACGGGCTGAAGCACAGTGTGGTAGGATGAGTCAGCCCATCAAGTACTCCTTAGCACCTATGTGTACCCATAATGGTGTTGGGTCCTCCAGGCAGGGATCTGTGACCTTCAAGGTGCTGCAATTCTTATTCTTGCCCTTATGACCTTGTAGTCTGAAGGATTTCTAGGCCCACAAACTTAGACAGCTGATTTTAAAGTTGAACTAGTTTTTGGCTTCCCAAACATATTTACTCTCCATTCCTTTCTCTTGATTTCCTATGCCAGAGATCTGTCAGTTTCCCAGATTTCTCTCTTTTCCCCATCCCTGGAATAAAATCAGTCACAGAGTCCTAAATCTTCTATCCCTGAAAATGAAACTCAAAACCCACCCTCTTTTTCCATCTGCAATGCATATAGAATCCCTTCTCCTCACTCCCATCCACTGAAACACCCTTGTCACACCTCCCATACTATCCTGCAACTACCCTGGGAGCTACTGGAAGTTATATTTAGCTTTGCTTTCTTAGTAAGCTAGCACAGGGCCAGCATGTATTTGGCATTCATTGACTCTTTTAAATGAATAAATGAATGACTGAATAGGTGATGATGTAAGTGATGCGCTGTTCCTCAGCCATGTCCCTTCAGATTTCTCTGTCTATCGGTCTCTCTCTCTCTCTTTAAACATGGCCAAATGCTATTTATCCTCCAAGACCTAGTGCCCATGTTCACTCCTCCAGGAAGCCTTCTCTGACACGGTCTCCCTGTGTGGCTGATTCACTTTTTCTTCTGTGCTTCCATAGGTCTTGTGCTTGTGCACGTAAGAATCAATAATTCAATGTCTATATGTATGTTTTTTCTTGTTTGTCTCTTCTGGGGAAGAGCAAGTATTTAATTTCACACTTTGGGTTTGCCTGTTGCTGCTGGAAACAGTGTTGAGCTGGATACTGAGGGTAGCTTTTCATCATTATATTGTCTGAGTTCTGTCTATCAGAGGGAGTGGGCTTATTTTCTGAGCAGCAGTGACTCTGAAGAACATGATGTTAGTAAGAAATGGAGAAATAGAAACACTTTTACACTGTTGGTGGGAATGCAAATTAGTTCAACCATTGTGGAAGACAGTGTGGCAATTCCTCAAGGATTTAGAAATAGAAATACTGTTTGACCCAGCAATCCCATTACTGTGTATACACCCAAAGGATCATAAATCATTCTGTTATAAAGACAAATGCACACATATGTTTATTGCGGCACTGTTCACAATAGCAAAGACTTGGAACCAACCCAAATGCCCATCAATGATAGACTGGATAAAGAAAATGTGGCACATATACACCATAGAACACTATGCAGCCATAAAAACATATGAGTTCATGTCTTTTGCAGGGACGTGGATGAAGCTGGAAACCATCATTCTCAGCAAACTGACACAAGAACAGAAAACCAAACACTGCATGTTCTCACTCATAGTGGGAGTTGAACAATGAGAACACATGGACACAGGGAGGGAAACATCACACACCAGGGCCTGTTGGGGGTTGGGAGGGCTAGGGGAGGGATAGGAGGGATGGGGGGATTGGGGAGGGATAACATTAGGAGAAATACCTAGTGTAGATGACAAGGGATGGATGTAGCAAACCATTATGGCACATGTATACCTGTGTAACAAACCTGCATGATCTGCACATGTACCCCAGAACTTAAAGTATTAAAAAAAGAAAAATATGTGTGTGTGTGTGTGTGCGCGTGCGCGCGCGCGTGTGTGTGTGTATTAGCCTGCCAGCTGCTGTGGCTTCTGAAACTTTACGCCAGGTTGATTCAGAAGGGCTAAAGCCTATTGATCTCAAAGCTTGGGTGGAGAAGGGGGTTAAAGCTGTCCTTCAGCCTCGCTTCTGTTCCCTGTGCTAGATGGCTGATAAAAGAGGAAGTTCTCTCCATTCACAGCCCCCTCTATGGCAAACAGATGCTAGGCATGAGACACTGTACTCTGATAGTTAAGGTCATGGACTTTGGGTCGGACTGAGTTGGAATTCCCACACCACCAGTTACTTACTAGTGGTATGATTTGGGGAATGTTGCTCAGCCTGTTAAAACTCCTGTTTCCCTAATTAAGAAAAGGGATTTGTATAAAAGTCAGCCCCCATAGAATCTCTCTTATATGCCAGGCACAGTGTTTTATTTTTAGTCATTATTTTTAAGGATAGGATCTCATTCTGCTGCCCTGGCTGAAGTGCTGTGACGCAACTGTTGCTCACTACAGCCGGGAACTCCTGGCTTCCAGCAGTCCTCCGACCTTAGCCTCCCACAGCTCTGGAGTTACAAGAATGAGCCACCGTGACCTGCCTTACCTGCCTTATTGTTATTTTTGGTTGTGGTTAAAAAACCTGTAACGTAAAATTTACCATCTTAACCATTTTTAAGTGTACAGTTCAGTAGTGTTAAACCCATTCACGTTGTTGTATAACGGACCTCCAGAACTTTCTTATTTTACTAAACTGAAACTCTATACTCATTGAACAACTCTCCATTTTCCCTTTCCCTCACCCCTGGCGACCACCATTCTAATTTTGTCTCCATGAATTTGACTACTTTAGATACCTCATGTAAATGGAGTCACACTAGTTGTTTTATTATGACTTCCAGGTGCTGTGGCTTCTGAAACTTTACGCCAGGTTGGTTCAGAAGGGCTAAAGCCTATTAATCTCAAAGCTTGGATGGAGAAGGGGGTTAAAGCTGTCCTTCAGCCTCGCTTCTGTTCCCTGTGCTAGATGGCTGATAGAAGAGGAAGTTCTCTCCATTCGAATTATGCTTATTTCATTTGGCATAATGTCTCACGGTTCATCCATAGGGTAGCATGTGCCAGGATTTCCTTTTTTAAGGATGAACAGTATTTAAGGATGAACAGTATTTCATTGTATGTGTGGACCATATTTTGCTTATCCATTCTTCTGTTTATGGACACTTGGGTTGCTTATACTACTTGGCTATTGGAAATAATGCTGCTTTGAGCTCTTGCTTTCACTTTTTTTGGAATATATACCCAGAAGTAGGATTGCTGGATTATATGATAATTGTTTTATTTTATTTTTCAGGAATCATTATACTGTTTTCCATAGCATTTATACTATTTTGCATTCCCACCAATAGTGCACATGTTGTAATATCTCCACATCCTTACCAGTATTCATTCATTTCTGCTTTTTTCAAAAAAATTATAGCTATCCTAATGGGTGTAAGGTGGTATTGCATTGCAGTTTTGAATTGCATTTCCCTAATAACTAGTGATGTTGAGCATCTTTTTATGTGCTTTTTGGCCATTCGTACATCATCTTTGGAGAAAGGTCAAATTAAGTTTTTTGCCCATTTTAAATCAGGTTTTTTGTTTTGCTTTGTTTTTGTTGAGTTGTAGGATTTCTATATATATTCTGGCTATAAACCCTATAACAAATATATGATTTGCAAATATTTTCTCCCACTCTGTGGGTTGCCTTTTCACTCTATTAATTGTGTATTTTGATGCACAGACATTTTAAAAGTTGATATGGTCTCATTCATTTATTTTTGCTTTTGTTGCCTGTACTTTTGGTGTCATCTCCTGGGAATCCTTGCCAATCCTAATGTCATGAAGCTTTTCTCCCTGTTGTTTTCTAAGAGTTTTAGAGTTTAGAGTTTCAAATATATGGAGTTTCAGTCATATCCCGGGAATGCTTGCCAAACTCAGTGTCATGAAGCTTTTCTCTTTGTTTTTTTCCTAAGAGTTTTAGAGTTTAAAGACAGTTAGGTCTTTATTTTGAGTTAATTTTTATATATGGCATAAGGTAGTGGGACAACTTCATTCATTTGTATGTGGATATCCAGATTTCCCAGTACTACTTGCTGAAGAGATTGCCCTTTCCTCACTGAATGCTCTTGGCACCCTTGTTGAAGATCCTTCAACCCACACTAGAGCATTTATTTCTGGCTCTTTTTTTAAATTCCATTGGTCTATGTGTCTGTCTTAATTTCAGACACATAGACCAATGGAATAAAATAAAGAGCCAGAAATAAATAGTGTTGACCACACTATTTTGATTACTGTAGCTCTGTAATATAAGTTTTGAAATCAGACCTCCAACTTTGTTCTTCTGTTATAAGGTTGTTTTGCATGTTCAGGGTCTGTTGAGATTCCTTACAAATTTTAGAATAAATTTTTCCATTTCTGCAAAAAAGAATAAAAATGCCATTAGGACTTTGATAAAGATTACATTGAATCTATAGATTGCTTTGTGTAGTATTGACATTTGGACAATATTAAGTCTTCTAATCCACGAGCCTGAGATGTCTATCCATTTCTTTGTGCTTTCTTTAATTTCTTTCAGCAATGTTTTGGAGTTTTCAGTGTACAAGTCTTTTTGCTTCTTTTTTTAAGTTTACTTTCCTAAGTATTTTGTCCTTTTTTTTTTTTTTTTTTTGACACAGTCTTGCTCTGTTGCCCAGGCTGGAGTACAGTGATTTGATTTCAGCTTACCGCAACCTCTGCCTCCTGGGTTCACGTGATTCTCGTGCCTCCCAACTAGCTGGGACTAACAGGTGTGCACCACCATGCCCAGCTAATTTTTGTATTTTTAGTAGAGGCAGGGTTTCGCCATGTAGGCCAGGCAGGTCTCGAACTCCTGACCTCAAGTGATCCTCCCGCCTTGGCCTCTCAAAATGCTGGGACTACAGGTGTGAGCCACCGCACTTGATCCATTTTACCCTTTTTGATGTCATTGTAAATATAAATGGATTTGTTTTCTTAATCTCTTTTTGGATATTTCATTATTAGTATATAGTAATGCAACTGATTTTTGTGTGTTGATTTTGTATACTGCACCTTTGGGGAATTTGTTTATTAGGCAATTTAAATCTTTTACTTGGGTAACCTCATTTAGTCTTTATTGTCCCCCAGTGATGTAGGTATCATTACTACACTTCTCTTACAGATTAGGACACTGAGGCTCAGAGTGCTTGGGTAACACGCCCCAGGTAACTGGTTGGAAAGGCGCCTACCAGACCTTTCCTGGATGGAAACTCAGACTTCCATTACTTTTAGTGACGATACTTACTAATCACTTTTTGATAAGGAGTTTTGTGAGAGTTACATGACTTAGTCTTTAAAAATGCCTCACATAAAGATCTGAATACTTAATAAGTGATAGTTTTTTTTTAATACTTAAAGAAAACTTCATTGAACATGCAAAATGAAAGGACTCACAACATTCCAAGTAAAAAGAAATTGGGGATTCTCACCTAAAACATATTCTAGCAAAAATATTTCAATTACGAAGATCATTTATTTTTTATATTAGAAGCATCAAGGAAAAAGAAAGACTGCTTAGAAAGAATATAAAAATTGTTGTCTACAGACTTTTCTTTTGTTCTTCTAGGTGGAGCTTCTACAGGGTTTTTAAGGGAGAAATTTGGAAATAAAAATTTTGAAAACTTTATAGTAAAATCAATGACGTACAAGCAATAGATACACATTCTTAGCCATGCAGGGACTTGAAATAGACTTACACTAGAGAGGTAAGACAAACCAATGTTAAGAATATGAGAATGGGGGAGTTCTGGCATGAAAGGACTTGTAGTTCTTCTTTTACAAAACTTAGACTCCAAGATTCAGCAATCCCACTAAGTGCTTCCTTGAGTGTAGTCCTCACTACTCTCCTCAACTGCTCTTCTGCAACTTCACTGAGTCCAATAATTATATTTCCCTATTTGTATATGTTTCTTAATACAGGTTACATCACTTAATTCAGAAAAATAGGGATTAGGAGAACCAAAGTTATTTGTGAACTTACATGGGTCTCACAATAACCGAGTGGCATTATGGGATTCCTGCTGAGTTTGTTAAAACGCAACCTTGGCCTGACACCAAACTCTCCTACACCAGAGCACCCCTGGGACTGACAGAGGCCTCTGGACCTGTGCTGCCATTTCCGCTGGCTGCTTGGGTTTTCTGTGTCTTGAGGGCGAGGGGCTGCACCAGGAGGCATCCACAGATGCTTGCCATTTCTCTAATAGTTTCTTCTGGGCAATACCAGAATAAGGCTGGAGTCCTGATTTGCTAGTCCCTGCAAAGTTGCACTGCAGAGTAGGGGCCCAGCCTTCTCAGGCATATCCAGCCCCAGAACCTTCCTGCCTGGCACTTTTCTTTAGGAAAGTCTCTCAGATCCTTGGTTAGAAAACCAAGAGTGAGCACGTCTTCCTCTTTCAAGATAGCTCTCTCCATGGCCAGAAGACCAAAAGGAAAGGCTGAGGTAGAAAGGGCCCTGACATCTCACACTCATGGTTCTGGCCCTGCTTTTTTTAGAAAAGTAACTCTTTCCCATGGCTAGGGGAGAAGTCAGACCTTCCTGTTCCTCTTGGGCAGGGCATGAAGCAATTTTCAGCCCTGATGTTGACACCAGGTTATACCCCCAGACCTCCCTGGGCCAGGTTCTTTGGTCTTCTGAGCTCTGGCCTTTCCAATAGGAAAGTGAACAACTAGCCACAGAAGGAAGGCATGCATCGCTTTTGCAGAGGAAAAGAAACAGCAGGGAATGGAAGCAAGGACCCAGACCCTGGGACTAACTAGTTTTCCCAAGCTCCACTGCTTTTTGTCTGGGAGGAATCAGAAAAGTTACTTAACCTTTCTGAGTCTTGGTCTCCCCACCAGAAAAAGAGGGAGATAGTGCTATATGCACAAGGAGATTGTTTATAGGAAAAAATGAGAAGATCTACACAGAGAGTTTAGTGTAGGGGTTGGCACACAGCAAATATTCCATAGGCATTAGTTACTATCAAGATTACTGAAGGTTGCATCTAAATCCTTAGTTTCAGCAGCTATCGGAATACACAGTGTACGGGAGGCAGGATTGTGAAGAGAGGACTTTGGATTCAGTGAGAACTGGGTTTAAATGCCCACTCCAGTAATTACCAGTAAGTAGTATGAACATGGAAAAGTTAGTTGTCTTCTTTGAACTTGATTTCTCACCTCATGCTTTCCTTGCGTGGTTCTTGCTAAGGGCTGGTGGTGAGATTATGTGAAATCATGCATGCCAGGCACACAGTGGGTGTGTAATAATGGTTTCCATTATCACTAAGGAATCAAGTCAAATCCATTCAATGGTTGGCCTGAACCTCTGTGGGTCTGACCACTATTAAACATGTGAAGGTGGGTTAGTTAGTCTACTGGCCTTTTATGTGTGTGGAGTGAATCAAAAGAAAAAATTAAGGTCAAAATAGCTTTCTTCATTTGATCGTTCACTTTTTCATACTTCCAGTGCCTGGCACAGTGTCTGGCTTATTTTAGGTCCTCAATACATATTTGTCAATTTAAATAAAGCTTTATTAATGCCAACATAGTTTTGTATGGGCAGGGCTGGCTCCATGGGCAGCCATGTTGGCACGGCCATGCTTGGAAGAGCACCATGATATCTTCAAAGTTTAATAATTTTAAAATAAGGGCATTCCATTTTTATTTTGCACTAGGCCCCACAAATTATTCATTGAGTCTTATATACAGGCAAATAAAATGCAATGTAAAAAGGCTAATCTTTTCCTTCTAAAAACTCTCCCTTGGCTACCCATCACACCTAGAAGAAATCCAAGCTCCTTGTGTGACTTACTAAGTGTGCCTGCTATCTGTGGTCACATACACCTTGATTCCTGAACTTCGGCCACCCAGGCCTGCTCATTTAACAGACTGAGCTCTCTACCTGCTCCCCATTCCTGTCTCAGCTCCTAAGTCACTTCCATAGCAACGTCCCTCCCTGACCATCCTCCTAGCTACTCTGTCTTTTTTAAAAATTTGTTTTATAATTTCAGCTTTTATTTTAGATTTGGGTGTATATGTGCAAGTTTGTTACATGGGTATGTTGCATGATGCTGAGGTTTGGGGTATGGATCCCATCACTCAGATAGTGAACATAATACCCAACAGGTAGTTTTTCCACCCCTGGGCCCCCCTTTCCCTTCCCCTTCTAGCAGTCCTCAGTGTTGAGTGTTCTCATCTTTATGTCCATGTGTACTCAATGTTTAGCTCCCATTTGTAAGTGAGAACATGCAGTGTTTATCTGTTTCTGCATTAATTCTCTTAGGATCATGGCCTCCAGCTACATCCTTGTTGCTGCAAAGGACATGATTTCATTATTTTCTGTGAATGTGTCATATTCCATGGTATATACATACCACATTTAATTTGCCTGTGGTGGGCACCTGGGTTGATTCCATGTCTGCTATTGTGAACAGCTCAATCCATTTCATTAGCCGGCTTTACACTCTTCATATCTCCTAATACTTTCTGAAAGGTGTTAGTTTACTTTTATGTTGACTTGTTTGTTTTCTGTTTCCCACACTGTTCTAGACTTGATGAAGCCAGCCATCTTCCTGTCTCATACCCTATCTTGTTCCCAAAGCATCGCCCAGCCCTCAGCATGCAGTGGGTGCTCTGTGACTACTATGGACCAAAGAATGAATGGACTCGGCAGTTCTGGGATTTAAATCTTAAAATGCTGATCCCTCAGGACTTTCTCTGATGGGAAATTGAGAGCAGAGTTGGCACCATATACTCTATACCCTAATTGGGGATGAGTGACCATGTGGCTCCACAGCCTTGCAGTTAAGCAAGATGACCACCATTTCCATGTTCTCCTGGTAACACAGGCTGTGAAGGGCTGGAAGCTGGGACTGGGCTCCTAAGCCCAGTCTCCTGGGTCAGATCCCTGCAGTAGGGTCCTCTCTGCAGATGGAGTTGTAGAAAGATCTGGATAGCTGGTGTAAACCAAGAGAATAGAAAACAAGAGATTGATATCAATGAAAACATCAGGTGAGAGGCCACTTAACCCAACGCCCCATTTTACAGAAAAGAATATTGAGATTAAAAGATAGGAAGAAACTTATTCTCTAATAACAATAATAATAGCAAAAATCTAACCCAACTTAAACCAAACCAAGTAAAATAAATGAAACAAATGAAAAGGAAAAAAAAAAAAAAAAAAGAAAACCATGAGAAGCAGTATAGTGTAGCATTGAGACCTCAGTACAAGTATGGTATTAAATGAGTTAATACTCACATAGGGCTTAAGGCAGTTCCTGGCACAAAAATTTGCTATATAAATGTTCCCAAATTAAAGACTAAATCAATTGTGCTCTTTTGTTGTTCCAAGAAATTTGCAAGCTTATTACTCATGTTATTTCATTTGATTCTTCCAGCTACCTGTTGAGGTAGTTGCTACGATGATTTGTCCCCATTTTACAGATGAGGAAATCAAGGCCCAAGTGGAAGAGTAGCATGGGAGCTGGTGTAAACCAGATATGGCCCCAGTCCGGCTGACTCTAGGGCTGGGTTCTTGGGCACTACCCTGGATTGCACTCAAGGGCAGAGCTGGCCTGGCACCTCTGTGCTCTTTCCCAGTGCCAGACCTGGGATTGGCCTAAGTGGGAAATGCTGCTGATTCACATGTGCTCTGCTGGGAAGCTGCCTTACTCATTGGCTCGTTCATGCTGCAAGCATCCCCTGCATCTGCCTTGCTCAGACTTTGTGCCGGGTGCTGCGAACAGACAGGTGAAGTCAGGTGTCTCCTGTTAGGGCAGCAGGCTTCCAGCCTGGAGGGGCTGATGGAAGGTGGGACACACGTAGGAGAGCTGATGAGTACAGGCTTGCTGAGTTTGCTTTCCTCTGTGTAGGGAGTGCAGCTGGCCTGGGTGTCAGGAATGGTTGGGATCCCAGATTTACCAGAGCAGATCTGGCAAACCTTTGAACCCAGGTGGCCTGCTCAGCCCTCCTATGCAAACTCTCATGTGGAGGGCTGGGATGGAGAACTCTGCTGGGTCTGGATGTGCCTGAGAGCCTCACCTCCCAGGAGGCCAACTAGCTGTGGTGAAGGGATAAAGTGCTAACAGGAACTACCCCTGGGAGCCCAAGGGCCTTCGGCAATGATTACAGATTCATCTCCCTTACCACTTCCTGGCTTCTCCAGCCTGGAACCCCTGGGCCTGTTCTGCTCCTTTGGATCTTGTCCCCACCCATGTCATAAGCACCCCAACAAGCCTTGTGGCATTCGACATGGTCCACTCAAGGTGGTTCCTTCTTCATTCCACAGCAGGCATGCCCAACCCTACTGATCTCATTTGCCCGTTCATTCATGGCTTTATGCCTTAAGTCAACAAATAGTTATGGGATTCCTATTGTGGGCTAGGTATTGTGGTGCTCTCTAATAAGAACACAGCTGAGAAAAAAACAGTTATAGCTTCTACCCTCAAGGAACCCACATTCTAGAAGGCTAGCATAAAAAGAGTAAAGCAAGGAGGAAAAATAATTACACATTTAAAAATGTGCACATCGGTGATATAAGTTGGTGATCTGAATTGACACTGATTCATATTAGCTCATGAGAGTCAGTTGTTAGATTTTCAGGAGTTTTTGTGAGCTAGTTGTTAAACACAGACATTATAAACATTAAATTATATAAATAGTATGTATTTTAATAAATAATATAAATCATATATATTATATAAAAATCAAAATAAATAATGAATGCATCAATTATTTTACTTCTATTGTATCCATATGATGGAGATAATATGTAATAGTGAGTGCATTATTGTAATTCTTTGCTTAAACCCATATTCAGTGACCACATATTGCTATCTTGATATTGACCATAATGGGAATATTTACATTATGATGATTAGGAGACACGACAAATGAGGGCTTTTGTTTTTCTCTGACAACTCTTTGTTAACATTTGCTAGCACACTCCTGGGATATGGGAGAGAATACAGGGGGATTTGACTTCAGGTAGATTCATTTATCAGGGAAGATCTCTCTAAGAGGGGAATAGTTTTCTATTTCTGAGACCTGAGGATGAGAAGGAGTTTGACTGTTGTAACCATGTGTTGCAGAGTTTCATGGTCTGGGGCATGGGCATTTCTGGGAATGGAAAGGGGACCAACATGGCTGCTCATCAGCACATGTCGCTATGACATAAGCAAGAGGGTAGGAGGAGGGAGATGGGGTTGGAAAAGCAGGCAGGGGTCAGGGCATACTGTAACCTCCAGGAAGGAGTTTGCAGTTTATTTGAAGCCATGGGAGAGGTGCACAGCTGTGAGAGGGCAGTACTGCCTGACTCCCACTCCACATCTTTCCTCATTCTCCAGAGCTACAGGGGAGGGGATGTCAGGAAATGAGCTCTCTTGGGGGCAAGCTTCAACCATAAAGCCATAGAGACTAATGGATAAAGATCCCAGCTTCCTGTTTTTCAGATGGAAAATTCTGGGAGGCCTTCTGTACACTTCCCAGAGGTCCTGGTACACTGAAGGTCCCTTTGCCTACAGTAATGATCTCAGTAATATTCCCATATGCAGATTGAGCATCCCAAATTTGAAAATCCTAAATCCAAAATGCTCCAAAATCTGAAACTTTCAAAGCAGAAACATGATGCTGAAAGGAAATGTTCATTGGAATATTTTGATACTCATTAGAGTACTTCCTGGGATCATCTCCCAAACTGACTACCTGCACCAAAGGCCTTATGGCAGGCTATGATCGCCAGGGAACCCAAACTAAGACAGGGTGATGTGAAAACCAGGCACATGGAACTAACAGATGGGGAATGGATTGGAGGGGCCATTTCTGCCCACTCAGCTTCCTCTACCCATGCCTGGGTCCCCTGGGTTCTTTCTGCAGGGACCCCTTTATCCCACATCCTGGAATCAGTCCTGACTAGGGACAGCCTAGTTCCTGCCCTTAGGCCTGAGTGGATCAGCCAGAAGGTGATGAAACCTAACACCACATTGTGGGGGCCACTTCCCAGGCCTGGCTGCATCTGTGAAGACCCCCAATCCCTTCCCTTTTCGGTCAGTCTGGCTCTTGATGCAGATTATTCTTGGCTCCTCCTGAAGGTATCCTCATCCTGTCCTCCCACCTAGTTCTGTCAGACTGCCGCCTGCATCTGATGGATTGTTGAGCCCTCTTGAGCTGAGAGCCCCACATGGTGGCTTGGCTGTTCTCCATCCCTCGTCATGTGCCTAAATTAGGCTATACTTGGTATGTCCCACAGATCCCTGCCATGGAGAGTTGATCTCACCTGTCCCAGCCTGGGCCAAATAGGATACCCAGTGTGGCCCCTTCCTCAGTTTCCCCAGTTCAGCCTGGGTTAGCAACATCAACCCACTCACTCAGCAGCCTCGGCTTCAAGAAACTGCTGCTGCATTGTGAGAGTCTGAGACTGAGCCTTCAATGAGGGCAGGTGATCTGTGCTCTTTATACACCCCTGACTGAATCCTTCCCTGCTTGGCAGCCCCATAGGCCCCTTCCTTCTCCTAATGCCCCTGACTTTGCACTCCTCCACACTGGCTATCCTTTGTCATCCAATTTGGTGAGGCAATGGACCCTACTCCTTCCAGGACATGTTTCCCTGGCTCCATGACTGGGAAACCTGCCCATTCTCCCTCCCTCTCCCCTAGGGACCTGGCTCCCTTTCTCCCCATCAGCCCCTCCTGCTGCTCCCTTCTGAAGCTCTCCAGAGCATTCTGACTCACCTTCTGACTCAGGAGGAGCATATTCCTGTTCCCACGTCCTGCAACTTAAGACCTGGAGATCACAGCTGTTACCTCTGTGCATTTGTGTGCCTCTGTGTATGTATGTGTGTACCCCTGTGTATGCATGTGTGCATGTGTGTATTCTTGTGTGTGTGTCCAAGTGTATGCATGCATGCCTGTATGTGCCTGTGTGTGTGTGTGGGGGGGGCATATTTTCCCGAGAGAGCTGGGGAGGGTGATTCTCCTATCCCTTCTCTACCTCATATATCCATCCCTGACCCCTCAGGAGCAGACAGCCACCCTCACAGGCCCCTGGAGGGGTAGATGGTGAGTTGCCACAGAAAGCCTTACGCTCATACAAGTACAAGACAGTACAAGATGACTGTCCTATCCAAGGTGCTTTTTAGAAAAGAAAATCCAAGTTGATGACCCCATCCCTAAACCCTGAGTCTAGAATCTCTACATTGTTGAGCTGGCAGGAACTTAGGGGCTGAAGCCAACTCCTCATTTGTTACTTTGGGCCTAAAAATACCCAGATTAGTAAGAACCATGTCCCAAATTACCCAGCAAGCAAGTGGCCAAGCTAGATTGGCAGCATAATTAATTTATGCCCTGAGCCATATCAGTCTGCCATGCATCCTCTCCCCTTGCCACCCTCCACCATCCTGCTAGACCTGTGCCATCCAGTATGGTGGCCACCAGTTGCACGTGGTTATCAAGCACTTGAAATGTGGCTAATCCTAATTGACACGTGCTGTCAATGTAAAATATGCATCAGATTTCAAAGGCTTAGTATAAAAAAGAATGGGAAATAGCTCATTAATAATTTTTTATATTGATTACATGTTAAAATGATATTTTGGATATATCGCATTAAATAAAATATATTATTAAAGTTAAATTCACTCATTTATTTTTACTTTTAAAAATGTGGCTACTAGAAAAGTCTTAATTGCATATGTAATTTAAATAGATAATGGTTTATGTTTATGGCTTACCTTATATTTTAGCAGGTGTTGACCCGCCTTTGGACCAAATATGGCCCACTGACTGTTTTTATAAAGTTTTATTGAAATGTAGCCATGCTCATTCATTTCCATAGAGTCTATGGGTGATTTTGCTCTGCAATGGCAGAGTCATGACAGAGACCTTATGAGCCACAAAGCCTAACATATTTACTGTGGTTCTTTTTAGAAAAACTTTGCTGGCCTCTGTACCAGACCATCAATTTCGTAAGAGTGGAGATTCTGAGCTTCACACAGGATAAATGCTTACTTAATACTTGTTAAATAAATGAATTACTTGATTAATTTTTAGAAGATAAGTTTGTTGAAATTCCAGGCAGAGGACATAGTGTGTTGTCAAGGCATGGGAGAAACAGCCCTGGGTTCTGATTTGAGGTGGCCTTACACACTCACATCAGCCCCCTCCTTGGTCCCTGGCCTCCTGCTTCTTTTTTTCCAGGAAATCTCCATTCTGCCTATGCAAATCTCACCAACCAACTCTCGAATCTCCAGTAGCCTGGTTGCTGCCTTTAGGATGAAGGCAAAGCTTGTTAGCATGGCCTTCCAGCTCCTCCTGCCCTGCCCTGCCCAGCCCTTTAGCCTGGCGCTCTGCCATCTCCTCTCCCCTCCAGGGCTCCGGCACTTCTCCTGCACATACCCCACCCATTCTGATCTTCATGCCTTTCTTCATACTCTTTCTCTGCAAGTCACATAGCCACCCTTCCAGGCTCAGATCCAATAGTTCTTCCTTGAGACACAATGTGGCGTTTTGCCAGCTTTGGAGTTTCTTTTAAATGATTGTTCCTGTACAATAAATGATAGGAGGCAGTCGGTTCCCACAGCACTTTGTATCTTTCTTCACTGTAGCACTCATAATTGAAAGCAGGAAGTCTCACTTTTTATTTGGTATTTGCTGTGTGCCAGACACCACCCTCAGGTCTCTCTACAGAGTGCCTTTTGAAATTCTCATCACACTTCAGGAAATACGTGCTGTTTTGCTTCCATTTAACAGGTGAGGAAACAGACTCAGAGATGGTCCTGAAATTCAGATTCAGATTGCCAGATTCTAGAGCCCACAGTCTTAATCGAGGGCCTGTGTTCCTTCCTGAGCCTAGGTCCTACCTACCGATGCCTGGGGTCTCTTCCTTCAAGAGAGGTCCTAGAATCAGCCCTGTATGGGGACGACCTAGGCCCTGCTCTGAAGCCTGAGTGTATCAGTCCAGAGGTAAGTCTAACCCAGCATCACAGTATGGAGACTTCTCTGCAGCTGCTCAGAGAGGCAGCCTCCATCCTGGAAGGTCTAGGGCATACAGTTAAGTATATGCTAACTCTTCCTCATTTTGGGTCTCAAAATAAACCTTGCTTTCTTGTGGAAGTCCTCCATGATTGCCCAGACTATGATAGATCCTTGGATATATGTTCTCATAGTACCCAGCTCTTTTCCTTCTGTAACTCTTATTCAAATTTTTTTTGTACTCTTTTATTGTTGGTTTTCCCCACTAGACAGTAAGCATCATGAGTGCAGGAACTTTGCTCGTTGTATTTCTAGCACTTTTCTCAGTGTCTGGCTGTTGCTAGGGACAGGGAATACTTGAGTGAATGAACGAAACTCTACTTGGTCTCTTCACCTGGACATCAGCCTCACAAATCCACAGGGAAGCAGAAAAGCATGTGAGTTTCTGTCCCTATCACACTCCCTCTGCAAGTGACTTAGTGTTGAAGACACTGGCATGTGCTGAAAGGAGACAGTGGGGGATTGATGATCACAAAGCTGGTAATGTCTGAGCTGTGAGCAGAACTTGAGACAAAGCACATTCCTCTGCCTCAGCCAAGGAAACCTACTCTCCATCCGCCACCAACCCCACGTGGCCTCTTGGGCACAGCCTTTGCTGACATCAGAGCTGAAGAGCAGTGGGTGGGCAGGTCCCCTGTCTGGGGACAAGCGGACAGGCCTGTGGCCTGGGCAGTGAGTCAGGCAGACTCCCCACCCTGACCCCACCCCCAGAGAATGAGGGAAGCGAGCTGCTCGGTCACACACAGACAGCTCCATGGAGGAGGGATGGAGTGGGATTCCAAATCACAGCTAAAGTGTTTCCCCCATTCTTCCTCCTGCTGCTTCAGTGGGTGTGGCTTGAGAATTTCAGCTTTCACCTGTTTCAGGGAAGGCAGTGGCCCAGGTGAGGCCTGCAGTGGTTGGAATTTTTATATTTTCCCTGCACAAATGTCTCAAGGCTCTGCTGGGGAGTGGGAGGGTTGGTCTGCCCTAGGATTCCTGAGAATCAGGTCTCATGTGCATACCTGGGTCTAGGGTGAGCAGCTCATTTTGGTTTGTCTGGGCCTGTCTTGTTTGAAAAACGAAAAATTACTTCCCAGTCCTAGGCAAACAAGGCTGGTTGGTCCCCCTACTGGGGTCCCTTGCACTTCAGTGATTGGCTTTAGTACCAGCTGCTGTGTCACTAGTTGCTGGCTGACCACTTCTTCATCACATCAGCACATGGCCTTGGGTTTCTTTTGAGGCTCATGCTTGGGCTTAGACTAGGGACAGCTTGCTTGACCTGTGAACCTGGCCAGACCACCAGGGGTTGGTGTTAGCTGTTTCACACCCAGTGTAAAGACCACCAGAGGTTCTGCTGAAGTTCTTGCAGATGGTGGGGTGGGGGATGAACCCAGGGCATCTATCTGATCTACCAGTTTGTGATCATGGCCACATTGAGCTGGCCTGAGTTTTGGGAGATATGTCCATGCAAAGCAGAATAAGCTACATCAGGGGATAGAATAGATATACAATGCAAGACACATAAGTAATTTTAAATTTTCTAGTAGTAAGATTTAAAAAAGAAACAGGTGAAATTAATTTTAATAATAGAGTCTGTTTAACCTGGTTATCCCAAATATAATCACTTCCACATCCAATCATGGAAAAATTATTAATGAGATCTTCTAAAAGTTTTCTTTCTTCATTGTAAGTTCAACATCTGGGCCTAAGTGGGAGGATCACTTAAAGCCAGGAGTTCTAGGACAATCTGGGCAACAGAGTGAGACCCCATATCTACAAAAAATAAGATAACTACCTGGGTGTAGTGGTATGTATTTCACGATGTCAGTGTATCTCAATTTGGACCAGTCATATTTCAAGTGCTGCTTGGCCACATGTGGCTCTGTATTGGGCAGAGCAGAGCTAGGCACTTTTGCAGAAGGGAAAAGGGATCTTTATCCATTTTTGGACTGATTCTTTCTCATCTTTGTGGGTTCATCTACCTACGATCTTTGAGACTGCTGACGTTTGGATGGGGTTTTTATGGGGTCTTTTTGGTTGATGTTGTTGTTGTTGCTTTGTTTGTTTTTCTTTTAATAGACAGCCCCCTCTTCTGTAGGGCTGCTTCAGTTTACAGGGGAACCATTCCAGACCCAGTTCTCCTGGGCCCCTCGGGCACCTGGAGGTATCACCAGTGGAGGCTGCAGGACAGCAAAGGTGGCTGCCTACTCCATCACAGTACTTCCTACTCCTTCCTCTGGGAGCTCTGTCCCAGAGGGGCACCAAGCTGATGCCAGCCAGAATGTTCCTGCATGAGGTGTCTGGCGACCACTGTTGGGAGGCCTCACCCAGTCAGGAGGCATGGGAGTCTGGCTGCCCCTTGGCTGAGCAGGTTTGGCTGCACTGGGAAGAATCCCCCTCATCTGGACTTCGGCAGGCAGGAAAGACTCGGTCTGCTAAACCATCAGACCAAGGCTGCCCCTCCTTCAGGGGCTCCATCCTGGGGATATTAGAATTCTGGCAGTAAACCCCTGGCTGGAGTTGCTGTAATTCCTTCAGGGAGGCCCTGCCCAATGAGGAGGGATGAATCCAGATCCCAGCTAAAGAAGCAGTCTGGCCACACTCTGCCCCAACTACTGAACTGTGCTGTGGGGAACTCCTCTTGGTCCAAGCTACCCAGTCTTCCCAACACCAGCAGGAGAAAATGGCTGACTGGAGCCAGAGTGATGGTGGCTGGCCCTCCCCTCAGAAGCTGGGTCATCCTAGGCAGTGTCCAGCCTGCTGCTGGCTGCAACCTGAGTGGGTGCTCTGTGCCTGGGACCCAAGGCCCTGCTGGTGTGGGCTCATGAGGGGACCTCCTTATCTGCAGATGTACGGATCCATGGAAAAAGTGTGATTTTCCAGGTGGTAACCTCCCTTAGCTGGGTGTGGGAGTTCCCCTTATCCCATGTGGGCTGTTGCTCCATCCTGCTTTTCCTAGCTCCGTGTGGGTCATGCCAACCTCCTAGTCAGTCCCAGCGAGAGAAACTGGATACCTTAGCTGATGCAGCAGGATTCACTCACCGTTTTCTGCCTTCTCAGTGGGAGTCACAGCCTGGAGCTGCTTCCAATGGGTCATCTTGGTTCCTCTGACCAATACGCATTGTTTAACCTCCTAAACTCATAGTAGTTTGTCATGCCAACAGTAGCCAATAAGCATAACATGCATGGGTACACTTAACAGTTGGTTTATTAAATGCAAGTAGATGCTGTGCACTGTGCTGTGTACTTTGTGTGTGCAGCCTTGCTTAGTTTTCATAAGAGCTTCATGTGATAGCATTATCTTCATCCCCATTTTAAAGATTGGGTCTTAGAGAAGTTAAGGAAATTGTCCAAGGTTACAGAACTTGTGAGTGACAGCAGTGGGATTTGAACACTGTTCTGTCATTCTGTTCAGCTCTATGTAGAGTCACTCACATCTAGAGTAAAAGATCTTTTTAATTCTTTTTTTCTCTGATCCAGACATGATGAGGATACAGTCTGCTTTTGCAGAACCCATGAAAAAAAGATGTCTACAAGACACTGGAAAGTGACAGCTCTTTAGGGCAACATACTTTAGTACTTGAAGAAGCATCTTTATTTTTTTTTTCCCTTATAAATTGTTTACGGGACATATGCTTTAGAACTCAAAGATCCATCTCTTTTCACATAACCAATTATAGAACTAATTACAAACTGTTTTTATCTGTTCATTAAGGTAGATATAATTAAAGCAACATTTTGTTAAACTAGTTTGAGTGTGTGCTTTAAAGTAATAATTACTACTCTTATTTCTTTGAGACTCTTTCTAATATGTCTTGGCTCTATCTCAGGCTAGCTCATGTTCTCTCTTGCTCTCTGTTCTACATCAGAAAGACTGTGAACCTTCTGTCCTGCATTCCTGCCACTTTACCTAGTTAATTTCTACTCATCCTTCAGTTGTTCTCTTGAATATTCCTTCCTCTGGGAGGCCTCCCTGATTTCCCAGGCTGGATGAGTCCTCTGGTGTTCATTCCCACAGTGCTCCATTTCTTATTTTTATCTGTCTTATTACACTCAACAGTATATGAATGCATTGCCTGTATTTTCCACTACACCATGAGCTTCATGAAGTCAGGGCTTAATGTTTGTGCTGTTTTCTCTTGTGTCCCAAGTGTTCAAAAGAGTGCTTGGCATGTAATAAAGTTAAATAACTATTGGCGGATTGATTAATGATTTGGCCTGGTCTTTGCCTCTTACTGAACACTGTTGGAGTCTAGACCTACTTTAACTGAGTTACACATTTTGCCCTATCAACCACCCTCTACTTCTTCCTCCTACCTCTGATGGGGGTAGAAAAGCACGTACACACACACACACACACACACACACACACACGGAGCAATGTCTTTTCAAATGTCCTCTGCCTTTAAGCTAGAGGCCCTTAGCCCTTGTTAGTGAGCTTTTGAGTTAGGATATAGAGGGAGAAAAAGGTTTCTAGGCCACTTTTGGGGAGGGGTGCATTGCCTCCTGGGAGTATCTACCTTCTCGGGTACTGGGAGATTATTTGTGCTGTCTTCTGTCTTCTGCCAGATGTCCAACTCTGTCTCTGAACAGCACTCTGAGGGAGGCCTTCTTTGCCCTGAAGCTCACAGCCTTATATCCCATTCTTGCTTCCCTGTGGGCTGGTGCTTACGCTATGGAGGCAGAAGCTGAGGCCACACCTCCTTCTCCCCCTTTCTCCTTAGTGCCCTACGGGTGTCTTCAGTAGGAGGTTCCCTCCTTCTAGGCTCAGCATTGCTGCCCAGACAACATATGGCCATGAGCATGAGGCCAGGGTGCAGTCCTAAAGGGGGACTGACCCCTGGACCGCAGCCCTCTGGTGCAATGCCAGGGTGGTCATTTCACAATAAGGAGGGAAATTCACATCATGGAGTGTAAGACCTTTGACCGTGGAATCTCAGCTCTTGGAAGCAGATATAGCTGGCAGTGGTGTTCTCTTGTGTGTCTGTTCCCAGTCTGGTTCAGATCTTCTCCTTTCCCCCATTCATGCCCAGCCTTTGCCCTGAATGCTGCTGTTTCCCAGTGTCCATGGTCTGCTCCACCTACTGTCTAGACCAATGGGACACCAGAAGAGGACAGTCTGATGGAGGGGATGGGGGTAGAAAAGCAAAAGCCTTCACACCTAAAGGTGGAATTGCAGCAACCCCTCAGTGCTTCAGGAAGCAGCTTCCTGGACTCCATGGGGAGCTGGGTGAGCACCCTCATTTGTTTCTTTGTCCCCCCAGGACACCGGGGCATCTGGAGGGTGCCCCAGTCCTTATGCCTGCTAACCTTTTTGCCTGCCTCCTTGCTGCTTGTCTCATTACTGTTCTCCAGCATCTTGTTCACACCATTTATCCTCAACAACTCTGCTCCTTTATTTTTCCCACAATGGATGCAGAGTAGCTTAAGACCTTTGGAGTCCACAGACCTGGGTTCAATGCCTGACTATTTGACCTTGAACATGTGACTTCCCACTTTGAACCTGTTTCCTCATCTCTAAAATGGGCTTAATAATTCATTTTTCCCAGGGTCATAATGGGCATGAATTAAAGCAACACACCAATTTAACATATACTTTCTGAGCACCCACATGTGACAAGCACAGAGTGGGGTGCTGAGATTATAGTGGTGATTAAGACAGAATCTGGTTGCAAGGAACCTACAGTCTAAGTGGCAGCAGAAAGCTCTCACACATATAAAAAGAGATACCCCAATAAATAAAGTCATAATTCCCACTGCATATTGGGGGTTGCTAAGAAGCAAACAGGTGGAAGCAGTGAATGAAAGCACCAGGGTGAGGTTACCCTTAGTAGGTGAGGACAGGGAAGGGCAGTTTTAGGAGATGGTATTACCCAGAACCCTGGAGAATGAGAAGGGTTCCAAGACCTGTGACAGTGGGACATAGAGAGGGCCCTCCTGAGCACTAAGGTCCCAAAAGCAAGAAACAGGTGAGTTTATGGATCCCAGTGGGGATCTTTGTGGCTTGGTATATGTGAGTGACAGTTAGGTTAGGAAAAACTGAGGCTGAAGAGGCCAACAAGAGTCAAAATATGCTGGGTCCTATGGCCTAGCGGTTCTCAGGAGCATCAGCATTGCTTGGGAACTTGTTAGAAATACACATGCTTGAGCCCCACCCATGATCTGCTGAATTGGACACTCAGGAGGTGAGGCCCAGCAATCGGTGTTTTACCAAACCCCACAGGTGATTCTGATACATGCTATGTTTGAGCATCTCTGCTAGACTATAGTATGGAGTCTGGATTTTTGGTCCTTTTGTGGCAGAACACTGTTAGAAGGTTTTAAATGAAGAGTGAACTGTGACCTGATTTATTTATCTCAAAAGATCCTTCTGGCTGGAGGGTGGATGGCTGGTGGGAACCTGGAGTGGGAGTTTAATTTTTTAGCTGAGTTAGGCCTACAGTATGGCTTAATGGTTGGGGTTAGCACCATCTTTGTCTCTTCTTTCCACACTCAAGCCTTGCTGTCTCCTCTTCTACTTTCAGTGAATTTTGAGCAGCCACACACTGTCCACCTGAGGTCACTTTCCAGGGCTATTACTTGCAGGGGTTGTACACCATAGGGCCATGAGGCTGGACCATGATCTTGCAGACGTGGGTTTCAGCACCTTTCTTGTGGGAAGACTAGGAGATGAAACTCAGCAGGCCATGGCTTGTGTCTGGAAGGCTGCCATTATTTGGAAGGAGGAGGCAGGAGCTGCACTCTTTAAGGGTCATGGAGCCAACAGGGAAGTCAGGCGGTCAAACTTGCACTTTCCTGCCCTCATCCTGGTTCTGTGGATAGTGTCCCATGGACATGGGTGGCCCTGGAAGACTTACAATGTAGATCCTCCTCACTGTCAGGCCCATCCCTGAGGCCCCAAGTTTGGGAGCTTGCTGTGGAGTATCCACCCCTGTCCAATTCCTGAAATTGTGGTCAAGAAGGTAAGACCCCCACAACCTCACCATACATACCACCAACGAACAAATCTCAGCAGACATTTAGATAAAACTTACTAAAACACCAACAAAATCAGGAAAAATAGTTGAAATATTCAGGCAATTAAAGCCAAATAACTGAATGATTTTAGAAATTTTAGGCAAAATAGTTGAAATATGAAGAGAATTCAGGGAAAGCTGTTTGGTAGTCAGTGTGGCCAGAGGAATAAGTGGAGGTTTGGATCTATAGCCAGGGCTTGCAGATACCATCTTTGCTGTGTGTCCTAAAGTAGGTAACCTGTTCTTTCAGAATCATCATTCCCTCTTCTGTAAAGTACAGATAATAGCACCCACTTTGTAGGAATTGGGTAAAGACTGATTGAAATCCTAGAATACACAAAGTGACTAGCAGAGAGCAGGCATGCAGTGAGTAGTTTCCCTTTTGTTACTACTATGCTACTACTGCTATGCTTCCTTGCTGACTGTTACAGCTCCTATTGCTGTGTAACAGACTACCCCAAACTTAATGATATAGAGAACAACCATTTTAAATATGTCCACAATTTGTTTAGATTGAGAATTCAGAGAGGGTACAGTAAGGATTGCTTGACTCTGCTTTAAAGCTTGTCTGAGGCCTCCGTTGGGAAGACTAAAAAATGTGGAGGTGACTTGAACAGTAGGAGATTGGAGAATTTGATTCCATGCATCTGGCACCTTGGCAGGAATGGCTGGAAGCTGGACTCAGCTGGGCCTGCGTGTTTCTATTCCGCTGTGCTCCTTATGTGGCAGCACAGTGTCCCAGAGAAGGAAACTTTGTGGTCCTTTATGACAAACCTTGGAAGTCACATAGCATCATGTCTGCCACATCCTACTGAAGGAGTCACAAGACCACTCTGATTCAAGGAGGGCAGACAGAGATCCTACCTGTCAATGAGACAAGCGTCAAGAAATTTGTGGCTGTGTTTAAATCCACCACACTAACAAGCCTTCTGGATATAAACTGGTGATGACCAAAACTGCTCCTAGTTCATTTTCTGAGTGATATGGAGGTGCCTTTCAGCTGCTATAGATGCAAAATCAGCTCCTTGCAAGCTTCAGAGTTCAACTAACCTTAGTCTGTGACCTGAGTTGGGGCATAGAGTCCATTGTAGCCTGTGGAGGTCTGCCTAGATGGGGAAGGGATGAAAAAGATCCACCAGGTTTTCCCTCTCCAAGCATTTAAAAAGCAGTAATAAATGGATGAGAGCCTGGGAGGTGTGATTGATTTGTTTTATGAATCACAGAAGAGGCTGTAACTCATGGGAGATTAAGGCTGAAGTAAGTTGTACGGCTCTTGCATTACATGTAGAGATTAATGACTTATCACATGAGGCCCCACCGTTAACCCAGCTCACCCACAGGGAGTTTAATAGCAGGGCCATACGGGCTGACTTTTAATACTTGAGCAGATGCTCCTGGCTTGTGTGTGGCCCTGATTCTCAACAAATGAGCACTTCCCTGGTTAGAGCTATGAATGCCCAGGAGTTAGGGACTAACTTCTCTTGAGAAGAAGGAGCTAAGTATTTCCAAGGATACCCATTTCCTTCCCACCCTGTTATTTTCTCAAAGCAATGAGCAGAATGTCTCTGAAAGGCTGAAAGATGATGTCACTTTCCTCGGGTCCTTTTCAGGTCCTGTGCCGAACGTTTTGTAGTTTCCTATGGAAATTTCACAGTAGCTATATAAGGTAGGCACTACTGAACCCATTTTATGGAGGAAAAATGTGGGCTGGAGGCTGCAAGGTCTGATGCAAGAAGCATGGGCTGGATTCACACGGACCCAGGTTGAAATCCTGGGTGCATGCTTCCTTCATTACTCTACCTACTGTCTCGCACTTCCCGTTGTCCCATCTTGTGAAATGGATAATGTAGATCCTTTGTAGAGGTGCTCTGAGGACTACATGATCACAGTGTCTGGCACCTAACAGGTGTTTATTAGAAGTCAGCCCAGGAGACTACTGTGGGCAGGAAGGGGCAGGAGTAAAAGAAGTCATCATGTGCTTCTAAGACAAACCTGGTATGCCCTGGGCACCTCTGGGATCATACCTAGGAGTTCAGAGAAGTTGACTAGGATGATTCGATAGTTCTAGGCTGGGGAAGATTGAGATTAGGCTCTAAATGTGCCATGATACAAAATCTCAGCCTCATGGTGCTGGGTGAGTGATGCATGTTGCAGAGTGTGGCTTGGAGAATTCAGGAGTTGGACTGGTAACATCAGCTGCAAGCTGAGCCCTACTTACCCAGATATCTATCTGGATCAGACCAGCAGCTGTCAGAGGTCTCAGATGAGCCTTCATGGGGGCCAGAGTTACTTGTGTTGCTGGTGGGCCCAGCACTGAGTGAGACCATGGAAAGATCTTGAACTTTTTCAACATAGCCTGTTTGTCCATCTTTACATCTCAGCTACTGCCTCTGGTCCCTTGACCTGCCTGATGGATTAGAGCCCAGGATCTGGGTGTGCCATCACATATAGTCCTAGCTGCTGGTTTGCATCCAGCTGATTTATTCAGTTGGTACTGTAAACGTTATATGCACCTGCTCCCTCATCTTCATACGCATAGAGAAGGCCTTGGGTTTTATGGTTGTCCATATCCCACCAGAGTCTCCCACATTGCTTGGAAATCTGTCTTCCACTGGAACCAACCAACACACATTAATGTTCTTGAGCTTGACTTAATGAATCCTAATACTAAAGATGGAGTAATTCCCCTTAAAACTCACTGAAGTAGCTTTAGGACATTAAGACAACTCCCCACCCTTGTTCTCAGAGTAGGAGTCATAACATTAACATTTATTGCATGGATACCACACGTCAGACCAAGTTCTTTACATTTTCCACATGAGATAATCCTCCCACCAAATGCATCCACATCTCTCCTCACAGCCTGGCTCCTCCTTCTCCTCCTTTTTTTGATTTATTTCTACCTAGTATGTAAAAAACTTCTATCTTATAGTATCCTTACTAATTTTAATTGTCTTTCTCTCTACCCCCATGACAATGTAAAGTCACAGGACAAGAATTTTTGTCTGACATATTCACTGTTATATCCCAGCCCTAGACAGTGTCTGACACAAAGTACAGTTTCAATAAACATCAGGACTTGTGTCTTATCAGTGGAATTGATTGGATGAATGAAAAAATATTTATGAGCTTTCAGAGACTTGGGTCTCCCAGATGGCTGTCTCCTACCCTTAAGCTCTGGGTTTGTCCTCACCTGGCTCAGGGACTCTAATCTCTGGGGAGCTTACCATGGATAATCGGCCCCTGATTGGGCCACTTAACTTTGCTCTCTGGCTTCAGTCTTGGCCTCTGGCTTGGGTTTTCCAGGAAATCAAAACCCAGCTGTTCCAAAGTCAAGATTGTTCCAAAGTCAAGACTAGGAATAACTCCTAAGTTAGACACTCACTGGCTCCTAACTTGTCTCTGAAATTCTGTGGGGCTCTCACTCCTCTGTGGGGCAGATACATAGATGCTGAGTCATATTGGGTCTGAGGTCAGTCCTATGGCCACATAGCACATCCTGAATTAGGCAGTCAGTCAACAGGTGCTTACTACACAGAGATAGAAATTTGGGGCCATGCTGCCTGGGTTAAAGTTCCACTTCTGCCATATATTAGCTCCTCATGTAACCTTTCTGAGCCTCAGTTTTGTCATCAGTAAAATGGGCTTAATGATGCTTCATTGGAGGCTTTAGTGAGATAAAGTTTAAAAAGCAAATTTGGTTTGGCATACAGTGAGTGCTCAATAAATGTTTAGTAATATTATTAGGTGTCAGGTACTGGGCTTGTTTTGGGATTATGGGGGCAAATAAGACACAAGTCCTGGTTCCAAAGGACTTATACTCCAGAGGGAGAGGCTGACAAATTTTTAGGAAATTGTAGTGCCATAATTGGAGCTGTGATGGTGAAATACAGGGCATGACGGCACCACTCAGGAGGGCCAACCAGCTCAGCCAAGGTGAAGGACAGGAAGCCAGAGAAGACTTCCTAGGACAAGTGGTACTGGAGTAAGTGAATATACTCTGCCAGGTTGAAAGATGTATGTATTAGTTCTCTATTGCTGTGTAACAGATTTCTCTCAAACTTAGAATTTTAAAACGAAAATATTCATTATCTAACAATTTTGTGGGTCAGGAATCAGGGCATGGATAAACTAAGTCCTCAGGCTTGGGGTCTCCCCTAAGGCTGCAGTCAGTATATTGACTGGTCTTGAGGTTTCATCTGAAGCCTCAACTGGGGCAGGATCCCTTTCCAAATTTACTCATGTGGATGTTGTCAGAATTCAATTTCTCATGGGCTGCTAGACTGAGGGCCTCAGCTACTCACTGGTTGCCAGCCAAAGGCCTCCCTCAGTTCCTTGCCACATGGGGCCCTTAAAAACATGGGAGCTGGCTTCCATCAGAATAAGCAACCAAGAAAGGATGAGCAAGACAAATCTGTTACCTAATTGCAGAGGTGGCATCCCATCATTCTTCTCTTCCAGTAACTTAGAGGAGAGTTATTAGGTCCAGTCCACACTCAAAGGAAGGAATTATGCAATGGCAAGAATATCAGGATGTAGGATCATTGGTAATCATCTTAGAATCTGCCCTCCACAGTAGGGATGCTTCTTACAGAAAAAGGAAGCAACATTGTGCAAAGGAATGAAGGTGTGAACCTGTATGGTGGGTGTGTTTGGGAAAAGGCAAGTGGCTCAGGAGGAACAGTTCAGAGGAGAATGTGTTGGGTGGTGATTGCAGGTGGAGGTGACAGCAGGTGGCACTGGAAAGGAGGTGAGGACTAGTCCATGAATAGCCTTGAAGACCCTTGATAGGATTTGTTCTTTATCCCCAGGACAATGGGGAACTGCTGAGAGGTTTTGAGGAGGGGAGTGACATGTGGAAGGAGAATCTGCATGTGTTTTCACATGACCTTCAGTGACTCGGGAGACTCTTCTTCAAAAGAATAAGAACTGATCAGGAAGTGGTGTCTCAGGTGTAGCCAGCCCACATTTTCACTCATATGCTCTTACAGATTTGTCTTATGGTTTCTATACTCATGACTACTTTCTCTCACCCCAGTATTGTCTCCACAAGCCCACAGGTTGGATATTCTCATTGTCCTTATCAACCTCCTCATCAAAAGTTTCAACCACTGACTGCTAGGCTGGCCTGTGCTGAACAGAGGAGATTAAAAGGGGGGCAGGGACAAAGGTGAATCAGACTTAGGCAGGGCAGACCCACTATACCCTGTGGCTAAATCAAGGGTATTTTTTTTTGAGACAGAGTATCACTCTGTCACCCAGGCTAGAGTGCAGTGGCGCAATCTTTGCTCACTGCAACCTCCGCTTGAAGGTTCAAGTGATTGTCCTGCTTCAGCCTCCTGAGTAGTTGGGATACAGGTGTGTACCACCACACCAGGCTAATTTTTGTATTTTTAGTAGAGACAAGGTTTTGCTATGCTCACCAGGCTGGTCTCGAACTCTTGAACTCACGTGATCTGCCTGTCTTGGCCTCCCAAAGTGCTGGGATAATAGGCATTAGCCACTGCACCTGGACTAAATCAAGGGTATTACTAACATAGTTAATATTTACAGAGGGCTCACTGTCTTAGCTCATTTGGGTGGCTGTAGCAAAATACTATAGATTGAGTGGCTTATCAACCACAGTAACTTATTTCTCACAGTTCTAAAAGTTGGAAATTTCAAGATCAAGATACTAGCAGATTCAGTGTCTGCTGAGGGCCTGCTTCCTTGGTCACAGATGGCACCTTCTCACTGTGACCTCATATGGTAGAAGGGGCAACCAAGCTCCTTTAGGTTTCATTTATATGGGCATAATTCTCATTCATGAGGAGTAGACCCTCTTGAGTTAATTATTCCCCAAAGGCTTCACCTCCTAATACCATCATTTAGGCCTTAGGATTTTAACATATGAATTTTGAGGGGACATAAATATTCAGACCATACCACCCACCATGCACTGGATAGTGTGTTAACTGAGTTATACACACCTCGTCTCATTTAACTCTCCACCAACCTCCTGGAATATACACTTTACCAATGCTAAGTGTATGTTCTGAGAGACAGGTGACACGGTGGTGACTGCACAGGAATCTGGGAAACTGAAGCCAGAGCCCAAGCTCTCAGATGCTGTGCTGTCCGGCCACAGTCAGTAGCCTGTGGACATGAGTGTACTGCATCTTGGTCATTTCTCTTATTATGACACACATATAAACTCATCACATGACATTTTATAGTGATGGAAAAAGTCAAGAAAATAAAAAATAACCGAACTCCAAAATGCAGAGACAATGGGATTCTCTGCTTAAAAACTTTTTTAAAAAATCACATTTCTATGGCAAAGTGATGCCTGACACGTTGTCTCCCTGGGACATAGGATTATCCAAGCTTCTGGTTGATTTTAGTTCTTCAGGGAGGTGATGGAATGTAGATCAATGGCACGGAGCTTGCTGGAATTTCATCTCTGTCACTTGTAAACTATGTGATTCTGGTAAGTAAAACTCTTTGTAGCTTACACTGCCAGTGCCCCAGCTTTATTCCTCCAGATCCCTTCACAGTTTTGTACTCACCAGCCAATGGGCTGGCAAGTGTGGCTTCTGGCTGCAGGAGCCCCTTAGCCCCTGTGCATAAGAGCTGGAGCTGAAAGCAATTGCTGGGTGTAGGGGGCATATGTTCTCAGCTCCATTGCCCCTCAATTGGGATAGCTCTGAGGTGTGACCCATACTGTTTGCAGAGCTTTCCTGTGGGACTGAGCCAGACTCACCTGCTGTGGGACTTTGCTTGATAGAACAACTTTGTTGGCCATTTTCCTTCTATGGTTCTACTTCCTCTTGGCGAGTGCTTTAAATAAATCTTTGTTTCAGTGAAACAAAAATGGATAGACATTCTACAAAATTCTCAGCCAATCCTCTTCAAAAATGTCAAGGTCAAGAAAGGCAAAGAAAGGCTAAGGAAATATTTTAGCTTAAAGGAGACTAAAGAGACATGATAATTAAATGTAATTTCTGGTTCTGGACTGGATCTTGAACCAGGAAAAATAAGACATTATTGGGACAATTGAAAAATAAATACTTTATAAGGACATTATTGGGACAATCGATGAAATCTGAACGTAGGCTGTGCAGATAGTAATATTGTGACAGTGTCAAATTTTGTGATTTGGTAATTGTACCATGGTTGCATTAAAAGTAATGCAGGAATAGAAAACCAAAAATCACATGTTCTTACTTATAAGTGGGAGCTAAGTGATGAGAGTACGTAGAAACAAAGAGGGGAACAACAGACAGTGGGTTCTAACAGAGAGGGAGGGCGAGAGAGGAGCAGAAAAAAGAACTCTTGGGTATTAGGCTTAGTATGTGAAAGCTAACTGTAATCCCAGCGCTTTGGGAGGCTGAGGTGGGCAGATGATTTGAGTTCAGGAGTTTGAGGCTAGCCTGGGTAATATTTTTGTAGAAACTTTGTCTCTACAAAAAATATTAAAAAATTAGCTGGGCATGGTGGCTCGTGCCTGTAGTCCCAGCTACTTGGGAGGCTGAGGTGGGAGGATCACTTTAGTCTGGGTGTTGGAGGCTGCAGTGAGCTAAGATTGTGCCACGGCACTCCAGCCTGGGCAACAAGCCAGACCCTGTCTCAAAACAACAACAACAACAACAACAACAACAACGAAACAACAACAACATCCTTATTCCTGGGACATCAACACTGAAATATTTAGGGGCAAAGGTGCATGAGGTCTCTAAATTACTTTAAAATAATTCACTGAAAAACCATGGGAGGCAGAGAGAAGAAGGAGAATAATGAAGCAAGTAGAAGAAAATATAACAATTGGCAAAGCCGGATAAAGAATATTATGAAACTCTTCTGCTGTTATTGCAACTTTTCTTTAAATCTGAAATTATATCAAAGTAGAAGGAACCTTTCTTTGCCTCACCATCTGCTTCTGGGGGAGCTAAGCTAAGACACTCAACTGAGCCTCAGTTTCCTCAATTGTTAACTAGAGATCAATGTCTTTATCTCACCAGATTGATGCAAGAATGAGAATAGCTAATATTTGAGATAAGCCTGGCACAAAGCTGGCTCTCCTCTTCCCATTTTCTTTTTTTTTTTGAGACAGAGTCTCACCCTGTCGCCCAGGCTGGAGTACAGTGGTCCAATCCTGGCTCACTGCAACCTCCGCCTCCCGGGTTCAAGTGATTTTCCTGCCTCAGCCTCCCAAGTAGATGGGATTACAGGGGCACGCCACCATGCCTGGCTAAGTTTTTGTATCTTTAATAGAGATGGGGTTTCACCATGTTGGCCAGGCTGGTCTCAAACTCCTAACCTCATGATCCACCCACCTCGGCCTCCCAAAGTGCTGGGATTACAGACATGAGCCACCGAGCCCAGCCCTCCTCTTCCCATTTGTTAGCCATGCATTCTGAAACTCAGGGCTTGGGATGACAGCAAAGAGCACCTTACACAAATGTCAGGGGCCTCGGAGAAAAACACACTGTGCTTCCCACTTACCTCTCTCTGAGTCTGTGCTCTCTCACTCTGCTTGGCCTGTCTCTTTGTACAACCCTTCCCTGTCTGCAGCTGTGGTCAGTGATTTTTGTAGATTGAATGAAACTCTGGGGAGAGGCAGAGTTTTTTTCTGGGGAGATCAAAGACTCAGCCTAAGATAAAAGAAACCTTATAAAATGATATATATTAGGAACAAAATAAAACAAAACACAAACCCGACCTGGGATCATGATCCATATGTCAGAGTCAATATGTCCAGACTTCTGCGATATGCTCTATAGAGCTGCCAACTGAGACAGGAATGTTGCCTTGTCCAGAAAAGGCAGCCGCATAAAAGAGAGATTTTTATAGACTTTGGCATGAGGATGAGGCAGGAACCCACCGTATGTCCAAGGCTTTGTGAGGAATCTCTAGGAACTGATGTGGCTTCTTTTAGCCCTACATTTTTTAAACAGCTTTGTTGAAGTATAATTGATATTAAAAATATACAGATTTAACATACACAGTATGACAGTTTGGACATATGCATACACCCATGATACTACCACCGTAGTAAAAGTAACAAACCTGTCTATTCCCTTTGTAAGTTTCCTTTTGTACCCCCTTTTTTGTGATAAGAACACTTAAAATGAGATATACAAATTTTTAGCTGTGCAATATCATACTGTCAACTATAGACACAATGTTGTACAGCAGATGTCTAGAGCATATTCATTTAGTATAACTGAAACTTTATACCCATTAAGCAAAAACTCCCTTATTATTCTCTTCCCCCCAGGCCCTGGCACCTACCGTTCTACTCTCTGCTTCTATGAGTTTGACTATTTTAGATACTTCATATAAATGAAATCACGTAGTATCTGTCCTGTGGCTGGCTCACTTGACATAATGCCCTCCACGTTTATCCACATTATCACAAATGTTAGGCTTTCTTCTTTGTTAAAAGACTGGATAATATTCCATTGTATGCACAGATCACATTTCCTTTATCCATTCTGTTACTGTGTAAATCAGGGTTCAACCAGAGAAACAGAACTAATAGGATATATGAATTAAGATTTATTGCAAAGAATTGGCTTATGTGATGTTGGGGATTGACTGGGGAAGTCCAAAATCCATAGAATAGGCTGTCAGGAAGGGCAGGCTGGAGCTCTTGGCTGAAGCTGCTGTCCACAGGCAGAGTTTCTTTTCCTGTAGGGAAGCCTCAGCCCTGCTCTTAAGGTTGATTGAATCAGACCCACTCAAATTATGCAGGAGAATCTCCCATACTTAAAACCAACTGATTAAGGATTTTAATCACAGTCACAAAATACATTCACAGCAAATTCTAGATTAGTGTTTGATTAAAAAACCTGCAGACTGTAGCCTAACCAAGTTGACACATAAAACCGACCATCTTAGTCACCAAAACCAGTTGAAACTCCCTGCTAATATTTTCAGGATCCCTGCCCTTCTTTCTGCCCTCATTTATACTGCCCAAAGTCAAGCCCCAAGGTCAGTGGCTCCTTCCTGGTGTCCATATATCCAGGCCCATGGTCTATATCCCAACTCAGTGTGGCATACTTGAGCTCAGAAGCCGCTTGGCATTCCCCACTGATTATGGGACAAATACCAAAATCCTAAGCGGAACGGTTACTGCGATTCATTTCAGACCAAAGCCCTAAGCCACACTGATTTGCTCATCTATTTCACAACTTTCCTTCTGTACATCATGATAAGAGCTGACATTTCTTGGCCCTTGCCAGTTCCCAAACACTGTGCCCAGTGCTTTGACATAGATTGCCTAATTTAATAATGAGAACAATTGTAGTTTTCATATGGGGAAACTGAGGCACAGAGCGATTAGTATAACCTGTCTCAGTCACCAAGTTGGTCATGGCCTAACCTGTAATCTCACAAGTCTGACTCCATAGTCCCTGACTTTGAGCATTACATTATGCTGCTGCTCCGAAGGATTTGTCCTCATTTATCTGATGAGTTTCTACTTATCCTCAATGTCCATCTCAAATGTCAACTCTTCTCTGAAGCCTTTCAGATTTCAAAGGTAGAATCTGCAGTCCTCTGTTCTGTGCCTCCAGAGTTCTTTTCTCACTGTGTTTTTTGTGCCCTTTCTATAATACTTTGCTAACTTGGCTGCATTGTCTCGTACTTGATGTGAACTCCTAAAGGAGAGGCAAGGTGTTGGCCTCACCTGTTTCCCTAAAGCCCAACACAGGGGTGGATGCAACTTCTAGTTACCATACTTGTTGTCAAAAGATTGACTTATCTGAGGACTTATGTCTCCCAAGGCCCCACTAATGACCGTGCATTGCTAACAGCCATGCATTGCTCTGCTCTTTGGTCTCTACCCATGCATTCTTGCAATAAAATGGAAGCTGATTTCTAATCCTCTCAATTGCCATTGCAGCGGGGTGCTGATGACTGATAGCAGCCTGCAAATAGAATGGTCTAACTGGTTAATGAAGGAACGGTGGTATGTGCTTTTCCCCCTTGAAGAAGCTAAGTAGCTCTCTCCACTGCCAACATCATCTCAGCTATGTTTCCCCAGTGTCTCAATGACTGAATCCAGTGTCAAAGCAGTTGTCTGGGAAGGCCCAAGCGTCAGATGGCATGGTGTCACTGATGTGCCTATCTGGGGCACTCTGGCATCTCCAGGTGGCTGCAAGGAACTTCATTTGCATGAAACCTTGAGATGCCTTCTGGGACCAAAAGGCAATAAGGGTCCCCCAGTGTACCAAAACTAACATTCCTGAATGTGGGCATTGCATGTTATTGCCAAACTTTTAGACTTGGGTTTCTGTAAATTAAAAAATAAATCAATGGATTTTCCCTGAGGTGGGCAAGCTCCCAGATGCCTGGGCTATTAATGGGAAGTGACAGTGTCTGTTGCCAGTTGTCTGTCAGCCCATGCAGCCTACAAATGATCCAGGCCTGAGTCCCCCCAATCCTAGCTAGGACGCTGTTACACTTTGCCCTAAGTGAGAAAGACTCCCTTGTTTGACAGGACAATGCGTATCCCTTGGGTGGGAAGGGGATCCTGTCCAACCAGGGGAGAGCATCAGGGATGAATAAGGTAGCATCAAGTGACCCACTCTGGCATGGAGGAGAGATGCAAGGCTCAGATGACAGGCACATGAAGTATTATAATTAACCTCCTGTCCGTGAAGATTGCTCATTCACAAACATGTGAATGTTTGTGTCCTCCCAAAATTCTTATGTTGAAGTCCTAACCCCCAGCATTGTTCTGTTAGGAGGTGGGGCCTTTGGGAGGTGGAATTAGTGCTACAAGAAGACATGAGAGCGCTCTAGCCATATGGAGATACAACTAGAGGATAGCCATCTGCAAACCAGGAGAGTGTCCTTATCAGACATCATTATCTATCAGTGCCTTGATTTTGAACTTCCTAGTTTTCAGTGAGATATAAATGTTTTGTTAAATCATCCAGTCAATGATGATTTGTTATAGCAGCCTTAACCGACTAAGACAGCTAGTCATCACAGAAAGATTTGAATGGTGGCAACTCCAGATGCTGAGGAGGGAAAGGAGAACTCTAAGCCATTGCAGTCCCTTTTATTCTGCTTGGGGGCCTCAGAGTGAGTAGCTAGCTGCATTCCCACTGTAGTTTGGCTGGTCTGCCCTAGGCTTGCATGATTTCCCTACCTTCATCAGCCTGCTCCAGTGGCCTCTTCCTGAGAGCTGCATTCTACAGCTTTCTTGGACTGCATGCTTCCCAAGGGTGGGGACCATCTCAGTCATCTGTGTCATCCCGACTTCCAGCACAGGGCTTGGCACATCTCTGGCACCCAATAAACATTTGATGAATAAAAATGAGGTGCAGATCACAGACAAGACACAATTGCTTCACTCTTAAAGACACGTTGATTGGCTAAGATCTGCTACAGTCTTGCTTAGGTGCAGTTACAGCTACATGGCCTTAGTTAATTTTATTTGTTTTGGCAATTATGATAACAATTATGATAATAAGAATTCTCTTTCACTCCCAAATCTTCTGGCTTGGATGTCTAAGATAGTTGCCAAATTCTCCTGGGTATTTGCCAATTCTCCTTTTTGCTCTGTACTCTATGGATATGGCCTTGCTCCTCCAAAGCACTGGTACAGAAGTGGGTTTGGGAGTTTAAATTAGTCAGTTAATCTGTTCTTTATTTGGACTAGGCAGATTAACTGGGGGAGTGTGAGAGAATAACATGAAACTTGGGGACTAAAGAAACTTGAGTCCCATTGTGATTAAGGCATTTAGTCTCTATGTAATTTTGAGTAAACCTCTAACCTCAGTTTCCACATCTGTAAAATGGAATTAACCATCTGCCACATAACATTGTTCAGAATGTTAAGGAACTACAGGAAATATCTGGAGAGAGGGAGCTCAGGCTGATGAGGGGGATAGAAAATTAAAAAAAAACAAAACTCTTCAATATCTGTATCCTGGCAGGGGTGAGTCTGAGGCCTGCTGTGGGAGCCTGAATTACTGAGTATCCACCCTGTGCCTCAGACTGTGCAGGACAGAGGGGCCATGGAGGTTTATACCCATGCATGTGTAAATGCAATGCTCGTGGCTCACCACAGCCTCTGGCATGCGTGGGTCCTGGATTGGGCTTGAGGGTCCTGTCAATGGACGTTGATGAAATGTCTCTTTGGAAGTAGGGTCCTGCACACACATGTGAATTTAGCTCCCAGTGCACATTAGTCATAAGAAATAGAAAATGATAGCTTTCAGGAGGCAACAGTTAAATGGATGCAGAGGGCATGAATGTGGACACTTGTTAGAAACATGAACTTTCATTGTAGGGATCAAAACTCGTCCTTATACTAAACCACATGAAAAGGGGGTACATTTCGTGACTTTGTTCTGGGTGGAGGATTTAAATGGTAAGAGAGGGGCCGAGGTGGAGGCCAGGAAGGAAGGTGACTAATTTGTCCTGCTGGATCCCTGCACCTGCCCCAGTGGGAATGAGGTTGATTTCAGCAGGGAACATTTAAATAATGGTGTCTAGGATGGGTAGGGGTGGGATTTGGGGTTTGGGAGAAGGGGGCAATCAGTTAGGCAGAGGTGCAGTGCTGAAGGCTTTGGAGAAAGAGTGTGGAGTGCAGACTAAGAACCGAGGTGAGGTATAAGATGATGTATGCTGTTCATCTGGCCTCTCTGTGCCTCAGTTTCCTCATTTGAGAACATGGTGCTGAGCTGTGTTTCAGGCACAGTGAAAGAAAAAAAGGTGACAGTTAAAAAGTGTTGTGATTACCCAGATCACTAAATAATTGCATTTAATTATTTATAATGTGTTTTGAGATCTTGGGATGAAAGCTATGGAGATTATGTCCCATTATTAACTTGCTGTTAGGAACCTCTGTTCAGGTAAAATACATAATTACTACCCGAATTTGATATGGGGAAAGGAGTAGAGGTTTGTCATCTCATTCCACTCCCAGGTCTTCCTAGCTATTTCAGGGTACAATGTGCACCCACTTGTTCTAAACCTTTTTCCTTATCTCGTGCATGGCCTGGGCCCCACCACTGTTATATCCAGGGAGTGCATTCTGGGTGAGGGTTTCCTGGGCTTTTCAGAGTTGATGAGGCTGGTCTCTGCTGTCCCTGCCTATCAATCATCAGCTCTAATTAGATTGAAAACATCTTCCTCCCACCCCCCCCAAGTTTGTGGCAGGTCACATGGCCGCTATGTAAATCTCAGCCCTGGGAACAGTTTAACAACTGCAGTGACCGTAGGTAGTAAGTCAGCCATCCCTACAAATGGAAAATAAAAACAACAACCCATTACAGATGATGGTAGGTCTGTAACCTGCACGCAGCACGTTGTAAACTTGAGCGATTGCTCCTGTGCTTGGCTGAGGACAGGACCGGGGAGGGGGCACAAAGTGGCAGGAGAGGAGATTTGTGACCTGTAACTTCCAGGTTGCCTCTCCCCTCTCAGTCCTGGCCCAGCCCAACCACAGGTACTGAAGAACTTCAACCTGCCCTGTCCTGAGCAAGCAGGACGTGGCTTCACATCAGGCTCCCTCTCCACCTGTGGGCGGGGGTTAGCATTGGCTGGTTATACTTGCTGCTCTCATTCCAAAGCTGCTGTATGTGCTGGACATTACTGGGACCACTGCAGTCCTGTTGCCGCTCTCATGGTATGTCATCAGCTTTAGAGGGGGAGCATGACAGAGGGGAAGTGTAAAAGCCGTAAATACGGAGACTCTTTAATCACTTGCTTTAGACACTGCTGTAACCTCAGCATCTAGAGCTGTGCCAAGAATACAGTGGGTGCTCAAAAAAGATTTTTTTTTTGAATGGAGCAATAAATGAATAAGTAAAGTCTCTGGGTTGGGGAGCCTGGTCTGATCCCAGCTCTGCTGCTTGCTAGCTATGGTAAAGTGGGAAAGTTACTCAAGCTCTCTGAACCTCCATTTTCTCTCTATAAAATGGAAATTAAGTGCCTATGTACCTCGATTGTTGGGAGGGCTAAAACAGACGATGTTTCTAAGCATGCCTAGCCCTGGCCGGCACATGAGTTACTTCAGAGGGACAAATGAGGCTATTGAGGCATAGAGAGGTTTACCAAAGTGGTGGAAAATGTAGGGGGGGAAAGCTCAGGTGTAGTGAGTCATTCAGACTTATTTCTTTTCACTGATCTGAACTATGCATGTCCCAGATATTAGAGAGAATTTGGTGGTTCCTCTCTCCAACCCTGAAGGACTCAAGAGTCCTCAGAACCTATTCAGGTCTGATGTCCATTTCAGCACGTGTTTATTAAGCACCTACTCCATGCCCAGCTGGGCTGGACCTAGGGTAAGGGTGGATAAAACCAAGTCCTTGTTCTCAAAGAGCTCACATTCTGGTGGAGAACATAGACACAGTGGAAATGACAGTGGAATATGACCAGCACCATATTGGCATTATATACAGAGTTCTTCAGAAACTCATAGGTGGGAGGGTCTAACTCTGTCCAGGAGTATTTGGGAAAGCCTTAGAGAGCATAGGATGTAAACTGCGTCTTGAATGATGAGAAGAAACACTCCTGATGGAGAAAGGAGTGGATATTAGAGGTAGAGAAACTAGGGCAGAGGGAAAAATCTGAAAGTCTGAATATGCGCGGAGTGTGTGTGGATTGATAAGTGGGTTGGTGTAGAAGGAGTAGAGGCAAGTGAGGGAGTACAGGAAGACCAGGAGGGGTCAGATGATGAAGGGCTTATGTACTATTCCAAAGAAGTATTAGTGTTCTTTTTCTTAAGGGCACTGGGGAGCCACAGTGGACTATAAGCAGGAGAATGACAAATACATTTACGACTTGATAAGATTACTGTTGACTAACTGCTGAATGATACAGAAGGCTTCAAAACCGGGCACAGTAAATGCAAATTCAGATGCAACTGAAGGTAACCCAGTGTGTACGACACACCTGACTGTCATCTCATTGTAGCTATGGGCAAGGGAGCTCCAGGGAATTATAGCAACCACCAGAAACCAAAGAAAACATGAAATGATCCTTCCTTAGAACTCCCAGAGACTGGCCCCATGACGCCTTGATTTTGGACTCCTGTTCTCTTGAACTGTTAGAGAATGTATTTCTGTTATTTAAGCCACTCAGTTTGTGGTGATTTGTTATGGCAATTCCAAGACATTAATACACCTTCCACAACAGCCTGTGAAGGATATGCAATTTTTTTTTAAAGGAAATCTAATTCTGGTAGAGACTGAGGATCCTGGTAGAGATCTCTGGTAGAGGCTGAGTTATCCTCCAATTATGGGAAGGGGGAAAATATGCACATAATCATACAAATAATCATGCAATTACAAAGCTGATAAGTATGATAAAATTAAAGCATAGGAGATGGGAGGATCATGGTTACCCTCCCATTAAGTATAGGATCTGGGTTTCAAAATAAGGTTTACTGACATCAAACTCATTCTCTTTTCATTAGACTGGTGAGGAATTCTGTGAGCAGCTTATTTGGGAGAGAGGTTAGCTATGCGTGGGAACTCCAGTTCTGGGAGGTGAACAAAGATGCAGATTGCCTTTGGAAAGCCCCACAGAACATTCTAGAGACTCGTTTGAAGCCAGTAGGAACCATTTAATCAGCTCGAGGGACACTAGGGTCACTGCTCCTTTCTTTTTGAGTCCTCACTTCCATTATTAGCATAAATAGAAAATTTCCAAGGACCACTGGCATCTTGTTTAGCAAGAAGGGGACCCATTCTCTTCCAAATGTCAGGTGGGAGAACTAGAAATCTTCACCCATTCACTAGAGTATCATTTTGGTTCTGACTACATGGTGGTGCTGTTGAACACCAGTCTCATATATGGTCCAGTGGACCCTTGTTCACTGAAGCACTAATGTTCTTGCTGGCCTAAATTTCTTCAGAAGTCTCAGTGATGGGGGCTTTAGATGTGAGGTGTCCCAGAATGGGTCCGACTTTCATTACAGCAAGAGCCCAGACTTTCATTACAGTTATGTGTATGTGGGTGCCTGTGTGCATATGTTATATGTATGTGTGTGTTGGTGTCTGTAAGTCTGTAGGTGTATATGTGTTTACATATGCATGCATATGTGCATGTGTGTATGTGTACATAAAGCACTTGGATTCCCAAGCCTTTTTGTAGGATAGAGTACATTGTCTCTAAAATGAGTATTGAAGTAGTCTTTCTGATTTGAGGGTATAGGAGCTCTGTCTTCTATTTCTATTTCTTCCTGGTAGTATGTTGATGGGAAGGCATTTGACTGGAGCTAGGGCGAGTAGGCTGCAAACATGCTTAAATTTGACTGCCACAGGAAGGCCTTCCTTCACCCCAAGTTTAAGTTAGGACTGCTCTGTTATAGTCACTTACAATGTCCTGTGCTTTAATTTATCATACTTATCACCTTTGTAATTGCATGACTATGTGTGTGATTATTTGCGTAATGTTTCCCCACACTTCCCATAATTGGGAACTCCATGAATACCAGAAGCATTTTCTTACTTCTGTATTCCCAGAGCCTAGAATCTGGCACTTAAGAATTTGGTTAATATGAATATACTATCAGAGACAACGGCTCAGACCTCAGTTCTGTTGCTAAACATCTGGCCTATGAGATCGGGGGCTAGTTGTCCAATCTCTCCAAGCCTCTGCTACTCCACCGGGAAAATAGATATAAAAATATACCTACTTTGAAGGGATGCTGTGAGGACTGAGTAACATAAGGCATGGAAAGCACAGCATCATGCCTGGCACAGAGCAAGCACTCCCCATACAGCAATTTAAAAACATCTTCCTCCCTCCCACATTTCTTTCCTTCCCTTCCTTCCTTTTTCTTTTCTCTTTCTTTTCTTTCTCTCTTCCTTTTGTCCTTCCTCCTTTCATTTCCACCCTCCTGCTCACTTGCTACTCTCTTAGAGCATTGTGTGTACATGTGTATGTGAGTCCATGTTGTGTACATGTGCATATGTATGTGCATATGTGGTTATGTGTATGTGGGTGCCTGTGTGTATTTATTGCATGCATGTGTGTGTTTGTGTATATAAGTGTCTGTAGGTGTATATGTGTTTACATATGCATGCATGTGTGTATTTGTATCTATGTGTTATCTGTGTTAGTTGTATGTGTATATATGTATTGTATGTGTATATGTGTTTTTGTGTGTGCCTATGTGTATATACACATACATGTATATATGTGTGCATGTGTATATGTGTGTGTTTGTGTGTGTGTCTGTATATGTGTATGTGTGGTTTTTTTTTTTTTGCTTGTGTGTGTGTATCTCCAGCATGGGAGACTCTCACCCATGGGTTGTGAGTAAATCTTGGGTAGAGGAGTCTGTGTTACCAGTTTAGGGGCTCCATTGCCTGGAAGGCCCGGCTCTTCCAGGGCATGTAAGGACAGTGCTGTGCTCAGAGCTGTCCTCACCTGCCTGGCAGCAGCTCCACCCCTACAAGCCATCAGCAGGGGAGGAGGCCTGATTTGTGATGAGGGCCAGATATCCATACATCTGAGTCTGTCTTTTGCCTGCGTCATCCTGGGTCTTCTCTAGCTCCTCCTGGCCTCGAGACTTGGAAGGTGAGAAGGATGGGAGGTACAGAACAGGTTGTCGAGGGAGATGCCTTTACTTTCACAGGCATTGCAGGAAGACCCTGGGGATGCCACCCACTAGTGACCTTGCAAGTTGTTAAGCTCTTGATGTCTCAGTATTCTTATCTGCATAGTGGAAATTTTTGAGTTGAGAGTCTTAAGCTCAACTCAGTTTTAAGCATACCCAGGCCAGGTAGCCAAATGAGTGAAGAAGGTTAATTTTGGGGAAAAAAAAAGGATGCAGGGGAAATATTCTGACCCATATATAATTCAACCTCAGCCGATTGTTGCTGTATAAGAAGTTCATTTGAGAACTTCCAGCTTTCCAATCATTCAAGAGAAGGCAGAAATATGAATTTGTACACAAAATCTTGCAATAGTTCATGCTGAAGAAACATCAAGATCTCTTAAAACACTCTATGTGTTGTAAACAAAACATCTCTGTGGTCCAGATGTGGTCGTCAGTCCATTAGTTCATGTTCTCAGTGTTGTGCATGTACTAAACACTCAAATATATTTGTAAATAATCAGATGCTGTTTGCTCCAAGAATGAAAGAAGAAGAAAACTGGGGAGAGGGAGAGAAACAGAAATGAGTAGTGGAGTGGGAGAAGGTGGCCTAGTTAGGGGTGTGATTGAGGGCTGGTTAAGGGTGAGTTCAGCTGTGAGAGTGTGATTTGCTTCTGTCTGATCCCAGGGCAGAGCGGACACACCTGGCTCCCCCTTCTCCACTGATGCAGGTAAAAACAAATCTTGTTGTTGAGATGTTCAAGATGGGGTGACCAGGGTGTCTGAATCCTCACCTCTCCTCTGGGATCAGAGGGTAAGATGGGCTTCTCTCCACATGCACATGTTCCTCCCCTAGCTTGCTGTCATTGTAGAATATGCTGTTTTCAGAATAAAGAGGATTTCATTCAAAGGTGGAGGGATTTTTGAGTTGCTCAATTTGGCATTTGATATCACCAGACTAAATCAGATAATATTGTACCAGCTGGGTTTACAGAAATCATCCTGCACCTTAAAGGGCTGGGGCTAAGGTAGGAAGGTGGGTGCCTGTCAGTGAGCTCAGCTACCTGCCTATCCAGATGCGTTCCTTCCAGTACATCTCAATCCATGTGCAGGGAGCTGTAACTGCCCTAGGCAAGTGACTTCAACTTCCTGAGCTTCAGTTTCTTCATCTTTAAAATGGGCATAATGACACTTGGCTCACGTTCATTGGGAGGCCTGGGTAGAATGCCTGCTCCTTTCTTTCTTTCCACCTTGCGTTGGCCAGTGTTACATAGATCTCATCACCTTACTTGCTTCTCCTCTGTGTGTCCAAGATTTCTGAGAAGTTTACCTGACCCCAGCCCCGCTCCTTCTCCCAGAATCTATCTATCTAGGGGCCTGAAGAGGAAAGGTCCAAGATATCTGTGGCTTCTAAACCCTTACTCACATCATCTGTTGACACGTGTGAGTGTACACTTCAACAAGCACACTCTGGAAGTGTTTGGGCTTCTTCAGATTCAGGATTGGCAGAGAGACAGCGTGCTCGATTCTCAACTTGCTTTGGTCAGGTGAAAAGGGGTAGGGTATGTGGTTAGGGCCAATTCCTCCTTTTTCTGGGAACCACATTGGCTCATTTATCCTTGGAGACAGTGCAGCATGGAATGAAGCGTGTGGATCAGCGGAGAAAAAGAAACGCTTCTACACCGTTGGTGGGAGTGTAAATTAGTTCAACCATTGTGGAAAGCAGTGTGGCAATTCCTCAAAGAGCTAAAAACCAAACTACCACTTAACCCAACAATCCCATTACTGGGTATATACCCAAAGAAATATAACTTGTTCTACCATAAAGACACATGTACATGTATGTTCATTGCAGCAGTATTCACAATAGCGAAGACATGGAATCAATCTACATGCTTATCAGTGGAAGACTGGATAAAGAAAATGTGGTATATATACATCATGGAATACTACACAGTCACAAAAAATGAGTCCTTTGAGGGAACATGGATGGAACTGGAGACTATGGCAGGAACAGAAGACCAAATGCCTCATGTTCTCACTTGTAAGTGAGAACTGAATGATGAGAATCCATGGATACAAAGAGGAGAAGAAGAGGCCCTGGAGGCTGCCTGAGGGTGGAGTGTGAGAGGAGGAAGAGGATCAGGAAAAATAACTATTGGGTACTAGGCTTAATACCTGGGTGATGAAATAATCTCTGTACATCAAACTCCTGTGATCCGAGTTTACCTACCTAATAAACCTGCACACCTGCACATGAATCTCTGAACCTAAAATAAGATTTTTAAAAAAAAATAAAGCAAGGATCTCTTTAAAGAAAAAGAAACACAACCAGCCTGGCCAATATGGTGATACCAAACCCTATCTCCACCAAAAATATAAAAATTAGCCAGGTGTGGTGATGCGTGCCTGTGGTCCCAGCTACTTGGGAGGTTGAGGCATGGGAAACAAGGACCATAGTGAGATGAGATCATGCCACTGTACTCCAGCCTGGGTAACAATAGAGTGAGACTTGTCTCAAAAAAAAAGGCATGTGAATTCAGTTTGTTCCAATCCCAGGTCTGCCATTTACAAACTGGGTATCTTTGGGCAAATGAGTTAACCTCTCTGAGTTTCAGCTGTGAAACAGACAAAACAATAACGCTGACCTCAACACAGAACCAATGTCAGGAGTCAATGAGACAATGGACAGAGCATGGCAAGCAGAAGCAATCCAGATTCTCAAGTTTACATTCCTATGTTGATCTAAGTTTATAATTCTGGCAATATACTTTAACAAAAAATAGCACTTTTATTGTTTGATGGCATCCAAATCTGAAGGCAAAAAATTCCAGAAGTCTTAGAATCCAGTACAAAAAACAAAAAAACCCTGGCAATGAGAAAGACAATGCTTTCTTCTGACTATTACAGGGCACAGTGCAGAGTCTATGTTACTTCCCTCTCCGACTCCAAGGAGGTTGAGCAGAGCTCTGTATTGGACTGTGGGTCCAGTGCAGGGGAGGTGGTGGAGTTGAACAAGATGGAAGGCCTTATCTGGAGGCTCCAAGAAGGGCAGAGGCTAGGGAGATTAAAAACTTCAGAGAAAAGAAGCTGAGGTGGGAATGGGTAGAATGGGAATATATTAAGTTGAAAATACTTTTGAGCATATACTGTGATTCTAGACACTTGAGACAGTGGGGAACAAGATGAACGTGGTATATAAGGCATCTAGCCCTTATGTGAATGGTGTGGTGCAGAGTCTCCTTAATGAAGCACGCTTATGTTTTTAATAGTAATAGTAACAACAGCAGCAACAACAACAACTAACAATTACCAAGCTCTCGCTATCTGCCAGGCATTTTGCCCGTATGATCTCATCACATCCCTCCCAGAGCAAGCCATTGGAATAGATATTTTAAACGAAGTTGTGGCTCTGGGAGGCGGAGTATCCCTGCAGTCACTTGGCCATCAGGTGCTGAAGTCCGGTTTGGGGACAAAACCTCATAGCTGTCCGGTGAATGGACACAGGGAATTCTGGGTTTCAACTAGTCCTACTTGGGCTACTTGAGTGCAACCTGAGAGCCTCCCTTCTGTTCTCTTCCTCCAGGACATATACAAATTCTCCTAAGGTAGGAGGAGAGACCTTGGAAAGGTAGACACACTGAAGGAAAGACTGGCATACAAAAAGCAAGTGAGGGAGGGCCATTTCCATCTCCTCCCTTTGGTGGTGATTTTGTTGTCTTTTCCTTCAGGAATGTACAAGCTCACTGCATTCAATCAAACCTCCTGGGCACCTATTTCTCTAGGAGGCTCATACTGTCAGTGGAGTGAGGTTTCCCATGGGTATGTTTCCGACTTTCTCTTTTTATTTGGCATCATTTGAGGATGAGGACGGGCCTGAGGTCTCTTCCTCTGAGGGTTGAGGGACGAAAGAAATTGTCTGATTTCCAGCTCTTTGTGCTGACACCTTGGCTTCATGCACTATCCTACGGATCAGCCCCTCCATTCGGCAAAGGAAGATGAAGCATATTTTTGTGGTCTTTTCAACACTTGGACAAAGCCAAAGGCCCATGTGGGAGAAGACAGATTCATAAGATAAAATCTTCCCATACTTAGGGGTAGCATCAAGTGTGACTGCTTGAAGGGTGCTTGGTATTGGAAGTTATTTTCTTTCTAGACCTTGCAAAGTTGCTTGTATGCATGACTGTGGGTTCCAATTCTCAGGCAAGGTAAAGGTTGAGCAAATTTTTGCCAGGCCTGTTTGAATCTGGACAATGAGAAGAAGAAGCACAAGGCACATTTTTAGAATCACACTGGACAACTCCTTTTTGTGGCCGTAAATGTTCAGACACTTTAAAACAAATGAACTTCTGCTTTCCATCTCAACTGGAAGTGGTCAGGACCCAAACTGAAAGCAGTGGCATCTAGGAGTGAGGCTTACCTCTCTCTAGTGGAATCTCCTGTCCTGGTCTGGCCAGAGTGAGACCCAGGTGCTGGGTCAGCTTGGTGAAGACCTCACAAGATAGCTCATTCTTTAGTTGCATATTCAACAAGAATTAATTGCTGCTCTTTTATGTCCAGACTTGTTTTGGAAACTGGACATTGAGAGATGGTGATGAGATAGCCATTCCTGATCTCTCAGGAAATCAGGAACTGATGACAGAGAAAATATATAGTCAAATAAAATATCCCAATGTTAAAACTTAAAACAAAGGTCTGTATGAAGTGCTCTGGTTGCAGAGAGTAGTCACTAATTCTGCTGGGCCAGGGAAGGTGGTAGGCAAGCTTAAGAGTTTCAATTTAAACTCTAAAGAATGTGTAACCTGAATAATTCTTGACATATCCCACGTGGCTCAGTCTGATTTTGGTTCAGCCAAAGAGAGTAAAAAAAAGGCAAATGTAATTGTTGGAAGTGACTCAAGCTTTGATTCAGTTTCTGAATGAAGTGTTAAATGGGATGGGCTACTCTTATAAATACTGTCTTCTTCTAGCTCCCTCACTCAATATTCTCTATGTGGGAGCCCCTGAAGTTCCCTCTATTTTCCAATCTCAACTGTCAATGCCACAAGACTCTCTGACTCTTAGCTCTCTTTTATTTTAAGAAATACGTCTTCTCTGTATTACCTATATCTCAGCTCTTTGTTAAATAGGGGACTCCATCTCTACATTCTATGGTATCTTTATGACGAATGTTGCCCTGATTCTGCCTCCTGAGGAAGTGGAGTGGGGAGGGAGGGAAAATCCTGAATACTCACATTTTAGTAATTTTTATTCCTGTTAGAGTTAAATGGGGTTTCTCTAAGACAAGCACTGGGAGAAGGTCCACTCTAGTAAAGAGGACCTTCTCAAAGGTATAAAAGAAGACATGAGAGGGCAATTAGATGTGAATAGAGCTGGGGATGCACATGAGGAAGAAAGTGGAGTGATATGTTTGAAGAATTTAGAAGCCACTGGAGTGTGAGTGACCTTGACGCCAATGTGTAGGAATCTGGACTTGATCCTGAGAGTCATGGAATCCATGGGGGATTTTTTTTTTTGCTTGTTTTTAATTTAGATAAGATGGGATCAGGTTTGCATTTTAAGAAGATGGCTCTGATGGCTTGTGGGAAAATTGGACTGCATAGAGAAAGAGACTTGTAGCCAGAGAACCAGTGAGGAAACTCTTGCAGAAGCCTGGGCACATGAGACCTGAATTGATGTGACCAGGGAGACTGGGAGGAAGGGATGGATGTCCAGGCTATTTCAGGGTAGAAGAGGCAGAGGAAATAGCTTTACCTGTTGACCAGTGCCCGCTCATTTGTCAAGGTGGTCATGAAAGAAGGCATTAGGCACAGGACACATGGATACCCAAAGCCTTGGCACCCAATCTATGTGCGCAGTAGGTTAATTGCACCTGTAATTAATTACAAGTCCAGGCTTGGAAGCCTTTTTCTGAAGACATAGACCAATGGACTCAGAACAAGCATCTGGGTGAGGCTAATCCACGTCCCCAACTTTCCTGGCCACTTCCCACACAGACTCTCGTCTCCAGAGACCAACCTGGGAGCACTGCCCTCTTTCTCAATCCATTGTTCCTCCCTGCTTGGCTTGAAATCTAGGTGGAGGCAATAATAACTTCTTTCCCAGGGTGCATTCAAGAGCACGGAGAGGAGGACATATGGCCTTTTGAGGCAAAAAACCAGGACTCAACTCCAAACACCACTGGGCTTGATGAGTCACCTCACCTCTCAGATCTTTAGTTTCTTCATCTGTAAAATGCAGGAGTGCCTCCGTTTATAAGTTGTGAAAATTATGAAGTAACACACACAAACCCATATCATGTGCTTGGGACATAGCAGGTGCTCAATAAATGTTTTCTTCCTTCCATTGAATTTTGACTTCCAATGTAAGCCTCAAATCATTGCACAGGGGGATAAGCAACTGTGTCTGGTAACTATTATATTATTTTATAGATGAGGACATTAAGGTACACACACACTATATATGTTACTATTTGTAAAATCTAATTTGTACTATCTTACAGCCAGAAATTGGCCCGCTTCAAGCTAGATCCTGAAACTTACCCCACTTCAAGCTGAGTTCTAGTGTCTGGCTTCAAAGGAACTTCAGCACCGAGGTTTTAAAACACACAGCACGTTAATTGACCAGGGGCCTGGGAAGCTGGATTCTAAGGAATGCCACAGAAAGTTTGAGTCTGAGCGTCAAGCCTATCTTCTTTCTGTGAGCTGGGTGACTGGCCAAGTGGTCCTCTCACCAGTAGGCTGGCCCATTGCTTATCATAGACTTTGTTGAAGCTGGGACCAAATTGCTCTGAAGCAGTTGTGTTGTAGAAGGAAAAGAACAGAGAGAAGGAATGAGCCATGTCCCGGGCTCTGAAGGGGAGACATTGGAGGCCTTAGAAGGACAGGTCTCAGGCTGGGGACTGCATGGGGACAGCCTTAGGGAGCTCTTTTCTTTCTACCACGAGGGGCAGCTGAATTCCAGAAAGTCGTATTAGTATAGGGCTTTCTATCTTACGGCATTTAACCTACCCAATTCAGCTTTGAAACAAAAAGAAAGAGAAGAAACAAAAATGTAAGCACGGAGATAATTCTGACCATTATTCTCCTCAGTGAGGATAGGCACAGAGGAAGCACTTGGTGTGGGGAAAGTGAACCTGCCAGCTGGGCATTCATATGCCTCTATATGTATGAGTGCCTTGCAGCACCAGGTGTGATTCTGGGGGTTAAGGATTTTGATATTTTCATGCAACATTGTCCCAAGCACACGTCTATTTTGTTCTCTAAGTGCTTAAGGGAAGCAATGGTGGTGATTGCTTCCCTTAAGCACTTAGAGAATTCAATACTAGAGAGGTAATCTGGCCTCGTGGACAGATTGAGAAAGGTGTGTGAGTCTCCAATAGGGATCCTAGGATGGTGATTCACAGTTCTTACCAGTTCCCTGTCCTTTTCTCTGTGGACATAGAAGACTGAACAACTTTTAGCTCAGCTGGGGCCATGTGACAGATTCTAACCAGGTTCTAACCGACAGATTGTGAGATAAATGATATGCCCCACTACAGGATTGAGGTTTGTAATTGCCAGTGCAAGAATCTCCAGAGCTGCCTTTCTTTCTGGCATGGTGACCACTGATGGCTGCTATGTAAGCCCTGGATCCTGAGTGACTTTGGCAGACAGAGTCTCCCTGCCTGCATGAGAAACTTACAGCACTGGGTGAGAGACCTTTACAATTTCATCTGAGCTCTTTGGGGCTGGTTGTCATAGCAGCATAACCCAACCTGTCCTTACTGATACAGGGATTTTTAAAGGGGAATTTTGGGTATATATGATTGCCACCTTATGCTGTGACTTTTGAATCTATGCCCCTGTGGGCCCGTTAGAGCAATAGCTCAGTACTTCACATGCATGATCCCATTCAGTACCTACCAGTACCCTAAGAGGTTGATAGGATGTCCCCCAGTAGGTGAGGAGATGAGCACAGAGTGGTCAGATACCTCGTCCATATTCACCGTGGTAGAAGTGGGTTTTAAAGTCAGGTCTTTCTGATGCCAAAGCCTATGCTCTCTCCATCATATCACCTGTCCTTGTAGCTTCAGAGCTAGGTTCTCCCAAGAGGGAGGGTAAAGCAGTTGAGGCTGGTAATGGAGCTGCTCCACCAGGCCTTGGCCATTCCAATGTCAGCCAGTTCCTGCCATGTGCCAGGTGTTCCTGCTCCTCCACTTGCCCCACACTTCCTCCTACACTAATGATATTTACTCTTGCCACTCTGGCAGGGTGTTCCACTGCCTAATTACTGTTTAGAAACCTCTGAAGGCAGAAAACATGATGTTAAGTGCTTAATGGTTAAAGGATTCGTGTCAAGTCTAGAGTTGAGTGGGAGACCTGGGTTGCTGGCACAGGGCAGGGTGGAGAAACTGGGGATTGAGACCAGAGAAGATGCATTGTGTCATGGAAAAGTAGGGCAGGAACAGAGGCTCTGGCAATGCCTACTTAGGCTTAAGCCAAGACTCATATTATCTGGGTCATGTGGCCATGGGGAATGTCACCCACCACTGTCAACTCTCCATTTTTCTCTGGGGCCAAACCCTTGGTTTTGCCATTGTATCACAAATACCACAAACTATTTATTGAACAGTTACTAAGTGCCAAAGAGCTGGCTAAGAACCAAACAGTCATGATTTCATGTATTCTCCATCGTCATGAGATAAGCTTTTGTCTCCATTTGGAATCTGAGGCTCACAGGATGACATGATTCATTCAAGGATGCACAGGTGGTGAATGGTGGATTCTAATCCAGATCTTTCTGGATCTCAAGTTTGGGATCTTAAACTCCAAGCAGCCATATGTCTCTTTTGAATGAAGTTTGGAAGAACAAAGTCAGGCGTCTTTGGGGTCACAATAATATGACTTTGACACTTCAAACTCTGTGCTTCAAATTTCTATATCTTTAAATCTGCCTGAATCATGGTGCCTACTTCATTAAGGTGGGAATTGGGATTATATAAAGTAATAGAAATTAGTGTCCTTCCTGAAAATTCTTAGCTCTTAGCTTAAAAATACCGTTCAGTGATAATCCTCTCTACCCCAGACTTACAAATTAATTCCTCTCTTGATATCTTCCAAGATGGGGAACTCACCACTTCTCAAGGCAGCCCTTTCCCACATTGCACAGAGCTCTGTCTCAGAGAGCTCAAACTGAGTGAAGATACAGGCAGAAGAACATGCCTCACCCCCAAGGGATGTGGGAAGAGTAGAATGAGGGGGAAGGAGTGGACATTTAATGGCTGCATCCTGGTGGGTGTCCAGGAGTGCACATCTGTGATAGTGATGACTCCATAGTGATAATGGGCCCATTTCCCTAATTGGCATTAGTGACGCCATTTGGTCTGAGCACCCACTTCTGCTTTTCCTTGAGCCACACCTCACTGAAGCTCTGCTCTAAATGGCCACACCTGACCTGCCAATATCCCTGCCAGTATCCCAGTCTGGCTAATACTGATTGGTCCTGGAAGCTTAGGCAGAAGGTGTATCTCTGTTTTGGGTGCTTTTAGACCCAGGATTTTGGCCTGTCTTGACCTGGATACAAGTGAAAGCCTGGTTTTCTTCCAAAATGGGATGACCATTTTCTGAGCGCAAAGGCCTTTTATGACTCACATAATGGCCTGGACCAGAAATTTCCCCTCACTGGGATTTGACAAGACCTCCAGGGGCCAAAGCTGACTACCAGCCAACCCACAGGAGGGAAGGGGACATGCTGACTGACAGAGACAGAGAGATAGACTTACAGATCCATAGACAGAGGGTGGCACAGAGAATCAGACAGAGAAATAGAGAAGGAGGGATGGAAGGAAGAAAAAAGAAAGGATGGAAGGAAAAGGGAAAATAAGGAAGGAAAAAAGAAAGGAAGGAAAGGGAAAGGAGGGAAGGGAGGAGGAAAGTGGAAAGAAAGAAAAGAAGGAAGGGAGGGAGGGAGGAAGGAAGCAATAGCACATACTTTCACAAATGTTGCTTCTTTTGGGAGGCTCCTCAGTTCCCTGTCCTGCTGTCTCCCTCCCTATGCTGTCATATGCTAGTTACACAGAGACTCATGAGTACAAGGGCAGCTGGGAAGAAGAGAAAACAGGTGTTCTGGCTCCACTGCACAGCTGAGTCTCTTCAGACATGTGTCGTAGGCTTGGCTATCAAATGGAGACTTCTCCCTCCTGAGTGGTTCTGAGCTGCTCTGAGTTGTGGATTGGGAAGTTCCTTGGACTCTGAGGGATGCCTAGAGGAAAACTGGGGTCATACTTCAGAGGTGTAGGCCTGGGACACCGTGGGAACCCATCAATAGGCCGAAGCTGCCTGGCACTCAGGAGCTGAGTGGTGGCTGGGGTGGGGGTGGCCAGGGTCAGCTGCCTCCTGAGATGAGAGGCCCTGAATGCCTCTGTGGGTCCCAGGGGGAAGCTCCTGGGGGAAGAGGGGTGAGAGAGGCTCTGGAGTGGGTTTTGCTACCAAAGTGAGATCTCCAGCTTGCCTTGGGTCCCTGCATTGTTACTCATTTTCTGCTTTTCCCTTTCTTACCTTCTGCTCCCAAGGGCTGGGACTTCACTCTGGCCTCTTTTACTTATTAGTTTATTAAAATCATTTATTCATTGATTTAGTAACTACCTATTGAGATTTGGTATGTGTTAGGCATGGGAGATAGAGCAGCAAACAAGCATATGCAGTCCTGGCTTTGTGAATCTTGCATTAGAGCAGGAGAGGCACAGAATAAATCCACACATAGGATTACTTAAGACATTGGCTGGTGCCATGAAGAAAATCAAGCAGGCTTGTAAAGTAGGGAATGACTAGGTGAGGGGTGGGAAACATGAAGAGCTGGGTTAGGAGACATCTCCCTGAGGGGGTAATGTTTAAAATGTGATCTGAGTGACGAAGCGCCAGTCCTGCAAGGACCTAGGGGAGGGCATTCCAGGTGCAGGGAAAAGCAGGTGCAAAGGCCATGAGGCAGGAAAGAGAGCTTAGCATGTCCACAAAATAGAAAGAAGGCCTCTGGTTACCCTCAACAATGGATTGTCCTTGGCCAGGCACAGTGGCTCATGCCTGTAAGCCCAGCACTTTGGGAGGCCAGGACCTGCAGCAGATCACCTAAGGTCAAGAGTTTGAGACCAGTCTGGCTAACATGGTGAAACCTCCTCTCTATTAAAAATACAAAAAATGAGCCAGGCATGGTGGTGGGCACCTCTAATCCCAGCTACCCAGCTACTTGGGAGACTGAGGCAGGAGAATTGCTTGAACCTGGAAGGTGGAGGTTGTAGTAAGCCAAGATTGTGCCACTGCACTCCAGCCTGGGCAACAGAGCGAGAATCCATCTCAATAAGCAAAAACAAAAATAAAAACCACAAAACAAGAAATAGATAGTTCTCATGCATAAAATTTGGACCAAAGGCTGCCTGCCTTGAACACCCACTGAAAATGGAAGACCTTCCCTTGCTGTGGTCCCGATTAACCCTCTTCATTCCCCTCACTTCTGCCTCTTCCTGTACCATCTTCATATCTTGCTTCACTGCTGTGTTCTGAGCATGCTCCACAGCGGAGCCCCAGAAGCCAAAGGCCTCCTTTTAGATACAAGTTTTTTACTCAACTCTGAGGCAAAGAATCTTTCCCTAGATAGAGGTTTGTCTGTTTCTGACGTGGCATGGCCTGGGGCATGGCATCTCTTTTACCTGGGCTTACAGATTGGGCAGGGCCAAATTGGCGTTGGCAAATGCATCACTCATTTATTCATTTATCAATAGTTATTCGCACCACCATCAATAGAAACAAGGATAACAAGTGACAGTTCATGAGGGGAAGTTAGCAAGGAAGATATTTTTTGACGGCATCTAACTGGGACCTGAGACTCAGGCAAGATTTTTAGAAGTAACTGATGTGTAAATGGGAGTCTGAAAGGTAAGTAGGAATTGACTAGTAGAGGGACTCATGAGAAGGAAGAGAACTCTAGATTCTGGAAACTGCCTGTGCAAAGGCCTTGAGGTGGAAGACCTTTGGGGGTGTATGTGTAAGAATCTGGGTGGGAATCCTCTAGCCTGTGGGGTCCAGATTCTGCAGTGCCTTTTTCCACCATGGTTTTTGTGTGTGGATTTTTTTTTTTTCGCATGCTTAAAACTTCTTTATTAGAGAGTCAGGCCTATCTCAGAGGTAAATTATTGCAGAGGAGAAACAAAGATTGAAGAGATGATTAACCTTGACTTTCTCTTGTGCTTTTCCCGCATGTGGAAAGTGATTTCTGCAGATTCCTCTTCCTTTCTGGACCTGGCTTTCCAGTCTCAGGTTTCTGTCTCTGCCTACACGCCCCCATTTTCCAGTATCTCGCCCAGCTACCCTCCTGCCTGTCTTGAAAATTCTGCTCCTTCTGCCACGTGATATTTTAAGCCCCAGAGCTCAGGCTTGAGTAGACAGACAGTCCAGCTGTGGTGAAGAGAATGAACTGGAGGAAGACAGCATGGATGGGGAAAGACCAGTAAGGGGAGGTTGTGATTATCTGGGATGGCAGTCATGGCAGAGTGGGTGCAGAGAGTTGCTATGTTTGAGAGATTTTCAGGAGGTCTTTTGGAAGGCGTGTGGATAGACCTACGATGGACATAGACACTGAAAAAAGAAACACAGGAGGCAAGATGGGGAGGCAGAGTGAGGCTGGGGGAAGTCGCAGAGTGGGGCTGGGGGAAGTCACAGTGTGGAACTTGGAGTCAAACAATGCACAACCTTGAGCAAGTCATTCATGCCTCTAAGCTGCCTTTCCTTCCGCTTAAAGTGAGGAGACAAGCAATGCCTAGCTCATAGAGTGGTGGTGAGAATGAAATGAGCAGTGTTTAGTGCAGTGATTGGCACATGCAAGCTTTCACTGTTAAATCCATTCCAGGGGCTGCTTTCCATAAACATGTGGTTACTATAGATCTGAAGTCTGGGAGGAAGACCTGGCTGAAGGCAGAGATGTGAGATTTATTTCCCTGAGTCATTGCTCCCATCCACAGGGAAAATGTTTGCAGTATTAATATTGAAGTATTTAAGAGAATCAACTCTTCACCGAACAGCTTCAGATGCTTTAGAGGAACTTGTTTGCATTCGAGCAATTAATATGCCAATTGCAAACCAAGCCACTTCACTCAACAGAGCCACCCAGGGACTGGGTGTAACAATTCAGTGTTTAGTGTTTAGTGTGAGTTACAGTATGTGTTGTGGAGCAATAAAACTGTAGTCTTCTTTTTTCTCTTCTTTCAAATGCATTTCACTTTTCCTCTTTCAGACTGGTGTTCCTTCCCAGTAAGTAGCCAGCATTCATGGAGTGTCTGGAGTCACTTTGAATTCCCTTGTCTTTTGGTCCTAATGGCAGCCACAGGGCTCTAAGTGGCCAACTGTCCTGAGAAGGGTGTGATAAGTGCACTGAGGGGCAGGTTCATCTGCAACCTATAAGTTCATTTGAGGTGGCCTGGGGTAGTGACTGATTCAAGTTAAGATAATAAACATATGATTTCTTCTTTTTTAAATTGTTTTTTTAATTTTGAGATGGAGTCTCTCTCTGTCACCCATACTGGAGTGCAATGGTGTGATTTTGGCTCACTGCAACCTCTGCCTCCCGGGTCCAAGTGATTCTCCTGCCTCAGCCTCCTGAGTAGCTGGCTTTACAGGTTCATGCCACCACACCAGGCTCATTTTTGTATTTTTAGTAGAAATGGGGTTTCACCATGTTGATCAGGCTGGTCTCGAGCTCATGACCTCATGATCTGCCTGTCTCAGCCTCCCGAAGTGCTAGGATTACAGGCATGCGCCACCGCACCCAGCCAACATGCGGTTTCTTCTAACCCGGCTCTGGGCTCTACATTTCTCCCATCCAAGGAGTCTAGTTGAACAAGAAAAATCAAGAAAGTGTGAATAGCAAAGGAAGAGATGAATGGGTAAGAAGATGGACCAGCTGAAAATTTAAGAGTCCTATCAGTTATTTGTGCTGTGTACAATACAGCCCCAAAACTTAGTAGCCTAGGACAACAACTTATTAGGCAGGGTGGGTTTTCTGCTGTTCTCCGCTGGGTTCATCATATGGTTCTATTCAGGTGGGACCTGGGTGCAGCTGAAATGGCTGGGGATTTCTGGTCCTCTCTCCAAAACGTGGGTCACTCTTACCTTCCTTCGGGCAAAGCAGCCTCAGGGCAGTGTCTCATTGGCCAAAGCAAGTCACGCGTCCGAGTGCAGGATCACTGTTGGGGAGGAGACTGCACAAGCGCACGGATTCTGAGACGGGAGTGTCATTGTGGGTCATGGCTATGACAGTCTATTTCAATAGCCCAATCAACATTTCAAAGACTTGTAACTGCAGATCCACTGACTCACATAGAGGTGGTGATGCAGATGCTGATAATAATCATAGTAGGATTATTAATAAGATGCACCATTTTACGCAGCATGAATTAAGTGTTAGGGGTTTAGATAATGTATTCAGTAAGTCTTCACAGCAATTCTTCCGGGTTGGTACCACCCACCCCCAGTTTATAGTTGAGGAAACCAAGGCTCAGAAAAAGTGAACTCTGTTTCTCAAAGCATATCTAGTGGCTACAGTTCTTCCTAAAGTGGGAAAGGCATGACCTGAATCCTTCCACCTTGGCCAAGAGATCTTTGGACAAAGCTAACTCACAATTCCAAAGGAAGTCCTTTGACTTGCTGAGATGTGAGCAGCTTTCACCCAAATGGCAGTTTGGTGAGCTGAGCATAAGTGAATCAGAAACACGAGGCTGATGTTTGTCTTCATCTGCACAGGGGTTTGGCAGTTTCCAAGTTCCCTTGGCAAGCAGGATTGAGGCTCTGCCAAAACCTGGGGTCTGGCATCATCCTGCGGGCCTGCAGGTCAGGCCAGGCCTCCAGCCCTTCTGCTGTTCCAATCAGAGTCTGGCCCCTTGTGGTCTCTCCTGCTGCTTCTTCCTGTCCTGGAGCCCCAGGAATAGACCAACAGGAGATATCTCGATGACTCCAGCACATGTGGGGGCAAGACGGCACCGGGTATGGGTTGCTGGAGCACTGCCAGGGCAGCAGTCCCCTAGATGCCAGGAAACCCAGGTTTCAGAAATTGTGGTGGCAGTACCCATCCACAGGGCCTGCTGTCTGGAATAAGCTCTGGGTGAGGAGAAACTTGGCCTAACAGGGCAGGGAGGCTCACCTGGGGCCAAGAGGGAGGCGACCTTGCCTGATGCCTTTAAAATCCTGGGATGCCAATCTGAGAAAAAGCAGGTTTCAGGCTGAAAACATTTGGAACAGACCTGGTTAATTACACTTTTTTTTTTTTTAATTGCAAAACTTCTCAGAACCTTTGATATTCTGATGTGACAATCCAAGAGGGGAAGCAGGGGTGCGGCAGATTCAAGCTTGCCTGACGGTGGAGCATTTGGCTCGGCATTTTGTGGGGCTGGTGTTCTATAGGAGGCACTGCTTTCAGTGTGCTCTCCTTGCCGGCAAGGATGATGGCAGGGACCACCTCCACTCTGTTGTTACCCCTATAGTCTAGTACATGATAAGTGGCCTGTGAATGTTAGGTAAAAAAATCAGTAAGTAAATGAATGTAGGACACTCACAGACTCTCTCACTGTTCCTTTCTCCCTCCCTCCCCCTCTCTCTCCCTCCCTCCCTCCCTCCCTCCTTCTCTTCCTCCCTCCCTCTCTCCCTTCCTCCCTCCCTCTCTCCCTTCCTCCTTCCCTCTCTCCTTTCCTCCCTCCCTCTCTCCCTTCCTCCCTCCCTCTCTCCCTTCCTCCCTTCCTCCCTCTCTCCCTTCCTTCCTACTTTTTCCCTCCCTGCTTCTCTCCTCTGCTCTTCCTCCCTTCCTCTCTCCTCTCTTTTTCCTCCTCCCTCCCTTCTTCCCTCCCACCCTTCTTTTCTCCCTCCTTCCCTTTTCCCTCCCTTCCTCCTTTCTTTTTTTCCTTCATCCAAGTATTTCTTATAGTAGTCACTGTGCTAGCTCCTAGGGACACAATATAGAAACAGAACAAGACTGGGCGTGTGGCTCACACTGGTAATTCTAGCACTTTGGGAGGCTGAGGCAAGAGGATTGCTTGAGGCCAGGAGTTTGAGACAAGCCTGGGCAATATGGAGAAAACCCATCTCTACAAAAAAATCTAAAAATTTAGTTGGGTGGGGTGGTGGGTACCTGTAGTCCCAGCTACATGGGAGGCTGAGGTGGGAAGGTCACCTGAGCCTGGAAGGTCAAGGCTGCAGTGAGCAGTCTAGCACATGCCACTGGACTCCAGCTGGGTATCTAAATAAAACAAAACCAGAACAGGTCTATTGTATGGTAATTAATTAATCACAACTTTTGACTTCAGGAGACTAACTGCTTTTTCTCCCTTAACTGGAGAAGGGTGAGAGTCTGAGAGCTGCTGGGATCCCCATCAAGTGCTAGAGAGCAGGCATCTCCTGACCCCCGGCAGGCTGGCTGCAGATCAGACTGCAGGTTCCTTCTTGCTCCCCTGGATTATCCTTTAACGCCTCTTTGTTAGGAAGGCCTCCCATACCCCAGACCTGGCAAAGCAGCCACCAGCCCTCCAGCTCCCTTTCCTTGCTGCTGCTAAGGCCAAGCCACTGGCCTGGCAGCTCTGGGAGAGCAGAAGCCATGTCTGCCTTGCCCATCAGGGAGTCTCTAGTACCTGTCAGGGACCTGGCATTAGTGAATACTTGACAAATTATGAAGTCCAGATACAATGCTGATTTAAGGCTTAGGTCAACATCTATGGGTAAGAAAGAAACAAAAGGAGCAATGTGTGTTCTGGGGTGTTCCTGACTTCTTGACTATGGTCCCAGCTCTGAAGCTCCAGATGTGCCCCTTGCAAAGGCTGAAGAACATCCCCCCAGCCTCCCTTACTCATCCCTGAAGTTGGAGCTCAGCCAATACCCCACCAAATCCCCTTATGACCAACATTTCTTCCGGGGAACTGCAAAGATCTCTCTTTTCCATACAAAGGCTGCAGGTATTCTCAGGGAAAAATAGGGTGGTCCTCTCTGGAAGGAGAAAACTTATATGGGTTCAAGGTAGCCAACTTTATTCCTCTTCATTAACTGAATGGCTCCAGGTCCCAGAGACTTATGGGGGATTCTGGGACCATTCCTCATCCCATGTCGGCCCTTAGCACCTGTATCTGGTGGTGACTGGTTGGTTCCATCAGATGCTAGAGCTGAACTCCCTTCCTGAATTCAAGGCAAAGATCTGAAATCATGGAGAACGTTAACATTGTATTATAAACGTGGAAACCTGCTTCAGATGACAGTATGGTGATGATGAGAAGAGGGGACTCTGGGGCTTCCCCCAACATTGAACACCCACAATAGGCAAGTGACTGGGCTGGGGCCTATGTTCGTGCCTTACACAATCCTGCAAGACAGGGACTGCTGCTCCATTTAAAAGATGAGGAAACTGAGTCTCAGTGAGCAAAAGTGACATGTCAGAATCCAAGTGGCTGAATGGGCTTTGAAATCAGGCATGGCTGATGCTGAAGCCTCGGTGACTTTCAGACAGCTCCATTGCTTCCTGAAGGTATGCACTTTCCAAGGCTGTCTCCTCAGCTCTGATGACAAAGAGAAGGCCTCAGGGAGAGATGTGAGGCATGAGACCAAAAGGCAATGGGGTAAGGGAAGAGGAGTAAAGTTACTCCTTCATTTATTCATTCATTAAGATAATACTGAGCATCTCCTCTGGGCTAAAGGCTGCGGACCCAGTAGAAAGAAATCTACTATGACCCTGTAGACTCAGAAGGTGAGTCACATGTTTTTCAAGTACACTAAGTCCTCATTTAACTTTGTTAAGTTCTCAGAAACTGTGACTTTAAGTCAAAGAATGTGCTATATAACAAAATCATTTCACCATAGGCTAAGTGATATAAACGAGAGGTAAGTTCCTACGGCATGCAGTATGTCCTTTTGCTTAATGTCACAGTTTCTGAGGACCTATTGATGATATTAAGTGAGAATTTGCTGTATTCCACACATAAATGTAAATGGAATCTGTGAACAGTGCTCTGAAGGAGAAGTATGAGGTGCTAAGAGACATAATGAGAGGGCTCTGGTATAGTCAAGAAGGGCAAGCTTCCCTGGGGAGGGAATGTTTCATCTGGAATCTCAAAAATCATTAGGGGCTGGGCACAGTAGGTTGCACCTTTAATCCCAGCTACCTGGGAGACTGAGGCAGGAAGATCGCTTAAGGCCAGAAGTTTAAGACCAGCCTGGGAAACATAGCAAGACCCCTGCCTCTTAAAAGAATGAGTAGGACTTAGCAAGATGTGTGAGTGTGAAGAGGCAGGAGCAAGAAATATTCCAGAGAGCACCAAAAGCATATGCAAAGGCCCTGGGGCAGAAGAGATCCTGGTGCTCTCCAGGATCTGAAGCTCCAGATGTGCCCCTTGCAAAAAATAAAAGTCTGGGTGGTGTCTTGAAGTTGGAGCATAATTAGTTACTGAAATATTTTAAGCAGAGGAGGGAGCATAATCATGTTTGGATTTGGAAACTGTCTTCCTGGCTCCTACACAAGAGGGTATGCTTCCATGCAACTGCTGAGAGTAAGCCTGCCAAGAAGGGACTGGGAGCTGAATCTCAGCAAGTCAATTCCTTTTGATAGGTCTCAGTTTCTCCATCTCTACAGTGAGTTTGTAGTCAATGGTGGATACTTTTCATCTGGTTTAAATGCCCTGTGGCACTTCCTTACTCTTTATGCTGTCCCTCAACAGTACTTTCTCTCCTGGGGAGAAGAAATTCTTTGTATTTCTCAATCTTCCTCTTGACCATTTTAACACGAACACTTGGAAAGTGAGTTCCCATGTGCACATGGATGCATATTTGTAAATACTTAGAGAATAGGAACTGTTTTCTTGGGATCGCCATGCAGTGATATCTACTGAACCTAAACATGTGCAGCTGTGATTTAGAGATTCTACTCCTTGGCGTCAACTTTCAAAAAATACCTGTGTGTGGGCAAAGAAGGCTTATAGGAAGGTATTCATCGTAGTGTTGTTTATAAATAGAGAAAAGGATGGAGACAATTTTAGAGTCGGTGCTTAACAACAATTAAAACTCATGGCACATTTATAGTGTTAAATACTAAGCAGCTATTAAAAGAAATCGTGAATCCTCTATGTGACAATGTGGAAAATCTCTAAGACATTCTGATGGGTTAAAAAACAAGTTATAGAAGCATACATATTGTGGGAAGATAAGTATGGAAATGTTCCCCACAGCTAGCCTTTCTTCTGAGTTTATTTAACCTGTAGACACCACACAAAGAACAGAGATTGAAGGAGAAATACTTAAGTGATAGTAGTGGTTGTCTCCGGATGGGACTGGAGGTGACAGAGTCAAGGAGGACTCCTTCCTTCTTACTAATATTCTAATAGTTCTAAAAGGAGGAATGCACTTATATATTTCTTATGCAAACTAACATTAATTTAAAAACAAGTGAGAGCCCTTGAAGACACTCAGGAAAATATTAACCATATTTACAACTGCAGAGGCCGTGTGGTAGGGCCTGAGGGGTGGTTTCCCATTTCTATATTTCTATATTTGATAGTCTTTACATTTTTTTCATAATGAGAATATGTTTATATATTCATGGTGCAATAAAAAAAGGAAAAAAGGAAGTAGTCCTTCTAATTTAGTTCTTCTCCAAATGAGCTCAGTAGCTGAGAACACTTGGGGGAGCAGAGGCCCAGGGAGCCCATGTGATTGCAAGCAAGTGTGCAGTGAGTCAGTGGGAGAGGAAAGAAAAGGCCATCCACAGGCCCAACTACATCACGTGACCCCAGAATACAGCAAACTGGCTTGTTTTGCAATCCAGGCAGGTCCTTTAACCACAGGCCTGCTGGCTGGCCCCATGCGGCTGGGGGAGAGGGTGCCAACTCTCTTCTCTCGAATGAGTCATGCCTCTTCCCGCAATAGCTGGGGGAGGATGTGGAGAAGTTGGTCTCCAGGGCAGAGGCACAGCAACTGCTCATAGGCCCCTGCCAGGCTGGGCACCCTGAAGGCCGAAGAGCCCCAAGGGCCCTTGGGATGTCCCCAGATGGGGGCTGTAGATTAATATAATCATGGACATCTGTTACAGGCCATTGCAGTCAGAGCCCATGTGTGGTGATTACAAGCAGGTGGGGTTTTGAGGAGTTTCCATTGCACACTGATGTATATTACATCCAGGACACTGTGCTCATGTGTCTATTACCTGTGAGACAGAGCTGGCTGGCCCCATTTTACAGATGATAAAACTGAGCCTTGATGGAGGTAAGTAACTCATCCAAATTCTCAGGTCCAAGCTAATAAGTGGTAATAAATTTTACCTAATAAATAAGGTAAAAAACTGAGTGTAGCTAAATCCAAGACCAGATAATTTTCATTGCACTCTGTTTGCTTCCTTTGGGCAAAAAATACAGACTCCCAGCTGTGTGTTCTTGGAGGCCACTTCTCATTTGATATGCTCTCAGGTTTGCTGATAGAAGCAGAAGACAAGGCACAAGAAAAGTGGGAGGTCCTCAGAGATGGCAGCACAGCCATAGATACTGTTTCTCTGCAGGCACCAGCCTGAGCACATCACTGCCATGTGCTCTTCAGTCTCAACAACTGGTGAAACAATCATCCCTGTTTTCCAGATGGGCAAACTGAGGCTCAGAGACTAAAATGATTATCAAGTCATGTAACTACAAAGAAGAAGCAGGGTTCAAAACCAGGTCTGTTCGATTCCAAAACACCTTCTGTAGTTACTCATAAGTCCCATCAACCTGTGGGCATACATTCTCAGGGAGACCTGGCTCTCGGCCCTCCTTTCTCTCTTCAGCCTGACTCTTATCCATGAGGCAAATTCTCATCCCTGCTTCAATGCCCCATGGGACATGACCTTCTTCATGAAGTCTTCCTCAGCTCCTCAGTGAGGGATTCTCACCTCTGTCCTCATGGCTTCCTGACCACAGAGACCCATCCTGACACGTGTCACATGGCTTTGTTGCTCTTCCTACTTGTCTATTCAGGGGACTGTGAGCATCTGCAGGGTAGAGATTGTATCATGTTTATCAATTGTTTTTTTAACCTGTATCATGGTTATCAATTATTTTGTAACCCCCTTGATTATGTTTTTTATTCAGAAACTAATGCAGTGGTTACATCACAGCTTTATGGATCCACAGATCTGGATTTGAATCCTCACTAGGCTGGGCGATGTTGGGGCAATTACTTATTTTAGCTCCATCTGTAAAATGGAAATTCTAATGTCTACATCTCAATGACCTTGTAAAGATTAAGTGAAATATGTATGTAAAGTGCTTAGCACAGTGCCTGAGGCACAGAGCGCATAAATATTCTGACCCTCTGGCCTATTCCCGTGGTGCATCAGCAGTGTACTGGGGAAAGCGTGGCTGCTCTTGTTAATGAGGCTGCCCTACTCCACCGCAAGCTTTGAGTGCTGTCCACGATTTATAACTCCATCTCCTGAATATATCATTCTTTATTCTTCAGTGGCCACGGATGGTGACTTACACCCACATCTACAAATGCAGATAGGAATGGAATAGGCTGAACAAATCTGTAAACAATAATTCATATATAAAGTTAAATAAAAATTAAACAAACATTTTCAAAAACTAAGTTAATTTTTAGTTCTAACCCAGGAGATTATAATGATTTATATGAATCATTTAAGAAAAAAAAATGTTATTAGTGCCCAATGCTGGTGAGGTTGGATTGAAAATCATGCAAGCACTGCTTGTGACCATCCAAATTCTTACAAGCTTCTGAGATGAGAACACATTGTCACACCCTGATATTCAAAGTGAGAAAATGATCTTGAAGAAAAGACTAGCTATAAGCAAAAGATGTTTATTACATCAGTATCTAGAATAGCAAAACCCTAGATAATTCTCAAAGGCCTATTTACAAGGGTGTGGTAAATTAAATCATGTCACACCAATGTAATCATCAGCAGTGTTGATGACAAAGGTCTCTTGGAAACATACAAGGTATTTATTATACAATACCTGGAGAGCAGAATATTAACTGGAATTTATGAGTGCAACTACGTTAAATTTGGGCAAGAACAAATATGGGCAAGAACAGAAAGGTGAGAGGTGAAATGAAAGGGTTGAGGTGGGTGGCAGGCTGTGGATTGCCTCCAATGCTATGGACTGAGTTATCCTGTAAGTGACCTGAAGAGGTCCCCGGACTTTAGGATTTCATGGCCAGCATCCTTTTCACCAGGCTGTCCAGACTTTCTGCATCTCCTGTAGTCAGGCCTCACCAGTGATTCCTCAAATACAGTTTCCTAAGGTAGAAATGCATATAATTGCCTTTTGTCTGGCTTCAGAAAGCCAAATGGCCATTACCAGGGATTTTTGGGAGGTCAGTGCACTCTGATCTTGACTGGAAGGTTCCCCATGAGTGCTCTTTAGCATTGATCAGTAGGGGCTGATCTTGTTTAATGGCTACTAAGAGCTCTTTTCATAGAAGCAAAGAGCTTGCATGGTGGGGAAGCCACCTTAGGCCTAATGAGGCTGATGGTAACCCTGCTCATTAAGTTAGGACATTTAGCTGTCCAAGAAATGTGGGAATCATGCACTTTAGCCTACAGGATCATTTTCATCTTTAGTCAAAGCAGCATCATGGATGGAACCATTCGTCTCTGAAAGGAACTGCAGAGGGGTCCTCTCAGGGATAAAATTCCCAGCTCTCCAGCCACCCACCGTCTCCCCACAATCCTCTTTAGCCCCATCCACAGATGCAGGCTTCTGTCCTATGCTTCCATCACAGATGACTCCGCCTTTGCCCAGCTGCTGAGAACAGGCGTGCACTGCCAGTCAACACCCAACCCTGCCACCAAATCATGCTATTATAGCCTGGATAACCACCCAAATTCTTACAAGCTTTTGAGATGAGAACACATTGTCACGCCCTGGTATTCAGTAGCCATAGAGGAGTGCTTTGGCTCAGTCATGATTTTGCCTTTACAGTTGTTCATTTGTTCATTCATTCATCTGTTCTTCGGCTATGAAGTGCCACGTGCTCTGTGTCAGACACTGTTCTAGATTGTGGGGATATGGCAGAACCATGGTGGCCCCAAGGGAGTAATAAAAAGCCAAGAAAATAACGTATTTCCATCAGTTCTATAGAAGAAATCAATGGGGTATTCTGTTCTGATGCAGAACAATGGGTAGGGATGAGCAAGGTAGACCTTTTCTCCATTGGGGTGACCACTGGAGAATGTTTTGAGGAAGTCTCACTTCAGCAAAGGCTGGAAAGGGGAGGAAAAGCCAGCTATGCAAGAAGCAGGGGGAAGAGCCTTCCAGGGAGAGGGAACAGCCAGCTGAGCAGCGTGCAGGCAGGCGGGAGCTGGTGTGGTCCAGCATGCTAGAAACATGCTTCCCTGTCTCCTTTCACTCTTCTCTCTCTTTCTGTCCCTGCTCTCTTGCTCTCCCTCTCTCCCTCCTTAGTTGACCATTTTGTCTCCATTTGTATCTTAATGTCTGATTGACGTACTTTGAGTCTGACCCTGTCTGTCTCTGTCTCCTTTTTTCTTCCCCTTGCTGACTCTTTCAGTCTCCTGAACTCCGAATCACTTTTTCCCAGCCTTTATCTTTTCTCATACTCCTCCCACCCTGCCCCTAGTTTTTTTAGTGCCTCTCACTTTCTCTCTTCTCCCTCCCCTTTAGCTTTCTGTCTACCCCTGACTTTGGCTCCAGTGCTGTCTCCCTCTTTCCGCTCCTTTGCCTGATGCCTCTTCCGTTCCTGGGCAGAGGCCGCTGGGAAGTGCGTTTGATTGATATTGCTACTGACAGTTAAAGCCTGTAAATCATTCTCACAGTGGGTCTCTGGGAGGTGGTAAGCCGGCAGTGTTTTGTCTGTACCCGAGAAAGACAGGGGTTTCTAAACAAATATATACATTCTCAGAAATCCAAGTGATTGTATTTCTCCATTGATCCATGATGACGTTGAGTAAGTGTAAAGCTTGCCTGGTGCCTGCAGGGAATCACAGAGTGAGCAGCCTGTGCTGGGCGAGGAAGGAGGAGGGGGCCAAAACTGGCCCAGTGGGGCCCAGGCTACAGCCTGTGCTCCAGGCTCCAAGGACCTGAACAAAGTGGCTTATTTGTAGAAGGGAAAAGGATTACTTCCTGTTGGGAGAATCAGAGAAAGCTTTATGATGCTTAAGCGTCATCTCTTTTGTGAAACCTTCCTGACCACCTCTCTCATCCCTAAAGAGAAGTGACAGCTCACCCTACATGTGAGCTCTACTGTGTATAGATGTCTGGCTCAGCACCTAAAACTCTTTTTATTTTTATTTTACTTTAAGTTCTGTGATACATATGCAGAACGTATGGGTTTGTTACATATGTATACATGTGCCATGGTGGTTTGCTGCACCTATCAACCCACCGTCTAGGTTTTAAACCTGGAATGCATTAGGTATTTGTCTTAATGCTTTCCCTCCCCTTGCCTCCCATCCCCTGACAGGCCCTGGTGCGTGATGTTCCCCTCCCTGTGTCCGTGTGTTCTCATTGTTCAACTCTCACTGTGAGTGAGAACATGTGGGTTTGGTTTTCTGTTCCTGTGTTAGTTTGCTGAGGATGATGGATTCCAGCTTTATCCATTCCCCTGCAAAGGACATGCATTCATTCTTTTTTATGGCTGCATAGTATTCCATGGTATGTATGTGCCACATTTTTTTCATCCAGTCTATCACTGATGGCCATCTGGGTTGGTTCCAAGTCTTTGCTATCATAAATGGAGCACCTGGAACTCTTTAGGATCATTTTTTTGTCCATGGGTTTTTCTTCCTCATGGGACTATGCACTTCCTAGAAACAATGATCCAGGGGTACTCAGTTCACACCCTTTGTGGCCATCCTGCAGCCTCTATCCTGTCTGGCTGAGCTGCTTTCCAGTTCAGTGCTCATTATGGGGGTCTATGTAAGTAACACTCACTCAGTAGGTTAATGGCTTTGGGAAAGTGCCTCAGTTTCCTAATCTCTAAAATAAGTATATCAGTGAACCAGTGCGGGTAAATTGCTTGGAAGATGGCAGAAAATGCTCACTCATGTGAGCTCCTGTTACTGCTGTTACTGTTAGTATCACCGTTGTCATCATCATCATCGTCCTCTTCAGGCTTGGGCGCCTTGTAGTTAATTGGCTATAGAATCCTAGCTCTCTTAGTTCTGAAAGAATAGACCACTATAATTTTTGACACAAAGGGCTAGTTATAATCTATGTGGGTTTTTAAATATTCTTTCGAATATATTCTTTTACACCCCGAGTCTCTGTGCAGAAATATTTGGAGAACTCAGGGATGGGTTTGGGCATGATAGGTGTTTGAGGAGTATCTTGCTTGTCTGCTCTTTCTGCTTGTCTGCTCTGCCTGGAAAGGCCTACTTCCACGCTGATGCCGTTGTTTCTTCCCGGTGGTGGGGTCTTGCCTGATGCCTGGCCCTTGCCAGCCCTTGGGAAGGTGAGATGACTCCTTTCGTTTGGTCGTAGCTGCACAACATATGCTCTGCCCGGGTGTTTGCCACAGTAGTTTAAGGAGCTCAATTTATTTGATTCTGAAACTTCCCACTTGTCTCTGAGCTTTGGCTTGTTCTAGTGTAAAGTGGGAGTATCATGTGCTTATACTTCAAATGAAGATTAAATGAGCGAATACGTTCTCCATCCTTACCCCATTGTAAACTATCCAAGGGCAAAGGCTATGTCTGATTCATCTCTGAAGTCCTCGAGCTGCGCTATTCAGCATGTCAGCCATGAGCCACATGCTGTTATTGAGTGCTTCATATATGGCTGGTCTGGATTGAGCTGAGCTGCAACTTCAAGATACACAGTGGGTTTCAAGACTGAGGACAAAATACATGCAAAATAACTCAGTGTTTTTTTATATTGATTGCATGTTGAAATGGTAAGATTTTGGATATGTTGAGTTAAATAAAATGAGTGAAAAAATTATTAAATATTTATAGTACTTATATTTTATATTAAAATAAATATCTACTCTGCCACAATACTCACTTTATAACAAAATAATTGTTAAGTGATAACATTATTATTTAAATGTATTTTACTTATTTCTTTTTTATTTTTTAAAATATGGCTACTAGAATATTTAAAATTACATCTGTGGCTCACATTATAGTTCTACTGGGTGACGCTGCCTTAGAATACAGTTAAGAATCTGCTTAGCACAAGTGAGCAATGCAGATAGAGGGGAATGAATGGATAAATAGAGAAGGAAAAATAGCAGTAAATGAATAGACAAATAAATTAGTAAATTAATAAAGGGTTAAGTGAACAGATGAAAATAGATGAATAGAGAGAGAAATCAATAAATAAATAGAAGGATGGATAGATGCAGCAGGTGTGGAGAATGGAAGGAAGAATGCATAGAATGATGGAGTGAAAGAATGGCTATAAATAAAAAATGAAAAACTGATAGATAACTAAATTATGAAAAAAGTTAAATATGTAAGTGCCTAAGTAAAAAAATAGATACATTAAAAAAAAAGAACAAATGTCCTGAGAAACCAGGACTTGACTTTGACAAGAAGGTTTGTTCTTGCGCCTGAGTCTAAGCCTTTGACCAAGAAAAAAGGTTTACCCTTGCTCTTGGGGAATTTATTATTTTAATTGTTAGCCTTCATCAGAGGTTATTGGAATTTCTTCCCCTTCAGACAGTTTATCACTTGTAAATTATTTGTCACATCGTTGCCATTCTATCCAGATCCTTAACTTTCTAATCATGCATCTTTTATGGGGTCTCCTTTAAAGAAGCACTATAATTACGTGCCAAGGGTCTCAGTAAATTTTATCAGGCCATAAAATATTATACTTTAATTATTTGAAAGGGGAAGAAAGGCAAATGTTCCCTCTTCAAGACTGGTGATCAATACTGCAGGGCCCATGGTGGCACAGGCTGGTCCAGACGCCCTTCCTGGGGAGTCCAAGAGCTCATGCTTTTGGTCTGATGCAGTGTCTGCACACACTAGTGGGGCCCGATGTACTGATGGTCTTTCTTGATTCTCCAATGGACATTGGGCCATAATCAACTCAAAAGTATACATCCTTGACGTGGTTTCATCATGCACAGCAAGTCTAAGCAGTTGTTTTGGAGGATCCTGTTATGTCGCCTTTTTTACAGATGAGGAAACTTAGACCCAAAAGGCAATTATACATTATATTCTAATTTAGCTTTCCTGGCTCCATGTGATTTTTCTGCCCCACCCCCCCCCCGCCACCGTGTCACAACTGCTATTATGGACTTGAATCAGAGAATGTGTATGAGTTCACTGGGTGGATTTTTTTTTTTTTTTATTCTCAAGGGTTTGGAAGCTGTAATGCTCTAGCAACAGCACTTTGCATCCAACATTTAATTAGGTTGTTTATTCATGCTAAACCCTGGTGCTGGAAGAAAGCAGTAAACAAGGTAGACAAATCCATGTTCCTTTGGGGACTGTGGTTTTCCTGGGGAGATAGGCATTGGTCAAATCATCAATATAAACCATAGAATTTGCACCTATCATGACTCTTAAGAATGAAGGGTCCATGGGCTTTGAAAGCTTAAAAACAGAAGCCTTTAATGAGATGAGGTTTGTCATGGAGGATTTCCTGAGGAACTAAGTGATCTGAGATCTGAAGGATAAGTAGAAATTAACTAGATAAACAGAGGAAGAGAGATTGTTCTCAGTAGAGGGAAAGGATATACAAAGGGCCTGTGGCAGGAAGAAAATACAGGGTGGTTGAAGCCTAGTTACCAATGAGAGACAGAGTTAGTAAGCCATGTTAAGTCCTTTGGTTTTTACCCTAAGAGCACTGAAGTTTCAGGCAAAGGTTTAGTGAAGAGAGATTTCTTTAAAGGCAGTGCAGGCAAGGTAAAGCTCCTTGCAGCAGATGAGAGGAGGAAGGATTGTGTGTAGAAATGAATGTCAGAGGACTCATTTCACTAAGCACAGAGGTGAATTCAAGAAGAGGAGGAAGGCAGGAAAGGATGACTAATCCCCACTCATCCTTCTGGTCTTGGCTTCTATGTCATTTCCTTAGGGAGTCCTTTTCTGACCCCCAGTTTGGCCAGTCCCTTCACCCCCTCCCTAGTGGTTCCCCACCCTTCACTTCCCTTTTCATAATACATATACTATTACTGCCATGTCTTACTTAATGGCCTCTTCCCCTCACTGGCTGTGGGCACCATCTGTGAGGGCAGGGATCAAGTGTGTCTTGATCACTGCTAGTTACCCCACTCCCAGCCCAGGGCCTCGTTCATGGTTAGCGGGCGAGACATTGCTAAACGAAAAAATGAATGATTGGGACATCCATGAGAGATGGAATTTGTAAGGGGCACGTTTCCTCTAGACTCTTCCCCTCATTGCCCCTCCCCTCTCATCTCTCTCTCCCTCCTTATTCACTTCCCTTTTTTGCCCTAAAGCTGAACTCTTCCTAACTTCCTGTTTAAGGGGCTCTCATCTGAAAGATGTGATTGACACATGAGAATATATCTGAGCTCTGGGTCCATAATATCAATTTCCCCAAAAAGGGTTGTGATGTGTATGTTCTTCATACAAATTACCTTGATTGTTGATTCAAGAGGTAAAATGACTTACTTGGTCATAATTGTATAGGAGGAAGATGACAGAGCAATTTGTGAAAATCCTTCATGTCACCATCTCAGAGTGACTCATCTTCCTACTAGGTTTGCTGCAAATTATCTCCGGGTGAATGGTGAACACGTTTTGGTAAACCCTGTGGTCACCAAGCTGGTGAAATCCCTAGTAAAACTTTTCTGCCTAAAGAAAGTTGCATATATATATATCAATAATAATACTTATGCTGATGGTAGCTAACATTTGTTCCAGGAACTCTCCCAACTCTGTATCATTCAGTCCAAATGCTGAATGTTCCAGCAGCATTTTCTTTTTGGGTAACTGAGTATCTATTATGACATAACGATACCCTTAAAATAATAATGGAAAACAATGATTATTTACTTTGCTCCCAAATCAGCAATTTCAACAGCGTTTGGAAGTGACACACAATGTTCCACACAGCATCAGTTGAAGCAGCTCAAGTGAAGCTGAAGATAAACTCCCAGGATGACCCATTCACAAGGCTGTCATCAGAGTTCTGGCTCTTGGTCCCCTTCGCAGGAGGCTCTCCGCCAGCATGTCTTGGGCTTCCTCACAGCATGGTGGCTAAGCTTTAATTATGAACATCCTAAGGCACAAGAGGTGGAATTTGCCAGTTTCTCAAGATCTTGGCCTGGAACCTTGCAGGCCACTTTTGCTATATGCCATTGGTCAAAGTGTCATAAACCTGCCTAGATTCCAGGGAAGGGAAAGAGACTTGAAGTGCTATATTTTTAAAACCCCATGGCAAATATTCATAACCATCTCTGGGGTCCCTTGAACTATTACTTTGATTCAGCATAATCTATCACTGGTTAGGGTGACCATGATAATTTCCTGTCCAAACTAGGAGACATTAAAAGAATGAAATGGAATGCTAGGAATAATAGGACTGGCCAATGAGTGCAAAACAATGGTCTCAGACAAATCAAGTATGCAGTCAGCTTGTCTCTAGGGGCAAAGATTAATGCCTTTTAGATGTCCCCAAATAATTTTGGAAAGGTTATATAAAGACCACTGTGTTCTGTTTAGGAATCCACTTAAGAAAATCTTGATAAATCATTTAAAAATAAAGAGTAACGTTTTACCTAGATGTAAAATCATCATTTATCTGGAAGTCTCATTTAAATAGAGTTACTGCTTTCCTGAATCTTCCAGTTAACTGTACTGCTCCATGCCACCATCAGAGACAGAGTACCCCTAAATGCCACTGGCTGTGGCTGTCCTGGCCTCCAGTTGCTGAGTGTTCATTCTCTGGGCTAGATCCAGAGAAAGCAGATGTGGGTAAAACATGATCCTGACCTGTAAGTGCTTGTGACTTTCTTAGACATGACAGAGCCAACAGGTCATTGCAAAGTTCAGTGGTAAGGGCCACCCTAGAAGTAAAAGTCCAATATTGTGAAAACGATGAAAATCGGGTAAATGGAAAAATTTCAGAAAGATTTCACAAAGGGAAGTGACATCGATTTATTATTTTAATTACCTAGTATGTCTCAGGCATTTTGCTAAGCATTTTATGTCTATCATCTCCTTCAATATTTAGAAAACTCCTTTTGGAGTGAACATTGTTTTTTTTTTTTTGAGACGGAGTTTCGCTGTTGTTACCCAGACTGGAGTGCAATGGCACGATCTCGGCTCACCGCAACCTCCGCCTCCTGGGTTCAAGCAATTCTCCTGCCTCAGCCTCCCGAGTAGCTGGGACTATAGGTGTGCACCACTATGCCCAGATAATTTTTGTATTTTTAGTAGAGACAGGGTTTCGCCTTGTTGACCAGGATGGTCTCGATCTCTTGATCTGGTGATCCACCTGCCTCGGCCTCCCAAAGTGCTGGGATTATAGGTGTGAGCCACTGCACCCGGCCTTGAGTGAACACTGTTACTATCTCTAATTTGCAGATGAGGAAACGGAGACTTAGAGAGGGGAAGTAATTTGCATACAAGTGGCAAGCAGCAGAAGTAGAACAGGTATTGGGGAAAGTGAGGGAGGATGAGTAGGAATTTCCAAAGCCTCAAAGAAGGGCATTTTAGGCAGAGGAACCAGCAGTGGTAAGGCCGGGTGAGTGGAATAGAGCTTGACTAGCTTGGGATACTGCTGGCCTTTTGATGTGCTTAGAGCACAGCTGGGGAGAGTGGGTGGAAGGAAGGTGAAGGGGGGTTTTGGCTGGGAAGGAATCCTGCAAGGTAGAGAGTTTGGATATTCCCAGCAGGCACTGGGCTCCTTCTGTGTGTTGAGGCAAGGAAGTGAGTAGAATGTTAGACTTCGCCAGCATGAGCCATCTCCAGCTTCAGCCCCTCGCTGTTCTAGGAGATATCCACAGACCAGCAGCATCACCCAAAAGTTGCTTAGAAACGTATCATGAGGCCTCACCTCAGACCCATGGAATCAGAATCTGCCTTTTAGCAAGAGCCCCAGGTATTCTGTCTGCCCATGAAGCTTGGAAGCACTGTTCTGGCACACTGCAGATCTCAGAGTTCATGACTTTATCTTCGCTCACACTCAAGACCTTCCACTGAAAGTTTCCGGTTTTGTAAATCTGAGCAATGGTTTGCAAAGGTTTTGGGAAAAGGTCAGAGGTATAACATCAATAACTATGATCCAGCCATTAGATTTCCTTCTCCTGGTTGTTCTAGTGGCCTGGACACTCTGCAGTGGAATCAGGTCCAGCTCTGGTTCCAACCCCTCCAAAAACTTGGAAGAAGTCAGCTCAACAATACAATTTCATGCGCCACTGGCAGGCACCATGGGTCACTGGGTCCTTATATCATGAGTCCACTGTCACTAGTCCCTGAGGGCAGGTATAGTTATGAACAGATCCCTGCCCTGTCTGGCTCATAGAACAGCTAACCAAGGCTGAATGGGAAAGTGACATTCATATTTTACTAGGACAGGGGCTCTCTCTGGCAAAGGTTGGGAGTCTGAGCCCTGAAATGGCTCCCTTTGGCAATCATACTCCCTGCCCATCTGGAGATGCTCTGGGGCAAGAGTGAGGGTAGATGGTCGGGATGTCAGATACTAGAAGGCTTAGGTTGCAGAGATGTTGGCTCTTACTCCTGGCCATCAGGGAGCTTTAACTAGCTCCTAATGTTGGGAGTGGTGATGCTGGGTAGAAATGCATCTTCCTGGACACTTCCATTTTTCCTGCTTCCCTCTGCAAGCCATTTCATAGGTACCTCCTCTCCCACATCAGCCTGTGTGACCTCTGGGATGAGGGGTTCAGAACTAGTTCTTGACCTACAAGAGCACTCAGGAAAATGAAGAGAGAGACAAGTAGTGCAGTGTTTTAAAGGCTCTGAGAGAGGGAAGCAATTGGTGCTGGGAGTGCAAGAGGAATGGGTCTCTGGTTCCACCTGGAAGAGAGCTCTGCCATGTGCCGCCTTCATGTCTTTGATCCAATATCACAGCCTCTTGGATCCTCAAAATCTTAGCCATGTATGCCATGGTTATACTAATTTCCTCTTTTAGGTTAAGGTGGGGACTAAATGGCCTATGGGACAGCACCCAGTTGAGGATGTGGCAGAGGGTAGGCATTCATAGAATCCCGTCCCTAACTCAGACTCCAAGCAGGAACAACCATCCTGCTCACCAAAAGAGATACATCAAAAGGGCTGATTTCATTTCGCAAGCCACACTTGGCCCAGAGTTCCACCCTGTCTTGTAGGGAAGTGACCTCCTTCACGTGCCTGAGAAGATGCATGTGATGATGGCGTGCCCCAGGCAACCAAAGGGATCTTGCAAAACTTAGAATTCTCTCCTTGTTGCAGAGGAATGAAAGGGAGGGAGGAAGTAGGCACCCCTCCTTCTTGCATGGCCTACAAAGGGTCTTAAGGCTGTTTTTATGAAGATGGATTCTGAGTGATTCAGGAACTCGCCCTAAAAGCGCTTCTTTCTTGTTTTCCTTTTCCTTCTCCTCCTGCTTTTCCTTCCTCCTTTTCTATTCCTCCTCCCTTTTCTTTTAATAACATACCTTCTATGTACTTTCTGGAACTTTTTCCCATAGAGGGTAACCCTCAGAAAACAGTGAACTGGTCTAGGCTCCAAGGGACTTGGCAGGTGAGCTGGTTCATTCTGTGGTTTGCACCAGCCTGGCAACTGGAGAGCACAAGACAACGCTCCCAGGAGGGTGGTAAGGCATAAACCTGGTTCACAGAACTCAGAGAAGCTTCAGAAACCTGGAACAAATAGGCTGTAATGTCAATGAGAAGGTCTGGCCCAGCAGAGGAGGTGAGCAAGTTGGGACCCTACTCTTCCTCCCATTGGCCAGACTCTATCCATTCTTGCATGCTCAGCTAGAGACACTTGAGAATCTGCTTTTCTTGATGCCCCCAAGTCTTTTGGTCTTAGCAGTAGGTAATGACTAACTCCTTCCTGTGAACAGCGAGAACTCTGCTGTCCTTTGAAGGGAGCATGAGTAATGGGTCCACTTCTGCACTGTGGCTCAGCCTCTCTTCCTAGTCACACCAGGAGTGACCCATGCTATGCACTCTCATGGTGCCCACACACCACTCGTGTATGCACATTTACTTCACCCATATACACGCTTACACTTTAAGTGTACTTGGCTCCACACACCTCACAGGTACAGGCACCTGCACCACAGGGCTCGTACTCCCCTCCACAAGCACGTCCTGCCCACTGACTCCATTAGGGAGCTTTATTGCCTGAGCCCCCAGGTGTTTGCAGACCTAGCACTGGCAGTGACTGAGTGGGTCTTTTGGTGACACATTCATAAAATCTCATAAATTGTCTCTGTGCAGCGTCGCATGAACATTTTTATTTTCCTCAATAAATACACACATTCTTATTTCCTAACAGTTCCAGCATTGGCAAAATGCCTGGCCAAGGGGTTCACTTACTGTGCACTGGGCCAGGGTGCATCACAGATAGGAATGGGGCCACTCTGTCATTTGTTTGAGACTTAAGACATCTTTGGGGACCTGGGATAATGGAGGCCTGATTTGGATGGGATAGTAGGAGTCATCTTGTCTGGATACATATTCTACCTCTCCCCTGTAAGCCATTCATCTTTTCACTCATTCATTTTTTTCTATTGAAACTCTTTTACAAAGGTTTAAGGCAAGAGTTACTATCAAGCTTGTTTTTCAAACTCAAAAACTGAGGCTCAGAAAAATTCAGTGATAGTCAAGGATGAGGCCTGAGAATTGCATGTGAGTGACACTTCAGATTATTCTGAGGCAGGTGGCTCCTGGTCACAGTGGGAGAGTAAATGTATTTTGTGATTATACTTAGACCTCAGGGCGTAGAACATATTTTCCCCCTTTTTAAGAATAAAAACACCTTGGACTTACTAACTCTGAAGAAGTGAGCAGTTACACTTAGGACAAACTTTTTTTTACTGGAAGTTAAAACTCTAATAACTGTGGAGTTGACCCTCCAGAGAAGCTGGGGGAGGTGGGTTATTTACCCCTTTCCATGCCAGTGCAACCCTCTCCCGGCTGGCTTTGCTCTAACTTGGGCATATGACTGTCACTTGCCCCGCCTTACAAATGATGACATTACCTTATAAGGTGATACCGCTTTACCCCTTACAGAGCTCTTCCACAAATATCATCTAATCCCCACAGCAGTCTCACACAGTGAGCTGTTCCCAACTTCATTTAACAGCATGGGAAGCAGAGGGGTTAAGGTGAGGTTTCACCACCGGTAAGGGTCAGAGCCTGGACTATGATGTCAGCTCCTCAACCTTTAGTAGAGTTGTTTCTATGAGCTAACAACCATTTGCTTGATGTAAGGGGGTTGTACTTCCTGTGAGCTTCCAGGGGTCCAGTGTGATGTATGGTAGGAATTCCAGGGCTGTGGTAACTAAAGTCTCCTGGAATGGAAAGAAGGCAGGAAAAAGGGAGATGAGGGCTGGGGGCAGAGATGGGAGGGTCCTCATTTAGCATTGCCCTATTTTGTGCTACCAAGTCATGCTAATTGGGTGCCATGTCAGAAGTGGAGGGTGACATGTAAAACAAAGGAAGAGTCTTTTTTTCTGAGGCTTTTAAAGTTAAAAGATTGGGTAAGGTGGAAGTGAGGAAGGTATAGAGCTCTTTGCTTTGCTTTGCTTTGCTTTGGTATTCTGGGAGGTCCATTATGAAGGAGCTATCAATGGTCTATGAATGTCACAAAGGACATGGGCCACAGGGGAGGTCCATAAGCTCTGATGCACCTGCCTCTTTCTGGGTTCCCCTCAAAATCCTGCGGGGATGAGGCAAGGTCTTTCCCCTGGGGCACGTCTGCTGAGCAGGGTGTCAGATCATACAGTTAATCCCTTACAGATTATGTGTTCATTTGAGATGCTTCCAGAATACAGAGGAAGATGTTGATATTATCTTAACTCTTCTGACTCACCCATGGGAAATCATAAGCTCTGGGCACTTCAGCCTGTTCTCTAAAGTCCCGAGTCTTCCTGATTCCTACTGGCCCTGCTCCATACTTCCTGCTTTGTGCTTGTGCTCACAGAATAATGAGATGCAACCCAGGAGTCTCTTGTTGCCTCCTCTGCCACTTGTAGATCTATATTTCATCAGCGAAGTGTCTTTGGTGGCAGGGATGGAGGTTTTGCATGGGCTTAGCAACATGGACTTTCACTCCTCAAGGCTACTCTGCCTACTGTGACCGCTCACTGCTCTACCTACTAATAGAAGTGACCCACTCTGAGTCCTCAATCTGGCACCATTCCCCCTGGGATCAGCCTAGCGGTAGGGTGATTACATTGAATTATTTTTATCATAGAAGGAGCAGTGCTTTGTTCTCACGGGAACAGACACTTACTTTAGATAGACATAGACCTGTTTTCTCTGCCTGAAATGCTGCTTCCAGAACTACCACATATCCCAGAGGGTCCTCTTTACCATGTGTTCCAGGAGCATTGCTTCTGACCAAGGGGCTCATGTGTCAGCAAATGAAGATCAGCAATTAGCTCATGCCCATTAAATTCACTGGCCTTTCAATGTCCTCCATCAGCCCAAAGCAGGTGGCCTGATAGGATTCTGGAATAAGCCTTTCGAAGACTTTATGGCCCTAGCTGGGTGGTAGCACTTTGTGGACTGGAATAATCAGTGATGGATTCACCATAGCCAAGTTTCATAGGTTGGGGAATGAACTCTTCTTTCTATTACCCTCATGATCTGAGAGCAAAATGTTTGCATCCTTCCCCTGTGAACTTAACCTTTCTTTCCTTTTTTTTTCTGTCACCCAGACTGGAGTGCAGTGGCACAATCTTGTTTCACTGCAACCTCTGCCACTTGGGTTCAAATGATTCTCCTGCTTCAGCTTCCCGAGTTGCTGGGATTACAGGAGCCCACCACCATGCCTGGCTAATTTTTGTGTTTTTTAGTAGAGATGGGGTTTCGCTATAATGACCAGGCTGGTCTTCAACTCTTGGACTCAAGTGGTCCACTGTATTGGCTGGGATTACAGGCATGAGCCACCGCACCCAGCCTAACCTTTCTTTACCCAGAAGACTTAGACCCCAGGGGAGAAGTACTCCCTTGAAGGAGCACAATAACAGCCAATTAGAGGGAAGTTGAGACTGCCTCCTGGCCCCCCTTGGACTCCTCATGTCCCTGAGTGGACTTATAAGGAAGGGAGTTACTGTGCTGGCCAGGGTGACTGATCCTGAATACCAAAGAGAAACTGGGTTGCTACTACATACTACAGGTAAGTGGAGTGTGTCTGGAATGTAGGGCATCCCCTGGGGCACCCATTAGTATTTCCAAGTCAGGTGATAAAAGTTGAAAAACTACCGTGACCAAATACAGGCGGGACAGCTGATAACCCAGATCCTTCAGGAATGAAGCTTTGGGTCACTTCACCAAGCAACAAAGCATGATGAGCCAGGCTACCTGCTCATTGCAAAGGGAGCATGCAAAATGTGGCAGGAGTGTACCAGGACTGCCAGCCATGACCACGTGACCAGTTGAAGAAATAAAGCCTATAGTAATTATGAGTATTTCTTCATTATTTTGATATAATTATATTTGCATTAACCAAGTCTTTTCTTTTTCCCCACGCTAATTCTCTCTCCATCAAATGCAAGATACATTAAGAGAAATAAACCTTGTAACTCTGCATTTAACTTACAGACTATCAAAAGGGTGCGACTAAGTGTGGCTTAGCTGCAAGATAAATGAACATCATCCAGTGGGACTCTGTATTCTCTTTCAGGGAGATAGCATGTTTTCAACTGTTTGAAGACCAGTTGCATCATGTTAAGCAGGAGTACAACTTTGCTGGTATCTTTATTTGGGTATTATTGAAAGAGTTGTGCATGGATGCCAGGTTAAGCAAAGGATGGATGGTGATGGTTTTGAACTGTGCCAATTTAGTAAAGACGGAACAGTGTTTCCCCAAATTCCCTTCCTTGTATGGTTCTAGGTTAGGGTTGGCCACAAGAGAAATTTACCTGAGATGAGGAAGGTGGAAAGGAAGCAGCTCTCATTTTACTCTGAAGATCATTAACACAATGTGGAAAGTGGAGGGCTCCATACACTGCTGCAGCCCTTGCAGGCTTTTGCTGATCAGCTGTCTTTCACTGGCTCTCGTCCATCAGTTTCTCTGAGCCTAGGTCATATGTATGTGCAGCTCTGTGACAAAGGGCTTCAGCTTCTTCTGAAAGTTGCCTGTTGACAAGGTTAGACATGGAGAGAGACAGATGTGGATCCCAGTTCCTTCCTCTCTACTGCTTCACATCATTTTATATCCTGATTGTCAACCCTGCCAGCATGTAGCAACTTCAGATCCACTGCCAATTGCAGAGTCTACAGACATTTCCGCCAGTTCTGACAATCACATTAGGGCCAATTCGTATTGTAAATCTTGTATTCCATACTGCTTATGGGGTTCTGCTTACATATTAAGAAGTTTGTTCATGGTGGAGAAATATTTATTAAGTGTCTACTACATGCCAGGCATAGTCTAGGGGTCTGGAATATATCAATGAACAGAAGAAAAATACATACTTATGCATTTGGGAAATGCTTATATAAAAAATTTTAATAATTTATTGCCTAGTAGAAATAAAGTGTAACTGCCTTGTGTTCTTACTTGCTCTTCCTGGTAATCCTACCCATCATGGACAGTGAGATACTGGTGGGCTTCCAGCCCTGTGTTTGGGACCCAACTTTGTACCATTCACATTGCACTGATAGTTTCTGCAGTTCCACAGGTTGAACACGTTTGAAGTGACTTATGGTGAACCTGAGGTTCCTCCAACAACAGTCCTCTTATTAGAAGTCCAAGCTCTCCTTCACTTATTTACCTTTTGGAGACCAAGGTAAATTTATTATCTTGAAATAAATGGTGCGATGCTATATCTTCTTTAATTCTCATACCAGTCTTGTAAGGTGCATATTATTTCTAATTATATCTACAGTGTAGAAAGTGAGGTTTGTAGAGATTTAGTAACTTGTCCCCAGAGCCAGGAAGTAGTAGAATCAGAATTTGAACACCAGTCAATCTGACTTTCAGTGGGCTTTGTTCACCTTATTTATGTCATAGGTATCTCAGTTTCTCAGCAATAGAAAACATACCTACATTGAATCAGTTAGACTCATCTTTATCAAATAGCTCAATCTGCTTGGGTATATAGCATTGGGTTTCTTCTTGGGAAGCCCAAGCAGGCTGATGACCATAGGATGATGGTGATGATGGTCTCCAGGCACAATGAAGGGTGAAGAAGAATTAATTCTCACCCTTGCAGAACGTTGATGGTGGGTGACCCATTCAGTTGATCTGTTACTCTGGTTTCCCAAGGCCAAGTGTTCACTTCTGATGTAGAGAACTCCATCTGCGACAGGGATTGCAGAGGCTTGTTAGGCTGGTTCTCTTCAAAAGTAGAATAGAGGATGTCATATATCATTGGCACCAGGCTGTGGTCCCAGGAGCAGCTTTGGGGAACAAGCCATAGGCTGAGATGACGGAGCTAGAGCAACAGCTCAGCTTGTCTTCAAGTTTCTCTCTATTGACCTCTTCTTAGAAGCAGAGACACATACACACATTTGAGATGATATTGCATATAGCATTTTGTATCATGAATCTTTTCACCTAACCCTATATTTCAACTTTTCAACAAGTTTTTAAACATTCCTCAAAAACATGATTTTTAATGACTAGATAGTATTACTTATGGACACACAATAATTTAATAAAACAATCTCGTTGCCATCAATTATGTAAGCTCATTCTTTTTTTCACATTTAGTCATTAGGTTATTTCTAATGATTTACATTTTAAAATGTGTATAGGAGATACTAAATATTTTTAAAGTTACCAAGATGATAGATTAGTTTTCTAATGTGTTATTATTGCAATTTTGAAAAAATGTATATTCATTTTATATCAAGCTCTTATACTCAGTCTTCAAATTAGCACATTTTAATTTGATTGTCTTAGGATTTGAGATGTGTGGTAATGTCATGAGTAAGTGTTCATAATTTTGTTTTCTTTTTTCTAATAGTTATATTTCAATGTTCTTGTTTTATTGCTTTGACTAGAATTTCCAGGGCAATTATTAGTGGTGATATTGTAGGGAACATTCCTGCCTTGCTCCTACTTCTAATAGCAATACTGCTTATATAGTGCCTTTAGTATAAAAGCGACTATTGCTTTCAAAATACATATGTTAATCATATCATTTTAGGTTTGAATTTTGCTATTCCTTATATTCTACAATTTTTTTTCCCAAAAATGGACATCAAACTTACCAATTAATTGTTAATATTTATCTAGATGATTGCACTTTCATTGACCTGATACATATATTTGTAATGTAATAATAATGCTATTATAATAATGTTATATTATATTATTATAATAATAATGCTATTATTATTACATTACAAATATATAATCTTAAATAATAGCATTAAATAGCTATTATTAATAGCTAGGATTAAATAATCTCTTTATTAGTGGTTTTAAATAGCTATGTGTTTAATGTTTTAATGAATTAAATTTGCTGGTGGGCTTGTAGAATTTTTGTAACAAGCCTTAAGAGCAAGATTAGTTTATAGTACTATATCCATATAGTACATGCATGCTGACATGAAAGAGATGGGAACAAAACACATCCAACTGTTAGCAGTGGTCTCCTCTGTGTTGGATGGTGGAATACTGGATTCATTTTACTACGTTCCCCTAAAATTTAATATACATTTCTTATGATAAAAGTGAACATTGTATCAGTTATCTATTGCTGTGTAACAAATCAACCCAAAACTTAGTGGCTAAAATAACCACCATTATATTGACTCATGATTCCAAGGGCCAATAATTTGGGCTGTGCTCAGCTGGATGTTTCTTCTGTTGGTCTTGGCCAGGGTTACACAATTCTATTGCAGTCAGCTGGTGGGTTTGGTGGAGGCTGGTTGAGCTAGAGGACCCCAGCTGAGACAGTTATTTCTGTTCCTTGTCATGCCATTCAACTTGATAGAACTGTTCACAGTTGACTTTGCAAAGTCAAATTGCAGAGGAGGGCTGCATGCCGGGATGAGAGGAACTGTTGTAGACAATTTTTGAAAGTTCATTACAAACATACATTATAATTAAAAATAAAGAGTAATATTAAAAAAAGGATAATATGCAGTGATGACAAATTTGGCAAAGTGAGTTTTCTTACACATTGCTGAGGACCCTACTAAAATTGTAACAAAAATGATTTGGCAATGCATTTTATGAGTGGTAAAGTGTTAGTAGACTTTGACTTAACTTTTTTGAATTCAATTTATTCGAAGGAAATAGTCAAAGTTTCATAAAAATTATGTGCAAGAATTTTTCTGTATATCATTTTTATAAGTGAAATACTAAACACAATGTAAATGTCAAATATTAGAGGAATTAGTGACAGTAGATGGTATCTCTGTATGATGAAACATAATATAACCACAAATATTATATTTTTGGGCATGACAAAGCTTTAAAAGTAGGATTTGTGTGCTTTCACTATGAATCTAGTTTTGAAAATTGATTGTATTCATATATGTTAATACAATAAACTTTAGAATACAACAACATGCCTGTACACGCAAAGAGAAAAATAACCGGAAAACATATATGAATATAGTAATGATAATTATTTCCGGGTGGTGATTGGATTACTGGTGGTCTTTGTATTATTAAAGCCACAAGTGTCAGTTTGGGGCCAACCTGCCACTTTTGAGTTAGACATTGCTGATTTTAACTGCCATCCTGTGTCCTGTGGAAAGTCCACACCTTCCTAATGAGTTGTGTGACTCCTTGAGGACTTGCATTCTCACCATCACCTCTAATAGTGACTTCATGTCTTTACAATTCCATTATTCTGTTCTGTCTTTTGTGCTTTTTTAAAAAAATTATTTTTGTAGAGATAGGCTCTCACTATGTTGCCCAGGCTAGTCTCAAACTCGTGGCCTCAAGTGATCCTCCCACCTTGGCCTCCCAAAGTGTGTGGTTTTTCTTATATCTTTGATCTGGCAGCTTGACCAATGCGTGTGGCATAGTTCCTTCTCTTTTATTTCTTCTACCTCCAGTCCTCCTTCAAACAGTTTGGAATATGAATCTGTTGCATATACTGTACTAGACTTTTACTAAAGATCTATAGATTGGCCGGGCATGGTGGCTCAAGCCTGTAATCCCAGCACTTTAGGAGGCCAAGGCAGACGGATCACGAGGTCAAGAGATTGAGACTATCCTGGCCAACATGGTGACACCCTGTCTCTACTAAAAATACAAAAATTAGCTGGGCGTGGTGGCGTATGCCTGTACTCCCAGCTACTTGGGAGGCTGAAGCAGGAGAATTGCTTGAACCTGGGAGGCGGAGGTTGCAGTGAGCCGAGATTGTGCCACTGCATTCCAGCCTGGTGCCTGGCACCTGGCGACAAAGTGAGACTCTGTCTCAAAAAAAAGATCTATAGATTAAGAGTCCTTTGCAGGGGCATAGATGAAGCTGGAAACCATCATTCTTAGCAAAGTGGCACAAGAACAGAAAACCTAAAACTGCGTGTTCTCACTCATAAGTGAGTGTTGAACAATGAGAATGCATGGACACAGAGAGGGGAACATCATACACTGGGGCCTGTTGGAGGGTGGGAGGTTAGGGGAGGGATAATAGCATTAGGAGAAATACCTAATGTAACTGATGGGGTGATGGATGCAGCAAACCACCATGGCACTTGTATACCTGTGCAACAAATCTGCATGTTCTGCACATGTACCCCAGAACTTAAAGTGTTATGAAAAAATAGAAACACTAAAAAGAAGAGGTTTATTGTCATATACCATCTAAAATGAATACATTCTATATTATATCAGAGATACTTAAAGATTTTTGTTTTTGTTTTAAAGATTCCTTATTGGCAGTCTTGTGAAAACTATGGACCCTTCCAAATATTATGTTTTTAAATTCATGCAATAAAATGTACAGGATTACAAAGAAAATGAATTATGTTAAAATAAACTTATCAAATATTTAAGAAAAAAATTGGTGATACAGTGATGTGAAGTGCTTCTTTACTAATAATGCATTCAATAACATGATATACAGGTTAGACAGAAATTGAGTATAGTATCAAAGTAATGATAAGTATAAATAATATTTTGAAATGTATGCAACAACTATAATATGATATGAGAACATCTGTGATTTCTATTGATTGCAAAGCCAGGAAAGTTACCAATAACTATTGTGAGGGGTTGTTTATGTATTTATAATTGAAGAAAATGTTAATTTTTGTTGGAGGTTGGTAAAAATAAGCTGTAATTTTTCCCCCAAGTCAGTTCAAAGACTCCCTGAATTCTATCTGTACATCACTTGGAATCCATAGGCCCTGGATTAAGATTCCTTGTATTAGATATTTCTGTTCTTCAAAGTCCATTTGGCTCTCCACATGGGTAACACTATGCCATGTTAAGCCCCATTCTCTTGCCATACTATTTTTTTTCTCTCTCACTTTCTCTCCTCTCAGTTTGTTCTGAGATACTTGGAATTCTTTTCTCTTTGTTAATTTGAGTGATTCTATAATATCCGATTCCTAATTTTAAAGGTATCTTCTGCCTCATCTTTGTATGTACACAATCCTTCAGGGTGTTTTCAATCAAAAGAACTGGTCATTTACTCCTTTGGTATTAATAATTATGCCAGCCACTGTTCACAGGGTATTTTCCATGGATGAGCATTGTTCTGAAGAGGGCCTTATTTCTTTTTATTTTCTCAAGGGGCAAAGCTTGTCCAAAGTCACGCAGCTAGCAGAATGTGGAGTCAGCTCTTACCCACGGTACTAGGCTGCTTTCCATTAGTAGCACCCAGAAGAAAATGAAATGGAGCTATTTGGGTTTTTCTTTTCATAGGGTTGGCCATCTTTAGAAGGCAATTATTTTAAAATAGCATTTTGTTTCCTCTGGTGGTACATTTCTAAATCTTTCACAGTGGTGCTGGTTTTCAATGCTTTGGCTGGCTAGGCTCTGGATCTTCCTGGGAACTGCTAGGAGAAAGCTAGTGCATAGGATGAAAGTGGACTAGAGCAAAAGACTCTGAGAGAAGCAGAAAGAGGGGACATGTCTGGGACTTCCTGGGTCCAGTCTATTTGAAGGCCTGGCTGGAGCCTGCACCTTGGTTCTCAAGTGACTCCTTTGGCCTTCTATCATAGGCCCCTTTAGGCTTATTTCATCTTCAGTTGGCTTTTGTTACTTGCAACCAAACATATTTAACAAATACATAATTGACATACATTAATTTTAAAACCAGGAAAAGAATCCATGTTATCAGCAAGCATTACCAGTTATGAGAAAGGATCTATCATTCTTCCCAGCCCATGCCCCAGGATTGTGCCATTCTAGTGACAGTAGAAGTGATGAGAATGGTATTGAAAGTGATTCTGGGGAGGAAGGTACAAGAAAATGAAAATGCATATCCTTCTTTATGTTTCTACTGTGGTTTTTCAAGCATTGAAAGCCAGTACCACCATGGAAGCTTTAGAAGTGTACCACCAGAGGAAACAAAATGCTATGTTAAAATAATTGCCTTCTAAAGATGGCCAATCCTATGAAAAGAAAGACCCAAACAGCTCCAAATATAAACTAATGTCCACCTTGTATCTTAGCCACTCTTTTTGGGACAAATAATAGCCTTTTGTTGCTTGTGAAAGTTTATTTGTTAAATTGGTCTTTCTGTGTTTCCACCCTGTGGGACTATATACTCCCACAAAGTAGAGTTCCTCTTTGTATCTACTGAATTCTAAATGCCCAGGAAAAGATGAAATACAAGACAGCCACCATGATGCTATTGATACTTCGTGGACTGTGATGCTGGTGAGAGAGGTGTCTTCCATCTTGGTTTGCATTTATTAAGTCAGCCTCCTATCTCCACCATCCAAAAGGCTAGCCCATAAAGGAAAGTTCCTGTACTCTGTTAGTGTCGGGAACAATTGTCTCAGGTCTTTTGCTCTTATTTTAAACCTGGTGTTGTTCTATTTCTTCCAGGCTTGAAGTTGTGTTTAGTCTCCTTGGCATGAAGTACTTGCTTTCCTTAAGAAATCTGGCTTCGTCTTTGGGCTTACTTGGGTAGGAGATCATAGTCATCTTTAGAATCTCAACCCCAGGCCCTGGCTTGCCAGCAAACACTTGGATATAGGATGCCAAACCTGAGTGTATTTGGAGTAGAGGTGGGTAATATGAACCAGGTGACAGGGATAGTTGTTTTGGTCAGAATCCTTTCATTTTTATGCCAATGAAACTCAATTCAAAGCAGTGTAAGCAGAACAGGTAACATTTTAAATAATGAAATCTATGGACATGCCTGAATCCAGGGGGCCCAACAATTTTAAAAGAGCTTCTCTCTTTTATTTATTTATTTTTGTCTTATTTGAGCCTTTGGTGTATATTTCATGTTAAATAAGTTCTTTTTTTCCTGTTGGCAATTAGTGACCTCTAGCAGTTTTAGACTTACCCAGGCCAGTCTTGTGATCCCAGTGACAGAATTAAAAAAAAAAGTCAGTCTCAATATTGGTAAAACAGATATATTTGTACCTTGGGCTCAAATTTTGGACCAGTGATGAAATCATATGACATAGGGAAAGGGAAGGAGAGAGGTGTGTTGGAAGATGAAAACAACAGATTATCCACCATCGGAATGGCCAGAAGGGTAATTATGTGGGAAAGATGGGTAAGGGAAGTGATGAGAGCCAGAGCATCAGTGGTGTTGTTGTGAATCTGGTCATGGAAATGGTAGTGCTGGCTATGGTAGTGGTGGGGTATTGGTGATTGTGAGAGATCTTCCTTCTTGTTCCAGATCCTACTAATTCCAAGAGCACAGGCCAGGAGGATGGTGTATCCAACCCTAATACTAGTGCAGCTCTTGCCTTTAAGGGCACAAAGTGCTACATGTTTGTCCTAGAAAAAAATTCAATGGTTCCTGAGTCAGCAAGCTCCCCACGTTTGTGGAAGCAGATCACATGGTATCTCAGAAACATACCTATGAATGTTAGAAAAAAAAACAAAACAGAGAAAAATAAGCCTCCACCACCAGGATGGCAGGAAGTGTGGTCAGCTTTCTTGGAGGTGAAGCCAAGATGAGAGGTCGTTGGCTTGTACTAATGAAGAGGCACAAAAACTGCTGATTTAAAGAATAATAATAAAAAAGCACCCTGGGGGACATTTTATTGCACTTAGAAAATGTCCAATTTCATCTTTCATATAAAAAAGTAAAAAAAAAGGCACATTTTGATTTTCATAAAAACCAATAGATTAATATAGAAAGAAGAAGCTCCCAGCCAAGAACTAAGCCACAGTTGTGTTCATGTGTATGCCTGAGCTAACTCCTCTGGCCTCATGTGAGCCTCTGCATTTGGCATGCAGATCCCTTGTTCTGTAAAAACTATTTCAGGAACACTTTGAAAAGGCTGCCCAGTGATGGCTGCCTCATTTGGGATTTATTATAATATCATTAGGAGGGGTTATATCACTTGGTATAATGTCAGACACATTGTAGCCTGTGGTTTTATGATGTGGACAAATATCACACTCAGGAATAAGATGGCTCTGAACAAATCAGTTCCATCTGGGTCCTACTGTAAATACAGCTTTTCCCTTCTGCTGTGGAGGGTGGATTTCCATTCTCTTCTGGTCTCCTGACCTTCCATTCTGTAGGGTCTTTCTTTTCTTGACCTCCTTCCTCCTCTATCTCTGGGGCCTAGAAGGGAGAGAAGAAGGGGTGGAATATGAGAGAGAGAGAGAGAGAAGGAGAGAGAAATTCTTTGAGACCCCAAAACCTAATAGAAGAAAGAAGGTGCTTGTCAAGCTCAAATAATGCAGAAAGACTGGGGAATTTGCCTTTATCCAGTACCTGCCATGTGGCTGAACCTGTGCTAGATATTTTCACCTGTTTCATCTCACCTCATTCTTACAACGAGCCTATAGAGTGATAGATAATGTCACCATTTTACAAAGAAATACTAAGACTTATGTGTTTAAAAATAAAATCTTTTTTTTTTTTTGACAAGGTCTCACTCTGTTGCCCAGGCAGGAGTACAGTGGCACAATCTTGGCTCACTGCAGCCTTGACTTTCCAGGCCCAAGTAATTTTTCCACCTCAGTCTTCCAAGTAGCTGGAACTACAGGTGTGTGCCACCACTCTTAGCTAATTTAATTTTTTTTTTTTTTGTAGAGATGGGGGGCGGGGGTGTCTCATTCTGTTGCCTAGGCTGGCCTTGAACTTCCAAGTTCAAGAAATCCTTCCACCTTGGCCTCCCAAAGTGTTGGGATTACAACCGTGAGCCACCCACCTTGCCTCAAAATAAAATTTTGATTCAAGTCTGTAAACTAGTGAGTGGGGAGTTTTGAAGCTTATCTGAAGTTCATTCCAAAGCCTGTGTTCTTTCATGGAATTCTGCTATCCCCAACATCTGTACATCCATGAATAAACTGTTCACAGGAAGTAAGAAAACAAGAAATGTGGATACAAGTTGTATTTGGTCAAAAACATGGTTATATTTATTTATTTATTTGATGGAGTCTCTCTCTGCTGCCCAGGAGTGCAATGGCAGGATCTTGGCTCACTGCAACCTCTGCCTCCCAGGTTCAAGCAATTCTCCTGCCTCAACCTCTTGAGTAGCATGCAAGTCACCAGGCCAGGCTAATTTTTGTACTTTTAGTAGGGATGGGGTTTCACTATGTTGGCCAGGCTCATCTAGAACTCCTGATCTCATGATCCTCTCACCTTGGGTTATTTTAAAAGCAAATAAGAGCAGGCACAGCCTCCTCGCAGAACTCTTTGGCTTTTTTTTCTTTTTTTTGAGACGGAGTTTCGCTCTTGTTACCCAGGCTGGAGTGCAATGGCGCGATCTTGGCTCACCGCAACCTCCGCCTCCTGGGTTCAGGCAATTCTCCTGCCTCAGCCTCCTCAGTGGCTGGGATTACAGGCACGTGCCACCATGCCCAGCTAATTTTTTTTTTATATTTTTAGTAGAGACGGGGTTTCACCTTGTTGACCAGGATGGTCTCGATTTCTTGACCTCGTGATCCACCCGCCTCGGCCTCCCAAAGTGCTGGGATTACAGGCTTGAGCCACCGCGCCCGGCCTCTTTGGCTTTTTTGAATAAAGTTAAGTATCTGCCTATCCTATGAACTAGGGATATCGTTCCCAAGAGAAATAAGTACATAGGTACAAGTCCACAAAAAAGCCGTGCACAAGAATGTTCACAGCAGCTGTTTCGTAGTAGCAGCAACCTGGAAACAATCCAAATATGCATCAGCAGGAAAATAGAGAAACAAACTGTGGTGTGTCCATATGGTAGAATACTACACAGCCATAAAAAATAGTAAAGTAGGGATATATGCCACAACATGGATGGATCTTATAAATATCATATTGAGCTAAAGAAGAGAGACACAAGAGAAAACTCGATGTATGATTCTAGTATTATAAAATTCGAGAATGAAGAAAATTACTCATATCTAAAGAACTTAAGCTCAAGAGATAGCTAAAGATCTAAAAATGTTAACATTAAGATAACCATCTTAATCTTTGATTAAACTATATTAATATTATAGGTTAAGATATTTATCTATATCTAGATAGTAAAATTACTAATATCTAAGGAAGTCACGTTCTTTTCCCTTTGTTTACTTTTCCTCATACTTGAAATTTCTATAACTGGAATCACACCTTACCCAGCAACACCGCTGTTACTCTCACCCTTTTACAAAGGTGAAAGGAGTTATCCTGGGTTAGGAGCGGATTGTGCCCAATAAGGAGCAAGAGAAAAGTTCCTGAAGCAATGGACCTGGAGAGTTGTTTATACATAGGTAAAAAACTAATTGAGTTGCATACTTAAGGTTTTGTTGTTTATACACTAAGTACTCAAAAAGCAGAATATAATAAAGAAATATTAAAAGAATCAGCTCAAGTGATAGGAAAAGATGGTCAAACTTGTCACCGTCAGTGCTTTGGTTTTCAAAAATTGGCTATTTGGTTAATTTTAACTCTACTCTTAAAATAAGGTAGTAGGGACGTGTGGAAAGATATATGTTGTGCTATAATATTGGATGTTGGATGTTCAGGAAGAATAAATAAATGGTTGATTGATTTATTTTTGGTTCTTTTTAATATAGACAATGAGGTGTCATTCTCTTCCTTGATAAATTGTTACGTGCGTCTCCTGCCTGCTCCCTGCCCATTTCCTGTTGCCTTTATTCTTCCTCCCACAACCGCTATCACTAGCACATTTGTATTACAGAGTTTAACAGGTCAGAGGATTTTAGGTGAATGGAGAGAAAAGGAAAACGAAAAGCTGACTTCTTTCATTTTGGTGTTAAAATATAATGAAGTACTTTCCATGGGTTTTATTTTATTATTTTCAGAAAGGCTCTTGTAACAGGTCAACTCATAAATTGGCATGACATCCTGTTTGTTTCTGCCAAAAAGTCAGTCAAAGTGAGAGGATTAATTTATTTGCGCAGATATGTGTCAAATTCACTTAAACAATGCTGGGATGTTAACACTGATGCATTCTATTAAGGAATGCAGACTTGATTTTATCACCATCCCCCTAAGGAGAGCAACTATATTTTGGGAGGGGTTTCTATGATATTTACTTATGTTCCATTATGTTTTCATTTATTTCTATGGCCTCAGTGTAGCCTGAAAGAACAATTCTCAAGTAAGCTGAGGCTGTGTAGACAGATACTCTGAGTAGTTTAGATAATTCATCTACACTGTCTTACATCATGAAGTTGCTGTTCAGTTCCTTGCATCTCTTTGTATAGCTGTGGGTTATTTGGGCCAGAGATCCTGTTCCCCTGAATCTTCAGGGAGTTTCTCTTCACTCTGGTAGCTTGAGTATGATTTCTAAAGGCTGCCTTTGGCCTCCCTGCTCTTCTGTGTGGATGCAGCTAATGACCTCAGTGTCTACCTAATGGCATCTTACTCTGCAGTGATGGCTGTTCTGCATACAGAGTAGGGGAATGGTGATGGGTCAGGATGGGTGGAAAAGTAATAGTTTCATGATGGAAATGCAGACAACTCTTGGATTAAACTCAGTGCTCTATTCCTTCTCCGTATGGACCATGTCAAGTTCTCTATTTCTGTAATTGAAAAAAAAAGTGAGAGCACAGTTTGTATCATCACTGGTGGAGTATTAAGTTGTCTGGGCTGGCACAAAACAGTGGACAGAAGAGCCAACTGCTGACCTCAGTAACACATGCCTAACTCCTAGTGCAAGGTTTGGCTTAGGAATAAGATCTTGGTCATAATTACTCATGGATGCTCATGGTTATCTGGACTGGGACTCACACCCTCCCTGTCCATGGCAGGCGGTCAGACCCTGCTGAGAGATGTGCAATTCATAAAATCCTTCTATGTAACTAAGTCCATGGTTGCTATTAGTCTGCAAAACATGAGAATAATAGGACTAATTTAAAAATTTAAACCCTTAGACTTTTATTTCACTCTGTTCCTTATAAAATAGTTGTTTTCTTAGCTACATTGAGGCACTTAACATTAATCTGCTTAGTTTTAAACAATGTCCAAATGTTTTCATATGTACCCCAGTCATTCTTGGCTTGCTTAATGAGCTCTAAAAATATTTATTGAGTCCTACTATGTGCTAAACATAGTTCTAGGCAACGGGGACCAAGAAGACAAAGAGGTAGAGAAGTTTCTCATTATTAGAGGACTTAGTTCTAGGGAGGTAGACAAACAAGAAGGGAATAAACAAATATACAATGCCAGGTGATAGGGTTCGTGGGTAGATATGATGGTGCAGGGAGTATGGTTGTAGTTAGGTAATCAGGAAGGATTTTCTGTTAGAGCAGAGTCCTGAATGAAGAGAAGAAGGCCATGTGGCTCCCTGAAAGAAGAGTTGTGGTGATGGAATAGCCATCTTGGCCTACTCTCATGGAGAAAGATGAAGAAATGTGCGAGGTAATATGGCCCAGAGATCAGGTGAAATCACCAGTCTCTGGACCTCTGGATTGATAGAGGTCCTTGCTAAGAGTTGGAATCCCCATAAGCTAACATTTCAATGGTCATCTTGGGCTCTGAAGTTCACCTCTGAAAGTGCATTTACTGATCCATGCCATATTAAACCAGGCATGGTCAGCTCCCTCCTTGACTGACTATTCCCCTGCCTTACACATATACAGAAATAATAACCCATTAGACTTTAGCAATGGCTTGGCATGTAGGAGTACCAAGATGGCACTATATCTGAGCTTCACAGCTGCTTCAGAGTAAATATTAGATAACCTACTTGTTTGAAATGTCCTTGGGTCCCAGGACCTAAGCATCACTACTCCCCAGACAACACAACTCTCAACCTCCTGATATCTTGATGGCTCTTTGATTCCTTTCCCCCTTCTCTACCTCTCCTCCTCATCCCCTCTTTCATGGATTGCTCTTGGAATCTCCAAATTCCTCTGGTTTTATTGTGTATTGGCTCTTTGCAGCTTCAGCTCCATCTTTGGACAATATTTGTATATCGAAACTTATCAACATACTCGGCAGAACATGAGCCTTTTATTAAACAGCACACCACATTTTCTTTAGAAGGCAGCAGTGATTAGAGAGAGAAAAATGCCAAGAAAGAAGCACTGTATGTATAGATCTTATGTTCTCGGCCAGTATGTTCTGCTGGATTAAGTCTAGGGTTGCATCTTCAGGAAGGGAAAGGACTGGGTGCTATGGATAAGAATCACGTGAAGAAGAGACAGACCCTACAAAAATAAATGGGAACATAGAAGGTAGACTTCAGACCAGTGATGTTCTCTCTTCAGGCTTTGTTCTCTTGAGCTTAAGTATTCAGAATGTGGTCATGGGCTTCCAGAAATAGAGGTTCATGCTTCATCTGGGGAGTGCAGTCCTGTGACTACATGAGTCGGTCACCTGGAGAGACTTTTAGGGGAAGAGGGCATGTACAGTCAAAGAACCAGGCTGGGCATAGTGGCCCATGCCTATAATCCCAGCACTTTGGGAGGCTGAAGTGGGAGCATCTCTTCAGCCCAGAAGTTTGAGACTAGCTGGGACAACATGGTGAGACCTCATTTCTACAAAAAAAAAAAAAAAGCTGGGTGTGGTGGCATACACCTGTAGTCCCAGCTACGCAGGAGACTGAGGTGGGAAGATCACTTAAGCCCAGGAGGTTGAGGCTGCAGTGAGCTGAGATAGTGCCACTGCATTCCAGGCAATGTATCCATCAACATTCCATAGGCACATTCTTTTTGACCTAGTGTTTCCACTTATGGAAATGTGAGCACTTTCATATGACATATTGTGATAACAGATCACTAGAAACAACCTTAATGCACATCATTGGAAACTCAATGTAAAACGTGATACGTTGATAGGTGCTTATAATTGTAGCCATGGAAAAGAACGAAGGCCCTGTCCCTGGAGGGACATAGAATGATATCTAAGATATGTTGTCCAGTGGAAAAGACGAAGGGCTGTGAAATGTTACAGTAGGCTTTATCAATGAAGTCTTGAAAAAATGTTTCGATGGATAAGGTGTTCTGTGAATTAGTATTCGATTGAGCTGTATCTCACCTGCTTGGCATGATTCCTCCCAACCTTGGTGATCTGGTTCTCTGGGCATTTTATGCAGACTTCTGGCATGGTTCCTGGAAGATAGTAGGTCTCCATCTCTGCTTGGATTCCCCTGGGGGTGGAGCTTATTATTTCATTTTGCCTTGCAAAATGGACAGTTCTAATTCTCAGGGAGCGTGAGCTCCTCTGCCTCTTTTTAACTCCTAGCCAGGGGTTCTGGCATGGCTCCGAGCAGGGTCACTCTTGTTAATAGTGCTCAGTCCTTGCTTGGTTGTATCTGTTCTCAATCAGATGTTCTTCCAGATTCTCAGTAGCTCCCACACTGCCTTTAAAGCTAAGAAGAACCTTCCACCCTTTTGAGATGGGCTTTGCTCCTAGTGCATGGTCAACCTGCCTGGGCACTGCTGCTAATGCCTCCCAAGATCTCTGGGAGATGAAGTCTCTCTCTGCATCGAGCGAGTGCTTCCTTGCTGCGTTCTGGGACTCCTACAGTAGTTCTGGCAAGTTAGTGGGACAGAGCTTTAAAAAGGCTTGTCTGGCTGTCTCTAACTTCGAGGCTGTCAGCCATCTCAGCTCAGCTGTATGTAGTTTAATGAATTGTTACTCTTTTGTGACTGTGCCCTGAGGTGATTCCTTACCACAAAGGGCAAGCTTGAGAAAATCAAATAAATAAATACTAATGAACAGGGAAGCAAGGCTTGGAGAGGTTAATTGCTTTTCTGGGGTTGCAAGGCACTAAGAGGGGAGCTGGGTTGGCTGCCACCTCCTCTGTGCTCCGGCCACTTTGCCATTTCACTGTCCCAGAGAGGCCCACTTAAAAGCGAACATATAAGTGGAAGTAACTTTTTCAGCAACTTATTGGGTCTTTTCCCACTTAGGAATATTGATTTTTCTCCTCCTGAGCCTGGGATGAAGGCGAATGGTTGAGTCTTTCTGAGTCTGAGCACCAAGTAGGTGGGCATGGTCCCAGCTTGAGTAGGTGTCGGTGACTGCACCTGGGAACTGGTCTCCAGAAGCCCATGTCCTCTCTGCGATAGACGGATTATGTAAAAAGCTCCGAGACACCACAGAAACCTGGCCTGGTTGATACCTGAAAGGAGGGAGGTGTATGGCGTACATTCTACTGCTCTAATCACGCCACTTTAATGAGATACAAAATTGTGCCAGTTTCACAATTATGATATATATCAGCGCTTAATTATATGTATAGGATGCTGTATTCAATTGAGTACATGCAAATGGAAAAGAGATTTTCATCTTACGTGTCTCTCCCACTCTCCCTAACAAAGAACTTTCTAGGGGTTTTAGACATATGAGCATAGTGGAGAATCAACTTGTACCACATGCCAGCATCTTCTGGCTTTCAAAACAATGAGGAGACACTGAGAATCCATGACTAGAGAGCTAAGGACACTGAATAAATAAAGATGAACATGATAAAAATATGGTGTATTTTGATAGCCCAGGCAAACATGTCTGGCTTCAATTTGTGGGGATTGTCTTATTGTTAAATGACAAACATAAAAAAAGAGCTAATAAAAATTCTGTGGCTAAAGGTCTTTTTAAAAAGTACTAGAAAAGCAAGTTAAGAGTCATGGGCTGCATTTGTTACTGATTATGAGCAGAAATGGGGAAAAACATTGACCCCTGTGACTTGGCTCTGAATGTGCTGATGAAGCCCCTGGGATCTCCCTGCATTTTGCTTTCTTTATTTTTCAATTATTACCTTTATTATTATTATACTTTAAGTTCTGGGGTACATGTGCAGAATGTGCCGGTTTGTTACACAGGTTTACATGTGCCATGGTGGTGTGCTGCACCCATCAGCCTGTCATCTACATTAGGTATTTCTCTAAAGCTATCCCTCCCCTAGTCCCCACCCCCCTGACAGGCCCCAGGGTGTGATGTTCCCCTCCCTGTGTCCATGTATTCTCATTGTTCAATTCCCATTTATGAATGAGAACATGCTATGTTAGGTTTTCTGTTCTCGTGTCAGTTTGCTGAGAATGATTGTTTCCAGCATCATCCATGTCCCTGCAAAGGACATGAATTCATCCTTCTTTATGGCTGCATACTATTCCAGGTGTATGTGTGTGGAACCAACCCAGATGCTCATCAATGATAGCCTGTGTGTCGCTTTCTGATGCCCATAGATGCCGGGATAAGGAGCAAGGAGGGAGGGCTTCACAACAGGCCACTGTTTTATTGTAGGAATGGCTTTGTGAAGGGCTCTTGTGACACTCCAGGATCCACTTGGAGGAAATTCACCAGTTAGCAAACTCTATGAAAGAGAGACCTTGTGGGAGGAAGTAAGGTTCAACTATCTAAAATGTCCCTGGCTTTGTCTTAGGTACTGGGAATACCTCTGGCAGGTAGAGAGGCCACTGATTTTAGGGACTTTCTTCTTTCTACTTGATGACTCCAGGGAAAATCTAGGGAGCCAGGTCTTGGTAGCAGGTTGGCTAACCTCTGTTTCTGTTCTTGTAGAAACACGGACTCTAGGGAGAAAAACTGACCCATCTATTAAGACTTCATCCAGACCTAATACCATTATTTTTCCATTCATTAACTCATCCATTCATTTATTCATTCGTCTCGTGAGCTTTTAATATGTGCCTGTCAAAACACTAAGGCCGTAGGAATGAATAAGGTGAGGCCTGGCGTGGTGGCTCAAACCTGTAATCCCAGCACTTTGGGAGGCCGATGCAGACAGATCATGAAATCAAAAGATGGAGACTATCCTGGCCAACATGTTGAAACCCCATCTCTACAAAAAATAGCTGGGCGTGGTGGTGCGTGCCTGTAGTCCCGGCTATTTGGGAGGCTGAGGCAAGAGAATTGCTTGAACCTGGGAGGCAGAGGTTGCAGTGAGCTGAGATTGCCCTACTGTACTCTAACCTGGTGACTGAGCAAGACTCCATCTCAAAAAAAAAAAAAAAAGATGTACGAGTAAGACTTAATTCTGTCCTGCAGAGTCTTGCAGTCCAGTGAAGGAATGCATGCAATAAAGCATAGGATACCTCTGGTGAGTCCTAGCATAGCAGAGGTTTCCCAGAAGCACAGAAGCAGGTGTAGTAAATGCTCCCCTGGGTGGGAATGATTTTGCAAAGGGGACAATGATTGAAAAGTGTCAAGAGAAGTTCACCAGGCAGATATATTGGAGAGAGAGATTATTTCTGGTAGAGGGATTTGGGTGGTAAAAGGCAAAGAAACCTGAAACAGCTGAGGATTTTGAGGGATCTGCAGGCTTCACATCTAGAAACAGGTTTCTAATAAAGTTCCTTGATCGTTCTATCCAACATAACTCATTTCAATGATAGCTTTTTTCTTATATCTAGGGCTCCATCCAGGTGTCTGGCATCCTCTGTGATAATGAGGATGAATAAATGGAAACTAATATGAGAAAACCAGGTTTGTCCAGAAGGAGTTTCAAGTCCAGGAGAGGTAAAAGCATGCAGATAGCCTGTCCAAGGCATTACAGTGATTAGTGCATTAGAGAGGCACAACCAGATAATTGCAGGAAACAGAGGAGATGCCACATGCTGGAGAAGCAGACCAAGAAGGCTTCCTGGAGAAGGCTAAATTCGAATTGGGTCTTCAAGGATGGAAGACAAAAGACATCCTCCTATGCATGAACAAAGATGTGGGAATTCCCTAGGCTGTGCGAGAATATTTCTACTGTCAAATGTCAAGCTAACTTCCAAAACATTAGTTTACAAACCAGGTTCTATACCAGAATCCCTTATTGAGAGGAGGGAGGAATTAAACAGAATTTCTGGGACTGATTCCTAGAAATTCGGATTTCAAGTGGAACACACATTTAGCGAACTCAGAGGATGCCAATACCTGGAACGCAGAAGGGATCCATCTGATGATGGCGGGAGGGAGGGGAGGACTGACTAGATGTACACAGATGTGGGTTCAAATCACGAATTTGCCTCTTATTTGCTCCGTCACTTAAGGTAATATGCTTAGTTCCTTTCAGCCTCACATTACTTGTTGCCAAGAGGTGATAATAACAGCCCAGAAGGGTAGCTGTGAAAATAAATGAGATGATATTTGTCACAATGCTAATATAATTTCTGACTAACAGTAGGTAGGGGATAAATCTGAGTTTTCTTCCTCTCCTCTGTTTAGTAAAAATGGCATATATCTTTTGGGGTGGTCAAAATGCCCAAGAGGCATAGTTCTTGGCCCCAAGAAAGCACTGGCATTTCCCATTCTCATATAAACTGTTAGGCTAAGGGAGTCTCCTGGACCTCAGCATCTTTCCTGCCTTAGATAATGTCTAGCATTCTCTAGCTATGCCCTTTAAACCTGGGCATTAAACAGTTTTTGTGTCCCGTGAATATACAAATATCCCTAAGGAATGTTAGTGGATTAGGCCCCTATGAACTCACACCTTAGAGTGAATGAAGTACTGGCTGAATGCTAACCTGATAGAGGAGTGTCAGCTCTTTAAGCCTGCAAACTGGTAATCAGGTCTGGTGGTTTTAAAATTCTGCTTCATGAAGCTCTAGAGGTGAGCCCACAATATTTGGTTATGCTCTGGACAACTCTAGGGGGAGCCAGCCTCATAGTCTACAACATGCCCTGTAATTCCTAAGGTTGTACAGTGTATAACCTGCGCAACTGTCTATGGTGGCTCGCCCTAAGGGTTTCCATGGAGTTGGTTTTGGAAGGAGGGTAGGGAGTCTGGCAGGCAGAGGTGGCTACAGGTCTCCACTTGCCTTCAGAAAAGCCCTGTGGTATAAAGTAGGATTTTGTAGAAGGTTTTCTTTAAAGACAAAGCAAAGGATAAGCCAGGGCCCTATTCAGTCTCCCCATTTTGCAACTGGGAAACTAAGGTTCCACTGTGAGAATGTGGTAGAGCCAGCACTATTCCCCAGGGTTCTTTGGCCTGGGGGGACAGGGTAGGACAGGCATGAGGGTTGGGGAGTGCTCCATTCCAGTAATGTGTCTGGGCAGGAAGAGGAGGTTCTGGCCAGAGTAATCTTCCAGAAAGGACAGTTTTGAAGAAATCAAGCCTCTGGTCACAGGTGGAGCCTTAGGCCTGCCTCCAGGGAAACTCAACGCTCCTGCTAAGCAAAGGTGTCAGGAGCTGAGGCATTTTCGGATTGCCTGTCATTCAGGCAGGCAGCAGCTAATAGAGGCCTGTCTAGGCCAGAGCTGAGGCCTGGGACCATGCATTTGCTCATCAAGGCCAGGGAGAGGCTTTGAAGAATCCACTTCCCCTTTTCCTGGCTGAATTATAAGAAACGGAGAGAGAGGAGCACTCAGCCAGGAAGGCAGGCCAAGGCAGCCCTTGAAGGAAAAGGAAAGTGAGATGAGGGTGTATGTGGGTGGGGAGAGACGCCCCTCCCTCTGCCTCCTCCTCCGAGCTTCCTGCTGGGGGCACCTCTCAAAGCCTCTTGGGGAGCCTGGGCCTGTTCTCTGGCAGGGGCCTGAGCCGGGCCTGCGGTCAGCCTTCCAGACTCAGGGCACCTCCAGGCCTGCCTGTGGGTCTGGTTCTCACCTCAGGGATCTCCTGGGAAAGCAGAGCAGGCGGGCCTGCCTGGAGCACTTTCGGGCAGCAATGACTTCAGTGCTTGTCCCCAAAATAAATGCACCACAGACAAGACAATGTGGTCAGGGGCTGAGGAGTTACTGTAAATACCAGCCCGGGGCTTCCTATTTCTGTTCCTGTGACTCCCAGCGGGGTAGGCGCTGGCCGGCCCCTTCCCAGTGCACTCTGTTCTCACTGCCACATCCAAGGAAAAGCTTTGCCTAGAATTCTTCATCCAGCTGTCCCTGGGACCCCGTTTTTGGTTTGCAGAAGGCGCATTACTCCCACCCCCAAGCAGGGCTTAGACTGAGTCTGGCTTTCCCCAAGAAAGGGATGCAAACGCTAAGTGTTGGCAGCGTGCCGAGTATTCACATGTTTTTTGGCCTCACATTAAGCCCTAAAAGTTGCAGAATCAAAATAGTAGCATCTTATCCTTAAGAGCACTGTCTTAACCTATGTATGCCTAGTGTTCCATTATTGGAACGCTAAGCTTGGAGTTATTTATGTCCTACTGCTCAAGGTCATCGCCAAGTTCTGATTTTTCACAGAAAGAATTTTTAACCGTTGTAAATGGGTTAAAGGCTCTACATGGTTTAGCACACATGGTCCTAACCATAGTCACAGGATATAGATCTTATGTCTATACCCATTTTATAGATGAGAAAATCAAAGCAAGATATAAAGGTGCTTGCCCAAGACACCCCATCAGTAAGCTAGGAGTCAAACCCAAGCGGCCTGACCCCAGACCTGTATTTGTAGCTACTAGGCTGCACAGGGCAATGATGTCAATCACTTTCTGCAGAGCGAACAATCTGCAAAGAAGGGTTCAAGGTCATGTGGCTAACGAGTTAGTGGGTGGACGTGAATCCAGGCTTGGTGGGCTCCAAAGTTCCTCCCACTGCACTGGGGCACCTCCTAGAGGCAGGACAGCAACACATCGTTGAAAATTTGTTCTGATCTCTTTCCAGCTTCTGGGCAGCTGACACCCTGGCTTATAGCTGTCTCCCATGGTCCGTGCTTAGGGAGGGATGGATCAACATCCACACATACCCACACAAAGGCTTCCAATTTGAGTAAGTTTGCTGTTTCCAATGACAGATGGCCCCTGCCTTTGGGAGGCTGCTCTGGTTGGGGTGTTTCTTGTCTTTTAATTACTGAGTGCTCTCAAGGTATATCTTCCTCAGAGTCCTCTCACTCTTAAAGAAGCACGCTACATCTCTGAACTGACCCCTACCAGGAAATCTCACAGCAGTCTCCCAGGGTGTCTGGTCAACCTAGAAAATGGGCGGGTAGCTCATCCTATTCAGCACCTCTGCTGTAGAAGGGAAAACAATGGAAGCCAGGCATTTTCCTCCTAAGGGGAACTAGTTAGTAGGTTCGCATGTAGGGAAAGAAGAGACACTGGTCTGGGTTGACCACATGGAACAAAACTTAAATGCTGTGTCATTTCTTTCAAGCAGATCTGCTGAGGCCAAGTGGGAGCCAGGAATACCTTCCTGTTCATCTAAAGTATCTAATAAGACACTAGCATTGGGTGACAGTATGTTGCTTTCTGCATATAATAGAATTGTGGAATCTCATCTGGTTTACCTTGCTTTGGCTAGTAAGAAGCTCATAACTTAAATTTGTACTTAATTGTTATAACTGTTCTCAAAAAAGAAGTTACTGGAACACTTCTACTCCCTTCATCTTCTGCATAGTGTGGCTCTTCTTGTGTTTTGTTTAGGATAGGTCTGAAATTTTTCATTTTATGTGAACTCATTTATCATAAGCCACCTGGAATTCAGAGTCTAATAAAATAAATTTTATAAACACATTTTGCAACTAGTATGTGCCAAGTACCATACAGTTTAATTTCATTCACTACCCATTTGTTGTTTGCTTGTTTATTTCTCAAATTTGTTTATTTCTCAAGTATTTGTTGAGCATTTTCCATATGCCAAGATGCCTGTCTTAGATTGCTTGTGTTGCTATAAAGGAATACCTGAGGCTGAGTAATTTATAAAGAAAGCAGATTTATTTGGCTCATAGTTCTGCAGGCTGTACCAGGAGCCTGGCATCAGCATCTGCTTCTGGTGAGGGCTTCTCCTCATGGTGGAAGGAGAAAGGGAGCAGGTGTCACATGGTGAGAGAGGAGAGGGAGGTGCCTGGCTCTTTCAACAATCAGCTGTCATGAAAACTCACAGAGCAAGAACTCACTCATAACCTCCAGGAGGGATTGGAGGCCATGACCCAGACACCTCCCACCAGGCCCCGCCTCCAACACTGGCAATCATATTTCAACACGAGATTTGGAAGGGACAAATATCCAAACTATATCAGTGTCATTGGTGCTGGGGATACTCTGGTGGGCAAGTCAGTCAACGTCCCTACTGTACTGGGGGTCACCATGAGGGAGTCAGGCATTAAACGAAAAGTGCACATGGGTAAACACACACTGCACACAAGCACTCCAAATGCACTCCACACAACACATACACTTCACATGCACACACACTCAACACTCACACAGCGGGCCAGCTAGTGTAAAGTCTTATGAGAAAAAAAATTAATAGGGTAAGAAGTGAGAGGAGGTCTGAGTGGGGGGGGGCAGGGAGGTGAGACATGGCTGTTTTGCGTGGGTCACCAGGGGAACCCTCCTGGTTTACCTGACCTATGAGCAGAGACCCAAACAAGAAAATTGAAGTCATGTGATAATCGGGAAATGCAGGTAGTGCCTATGACCTTTACAACAATCTGGGGGGCATTAAGGGAATCAATGGCTTTTAAAAATTAATTGTTTTAGTAGAAGGGGAGTCTGAGGCTCAGAAATTTAAAATAATTTGAAGCTGAATCAGGCTTCTGTCCCAGGCCCCATGTCATTTCTGTCAGAGTGAGGCATGAAGATGTGTGTGAAGGGTTTAGGGCCAGACCCACCTGACTGCATTCCAGCTCCTCCATCTCATCAGCTCAAGGCATCAGAGTCAACTTTAGCAAGTTGTAACCGCTCTGTGCCTTGCTTACTCATCGGTAAAATGGGGATAAAAATAGTCCCTACCTTACTGGATTGTCATAAGGATGAAATGGTTGGTTCAGTACGTGGCTGGAGGTTGAGGCCTGTTAATGTAAGCCATTATTCTTATACATGTTGATTGTCTTCCTTCAAAGGAGATGGGCTACAGACTTCCAAGTCACTCTGGCTTCTATGTAATGCCACGTTCTCCTTCGTCTCTTCCACAGGCTGGAGGAGACTTTCCCTGCAGCAGCAAAGGCTGCATGCTGAGACAAGCGGCCTCAGGGTGCAGGGTGGAATTGCTGCACCATCTCCCTTGGGTGTCTCTTATCAGGGACTGATGGCAGCTCCAGACTAGAGCATTTGGAGGTGGTCTGAGGTGGGTATGGAGTGAGGGTGTTTCCCAAAGAGCCATAGAATGATGTGCTCTTCCTGAAAACTGTGCTATAGAAAACCTATGTTTTGCCTTCCATTCCACAGCAACTTCCTTTAAAAGCATCAGGGAAGGGAAGCACACAGAGGAGGTGGGGCCGGTCGGTACTACAGCGTAGGCTCTGAATTGGAATGCAGGTCCCCTGGGAGCCTATCTGGACTTACAGAGGCTGTTTTTTGCTCAAAATAGAGGCCTTAATGGTTTCCTGTTTAGATGTTATTGCTTTACCCAAGAGAGATGGTGTAGCAATTCCACCCTGCACCCTGAGATGGAAGAGATGAGGAGACCAGAGTGTTACCCTCTGAGGGCTGGCTGCACCCTGCCCTGCCTGGTGCTTCTCTCTGACAACCACAGCTACTCTCTCCAGGCTCTTTCCTCCCCTTTAAACTGATGGAAAGTAATGGTTCCTCTGTGTTGTCAGCCCCTGGATGCTGCGCCAACTCTTCTGGGTCTCCTTAACACTGCTTACACCCTTGTAAATGCTCCCTATGATAAACTCTCCTCAGTTTTCCCCGTTCAGGAGCCCATCTGTTTCCTTCCAGGACTAGCACTCATATAAGCTGACAATGTATTTGCATTCTAGAAAATAATTCAGTGTTCCAGACTAGAATATTGTTGATATTTTTTTTGAGACAGAGTCTTGCTGTATTGTCCAGGCTGGAATGCAGTGGTGCAATCTTGGCTCACTGCAACCTCCACCTCACAGGTTCAAGTGATTCTCCTGCCTCAGCCTCCTGAGTAGTGGGACTACAGGTGCATGCCACCATGCCCAGATATATATATATATATATATGTATGTATTTTTAGTACAGACAGGGTTTCACCATGTTAGCCAGGATGGTCTCAATCTTCTGACCTCATGATCCTCCGCTTCAGCATCCCAAAATCCCAGCTGGGATTACAGGCATGAGCCACCATGCCCAGCCAAGAGTATTTTGATTTTTAAAGAGAATTCTCATACCTACATTAAAGGAACACCAAATTTTTTACTGTATCAGTGAAATGAGTTATCATAAACCATGAGTAGACAACCAAGAAATATAAATGGTTAATAAACTGAAAGATCAGCTCAACTGTAATAAAATAAACCACAAGTAAATAAAAAATACCCTCTTGAATCCTGTTGTGAAGATGCTAAGTGGGTTACTTAGGGAAATGCATCAAGAGCCTTAAACATTTTTATTCTTGTGAGTCAAACAACTCTCTTATGAAGTATCCACTTAAGGAAATACACAGAGACGTAAAGATCTATGGACAAAGATGTACCTCTCAGGGTTATTCAATAGTGACAAATTGGGGACAATGTTCATATTCTACAAAAGAAGATTGGCTTAAGAAACCATATTCATGTAGAAGTAAAGTGGTTAAGCACATAGGTACTCTGGCATCAAACCGTCTGGTTACACATTCTGCCATGGTGTGTGTCGTCTCCTCTAACCCTCCCCATGGAAGCTGTGCTTGACAGGGGACACCTAGGAAGTGCTCAGTGAAGATGAGTGTTTATAGATTTTTAAAAGTTATTTTCTAGAAAAGATCCTCTATAGCTGTTGGGTGGATGCTTCTGAAGAATATTTAATGATATGTAAAATTATTTGTGGCATAAAATAAGGATCAATAAAAGAAGAATTTATAATTTAGATATAGAATAATCCTCATTATTTTAGCATGAAGGTATGTTAAAATGATAAGAGCCTTTAGATCTAGATGGTATGATTACTCTTGATTTTAACTTTCTTTAGTTTTCAAATTTAAATAATTTGAAAATAGATGATTAACTTCCTCCTTTTCTTCTTTCTCTCTCTTACTATGGAGACACAGATGACACCATAATAAGACAAAATGAAGTGACCTACAGTCCCATTTCCCAGATATCTTTTACACACACACACACACACACGCCTGTGCACACACACACATGCATGCGTGCACACACACACCATTTAAAATAGCACAGAAACAAAATCCAAAGTCTTCCTCTCACCTACCATCTTCCCAAATGAAACCATTGGTAATAAATCCTTTGATTCATTGCAGAAGAAAGTATGTGCACATACCAGCAGATTCAAGTTCTTTTCAAATAAGCTTGTATTGATTTTATAATCAAAAAATTGTAGCATTTAAGATGTGGGCAGCTTTATTGTCAGCCCCTGGAGGAACAGGCTTGGGTCAAACAGCCTGTCCCCATCCCATTGCAGGATGATCAGGAGCAGAGGCACTACCGGTGGAGGGGGGCTGGAATCAGTTTTGTGGCCATTGGCCTGGGATGGGGAGGGGCTCTAAAATGCACACCTTTCATTGGTCCTCGGTTTCCTCATCATTGGGGTAGGATAGACCTTGAGCACTGCACATCTTATGTTGGGGCAAAAACCAGCATTAAGAGACTAATGTTGATTCCTGAGTTTAAGTATTGCTGGTGTCTGCTGGGCCTCCACGAGCATTGCTACCAGTCACTTTTCTATGTCCTTGAAAACATCCATCTTCAGTTTTTCCCAAGGACCTCAACTCTCTTGATTTCTCCAGTTCCCCAAACCCTCACCATCTGGATCCAGCTTCCTCACTCTTCCTCCAAACCAAACTGAGCACATTTTGTTTTCTTTTGCTCTTCCCTGTCTTCCCCTAGTTCTACCCTAACTTCCCTAGAATTTAGGTCATTGATTGCACAAAGGAAAAGAAAAAAACAGGGAACCATGGGGTTGAACACTCATATTGGGCAATACATATAAGGTTCATAAAATTAACTGGAAGCTGTCTCTTGATGCAGTTCCCTACTCACTGAACTCATGTGACTTGAATAAATCACCAAGACTCTTGATGTTCTGTTTTGTTCTATGTGCAGAAAGAGAACACTATATTGTCTTTAGTTGACAGTGGTCAACTCTAGAGAATCTTCCATTTCCTGAGTACAGAGGCGGGGAGGCATTATGGGCAGTTCACATCAGCACTGGATACGGGAGTCCTTATCTCATGGTAAGGGTTGAGGAATTTCCTGGGAGCTGGGGTTAAATGGCAGCAGCAATCTGTTCGTGGCCTCATTTTGGACGCAGTGCCAAGCTCTCATCCACAAACTCACAAGTTCATGCTTTTATTTAGAGTGTGGGCATAGCACAAATTCAAGGTCAGAAAGATTGAATTGGATCTTACTCTTTATTTTCTGGCTAAATGACCTTGTAAAGGTCCTCAGGTTGTCAAGTCTCAGTGTATTCTTCTGTTATACAGGTCTAATCTTTCTTTGTTCTTTAGGTAGCTGTTGTGACAGTAAAATGAGGTCCTTGTAATAAAAGCACTTTTCAGACCCCATGATGTTAGAAAGCTGCAAAACACCTTCTGCTGAGTCCAGGGACTAGAAAATGAACTCTTGCATGGTAAGAATGAAAAGATTCCTTTCTTTTATTCATTTAACAAACATGAAACATGTGTATGCATTCATTATATACCAGGAATTCTTCTAAGTACTTGACAAATAGTCACATATTTACATTCTCCTAATCACACAATGATAAATATACAAATGTTGTTCCTATTTTCCAGATGAGAAAACTGTGGCATAGAGAAGTTAAGTAACTTGCCCAAAGCCACATAGCTAGTAAGTAGCAGAGCCAGGATTCAAACCTAGATACTACGGCTCTAGAGCCATGCTCTTCACTATTACATCATGTTACCTTCTTTGCTTGTGATGTTTGGTTGAGCAAAGATAACTTGAGAAGTACAAGAGACTGACAGTGAATCTTAGTCCTATCATTTAGCTGTGTGGTCTTGGGAAGGTTAATTAACTTCTCTGAGCCCTTACTCCCTTATCTATAAAATGAGAATAAAAATGCCCATATCAGATAAGTTTTGCAGAGGTTAAAGTGAGGCACGTTGTCAAGCACAGGCACAACAAGGTAATGTGAGTTGGATTTGTAGGCAGGGCCTTACCTGAACTCAGCCTTAGCCACTTACTCGGTTACTGGTTGATTTAGACTTTTCCGTGTTCTGCCCACCAGCCCGCTGGGTAACCACATTCTTCCAAGTGTGAAGGACCCTGCCCATACCCATTCTAACACTTTTGGAGTGTCTGCCTTGCAGATCGGGGTAGGAAAGCTCTCGTTCACAGGCTTGGGTTTGTCTAACAATTACAATTTTTCAGGCCCAGGGAGTCAGCTCCCAGGCTCCTATTTCCTTTGAGTTCCAAATAGCCAACGGGGCCCCGCACTTCTCTGTCCACCTCCTCTTCCAAAAACTTGCTGGTTAATTTTAGGGTTGAGGAGAGGCTCTGACGAGGTCCTGCCCACGTGGGGTTAAAGTTACCAGTGGCCTCTGCCTCTGGTCAGACTCGCTGGGAACAGCAGCAGTCACTTCCCGAAGCTCAGTGTGGGCAGGAGCTCGGCCAGGGCAGTGGGCAGTGGTTGAACACAACATTTCCAAGATGTTGGGAGCCCTGCCTTGGCAGACCAGACCCACAGCCCACATTTTTGCAAAAGAGACACTGTCTTTTATCAGGCATAGCCTGATGCAGTTATATTTTTCATATCATTTTAACTCTAGAAATGGCCCAGCATTTACGACTGCAAAAACTTAATCATGTCTGCCTTACCTGAGGCCCCTTTAAAAGATAAATGCTGACAGATTATCTCAATAATAAGGAAAAAGTCTAGTCACAGTTCTTTACTCTCCATTAAAGGTCTCACAAACCATTTATTGATTTTTTTAAAGAAAAGAAATTGGAAGAAGCATGTACCAATTAAGAATAAAACTAACAATTTATTGCCCTTAGATCTTTAAAGCAAATAGAGAGTAGAAAAACACTTGCTTTTTTTCCCTCCCCTATATTGAGACATAATAATTAGGCAACTATGTAAATAACCTTATATTAAAACCTGAGACAGCCTGCAGTTACTCAGGCTTCTGTACTGGATCATAAAGATCAGTTATTGCTTCTGGGTTCTCTGATTTTGGCAAAGCTTTTCTTTCTTTTCTGAAGGGCTCTTAGAAAAATTGTTTTCTTCTCCGCTCTTTTGCTTTGAGCAGACTGATGATAAGCTCATCTTCTCACTTGTTTGTAAGTTTACTGAACGAGCTCTAGGAGATTCTTGTTTGTTTCTGTAATCTGCAAGCCTTGACTGAGCACAAACTATGTGTTGTTCTTTATATCAGACGATGAACATTGCTACTGAGAAACACTGAGCAGGAAAAGAGGACACTGAGAATTTCCAGGACTGTAACACTAAGATGATGACAAATTTTTCATTGAGGGAGAAACTAAAAACAAGGAAAATATTTTGGTACTGATCTGTCATGCACTTGTCTGGCCAGGCCACCCCATCTTTTTGTGTGTGTGTGCAATGATTCTCTGCCCAATAAATATTTGTGAAATACCTAAATAAATGTCTCCCTCCATCTGAAAACTAAGCACTACCAGGGTAGGCATTTTATGTTTTTTGCTGATGTATCCCACACGCTGACACATAGCAGGCCCTCAGTTAATATATGTTGAATGAATAAACAGTTGTCCTCCGCTCATTGGTTTGTTTGACATTCAAAAAGTTTTTTTCTAACACCTACATTAAGTCAGAAATTGACCTAGGTGCTAGAAACACAAATACGATTGACATGGGACTGCCTTTTCTGATCTTTCAGACAAGGGAGGAGAGGGAGTTGATCAAGCTAACATAAAACTATGCTGTAAGTGTTAAGTTAGGGGGACTTTGAGATACTCTCTTGGAGAATATGGTAGGATGCTTCACCAAGACCTGTGGAGTGAAAGAATAGTGTTTAGATAAAGAAAGGATTGAGATAGAGTGAGCAATTGAGTTCTAGGAACTAGAAGAGGAGGGTTAATGATTGGAAGTGACAGAAAAGGAACCAGAGAAATGGAGGCTGCCATGTCTCGGGTGAGAAGCAGGGAGTGGTGACATGAGGCTGGAAGAACAAGCAGAAGCTGAATTGTGCAGTGCCTCACATGGGTTTGGATTTAATTTAAAGACAGCATGAAGCCATTGCTGAGTATCCAGGGGACCAATGAGGGCAGATTTCTATTTTGGAAAAATCCCTCTGGTTTCTAGGTATAGGATGGATTTAAAGGAGAAGGCCCAGGCCAAGAGGCAGCTAAGAGTTTCTCCTGCAACCTAGGGGAGATGTGGTGGAGACATGGATAAGAGTGGACAGGCTGTGGGCTGGAAGAACTAGAGGGATTTATGAGAGAAAGACTAATGGGTTAGGGAGTTAGAGAGAGGCCATCGTGGTGGGTGACTCAGGTTTCTGGTTTGGTCAACTGGGAAGGTAGTTTGAAATAGGTCAGGTGCAGTGTGGGAGAGAAAACTGGCATCAAGTCCATACGTGAGTCTCGAGAGACTGAAAGGTTTATGGCCCCACTGAAATAACTCTTCAATTTACTTTGAAGACACATGGGTGAGAAGGAAGAAAAAATGCAATTTAAAAAGCTGTGTTGACATGAATGCACATCCACACCAGACATCTACAGATAAAGGGCATGGATGGATTGGTGACCTGCAATTGTGCAGACTGGTGTCTACTTTGTCCAAATTTAAGGATTTTATCCAAATTTCTATATTACCCTAGAAGAATAATTTAAAACATTGTTGAACTGGGTGCAGGGGCACAAGCCTGTAATCCCAGCACTTTGGGAGATGGAAGAATTGCTTGAGCCCAGCAGTTCAAGAACAGCCTGGCAACATTAAAAAAAAAAGCAAAAAAACAAAACATGGTTGGCCCTCTGTATTCATGAGTTCCACATCTGTGGATTTAACCAACTGTGGATCAAAAATATTGAAAACAAATTGAAAAAAGAATGGTTGTATCTGTACAAAATATATATAGACTTTTTTCCTTGTTTTTATTCTCTAAACAATACAGGATAACAACCATTTTACATAGCACTTACCTTGTATTTGGTATAAGTAATCCAAAGAGGATTTAAAGTGTATGGGAGGATGTGCACAGGTTCTATGCAAATATTATGCCATTTTATATTAGGGACTTGAGCATCTGCAGATTTTGGTTTCCACAGGGTATTCTGAAATGAATCCCCTGAAGATACTGAGGGACAACTGCATTGTCTTGGATAGTCTCTGATGCTATAACGTCAGTCCTCTTTCTGTGGCTGAGAGTGGGGTGGATGAGAAAGAAATTGGGCTTACTGCATTTTTCAGTACACCAAACCTCTCCTTGCTTTATGAATTCTTTCTCTTTATTCTAATAGTTTTGGAAGTATAATATTATGAGGTACAATATCAATATTGTATAAGGAATAACCCGTCACTTAGAATTCATTCATTCAGCCATCCATCTGTCCACTCACTAGTCATTTTCTTTCTTTCTTTCTTCTTCTTTTTTTTTTTTTGAGACAGTCTTGCTTTGTCACCCAGGCTAGAGTGCAGTGGCACAGTCTTGGCTCACTGCAACCTCTGCCTCCTAAGTTCAAACAACTTTCATACCTCAGCCTCCCAAGTAGCTGGAATTACAGGTACCCACCCCCACACCTGACTAATTTTTGAATTTTAGTAGAGATGAGGTTTCATTATGCTGGCCAGGTTGGTCTTGAACTTCTGGCCTCAAATTGATCCACCCACTTGGCCTTCCAAAGTGCTGGGATTATAGGCATGAGCCACTATGACTTGCATGAGTTTTTGATCTGTATCTTTGAAGACTTGGCTCCAGAACAGCCCTTTGTGTCCCTGCAGTGTCTGGTCCATGCCTGTTTATTCCTTGCTTCCACTCCTCATCCTATGTCCCTGTTTCTCTGAGCCTAGAAAACTTGGCGGCTCAACATTCCCAAGGTGTGAAGAGAGCTGCCACAGCTCTTTTGACCCACAAGATCTTCCAGCTGATGCAGCAGGAGTTTATTTCACTTGACTCCAATTTAACTGTCCTGAGCCCCTTCTTTATATTGCCAAGAGATTTCCTAACAGATATGTAACCCGGCGATTCAGGCAATTATTCACGTATTCCCCCACATCATTAGTTTTATGGAACACTGCCAGGGGGCATATTTTTCTTTCCTAGGACTCCTGAGAATAAAGGAAATAGAACTCTTACCATGAAGTCATATTAAGGAGTTTATTTCTCAGAAAATACCCCATAGCACTTTTATAAAATCTTATACAGATAGACTGCATTTAGGAAAAGGATTATTTTTACCTCACCTGCTGCCATGAGAATTGCTGTCCAGGCCTCCTGCCTTCCAGGTCATGGCTTCTAAAGAAATTTGAGGGTATCTACTGACCACAAAGGGGTGCCCGTGGTTAGTGTAGGGAAGACATGGTTTAGGATGGATCTTGTTGGGTTTGACTAGGGTGATAGAATTTAATCATCCAAACCAGGATGTGCTTTTAGAGAGAGGGGTGCTATTATTAATTATAGTGACATAACAGGTATAAATCAGAACCATCCAGGCCCACTGGGACATGGGGTTACCCTAGACTTTGTGCTCTATTCCTACCACTTACTGAAATTTTTTTTCATTGGCCTGACCAATAAAGTAAAAACCCAAAGCATTCAGCCAAATTGGGCAAAATATTAACATTATAACCTAAAGTCATAGTTTTCTTCACTGACCTGGAGAACCAGGAATGATGAGGTGTATCAGCTAGCTGTTGCTACAATAGTGCTGCACAAGGAACCAACACCAAAACCCAGTGTCCTGAAGCAGCATTTATTCTTATGTGTCTACATGCAGGTAAGTTGACACAGGCTGAGCTTGAATCCAAGCCCAGGTCGGGTCCAACTCTGCTTCACACATCTCACCTTCTCCACAGATCAGTGGGACCAGTTCATGCAGGCTCTTCCCATGCAAATGGTAGAAGCAGAACAGAAGCTTATGAGTGGAGACACGTGATGTCTCCTAATACCAAGGCTTGAATGTGGCACGTAGTTCACAGAGTTACTTCTACCCACATTTTTTTAGCGAAAGCAAATCCTACAGACAAACCCAATCTCAGTGGGGCAGGTAAATATGCCCTACCTTTGGTGGGGAGTATGCCAAAGCCACAGGCAGAAGACAAAAGTACAGAAAGACATAAAGAATAGGAACAATAGTGCAATCTACTGCAGGGAACATTCGGCAAAAGGGAGTTTGCTTTTCTCTCCCCAGGCCTCTAGTACTAGGATGGCTGAGTTTATTCGACCTGTTGCATGCTGAGAAAGTGAAGCAAAGAGAATACAGGCCCTTTGGTCTGTTAGAGGCAGGTAGCTGCCCTCACAAGCTGACCACACAGAGGATGCTGAGAAGTGGGCTCACTCTAAGAATAGGGATGCCCAAAAGAGTAGAGGATGGAGAGATTGAGAGGAAACCCCACAATTCAGAATAGCAGCCCTGCCCTGGCAAATACGATGTAGTGAATGGAAAACTCTTTTCATTCACCAATCAGATTAATCATTTCTCCTTTCACAGAATGGAAGGAGTGAGGGAATAAAGAGAGGAATAGCAAGTGCCCAGGCACAAACTGCTCCTTTCTGAGGAGGGGAAGCAGAAACCCTTTATGAGGTTCAAAGGAAAAATGTTTCCAAGTTGCAGGCATTTCTGTGGGATGTGCATAGTAGCACCAGGTGGATAATTTTCCATATCGTGAATATTGGCCTTCCCATTCCTTTGCTGTTTCTACAGTTCCTTTTGGACAAGCTCTGCTGTGAGCTTGGTGCCCTGTGCCATTCAATCACTTCCTACAGTGCCCCCATCCCTGCCACAGTCAGGCCCTGAGCCTTTGCCTACCTGCTGTCAGAGCCCTGTGTATCCTCCTCTCAGGTAGGTGATAATGGCAAGTGAAAACTTTTAATCAGACAGACGAATCATGCTGATTATACCTAGTTTAATAATGGATTGCCCCTCCCAGGGAATCTCCTGTCCAGGGTTTAAGCCAATTAAAGGGCTCTGGGGGACTGCCTGGCTGGGGCTTCAGGATCAGAGGAGGGCAGGCTAAGAGGAGGCACTTGGGGAAGATTTCAGGGCCAAACACATCTTCCCCTTCAGATGGAACAGGGTTCTTGCCATGTTCGAAGGTGGCCAAGACCTTGGTGTGTGGGGTTAATCACACAGATGGATTGTTTAACGTCCACAGAGCAACCAAAGGGATGACCTGTGGACACCAGGCCGTGTCAATTCACCATTATCTTCTCCCCTGCTTCTGTTCTCCTAGTTCCAGTTCCATCTTTCATAACTTGAGCTCTTGCAATGACTTTCTAGCTGATTTGCGTATTCTACTATCTAACCTCTATATAGGGCAGCTAGAGTTATCTTTTCTACTTTTTTTTATTATTTACATGGTTAGGAAAAAATATTTAAAAATATAGAAAAGTGCAGTGATATTATAGCTAATAGCCATATATTTGCTACTCCAAATCAGCAAATGCTTTTCCCCTATTCTGTCTATCTTTCTATATTGAAATAACACACATATGGAAAAGTACACATATCTTAATGTACAGCTGTTGAATTTTCACAAAGTGAACACAGTCGTATAACCACGCTACAAAAAGAAAAGCAGCCTCTCCTTTTGCCCGTTTCTTGATATTCCCCCACCTTATCTGATAAAACATAACCATCTCCTGAGTCTAATAGCATAGACTAGTTTGCCTGTTTGTGAACTTTACATAATGCAGTCATACAAAGTGTGTTCTTTGTATGTTGCTTATTTTAAACCTTTTTTAAGAAAGACATTTTTAAAGATAAATGATAAGTCACCTGCATTCTAATTCTTCTAATTCTTTTCCTTCCCCAAAGGCAACCAGAATCATAAATGTAATAGCATATTTAGTTCATGTCTTTATATGTTTACATATTTATATAGCATCACTTTGGATGCATTTTGTTTTAATTAAATAAATGGTTTTGGAATATATATATGTTCTACCACTTGCTTATTTCACAGAATGGGCTTTCTAAACCACACAATGGGTTATGTGACTCTCTTTCCTTTTTAAACACCCCACCCATGCCTCTCCAGACTGTTAGTTCCTGGAAACAGGAGGAATGTTTTGATTCTTCTTATTCTGTGATTCCATCCCTGTGGCTGATGCTTTATAAAGATGTTTTGGGTGAATGAATGAATCAGTAAACAAATGAGCGAAGTTTCCCACTTCACAAAGAACTTGAAGGTCCGAAACAAATACTCCCTTCTCTACTGACCCCCTTTTGGAGAAAGGTGTCCCCTTTTTATCTTTTATCTTAGTTTTATTTTTTTTTTGGCTGGTTTGTCTATGAAACTCTCCAAAGACGTAAGTCAATCAGCAAGCCCAGCACAGAAATTTGACTTTATAAAATGTTCCTTCAGAAGAAATAAATATTTCAGAACTGTGTACAGTCTTTGCAGCTTTGCTCCTGATCTGTTCTTCTGGAACAGGGATAGTAGCATTCTTCCTAAGGTTTTCTAACTATAAACAGAGAATTATCATAGCGATGTAAGGAGATTAAAACATTAAATCCACATCTTGGTAAATTGGTAAAACATCAGTCATCCTTCAAGTTAGCAAGCGCTGGGGTTTCTGTTGAATTCTATTGGTTCTTCCAGGCTCCCCAGAGGTAAGATCATGACCAGAGAAAGAGGGGTCACTGTTGACATTCTGAAGGAACATCTCACAGCCATGCTGGGAAAAGGAAAACTGGTCCTGTCTGTCCAGCCTAACTACGGCTGATAGCACTGAGAACCAAGGCTTCATCCTCTCTCAGGACCCAAGTTCATCCTTCCTGTCTCCTTCCCCTCCCCCAGAGCTCAGCCACTCCCTCACTAGGGTAGCATAAGGGAAATATATTCATTTTAGATTTGAAATATTGGTTATATCACCAACTGTGGATGATCTGGACAAGCCTGTGACCTCTCCAGTCCTCAGTGTCCTTAAGTGTGCTGCGGATATAATGCTACTACTTCACAGATATGTTAGGAGAATTCAACTACTGAGGGGTGCGGGATGTGCAAATAATACTCAGTATTTTTCTACTTGCATATACAGGTAGACAAAGGCTAGAAAGAAATACAATAGATGTATTAGTGCACATATATGCATATTATATGTGTTCTTGTGTCTAATTTTCTTTCTAAATATTTCATCCTATGCATTTTCCAATATTTTAATTAGATTGAATACTACATTGTTTTTCTTTTAGTACTATATTTGTAATATTTGTTTTAATACTATATTGTTTTTGATAGTTGCATAATATTCTAACATCTGGTTGTATTGTAAGTACACCTAACCATGTCCACATTGTGAGCCATTTTGTTTATTTTCAATTTTTCATCAAGGAGAGTTATGAGGTCAACCCCATCTGATTTTTTTTCTTTTTAATCTTTTGCAAACAATGTGCTTTTTATTATTTTTGCTTTGCTTTGTTTTTTGCTTGGGATACTTATAAGTTATTTTTTTCCTAGCTATCAAGCTGTGGGTTTTTTTTTAAATAAATTATGATTTGTGCAGAGTATACCATTTTGTTTTGCAATTTTAGATCTTTTATTTTCAGTTCAAGAATGTTCTAATATAGATTTGATTGGTGTTTCAGTGTCATTACTTTTCTGGAGACTTTTTTAAGGAACACTAATCTTTTCTTTTTGTAAATTGGATCACTTTTCTCTATTCTTCATATATGCCATCTGTTTGCTCATTATTTTCAACTCCAAATTCCAAAAGATATGTTTCAAATTTATTATTTCTCTGAAACTTAGTTTTCTGCAGTATAAGTTCTGCTCTTTATTGCTTCTAATGTAAACTATAATTCTAAGAGTATATTAATTGTTTCTGTGCCTTCTTTGGTATCTCAGGAAGATTTTCTTCACCTTAGCCTGCATTTTGCTTTTGCAGTTTGTTTCACTTTTTATCTCCTTTTCTTCCCTAAAAGCCATACTTTCTTGCAATTTATAGAGAACTACACACACACACACACACAAACACACACACGCACACATATGCACACGCACACAAACACATATACTCAAACACTCACATACCTCACATATATATATATATATATATATACATTTTTTTCTTCCACTTTTTAAGTAAATAAATTCAGAGGCATGCTTTTTCTTGGCATCTTTAGGCAAACTACAGTCCATGGACAAAATCCAACCTATTCCTTGTTTTTGTAATGAAGTTATTAGAACACAGGTCCTCTCATTCATTTATGTATTGTCTATGGCTTCATGCTTTTACACTGCAGTGTAATTACAGCAGAGACTGTATGGCTTACAAAACCCAAAATGTTACTATCTGGTTTTTCGTGAAAAACATTTGCCAACTCCTGTGCTATTTTCCTCTGTTTAATCATTGTTAAATGGAAAGACATACTTCTAAATCCATGGTCTGCTTCAGGGGACTATAGATCCTGCTGTCTCTGTATTTTGATAAATTTTGTATTTATCTGCTGTTTCTGTATTTTGATAAAGTAATTCCCTCAGACTTAAGTTAGAGCAGAAACTGATCCATCAGGGTACTCATTTAGGGGAAACAGATAACATCCTCATAGTAGGGAGTTGATAAAAGATTTATTAAGGAATCATTTCCAAGGGTGTGGGAAGAGTTTAGAGGCTGTAAAAAGGGATCACACAGGCTGGGTATGGTGGCTCATGCCTGTAAGTGTCTTTCCTATCTTAGCACTTTGGAAGGCTGAGGTGGGTGGATCACTTGAGGTCAGGAGTTCGAGACCAGCCTGACCAACATGGTGAAACGCCATTTCTACTACAAATACAAAAAAAATTTAGCCAGGCATGGTGCTGAGAGCTTGTCATCCCAGCTACTTGGAAGGCTGAGGCAGGAGAATCACTTGAACCTGGGAGATGTAGGTTGCAGTAAGACGAGATCAAGCCATTGCACTCCAGCCTGGGCAACAAGAGTGAAACTTCTTGTCTAAAAAAAAAAAAAAAAGAATAAGAAAGGGATGGCACAGTACCCCAAGTCTAGTAGCTAATAAGGCATTTGTACCTACCCTCAGCCTTTCAAGGGGAGGAGATCAATGCTACCAAAGCCCAGAGCATAGCTATATGGAAAGCTGCCTGCCAAGAGTTATAGCTTTTAACAGAGAGACATGTAAATTGCAATGACTAGTGGGAGGAAGTCAGAAGCCACAGCAACAAAGGCCTCACTTCGTTCTGGACTTCAGCAACTGTCCTATAGTGTAATTCTAGTGCTCTCCAATTCTGAAGTCAACCAGAGACCAAAGTACAAGGATTCCTTCAGCCTAGATGCAATTCAGTGGTGGTTTGGATAAAGAAAATGTGGTGCACATACACCATGGAATACTATGCAGCCATAAGAAAGAACAAAATGCCGTTTGCTGCAACATGAATGCAGCTGGAGGCTGTTATCCTAAGCAAATTAATGCAGGAACAGAATACCAAATATGCAGTATTTACTGCATGTTCTTACTTATAAGTGGAAGGTAAACATTGAATACACATGGACACAAACAAGGGAATAACAGATACTGTGGCCTACTTGAAGGTGGAGGGTGAGAGAGGGGAGAGGATTGAAAAACTGCCTATCGAGTATCATGCTCATTACCTGGGTGATAGCTTATCTGTATGCCAAGCCCCCACAATGTACAATTTATCCATATGACAAACATGCATATGTACACCTTGAAACTAAATTAGAAGTTAGTTGGAAAGAAAAAAAAAGAACAAGGAGTCCTTTACCATATGCCCTACAGGTGTGCCTTCTAGGGGGCATGCATAGAGTCAGGGAGGGTGAATAAGTAAAAGATATCCATCACTTGGAGTTTATGTTTGCAGGATCTAGATCAGAGCTATCCAATAGAAGTTTCTATGATAATGGAAACATTCCCTACCTATGTTGTCCAATATGCTAGCCACTAGCTACATGTGGCTACTGAGTCCTGGAAATGTGATTATGAACTTAGGAATTGAATCTTTAATTGTATTTGATTTCAGTTAATTTAAATTTAAATAGCCACATTAAAGTAGTGCCTGTCATATTGGACAGCACAGCCATGGATGGATTTCTATTTTCCTTCATGCACTGGTTACAGTATACTTTGCTGGACTGTTGTGAGATATTTTGTTCCCTGATTCTTTGGGTGTGAAACAGATCATTTATTTCTGGGCATTCTGAGATAGTCTCTCTCTCCCCCCTTTGGTAGAAAGAACATCTGAAACCTCACAACCACTAAGAAGCATACCTTGCAGGCCTTGTTTTATGACTTTGCCTAATGCCAGCTTCATAGCCCATCTTGGATCTCTTCCACTTCCCTCCATATGACATTGCAGTCAGATGATAGTCTCTAAACTGAAGTAGAAAACCATTCCTGTTCATCTCCCACTTATGAGTGAGAACATGCGGTGTTTGGTTTTCCATCGACACAGAGAGGGAACAACACACACAAGGGCCTGTTGGGGCAAGGAGGGTGAGGGGTGAGGGGAGGGAACTTAGAGGACAGGTCAGTAGCTATCCTATTTATTATTTTTTTTTTTTTAGGAAATAAAAAGAAAAAAGAAAACCATTCCTGGTGGTTTCAGGGAGGATGGCTTTAGGAAGCTCTTGGAGCATACCAGCGGGGAAGGTGTCTGTTTTTTTAATCAGCCTAGATCTGGAGTCTCTGCTTGTGAGCTCAGACTCAACAGTGCCAGCCAGCCTTGATACTCTGGTTCAGAAGTCCGTATGCGCCATCAAGAATATTATTTTTATCAGTTTCCTTTCATGTTATAGTTAATAAAACTTTTGCTTAGAATTTGAGACTTGGTTGATTATGTTTCTTAGCTCCAAGAGTGTTCGTGTATGTAATTGTCCCTTGGTATCTGTGGGGAATTGGTTTCAGGAACCCCATAGATACCCAAATCTGTGGATATTGAAGTCCCTTACATAAAATAGCATATTAGTATTTGCATGTAACATAAGCCCATCCTCTAATATACTTTAATTCATCTATAAATTACCTGTAATACCTAATGTAATATGTTATATAAATATAATAGTTGTTATACTGTACTTTTAAACACATTTTATTTTTTATTGTTTTTTTTTTCCTTTTGAATATTTTTGGTCTGTGGTTGGTTGAATCTGTGGATATAAAGGCTGATGCATTTTGGTGGGAAGCTGAGAGGTCATATCAAGGATGGCTATGTGGGTTCTGTTACCTCCAGAGCCTCCCCTCAACATTTCTTCTTTACGATTGTCACTGTTGCTGTTGAAAACAGATCATGATTTTGAATGTGCATAATCTCAGGTCTGATGCAGAATTAATAGAAATTGCTTGATTTTCACCCAGAGACATTAATTACTATTTGTTTTACATTTGCATTCACAGGTATCTGAGGAAGGAAATTAGCATACTTTGTTGTTAGGCCATTATTAAAATGACAGTCAGGAAAATATTTGAAAAATATTGTCTTTCTTTTTTTCTGTTTTCCTCTCTGGCATTGATATTATTGCTTTTTTTTTTTTTTCAATCTTGTCTATAACTTACATTTGTTGCAAGACTTTGAAATTCCAGATACGTCTTGAGGAACATTTTGGGATGTTGGTACTTACAACAAAATCCGCAGTGCTGGAACTGGAGTTCCCTAATGACTTTTGCATTTGTGTGTAAACAAGCCAAACCAGTCCAGCTATTCAGAGCTGGTGAATCAGAGGCACCTGTGAAATAATAATTCATTGCTTAAACCTTTGGAGGGACACATCCAACACATTTAGCTGGGTGCTTCCTGAAATCGGGATCTGCTTAGAGTTGAGCTGAGAAGGCCAAACAAAGGAAAACTGCAGTCTTTTCATCAATGTACTAATGAAGAATCCTAGAACTGGAGTTTGACAACCGGGATTCTTGGCCTGGTGATGCCCCTGAGGAGCTGAAGATGCTTAGTTGAGTCACTTTATCTTTTTATCTGTCAAAATGGGTCTTACTCCAGTGGCTTGGATCAAAAGGGGTAAAGAAACTTGATAGCTCTGAAAGATAATATCGATTTGGCAGGTGGCTTCAGCTGCAATTTCTAGTTTTGTTCTTATTCAGTCTTTTGCTATGAGGGTAAGATTTGGCCCCACTTTTCATGTGTACCCATACTCTATGCAGCCAGACTATGCACTGGCAAAGGTGGGCACTGCCAAGAGTCTTTCCTGTTCCTCTGTGTTTCTCCTGTGACCTTGAGCTCCATTAAGAAAGAGAATCCAGGAAAAGAAGAGCCTTCCTTTTAATCAGTATTAGAAAAATTAATTAATTCAGTAAGTTTATTGAACATCTGTGTTCATTGTCCCATTCTTAGGGAACTCACATTCTAGTACAGTTCAGGATATGTGTATTTTCCTCAAAGATGGGAAGATATGAATTGGTTAATTGATTTGACTGGTTGATTGATTGATTCATTAAATAATCATTTGTTGGGCCTTTTATGTACCAGGCCCTATGCCAGGCACTGGTGATTGGAAAGTGAATAGGGTAAGATACCTATCTTTAGAGTTACTGAACTCTTCATATGCTGTGCATATGAATCCCTAGAAAATTGTCATACATTCAGAGTTCAGGATACTCCCTACTTTGACCAGGCATCTGACTTTAGAATCTGCATTTTGAACAATCTGGAAACACTGCTCTGGGGAATGCATATGCAGCAAGGAACATATATGCAAACATACACATGCACACAGACACACCAAACACACATGTACACAAACAGACACACATAAAAACACACATGCATATATACCCAGACACACAGAAATTCACAAACACACACAGATACACACACACACAAACACATGTACACAGACAGACCCACATAAAACCACACATACATATATACCCAACCACACAGAAGCTCATGGATGCAGACATACACACACACACACTTACATGCACATACAAACAAACACATGATCGCAACCACCTGTATACACATACCCACGAACAGACAAAATCAGTGTGGGATAACCGGGAAATATTTTTCAGAGCAGGATTTCAGCTGCTTAGGGGAGACAGGCTACTTAATTCCACCTGGCTTCCTGGGCTCTCCTACATTCAACCAAGAATTTCCTGTCCCAGGCAGTGACTTGGACATAGATTAAAAAAAATAAGTTCAAATAAAAAAATTAAGTTCATGCCTCACTATAAATGTACACATTTTATAGAAAAAATATAGATACATATTATTATAAATTATGCCATAAACTTGGTTCCCTTCACTGCAAATTTTTTAGAAAGAAACCTGCTTTAAATTGCTGTATTATTTCACACTATTTTTTGGCATGTCACCATTTATGTAACTGATAAATTATTTTTGGATCCAATTTTAGTAATGGCTACTTGCTACTGGCTATTTACTAAATACTATTTACTAAAATTGGAAATTTACTTTATAGCAAGTATCATGCAAAGCAGTTTCCATGCATTATCATATTTAATCTTTGCAGCAAATTTATAAAGTATTACTATTTTTCCCATTTTGCAGCTGATGCAACTGAGGCTCAGAGGTGAAGTGTCTTGCCCAAGATAGCACATTAAGCAGTGGCATTTCTAATTTTCCCACTTGTACACATGGCAGTAAAATGCCCATCTTTGGACATAAGTCGTGGTCCCTGTGCTTGATTTTTTTTTCTCGTAATCAGATCCCGAAAGGGGACTGCTGTGTGATTCCATACCCCATCTTGGGCAGACCCTGCTTCCTGACCTTTTCTCTTTCCTCAGTTGCCCTCATTGCCCAGGATCCCAGAGTTTTTCAGGCTCCACGAAGGCTATGTTCTTTCCTTCCTTTATTTCTGTGACTACCTTTCTGCTGCAGATGGAGGGAGGTGAGTCTGGGCTCCAGGGACCCCCCACCACCTACTTAGCCTCCAATGTCTCTTTGAAAGCCACATGTAAAGGCCAATAAGATCAGGTCAGGGTGACACTGTGACAAGGTGTCAGCACCTATGGCTGTACCTGGATTGTGACAGGCACCTGGGGAAACTTTCTCCATGACCCTTGGGTGGTGACTGACAAACAGCATCAATCACCAGAACAGTGGGGCCATAACCAGAAGGAAATGTTAAAGGCGGCTGTGAGAAAGCCCCCAGGCCTCCTGCCACTGTGAACCCCTGGGACACTGGCAGTGAAGAGACTTTCACAGGCAGAGGCAGCAGAAACTGGGATTGCCTTTGCAGAATAAGAACTGGTTAATGCTAAATGCTCCTCCTCACCTCTGGGAAAGCGATCTCTCACAAGGCAGTTTGAAAATACTTGGTTCAGAGCCAACAGACATTTACTGAGCACCAACAGCATGCCACTGTGCCCAGGATTAGGGTCCCTAGGCTCTTGTGGGACACTGGGGAGGATTGAATGAAGGAATGGAATGTGGGGGCCTCTGGAGCATTTTTCTAATTGGGATCATTTGTCTCCCTGCAAGTCTCAGGCCCTCATTTGGACTTGGCTGGGGATTGTGTGGGCAGGGGAGAGGGGTGGGTATTGGGGGAGGAAGTCATCATGAAATTAATTCTCTGCCTCTCCTCTCTGGAATGTCAATAATGTGCTGAGAACAGTGGGGAGTGCAGTTGGCTGTCTGTGCTCCCTTCCCAACCTGGGCTCAGAGCCTCTGAGCCTCCTGACTATTTTGGGGCTTCTAGGTCTCCAGTCTTGTGACATCCCACTTCTTGTATGCTACTCTCCTATTGGAGAATACCGTTATCTTCCCTGCTTTCATCATCCTCCAGGAGGAGACATGGCCTGCCCATTGCCAGGGTTTTCTTAAGACTCTTACAGGACATTGGATGGGATATCTGCTGTTGGCGACAAAGTCCATCTGCTTGTATTCCAGATGACGACACTCTGGACAATAAGGGAGGCCAGGTGCCCCATCACTCTGCCCAAGGCTCACTCCAGCCACATGTTCATGCTGCCTTGCTCTAGTCCCACTGACTTCTTTCTCTGCAGCCAGCCTCTGAACAGGCAAGGCAGCTGGACCTTTATGTTACCATGCGCAGCAATGCTCGACAACAGCCTTGAAATAGTTCCCATTTAGATTTGTCTCAAACTCATGTGACCTTATGTGTGTACACTCTTATAGCAGGAAAAGGGCCTTCCCATGCTCAAATCAAACACTTCCATTTTATGGATGGGGCAGTGTGGATAATTCAGGTACTTACTTGAGATCACACAGTTAGAGCCAGGAGTGTCTTGTAGACCAGTGCCTTCTCGAATTCCCCATGAGGGCAGGAACACCCAAGCTTTGCCTTATTTTCCTAGGAGTAAGGTGTTTTGGGGCTCTAGATCTACAGATATAGATTGCAGGTGCTTTCCCCTGTGTCTGATGCTTATAGAAATCATAGAGAAAAGTGTATGGCATGTGGGGCACTCTTTATGTTGTGTGGAGGAGAGTGTTCCAGTCCCAGTCTTCTGCTCCAGGAAGCTCTGAGCTGATGACTTAGTGAGGGAGGCACTCAATAGAGAGTGAGGGAAACGCCTTGGGTAGTAGGAATGGCAGGACTTTGAGGATGGAGATGATAAGCTGGGGAAAAAGAGGGCTGTTCTCATTCTGTTTGGTGTCTATAATTGTTTATAATTGAGATGGTGAGGACATCTTCAAATTTACGAGTACCAGAAAGAATCAATCAATCAATAGGTCTATATAAACATATCTATATCTATCTACATAATTTTTTAAATTGTAAAAGTAATATATGCTTGGAAAATGTAGAAAATAGAAAAGGAAAATGCAGAAAATAGAAAAGGAAACACATATACTTTTGACACACAGAGAAACATTATTAACCTTGTAGCTCCATGCCCACAGTTCCCTATATTTTGTTTTACTCAGTGGAGCTCATAGACAGTCTATCCTTTCATATCCCTGCTTGTTCCACTTAACAAGCACATTTCATGTTATTATAAGTTCTTTATCAACAATTTGCCTTTTGGTTACATATGATTTTACTATTGTTTGTTTAATGATTCAATGAGTATCAGACATTTGGGTGATTTCTGTTTGTGTGTGTGTGGTAATGTGGTAGTAAAACCCATTTGTACCCAGAGCTTTTATACATAAGTATCTAATAATAATTATTATACCTCAGTAGCTATCAGACATCTTAATGCTTTTAACTTCTTTTCAGGTTGATCAAGTTCCTAATAGACTGCCAAATCATTTTTTAAAAGGTTGGTTCCAATTTTCCATCCCACCAGCACCGTTTGAGAGGTGCCTAAAGGGGCACCTGAGTAGCTATCCAAGAGATACTAGCGTATAGTGTTGAGGAGGGTGGGCTTGGAGCTCCGACTGTCCAGGTTTGCACTGTAACACCTCCAGCTTAGCAATTTTGCAGACTGAGGCAAGCCATTTAGCCTCTGTTTTTTTTTCTAATTTATAAAATGGAGATGTTATAGGACCTCCCTCATAGTGTTGCTTCAAGAATTAACTGTTATTGCACACGACATGCTTGGAGTGGTGCAAATAGCAGACACTCAGTAACAATAACAACAAATAATAATAATAATAATATAAGAATTGCCAAGGTCTCAAGGACCCAAGTCCTTGGTTCATGCTCCTAGAAGACACGTGGAGGAAGGGCTGACCCTGTGCTCAGATGGAGTCAGAGCACAGGCCCTCTCCTTGTACATTCTGCTGAACAAATTCTTATAATTTAATCATGACTTTTAATGTTTGAAATGGTGGCTTTTACATTTTACCGAAGCGTATTGCCGGCTGCTCTGTGTTATACTCCCTGTTTATATTGCAATGCAAATTATTCCTGGTGGAGAGTTTACAAACTGCACTTCCATTATTAATAAGGTTATGATTTCCCCCATTCCACTCTTATCTCTATTGCTTGTGTAATACATAATTCATGCTCACTACCCTTCTCTGGTCTCAGTGCCAGGGCACAGCGATCTCTCTCTCTCTCTTTCCTGATGACGGCAATTGGTATTCAGTGAGAGTATAATGACCATGTCCCTAGCTTCAGCTCTCTCAAAGGTGTTCTCTGGAAGGGCTCAAATGCAGACGTAATAGAAGCCCTGGACCATTTATGGCCACTCTTGAGTTCCAGTTCTCTTTGAGCTTTGAGTCCTAGGCAGACACATGTAGGACTTCCCAGGGCACTAGAATGGAATTTGCCAGTCAGGAAAAAAGTGGTACCTTGGTTGAGGATGGGACAGAGGATTGCTGATAGGACTGCGGTGTCAGAGAGAGGGATCAGTGCAGCCTGTACCAGCTGGCTTCTCACTAGCAGAGTCTGAGTGTGTTTCTGGATAAGACAGAGTCTGGGTCCTCACCTCTTACCTGTCGAGTGTGTCTTTTTGTGGATAGCAGGTAGGCAGGTTTTCATAATCCCAGCTTGAAATTTGAACCTCTGCTCTATCCTTTCCCATTAAGAATAGCCACTGAGGCTGAGTCCCATAAGAAAGTCCCATAATGGGGTGGGACAGCCATCTGCTTAGGAGCGGGCCTCATTTGCACATGCCTGAACTTAGGAACTGAAGACAGAGCAGACTTCTCTGGAAGCTTTGGGTGCTTGGTTCGAGTGGGTGCCGTCAGCCAGAGGATCAGGAAAGTCTCAGAGGAAACTGACATGAGGAAGTGGAGGACACTGCACAGGCTACTTAGCCCCCAGGACTGAAGCAACTGGTGTCTGGATGATTGTCCTTGTAAACTGCAAGGCCAGGCCCTCTCAGGTTGGGGGACAAGCCCAGTGCAATTGCACCACCAGATAGAAAAAAATATTCTTTGATTAAAATTTCCCAAAACTTGGAAGCCCTCTGTTTTCCTAGAGAGGAGGGTCCTGAAATTTCTGCACATTCTTTAGGAAACTGTTCTTTCTCACCTCACTGGGCGTTGCCCCACTAGTGCTGACCATGTCACTGTCTTTAGCTTAATGCCTAAGTTCCCAAGAGGAACTTCACCCATGGCAACACCTCCAGTAACTCCCCTACATGAAGAACTCATTCTCTTCTGTGAAGCCTGGGTCCAACTCTCCTGGGGTGGGTGGGGGATATTAGCGATGCGCAGTGTCAGCCATGGAGCTTCTCTGGCTGATGAGGGACAGCAAGGGCCCAGGGTGTGGGCTGAGCTCACAGGTTATTCTTTTCCGGTATCTCCTAGCAGTGCCCAGAAGCTGGGAGCAGCCTCCATTCCCCTCTTGCTGGAGAGTCATAATTCCCACAGTCCAGGCCTGACGGAAGGGCTCATGATTCCCCTCTACTAAAAGTCAATGTGCGCCACCTGATGGGCCAGCTCCCCTGGGAGGAGTCACAGAGGAACCCCTTGGAGATGTTGCTGGGCTGTTGTCTTCCCAAAGAGCCACCTTCTACCCTGACATCAGAGTGTCCACCAAATCCGAGAGAGCCCCAGAGCCTGTTTCTGGAGGCCGTGGTGGGGCACTCTGGGTCTGTTTCCTCACCACATCCCTGACATGAACCTCTTGAGAATACTCAGCACCCACTCCACATTTCCCCACAGGCTTTGAAGCCCATCCTCTCCTGGCTCAGGTCTTTTCCTTGCTGTCTCTGCTTTCTGTTTCTTCTTCTGCTGATCACAAAAGCATGCCCACAGTTACCCAAGCACACAGACATAGTCACAAGCAAATACAATGCATGCATCTCACACACACACACACACACACACACACACACACACACATTCACACACAGAGGAATGTGTGTAGAAATGGCAAACCCAGGTCCTCAGGAGTAGAGGCAAAGCCACACATAGGCACATATTCCTATTCCCACCAATCTGCACGGGAGCGCGCGCACACACACACACACACACACACATCTGGACACATGTGCACCCACTAGACAAATATACAGAGGTACGCGAAAGCGTGCACCGTACCAGAGACAAGGGCATAAACACACACAGATGCAGGCCACGCTCACTTTCAGGAAAGTGGGCATCTTCCCCAACACTGGGGTGCTCCGTAAACCACTGCCGACGTCTTCAGACTCACTCATACTTCCAGGGCCCCGAGTAACCCACTGAATCATGAAGCATTTTCCTGTTCAAGTTTATTTTCTTCTGGAAAAAGGGAGCTACTTATTTCCAAGAAGTGGAGCCGGGGGAGTCTGCTGAGCCGCTCTGTGGCTGGGGACAGCATTTTGGCATCCTTTCATCCTGAAGCGCTTTGTTTACACAGATCCTGTCTCTCCTGGCTTCAGGGCCCTAAGCGCCACTGCCTCTGCCTCTGTGCTCCACCAGGGTGAGTTGGGTATTACAGCTGCTGTTTTCACAGCTTCTGTGTACTGGCCCTTTACTATACCTCCTCAACCATTGCACAGGATCTGGGAATGACTTTTGCTACCTTCTTTGCGTGTCTTTGTTGCAGTGCACCCCAAGTTTCTCTTCAAAGAATGAGTATGTCAGTATGTTCAGCTCTCTTATTCTGTAATTCTCTATTTTAAAGTTTAACTTCCTTGTTATTCTAGTAAACAGCCTTCTCCACCGGTTCATCAGTGGTTCACCTCTGCTCCCCCAACCTCCCCTGACTCATCCTGGTCACCTGATCACCCTGGCTGCCTACTCTGACCAGCCTGTAACCGTCCATCCTGCCAAAACATCTACCCTGCCACTCCAGCTTGGATCCCTGCTCCTTTTAAAATAGTGAACTGGGGTTAGTCTAGCTTGTGTGGTCTAGCCCTAGCCAATAGGGGATGAGACAGCAGCAGGGACGACCCCCCCCCACCCCACATCATCCCTTGTCCAACCAAGCGTGCAGCGGCCATCATTGCTCTGTCCATGGGCCCCGCACCCTTCTATCGAAGTAAACTGCCTTGCTGAGAGGACATATCTTCGAGTGCTATTTCTTTTGTGGCATCAAAATTTTACTTATAACATCTTAATTCCTAGATGCAGGAACTGACAGCCAGCTTAGAGATTGCTCTTAAGGCCCATCAAGTCTGGACGTAAACAGTCTCCTTAGACTACCTGCAGCAATGACTCTGTGCTACAAACTCTGCTTTACATGAATTAGCTCCCAGGACAGGGCTTTGTGCTTGCTTTGTCTACTGTTAACTCCACAGTACCGGGCACCAGCACACAGTAGGAGCGCAAGGAATCTTTGTTGCATGGATGATCTAACCTGATGAAACAACCCTTGGAGTTAAGCAATTTTCTTTTTCTCAGCTTATAGATAGGGAAACTGAGGCTCAGAGGGGAAAGAAGCCCTAACCATAGTTAGCAAGTGGAATAAGGAATTGAACCCAGGTCACTGGCCGTGCAGTACAGGCTTGTGAAGACTGTTGTATGCTCTTATGGGAGCTTGAACTTGCTGGTTAGAGGGGTCCTTAATCTTTCTAACCATGGTGCTGTGATTTATGCCACAGCTCTTTTAATGTTGATGGAGAGCTAGCCTAATGCACAGAAACTGAACCCCATCATCTGGGTTACTGGGTCACTCCTCTGGCTGGTTGCACTGGCTTTTGAGGTTTCCATATTGGTTAGCCAATCCTGAATCCTACTAAGGGCAGCCTAGGATCACAGGCTGGAGTTTCTTAGAGTGGCAAAAAGGTACCTGAACCAAGTCCATTTTTGTTTCTGCACTGGACCCACCATGCAAGTCTCATTCTTGGGACCTTAGTGATTGTGTGATGATGAAGATTCATTCATTCATTCAGCACGTATTTACTGAACATCTCAGGTCATGGGTCCTATGTCAAACCCTGAGGAAAGTGAGTTGAATTGGATAGAGTCAGTGCCCTTGAGGGGCTGCAGTCTCATGGAGAAGATAGTCCTGGGATCAGATAAACCCTGGGCCACAGAATGTAGACATTAAGGAGGTCTGAATGTCTAGAAAAGATAGGAATTCATCATCTAACCCAAAGATGATCAAATACAGTGAGCAACAGAATCACCTTAAAATGTAGACTCATAAGCCCCAGATATTGTACTTCAGTAAGTCTGGGAAGAGGGCCATAAATCTACATATTTAACTATCTCCCCAGCTGATTCTGGCACAAGTGGTCAGGGTGGGAGGACAAAACTTTGAGAAAATCTGTACAAAGAAGTCAGAGAAAATGTAAGGTTTGCCAACAAGCAAGAGGAGAAAAGACCTTAACAAGTTATAAAGTAATTAAAAATATGCTTATTGTGGGAATAATCAAATGAGGAAGAAATAAATGATATAAAAAGTAAGAATGATGCTGGGTGTGGTGGCTCGTGCCTATAATACCAGCAATTTGGGAGGCCGAGGCAGGTGGATTGCTTGAGGTCAGGCATTCAAGATCAGACTGACCAACATGGTGAAACCCTGTCTCTACTAAAAATACAAAAATTAGCTGGGCATGGTGGCAGGCGTCTGCAATCCCAGCTACTCTGGAGGCTGAGGCAGGAGAATCACTTGAACCTGGGAGGTGGAGGTTGCAGTGAGCTGAGATTGCGACATTGTATTCCAGCCTGGGTGACAGAGCGAGATTCTGTTTCCAAAAAAAAAATAAATAAATAAAGTTAGAATGACCCACCCAGGTAACGACTATTTTAGTTTAGTTTGTGTCCTTTCAGGCATTTTTCTGTTAACATCCAACATACGAGTAAAATTCTCAGGTGCATAAATCTGTCTATATCTTTATCTATGGCTACACCTGTCAGTCCTGTCTAAGTGTTTACAAATAGAGCTCCTGGGCACTAGCATCGCTGTGTGCTCCACTCATGCTGGGACAAGTGCTATGACACCTAAGTTGCCCTAGTAAACAAAAGGGTCTTCTCATTTTGCTCTCCTAAGGTCCAAAGAACGCTCCCTCCTTATCTGCTGTATCTTTTTAAGAAAAATGATAAAAATGCTACAGATCATTATGTTTAATTTTATTAATAATCTTTATTGACTATAATATGCATATGTGCACATATCCTATATGTACAGCTATTGCTGAGTTTTCTCAAACTGAATATACCTATGGGACCAGCACCCAGATCAAGACAAAGAATGTGACCAGCACCCTATTCATTCTAATTCTTCACATACCCTCTTGTCTCAGGACTCAGGCATGAGAATTAGAGGCAGAACAAAGGATAGATGAGAGGTCCAGACACCATACTGTAGTCTAAAGTAGCTCCATCCTCTCTTCCTTGAGAATCATTTCTCTCCTGAGATGTTCATCTTACATTTGTTTCGGGTGGATGCTTCCACTGGGTCACGTAAAGAGGGACAAGGCTTGGCTCCAGCAGGGTCCCAGGTACAGAGCTGATGGCTCTCAGCAATAGCCAGAAAGCTGGTCCTAGGAGATCAGCGGTCCTAAGTGACCCTCACAGGGGCCCACATGCTGTTGACCTGATCTCAGTCACTTCTTGTAACATGGTCTCCCTGCTGCCACCTTGCACAAACGAGGCCCTGGCAATGCCTGCCCTGAGGTTGCTTTGGACTTGGGGTCTATGTATAAATCGTGGTTTTCTTACTTCCACCTCTTGTACCACCTCCTTTCAGATCTTGGGGAAACTTCTTCCATGTTCTTCGAGGCTTGATTCTTCTAGAACCATCAGCAGCAATCACCCTTGCTAACTCATTGTCCTGTGGCTCCTTAAAGATTTTTATTAATTATTATTTATTATATATGTATCTTTTTTAATTTCAAAAGGAGTACATGTTTGTGAAGAAAATATGTTCATAACAAAGCAATGTACAAAGTGAAAAATGAAAGTCTTTCCCATTTGCTCATCATTCCCCACTCCCGCTGCCCAGGGGAACTACCATGAAAAATGATGTACATACCAGATTTCTCTCTTTATTCCTTTCTTGGATTTTGCCAAAAACTGGATCATATAATCCAATTTTACAGCTATTTTTCAGCCTTAACAAAATAACACGTACACCCCTCCAAATCAGTTTGTATGATTTCACTTCATCCGTTTTAACAACTTCTTAGAATTCACCACTTTGGATGTGCCGTAAATGACTTAGCTGTTCTGTTTTTTGGGGGCTTTTAAATTGTCTTTTATTTTTGGTATGAAAAATAAGGCTGGAATAAACATGCTTTATGTTTATATTTGTCCAAGTAGTTTGATGAAAAAGAATTCTGGAAGTTTGATGGCTGGGGTGAAAGCACATCTGCCTTTTAAATGTGTGCAGAATTTTAAATATGACACAACATATGCATTTACCAACAGATTAATAAACAGTTCTTCCCCCTCTCTAACCACTGAGTATTTTAAATCTTTACCAATTTTTACCAATTTTTAACTGTAAAAGACTACCCTGCTTTAATCTGTGTTCCCCGGGAACTTAGCTTCTTTCCATATTATTTTCTTTTAAATATGGACTAGCTCTTTCAAGGAAAGAGTTGAGAAATGAGGCTGCAGCATGCTCAAGGAATAGGGAGAAGGTGTATGAGTCTGGAAATCAGGGTGTATGGGTGGAAAAGTTGGCAGAGGCCAGATCATAAAATATATGTGTGCCTGGTTTGGGCTTTACCTTAAAGGCAACAGGAACCATCAAAGAGTTTTAAGAAGGGAGGTCAGATGTTAAGATTTGTGTGTTAGCAGCCCTGCAGAAGACAGCTTGAAAGAACTAAACTTGGAGATTGCAGGAAAGAGGTAATGGCTAGTTTTGGGGATAGATAAAATAAACCAAGTCTGGGAAACTTACTGACTTCTTTGATGGCACATTCGCTGTGGGACAGATGGATTGGTAGTAAAGGTTTCTTCCAAAAGAAGAGGGGTTAGGCCTTCTATGGGATTTCCTGGACCCTTCACAGTCTCTATTTGACAAAGGTGGCATCAGGCCCAGCACCATTAACAGAGATTCCTTCTGGATTTGGTCATTTGGATGCTGGAAGCCATGCCAGTGGGGTCTTTTGAATTTAATGGGTTGTGGAGTTGGGCTTTCTTCTCTCCCCGGGCAATGGCCGCGCCCATGCTTCTCCTATTGGATTTTGATCTGAGCTTGGCTGAATGCCTCTCATTTGATATCCCATGAGCTAAATCTGTGATGAGCCCTCAGCCCAGCCACTCACCTGTTTGGGGAGCATATGCTATGGTCCTGAGGGCTTAGGAGGTTTAACATTCAGTCTCTGCTCTTGAGGAACTGAGAGTCTAACTGTGGAGAAAAATAATGTGCCATGAAACAGAGTTGTTCTGATCCCATGACTATAGAAAGACAATACCCATAAATCCGTGGGATTTCAGCCTAAAGCAGGAGTGATGGTAGTTTGGGTCTATGTGCAAATGCATGTAAACACAGACACTTCACAGCCCACCAAGTACTCTCTTCTGAGTGATTCCAGTTTGACGACTCTTGCCTCTTAGACCTCTACAACTTAATATGATTAAGGCCAGACTTTTTATTCTTCTCTCTATGACCTCAATCTAAACCTATCTAAGCCTTCTTCACTTTTGGTACAATGGCACCATGAGCCACATACTCAGCCCAACCAGAAAGCTGACAGTCTCTTGATCAGGATAGACGTCTCATAGATCATTCCTCCTAAATATATACACAATCTTTCCACTTCTGCCTGTTTTTGTCATCATCCTGATCCAAGCCATCACCATCTCTCAGCTTAAAAAACACAGCAGCCTTCTAATTGGTCTCTGCTCTTCCATTCTTTCCCACCTAAGTTCCATTCTCCAGGCAGCAGCTGTGTGATTAAAAACAACAACAACAACAACAACAACAACAACAACAAAACAACAAAACAACAAAACATAGCTGGGTCCTGCCACTCATGTGGTTAAATCCCTTCAATGGCTTCCCATTTCGATGAGAAAAATAACCCAAACTTCTTGCCTAAGAGGATCTGTTTGATCTGGACTCTGATAACCTTTCCAACCTCATCTGGGACCAGTCTCCCTAGCTTGCTATTTTCACTTCCTCAAGCAAGTCAGCCTCCTTCCCTGTCCATTGTCGGTGCTCTTCCCTATGTCTGAAACCCTCTTTCACTTGCGTTCCAGATATTCCTGTGTGGGAGCCTCATTGTTCTTAAGGCTGCAAGCGAGGCATATCAAGACCACCCAATGTAAGGAGGGGACCCTCTTTTTCTTGAATCTCAGCATCCTGTTTTGTTCATATTGTTTCTTTTTTCTTTTTCTTTTCTTTCTTTCTTTTTTTTTGAGACAGTGTCTCGCTCTGTTGTCCAGGCTGGAGTGCAATGGTGCAATCTCAGCTCACTGCAACCTCCGCCTCCCGGGTTCAAGCGATTCTCCCTGCCTCAGCCTCCCGAGTAGCTGGGATACAGGTGCCTTCCACCAAGCCTGGCTAATTTTTGTAATTTTAGTAGAGACAGGGTTTCACCATGTTGGCCAGCGTGGTCTCAAACCCCTAACATCCTGTGATCCACCCACCTTGGACTCCCAAAGTGCTGGCATTACAGGTACAAGCCACCGTGCCTGGCCCATTCTTCTTTCTATTGAGTTACAACATGCATAAGTGCCTCAGGTACTCTTTAAGTGTTCAGTTCGGTGATTTCTACATACATACTCATATGTACACATTTCTATCACATCACCAGATCCTTCATAGCACTCATGTTTACTGCTACTTACCCGATTTGCAAAGACAAAAGGTTTGATCACACACCATTAGGGTACAATTGCAAGGAAACAGACACCGACTGGTGGCTGGATGGTTGTATTCTTACAAGCCATTTGGAGGGCAATTTTACAGTTTCTATTAACTTTTAAAATGCAGGTATCCATGGAGGCAACAAATTTTCTTTCAGGAATCAATCTTATGGAGACACTTTTACATGTGTGTGAGGATGAGTGTACAAGATGTGCATCGCAGCACTGTTTACGGTGAGAAAATGTTAGAAACACCCTAAGTGTTGCTGTACAGGCGGCAGATGATAGAAATTTCAGCTTATTTATGTAAGGCAATACTGTGGAAGCTGTTATCAAGAATGTTTTGGGAAAATCTTCAAGCTATACTAATGGGAAAAGGTGCAGAACGATGCACAGAGAGTCCTCTCATTTGGATAAAAGAAGGATATGTTTAGCTCTACATGCTTCTGTCTGGAAGGAAAACCAAGAAACTGGTAATAGTTGTTACTTCTGGGAAGGAGAATTCAGGAACTCATGTTCTGAGTGGGAGGGAGATGTTTTGACTTGTTTCCTCCCATGGGTATGTAATACCTTTTCAAAAAGTAAGTAAATAAATAGTCTCCGGACTCCAAGGGAAAATGCGTAGGCGAACAGGCTCTCGCAGGCCAGGCTAGGGCTGTGGGGATAGCTTGGCCTGGGTTAGTCTTCAGAAGCACAGAGGGGACTGGTTGGCTGAGAACTTGGCTTTCATGGGGCCCTTTTGGGGCCTTCCAGGGAAAAGCAGCTGCGCACAGCTGCAGTGGAAGGCAGTGGATGTTCCGTTGAATATTCGTGGGAATCCAGACTCTACCTTCCTCCCCTAGGGCTTGCAGTGTGGGGGTGCCCCTGTCCATCTTCTAGGTGATTCCCTTTATCCCTTTTCTCAGATAACCAAGTACACAGTCAGTGCCCTTCCTTGAGATTCTGGCATTTCTAAGTTGGCAATTTTTAAAAATAGAGAGGTTGAACTCTAGAACAAAAACGTGCCACAGCAGGCAACCAGCTGTCCCTCGGAAAGACCCTGGATAATCTTAGCAAGGGTCTTAGTGAGGCTTGGGCATGAGCAAAAGATGGGTTTGAGTCACTGCTCAACCATTTTGGAGCTTTGCATCCTTGGGCAGCTCAGCAGAGTGCTCTGTGCACGGTTTTCCTTTGTGAACTGGCATCAGCTATCCTGCCATGATTCCCGAGGCCCATTTGTTACTGGTTACAAACCAGTAATGTCTGTCTACCTGCTCTGTGACAGGCGAGGGCTGTGCAGAGGGGCCATTTGCATTATAGAATGTGTTGGTTTCCTAGGGCTGCCATAACAAATAACCACAAACTTGGCTTAAAACAGCAGAATTTTATTCTCTGATAATTCTGGAGAGTGGAAGTCTAAAATCAAGGTGTGGGCTGGGCCCTATGTTCCCTGGAAGTTCTAGAGAGGATTTCTGCTTTCTTCTTCCAGCTACTGGTGGTGTCCACATTCCCTGTGGCACCCCAATCTGCCTCTGTCTTCACGTGGCCTTTTCTATATCTCTCTGTGTCTCACCTCTGGATATCTCTTATAAGAACACTTGTCAATGTACTTAAGACTCATGTGGATAATACAAAATGTTCTTATCTCAAGATCCTTAACTCAATTATATCTGCAAAGACCTGTTTTCTAAGTAAGGTCACATTCATAGGTTCTAGGGGTTAGGACATGGACGTGTCTTTTGAGGGGGCACCATTCAAACAACTGCATAGAATAAACAAGAAAAGTAGGCATGGAACTTCCGAGGTAAGTGCCAAGGGTGCCACCTGGCCTGTGTCCTGTGCTGCAGTGGTTCACAGAAGGGGACAGGTCAAGTCTGATGGTGTCCGAGCCACATGGCATGGCCATAATTTTGACTTCTGAAAAGACTGCTGCTGTGTTTCCATTTGTCTCTCCTGACCCCTCTCTGTCTCTTGCTTGGCCTCCCAATCAAACCAACTTTATTTACTTTATAGGGCTGGGAGGTGGAACAGCACTAAGATGAAGTCCGTTTACTTAAAGCTTCACACACATTTGATTAACTAAATAAGGAGTGTAGCCTAGTTAACAGTGTTACAAATGTCTGTCTTCTGGCTCTCATATCGTGTTACAATGATAAGATGTCACCATTGAAGGAAGCTGGGCAAAGGGTTCAATGGATTCCATGTGCTTTTATTGCAACCTGAAATGAGTCTATACTCATTCAAAGTTAAAAAAATAAACTCATGACTACTTGAAACCCCTGCAAGTAAAAAAAAAAAAAAAAAAAAAAAAAAAACAGCCTCTATAAACCTTTCTAGATTAGAAGGTAGAATAATGTAACCCTTTCGACCGACAGCAGGATGTGGGCTAATTTCTCCTCCCAAGGTAGCCCGGGACCTCCCATTTCCAGGGCTGTGGGGAAATGGCCTCACCCAGGCCCAGTCTCATCCCCATCTCAGGCCTCCTGGGATCCTGTGCTGTGCAACCTCCTCCCTTGGAAGAGAGTTCTGCCAGGCCCTCCCCAAGCTTCCCCAGGCCAGGGCCGGACCCGGTTGCAGACACATGGCTGAGCTGTGCCAATGCCACCCCACCCCACAGCCCAGGCTGAGCTCTGATGTTGCTGCCATGTGCAGACAGCTCTAGCTCCGGCTGGGCTTCTCCTCGTGCTTTCCTGGCAGGCAATGATGGCCTCAGTGACTGCCACCCTGACTCAGAGCGATGCTCGGGGCTCCTAGGAGGTGCCGCTCTGGCTCAGGGCCATCCCACCTTACCCGGACTGTGGTGTCATCAATGTATCCGCCTCCTCCTCCTCCCCGGGGCAGGGTACTCAGTGCCTGCTTTCTCCCCATGGCTGCCTCCAACTGCCACTAGTCTGGGCAAGTTGGAGGCCTCTTCCCTGGGCCACTCTTCTGGTTCTTTCTCTCCTCCCTCCTTGCTCACATGGAGTAAGTGAGTTCTGCACAGTGTGGCCAGGTGGCTTGGTATCGGGGGGGTTATAAACATGGAGTCCGTGAACAGACGTTGAGGGTTCTGTAAACTCCCTGAATTTACCTACAAGATGAATAAGCATTTTTTTTTTTTCTGGGGAGAAAACGATTCTCAGAAAAGTCCAGGATCCACAAACAATGAAGAGTCTCTGAGGACAAGCAGGGGCTATAACATAACTGTTAATCATTTTGTTTCTGCCTTCATCCTGCCTGGCTAAAGTACTATTTCTACCAAATTAGCCCATCTCCGTGCCTCGGTTTCCTCCCATGAAAAATGAATTAATTTATAAGATCCTATAGGACAAATACTTGGTGTTGTAAGTAATAAATGAGAAATTATATGACTTTTCTGGCACAAGCCAGTAAGAACTCAATAAAGAGCTTTTATTATGATATGCCCAGAGTGTGTATTATCGTACTGCATGCTTACAGCAGCTGGTGTGAGAGTGGTATTAGCAATCTCCTTTGAAAGACCTCAGTTGCCCAAAAAGGCAGAGCTAGGATTTGAATCCACAGCCTCTTTCTTTTCTTCCACACTGTGTTTAATTTCTATTCCTCCCCTTACCTGAGTTCTACCTGGTGATCTGTCAAAACCCACCTCAAATGTCGCCTGTCCTGGGAACCTTATCCCTGCTCTTGTAGGTGTTTGTTGTCTTTCTGCATTTTGCATACCTTTATCATGCATATCTCCCATTCCTGTCTCGGGAACTAGGTAAGGTCTGTGTCTAATGCATCGTTTTGTTCCTGTGCTCAGTTCGGTGCCTGGACTATAACAAATGTCTGATGAGTGGGATGTCCTGTCTTCATTCCTCCTTCCTCAATTATTTCCTGCCCATTTGTGGGGTATGGAGATGAGTGATCCATGTCCTCAAGGCACTCAAAGCCTGAGATAGGACAACAACACATCCACTGTGGGCGTCAGCCCCTGTGGGTGTCGTGGACCACCGGTTCAAACCCACGATCCTCCAATGATGTCTGAGTAAGGAGTTGGAAACACCCAGTAGACAATGAAGTCTTTTCTTCAGGTACTTCTTGGTCATGAGGGATGACCTAACGGGAAGAGTGTGAGAGTTGGGTAACTGGCCGTTCTCCTGGGGATGCGCTAGGTGACAGAAAGGAGTGGGCTTGACATTCCAGGACCTGACTGAAGCCCAGGAGCACTCAAGCCAGTTTGCCCAGCATGTGGGCCCTGGCCTCCACTAAGGGTTCTTGGGTTTACAATATTCCTTCTGAAAATGGAAAGGCAAGGCTCCAGATGTTCTCAAAATAGCTGTTTAGTGACCTCAGACAGTGAGTCAGGACTCTGCATTCTGGTCCCCTAGGTATGCATATGAAGTTGGTTGTTAACTAAGCATGGACTCCAGAGAAGGATGAAGAATGGAAGGGGCAAGGGGAACTCCACATTCAGTTCAGTGTTAGTTACTTTCTAGTTTCCTTTTTTGTTTGTTTATTTCTGTTTTTGAGACAGGGTTTCATTCTGTTGCCCAGGCTGGAGTGCGGTGGCATTATCATGGCTCACTGAAGCCTTAAACTCCTGGGATCAGGTGATCCTCCCACCCAGCTTCCTGAGTAGCTGGGACTACAGGTGCATGCCACCACATCCAGCTAATTTTGTATTTTTTTGTAGAGATAAGGTTTTGCTGTGTTGCCCAGGCTAGTCCCCAACTCCTGGGCTCAAGTGATCTGCTCACTTCGACTTCCCAGAGTGCTGGGATTACAGGCATGAGCCACCCCGCCTGACCTTAGTTATTTTCTAACTAAAGTCTGCACCTAAGGGTCCATGTCCAAACTTGCACTCATGACTCTCTTTTCAATCCCATTACCAAAGTCTGGTTCATCTTTGATTATCCACCCAGAAACCAAAAGTCAACCTAACCCTGGGTGTTCCTCATCACTCCAAATCAAATTCATCACCAAGGTCTGTCTGTTTTACCTCTAAAACATCTTGTAAATCCATTCTCTTCTTTCTGTCCCAATGGGCACCACCGGATTTTCTTACCATCTTCTCTCTCTAAACTAGTTTTAGAGTCCCTCATCTGATTTCTTTCATCAATCCCATCTCCCCATGATCCCCAGACATTAATTACAGAAAAGCTGGAACCAAGTTATACCTATGATAAAAAAAAATCTTTTAATGCTCATTGAACAAGACTCCTAAAATCTTTGACTTCTTGTTGTGTACATGTTCCTTAACAAACTGTACAAATATGGAACTTTAGGTTCCATAATTCACATTACAAAGTTAATAACATACATGCTGTGGAGTTTGGGGTAGAATATACTGATGACTTCCACTTAATATAAAATGCATCAAAAAATAAGATGACTGGATAAATGAACAGATGAAAGACTTGACAGATAATAGCAAAATGTTAGTTGTAAAATCTAGCTAGTGAGGATTTGGAAGTTCATTGTGTAACTCTTTTAACTTTTTTTCTGTTTGGAAAATGTCATAACAAAATGTTGGAGAAATTTTCCCTAACAGGTTTATGTCGGGATTAAATCCAAAATCTTTACCTTGGCCTGCCAGGCCCTGCCCAATCTCCCTGCCCTCTGCTATGGATGGATCTTGAGCCAGCTCTATCATGTTTTGTGCTTCAGACAAAGAGCTTCTCTGTCAATTTTTTTTTTTTGGGGGGATAGAGTTTCATTCTTGTTTCCCAGGGTAAAGTACAATGGTACAATGGCACAATCTTGGCTCACTGCAACCTCTGTCTCCTGGATTCAAGTAATTCTCCTGCCTCAGTCTCCCAAGTAGCTGAGATTACAGGTGCCCACCACCATACCTGGCTAATTTTTTTTTCTTTTGTATTTTAGTAGAGACAGGTTTTTACCATGTTAGTCAGACTGGTCTTGAATTCATGAGCTCAGGTGATCCATGCTCCTTGGAGTAGGCCACCATGCCTGGCCTCTTTCCTCTTGTTTTATAGTGTTCATAGTTCTAATCACAATTTTAATAAGTTTATTGTATAATTATAGGTTGAACTATATGAAATGCCATTTCTATAGGTGAGGTGTTCAAATATTGGCAACTTAATAGAGCTCAAACAAATAATTGTTTGAGGATCACTGATATAATTTGGATATTCATTCCCTCCAAATTTCTTGTTGAGACAACCACTAAACCATAGACTTTGAACTCACTGCCTGACAAATGATAGATACTCCATATTTTCTTTTGAAAATTATTTCAATTGATTAATTGGTGGACCGTCACCCATTTATATTTTTACCATATAATTCCTTGACTGTGCATACCCCGAAGTGCTGAGGGTTGTATAAGCATGTAGAATTTCACACTGTTTTCTGATTAAGCCAGTTCTTTGTTATAAAAGGGAGGTAAAGAATTATAGCCCCTCAATAGAGATATCCCAATAAAGCATCTTACTTTTCCCAATTATCTGGTTAATAAGTGTAAGCTCTACTTCTGTTTTTCACAAACCTGGTTAGAGTGGAGCTTGAATGACTGACAGAGTTCAGGCACTTTCCAGAGCACATCCCACCACCAAGAGAAAAAGAGACATTTTTAACTGAATCCCAGATGTGCTGCTTTTAAGTGCCATTAATGGGCAAGGGATTGCCTCTCTGATCCCCAGTTTTTCCATGGGCAAATTTACATAGTTAAGTTCACTTTCCAGTAGTGTGAAGACTAGATGAAGTAATATATGTAAAGTTCCAGAACGGTAGATTCTTTTTTGTTCTTCAACTTTTATTTTAAGTTCAGGGTACATGTGCAGGATGTGCAGGTTTGCTACAGAGCTAAATGTGTGCCATGGTGGTTTGCTGCACTGAACAACCCATCATCTAGGTATTAAGCCCAGCATGGATTAGCTAATCCTCCTGATGCTCTTTCTTCACACACCACCTACCTCATCCCGACAGGGCCAGTGTCTGCTGTTATTGTTCCCCTTCATATGTCCATGTGTTATTGTTTTTTGAGACAGAGTCTTGCTCTGTTGCCCAGGCTGGAGTGCAGTGGTGTGATCTTGGCTCAGTGCAACCTCTCTCTCCCAGGTTAAAGAGATTCCCCTGCCTCAGCCTCCTGAGTGGCTGGGATTACAGGCACGTGCCACCACCCCCGGCTAATTTTTGTGTTCTTGGTAGATGCAAGGTTTCACCATGTTAGTTAGGCTGTTCTTGAACCCCTGATCTTGTGTCCCCCGAAACCAGCCTCAGTTCTGGGATTACAGGTGTTAGTCACTGCACCCAGCCAAGATTTTTTTATACCTTTTTAATTTTTTTGTCTTTCTCTCCCATTCACAGTAGTCATGAATGGGCAAGAAGTAAACGTTAGCCTTGAGAGTATGGGGGAGCCACAGGCTGGAGATGTAGTATTGCATGTCAATCTTGTGTCCTTAGTTCAATGTTCTGGTATTTCAGTTACTGTCAGGGAAACCAGTCAATGGGGACTGGGCACACAGGGCACTTCATTTCTAGGAGTGGAATACCCCTTATGTTATAAATGGACTGACACTAGATAAAGGAAAGAAACTAACAGAACTCTTTGCAGATTAGAGTCTCAAAGACTCAGACCAATCCCATTTGGGTTTTCATTTAGTAAAGTTTGAGTTCTTCACTGATAGGCTACAAATTGACCTAAGTATCTTGACAGCAAGCACAGGATTTACCCAACAAAAAAGGTTTTGATAAATGATTGAGGTACAAAGAAACACAAATCATCACAGAAATTCTTTAGTGATTATAGATGATATATATATATATTTTAATTTTTTATTGCATTTTAGGTTTGGGGGTACATGTGCAGAACATGCAAGACAGTTGCATAGGTACACACATGGCAGTGTATTTTGCTTCCTTTCTCTCCTTCACCCATATTTGGCATTTCTCCCCAGGCTATCCCTCCCCACCTCCCCCTCCCACTGGCCCTCCCCTTTTCCCCCCAATAGACCCCAGTGTTTAGTACTCCCCTCCATGTGTCCATGTGTTCTCATTTTTCATCACCCGCCTATGAGTGAGAATATGCGGTGTTTCATTTTCTGTTCTTGTGTCAGTTTGCTGAGAATGATGTTCTCCAGATTCATCCATGTCCCTACAAATGACACGAACTCATCATTTCTGATTGCTGCATAATATTCCATGGTGTATATGTGCCACATTTTCCCAATCCAGTCTATCATCAATGGGCATTTGGCTTGATTCCAGGTCTTTGCTATTGTAAACAGAGCTGCAATGAACATTCATGTGCATGTGTCCTTATAGTAGAATGATTTATAGTCCTTTGGATATATACCCAGTAATGGGATTGCTGGGTCAAATGGAATTTCTATTTCTAAGGCCTTGAGGAATCGCCACACTGTCTTCCACAATGGTTGAACTAATTTACACTCCCACCAACAGTGTAAAAGTGTTCCTTTTTCTCCACATCCTCTCCAGCATCTGTTGTCTCCAGATTTTTTAATGATCGCCATTCTAACTGGCGTGAGATGATATCTCAATGTGGTTTTGATTTGCATCTCTCTGATGACCAGTGACGATGAGCATTTTTTCATATGATTGTTGGCCTCATATATGTCTTCTTTCATAAAGTGTCTGTTCATATCCTTTGCCCACTTTTGAATGGGTTTGTTTGTTTTTTTCCTGTAAATCTGTTTGAGTTCTTTGTAAATTCTGGATATCAGCCCTTTGTCAGATGGGTAAACTGCAAAAATTTTTTCCCATTCTGTTGGTTGCCGATTCACCCTAGTGACTGTATTTTTATTGAACTAAAATTGGTGGCAGCTTCTTCAGCATACATACTTTAGCTACTTGATAATACTATTAGACACTCTATCTAAAATCGGAATCTTTTGTTCTAATTATAAGCAGCCTCATTAATTGATTGGAGAAACAACTTCAAACAAAGCAAATAAAAATGCAGAAACTTCTCAATTTGTCAATGGAAGATAATGGCCTTGTTGGAGGACTGTTTTGGAGAGGTTCTCAGACTTGAGTATTCACAGAAAATACCTGGGGAACTTGTTGACATCTCCCATGCCCAGACACTACCCATAAAGAGTCAGATTCTTAGCCAGGCATGGTAGTTCATGCCTGTTATCCCAACACTTTGGGAGGCCAAGATGGGCAGATTGCTTGGGATCAGGAGTTTGAGACCAGCCTGGCCAACATGGTGAAACCCCATTTCTATGAAAAATTATTCAAGGAAATTAGCTGGGCTTGGTGACAGGCACCTGTAATCCAAGCTAGTCAGGAGGCTGAGTTCAAGGGATTCTTAGTGACTTAGAAAACACATATTTAATATCTTACAGTTCTGTAGGTCAGGAGTCTAACACAGATATCACTGGGCTGAAACTGAGGTGTCAGCAGGGCTGTGCTCTTTTCTAGAAGCTTTATGTGAGAACCCATTTCCTTCTCTTTTCCAGCTTCTGGAGGCCACCCACATGCCTTGACTCATGGACTCCTTTCGTCTTCAAAGCCAGCAACATCACATCTTTCTGAACCCTCTTCCCTCAACATTTTTTGAGTCACTAAGAATTGCTTGAACTCAGGAGGTGGAGGTTGCAGTGAACCAAGATCACACTACTGCACTCTAGCCTGGGTGACAAGAGCAAACTCCATCTCAAAAAAAAAAAAAAAAAAGTCAGATTAGGAATGTCTTGGATGTGGCCTTTGAATCTCCATGCTTATCAACCTTACCCTGGTAATTCAGAGGAAAATAGCCCAAGGACCACAATCTAGAGGCAATTGATGTAGTGATTGTGATAGTTGGAGTAATGCCCCCTAGAGAGGCCCACATCCTAATCCTAGGACCTGTAAAAATGTTACCTTATTTTGCAAAAAAAGATTAAAGTTACAGATGCAATTAAACTCACTAATCAGTTGACTTCAAAATGAGATTACCCTAGATTATCTGCATGAGCCCACTATGATCAGATGAACACTTAAAAATTGGAAAGCTTTCCTGTCTGTGGTCAGAAAGAGATACATCAAGGGAAGAGGGTTCAGAAAGATGTGATGTTGCTGGCTTTGAAGACCGAAGGAGTCCATGAATCAAGGCATGTGGGTGGCCTCCAGAAGCTGGAAAAGAGAAGGAAATGGATTCTCACATAGAGCTTCTAGAAAAGAGCACAGCCCTGCTGATGCCTCAGCTTCAGCCCAGTGATGTGTTAGATTACTGATCTACGGAACTGTAAGATATTAAATATGTATTTTTAAGTCACTAAATTTAAAGTTTTTGTTATCAGAAAGCTGATACTTCATTGTTTCTTTTCTCTTTTATTTTCCTTTATTTTCTCCTGCTCTGCCTCCTCCTTCCCATCATCCTTCCTCTGTTTCTTCTTTTATCAAGAGACATGCTCTTGCTCTGCCATCCAGGCTGAAGTCCACTGCTGCAATCACAGCTCATTGCAACCTCAAATTTCTGGGCCCAAGTGATTCTCCCGCCTCAGCCTCCCAAGTATCTGGAACTACAGGTGTGTGTCACCATGTCTGGCTACCTTTTTTTTAACATTTCATAGGGATGAAGTCACACTATGTTTCCCAGGCTGATCTTGACTCCATCTTCTTCTTCTTCTTCTTCTTTTTTTTTTTTGTCAGTTATTCTCTTCTGAGCCCCAGGGATAGTGTCAAACAATGTGGCAATGTGGTAACCCATGATTCTTCACAGAGTGTGGGCCAACAGTGTTTATTTGGGGGGCAGCTTTATGGGTTTTGCAGACCTAGAAGGCAGTCTCTCATTGTGGCTTTTGTCTCTCACTCATTGGTCAGTTCAAACATGTGAGCCATTTTTTTCCCCTCCAATCACCAGCAGGCAAGAGATGGGTGAGGAAAGCAGCTATTGGCTAGACTTCAGGCAGCAGAAAAGTATGGGATTGGCCACAGTCATTCTTCATTGGTTGGAGTCATAGAGGGAATTAGGGGGTGGAGAGTCAAACTTTTTCAAGGAAGAGAAAAGCCTAGTAGCATAATGCATATCTTACCTTGGCTTTCTGTTGACACATCTCCCTGCTCTTTCTCTGGCCCCAAAGCTGGATCCATTTTCTTGGTAATAAAAGCCCAGACTTGATAAGGCAAAGGATGGTATGGACAAGACAGTTTAGTCTATTTTAATAAATCATGAGCCCTGAGCATTAGAAATGGGTCTTGAAAGCTCCCATGCCCTTATCTCACACCTGGCAGTGTAAGCATTCATTACCTAATTTCCTCTTCATAACCCCTGAATGAGAGGAAATGGAGGCTTAGAGAAGTTAAGGAATTCACCTATTATCATGTACCCAATTATATCCAGGAGTGGCACTGAGACCCAAGTCTTTATGACCAGAAAAACAGATCATTTTTTTTTCTCTTTTGGGCTTCTTGTAGACAATAAATGCCATTGCTTTTTACAAGATGCATTTCTGTTTTGGCTGCTAATCTAATGATGAATAAATAATGGATCACTGCTGTAGAGCCTGATTCTTTGGCTACACCCAGATAAATGTCCCATTGGCCTCAATAGCAATTAGCTTCAATAAAAGGGTGGACTGATTAATAATAATACCACCACCTGCTATTTATAGATGACTGTCCTCCAAAGAGTCCAAAGTGCTTTGTAGACATGATCTAATCCAGTCTTCCTGTGTTACCGTAAGTTGGGTCTGGCTTGTGGTAGCTTTGCCTTTTCACAGAGAGGGCTGAGATTCTGAGAGGGCTATATCTTGGCACTCATATGCAGAGGGTTGGCATCCTCTACTGGTGATCCCTCAGTGACTTGTTCAACTTCATGTGACTTTGGTCTCCATGTCTATCCTCATGGATTCTGTTCCACATGGGCTTTTGGCATTGCTTGGACCACAGGAGATGGACTGACTATTTCACAGGAATTTTCAAGGCTTATCTGGACCCACTTCCAGGTGGAGGGACCTGCGAACTGCTCCTGGGAATAACATCATCTTCCTTGTCTCCTCTTTATCCTGTTTACTTCTTCTACTTGTTCTCCTCTTCTATCTCCATCCTTCTCCTCCTCCTTCTCCTTCTCCCCTCCCCCAATCATCATCATCACAACAAACACTTATTTGGTGTTTGCTATGTTATAGGTCCTATGTTAGGCACTTTTAAGAAACTGTCTGACATTCCTCACAATATTCACCAATTGGTAGGTATCATTACTGATCCCATTTTACAGAGTAGAAAACTGAGGCTTGGAGTAGCTAAATAATTTCTTCCATTCTTCAGTCATATTCTGTAAAGTGGGCACTCTAAGACTCAGAAGTGTAAATAATTTACCAAGACCACACAGTTAAGTAAAAAGTAGTGAAATGTATTTTAATTCTCATTCTTCCTATTTCCAAAGTGTTGACACTTAATTTGTAAGATCATTTGAATCAGTGAGATGCTGGATGCATGGATGGATGGTTGGATAGAATGGAGGAAAGGTGAATAAATGGTTGGATGGATGAATGGTTGGGAGGGGGAAGAGTGAATGGGGCCAGGACTTTCCTTCTATGCCTGACAGTGGCAGGGTGCTGCTAATAAAAATACATACACAGAACAGCCCAAAACCTTCAGGGACTTATGTAAGTTGACCTGGAGTTGCTTACCTACAGAAGAAGACTTAACTATAAAATGGAGCATTATGAGAGCTAAATACATATTAACTCAAGGAACTCAGACCCAAACCCTGATGACTTCATGGTTTCAATGAACGAGCTGGGCTCCTGGATAAGAAGGATGCATAATTGTACCAAGTTAAAGGAGGGTAGAATGATGAGGATTTCTTTATCCTGTAAGATATCTCAGCAACTTTAAAGTATGGGATGGAATTTAAAACATTTAATCTGGAGTAGAATAAGCTAAGAAATAAGTGGTAGAAACATGATTATTGGTGCCAGAACATCAGGACTAAGAAATCAATATCTTATTGTGCAGAAGGGAGGAGGTGGAGCTAAAAGAAACTGGGACCTAAATCCACCTTGCACCAATGGGAGCCATGGAGAGTTCCAGTCGCTGGTCTAAACAAAGAGCGATGGCGAAGATACTCTGACTTCTCCCTTCCTTCTCTTCTTTAGTCTCCCACCAGTACCTCTAATTAGGGTGGGCCAACCCTAATCATAAGCCAGTTTTGAGAGATTTGGGGAGTGTAATTTTAAGAACTCAGGCATATACAATATAGAGCTGAGCAGAGGAAGGGTCTGAGAACAAACAGGCAAATGACTGGTGTACAAGTTGTCCTGGAACATTTATTTATTTATCAGCCTAGAGTCAAGTGTCTGAACCAGATGGACTTTTAGGTGCTATTTACCAATCTAAAAATTAGAGACCCTGAGAAAAGAGTCTATTCTATCCAGATTTAATCACAATTCAAGGGCAAGAAGCAAGCTACCACTCAGATAAGCATCTTGCATAAGAATGCCACTTCATGGCCAGCTTCCTTTGGTTGAATGCTTTTGGCAGCAAGTCACCAGGGACTAGCTTATCTGGAGGCCGAGGCCATGGGATTTGTGCCACTCAGAAGAGCTTGGCCATCCCTACATCATCTTCTCTATTCAGTGACATGGTGATTGAAATTCCAAAATGGGTGAAAAGTTCCTTGGGTTCAAAAACGACAAGTTTGAAAATGCCTTTGCCAGAATAAACAAATACACAGGAAAGTACATAAATACACGTTTGCCTCTCTGCCTTAGACATTCCTCTTGCAGTTGCCTGAACAAATGCAGGTTTGCATCAGTAACTTCAGCTTTTTTACCCATCTGATCTTGCTGACAACAAGGAGAGCAGCCTCAGAGGAGCCTGATACTGAGCTAAAACTGCACCCTTCACTGAGTCTCAGGAGTCAGGATGCATTTGCTTATTCAGAATTTTACTTATCTATGCAATTTTCTTCATGGAATGATGTGACAAATACATCTTTTCTCTTCCCTTCCTCCCTCCTTTTCTTTGTTCCTCCCTACCTTCATCACTTAAAAAAGGATACTCGCTATTTCAGTCATATATTGCTACATAACAGACTATACCAAACTATACTTCAAATAACAGTAATTCTTCATTTTGCTCATGCATCAGCAATTAAGGGAAGGCTTGGTGAGTCACTTCCTCTCTGCTTCATGCTATGAGCTGGGGAGGCTCAACTGAGGCTGAAGAATTCACTTCCAAGATGGTTCACTCACAGGACTGACACTTTGGTGCCGGAAGCTAATCAGGGCTGTCTGTTGGGGGACTCAGTTCTTTTTATGTAGGCTTCTTCAAAGGAGGGTTTGGACTTCTTCAGAGCAAGAAGATGGGGTTCCAAGTGGTCAGGTGGAAGCTCAAAAGCTTCTTAGGACATCACAGAAGCCCAGGTCTTTATTTCTGCAGCATTCTGTTGGCAAAACAAGTCACTAAGGCCAGCCCACATTCAAAGAGAGGAGAATTAGACTCCATCTATGAATGGGAAAAGTGGCAAAGAATTTGCAGCTTTCTTTAACCTAGTACCCCACCTTATGGGAGGTGGGTATATAATGTGGATAATTTCACAGTAACAGAGCAATGCTGCACATTCAGGACCCCATAGAGGGCTAAGTTGTTAAGCTCAACAGCAGAATTCTGGCTGGACCAGGGAACTGAGAAGTCTCTGTATCAATCAGGGATGGTGAATTCACATCAGGCACACCTGTGTTTGAATTCCAGTTCTTAAAATTTATAGCTGAGTAACTTTAAGCATCTGACTCAACTTACATGATCACAGTTTTCTCGATTGTAAAATGGAAATAACCTCATACAACTTTTTTGCTTTGTGAATAGTGAAGGAACCCCCTCCCAGAAAAAAGAGGGTTCACTTATTCAAGTGCCTGGGTTATAATGGACATTTAATAAATTGAAGCTATCTATTTCTTTGAGTGGTGAAACTCATTTTCCAGGAATCCTTTGAGATCCACTGAACTTGAGCTCATTAGAATTACTTTTGTCATCATTTTTTTTTTTGCTTCCCTATTTCTTATAGCTCATTTTTTTTTTGAAATTCCAAGAATAATACATATGCACTTCGAATACTTGGAAAATATAGATAAACCACATAAAAATAAAATAGAAATCATCTGTAATAATGTAGCCCAGGGGCAGCCCTTGAAAAGCCTTTGAGGTGTGTACTTCAGATATATAGCAATCAGCTCTTTCCAGAAAATGCTGCCATCTTAGTCTCAGGCCTTAATGCAACAGTCAATCTCATGAATCTAAGGGGCAGCTAGGAGTTAACTGATCTAGGCTGGACTTGGCTGGGTAGGTCTCCTCTGCTCCACATGGCACTCATTTTCCTCCTGGGAATGAAAGCCACCAGTCCAGTTATATTACTCTCATGGAGAGGGGCAGAAATACAAGAGAATGAGTGGGAATGTGTGAGGGCTCTTATGACCTAGGGTTGGGACTGGTGCACACACATTTCAGTCCTATTCTGTTGGTCAAAGCAAGTCCCATGACTAACTCCAAAGTCAATGGCAAAGGATGTAGACCCTGAAAGAAGTTAAGAACTAAGGGCAATAATGTCATCTACCCTCATATGTAATTTTTTTTTGCACAATTGGTTCAAATTACACATCTTTTTTTTACTAGCTTTTTTTTCACTTTATTGTATAAAAATTCCCATGTAATAAAATAGCTTTTGCACTAAAACTTTTAAGGATTGTATTCTTATTCCACTAAATGGATATTCCACAATTTGTTCAATTGATTTCCTCTTATTGGTCATTTGTGTTATCCCTAGACTTCCCAGATTTCCAGTATTATGAGAATTATAACTCTGGATTTATACACATTCATTTTCACAGTTCTATTTTTCCAGGTCAAAGTAATTGGTTTTGATTTATATTGCCAATTGTTCACGTTTGGAAAGGTAATACCCACTTACATGTTCCCCATTGGCAGTATATTATAGTACTTACTTCCTTGCATTTCCACCTGCTTAGAGTATAGTTGCTTATATGTGTGTGTATGTATGTATTGTAAAGCAACTGTTTATTTTGCATAAGACTGTAGGGAACACCTGAGTATCTTTTATACAGACCCACCAATGCTTCTGTTTTTCATTTGTCCTGACTTGTTGTACATGTATGTGTGTATAATCATCATACATGCCTGTCTCTTTCTACATACATACACTGATGCTTTCAACTCTATCTTATTTATATAACTTTTTCCTGAATCATATGAAAGAAAATTTAGAAACACTATGCCCCTTTACTAAATAAATAGTTGAAATGTACAGGACATCCTCTTACCTAATTATTAACATTAATACAATAATGTTATCTAACCTATAGTTCAAACTCAGATTTCATCAATTGTCTAATATTTTTTGATGATTTGTTTTTCTCCCATCCAGAATTTAATCTTTTTTTTTCTTTTTTTTAATTGCATTTTAGGTTTTGGGGTACATGTGAAGAACATGCAAGATATTTGCATAGGTATACACGTGGCAGTGTGAGTTGCTGCCTTCCTCCCTTCACCTATATCTGGCATTTCTCCCAAGGCTATCTCTCCCCAACTCCCCACCTCCCGCTGCCCCTCCCCTTTTCCCCCCAACAGACCCCAGTGTGTAGTTCTCCCCTCCCTGTGTCCATGTGTTCTCATTGTTCAACACCCACCTATGAGTGAGAACATGCGGTATTTCATTTATCTTGAATCACACACTGCATTAGTTGTCATGTCTTTTGGTGTTTTTTATTCTGAAATAATTTATCTGCCTTTCTTGACCTTGATATTTATGAAGGGTGCAAGTGAGATATTTTGTGGAATGTCCCTCAAATTGGGTTTGTCTGATGTTTCTTCATGGTTAGATTCAGATTATGCATTTTTTGGCAGAAAAACTAAAGAAGTAATGTTGTGATGATATTTATTTGCCCATTTTTAGAGGTATTAACTTTGATTACTTGGTTCAGTGGCTATCTGTCCAATTCTCCATTATAAAGTTACTGGTTTTCCACTGGTATTCCCTTTCTAGGTAAATTATTTGAGGCTAGACAGTATACCATTTCTCATCCAACATTCAACCTTTGGATCTAGCATTTATCAATAATTTTCTAACTGTTTTGTTCTTCCTGCATTTATAAGTTGGCAATATTCTGTAAAGAAGACTTTCCTCCTCGCTCCAATTGATTAATTGATTATTTATTTACATTATCACAGACTCATAGATTCTTACTTTATTGACTGGATTACCCATCCACTTTTGATGCTCAGATTGTCCCAGATGTTGCTAGTGGGAGTCTCTTCAAGCTGGCATCCATATTTTTCTGATACGTCCCTATCATTCTTTGAACATTTTCTTCTTTTTTGAAGCAACCCTGAAGTTTCAGGGTTACCATCTATTTTTCTGCTTCATCTCTGGAGTCTGCCTATTTTCTTAAGAGTCCTCAGTACTTTTAATGGATAATGGTATTTAGAAGCCAAGATCTGAATACCGTGTGTATAGAGGTCTTTCAGGTGTACACACACTAATATTTTCAATTTTGTATTTGTAAACTTCTATGATAATGAAATATCTGGCTCCTAATATTCAGATCTATGTGAAAAAGGTATTTTTATCCTGTTTTAAGTAAACTTTAACATTTTGTCTTTGTCTTTTACATTTTACTTAAAAAAATTCTGATCAAGTGTTTTGCACGTTTTATCAATTGAAGTGTTTGCATTTTCCTTTTCAATTTGGGATTCCTCATTATATGTTCAAAGTATTGACTTTTTTTTTTTCCTGTTACATGTATAGATACCAAAATGTTTCTTCTAAGGGTATTACTTGATTTAGAAATTTTATTGTTTTTATTTCCCCATAGAAAAACATATCTTTTTTTCTTTTTTTTTTTTCAGAACTCAGGTACACAGAATTGATTAATTATGGTACCTGGTTTTACCACATAGTTTTGTTATTCATACATGGCCTTTGTATTAGTCTGGGTTCTCCAGAGAAATAGAAGTCATAGGATATGTTTGTGTATGTGTTTATGTATATATATATACACACACACACATATACACATACATGTATACAAATACACACACGTGACTTCTGTGTGTATCTTTGCATATATCTTCATGTCTATTATGACTGTCTATATAGCCTATATATCCATTTTTATCTTTCTCTATGTATTAAAACACATACATTTCTATTTCTCTATCTATCCATCTAAAATAAGAAATTGGCTCAAAAAATTATGGAACTGAGAAGTCCTAGGATCTGCAGCTAGTAAGCTGATGACCCAGGAGAGCTGATGATGTGTTTCAGTCTGGGTCTGAAGGTAGAACACTGAGGTCTTTGCTTGAGGTCAGTCAGGCACAGGTAAAATACTTTCTTACTCAAACTTTATTTAGGCCTTCAGTGAATTAGGTGAGATCCACCTAACACTGAGGAAGGCAATCTTCTTTACTCAGCCTACTAATTCAAATGTTAATCTCCTCCAGAAGTAACATTTCACAAAATATCTGGGCATCCCATGGCCTGGTCAAATTGACACATAAAATTAATCATTACAGCCTCTTTTTATTTAGTTGTTTTGCCTGTGTTTGTTATTTTTTTTAACTTAGCTATTTTAATAATGTAATAATCATCTGTGACGTTCCTTCCCCAATTCAGCTAGTCTCTTCACAAGGAGCCACATATGAAGATGGTTCGTCCTCCCCGTTCAATCCATTCTCACCTTCTTTCTTCTGAGGTCATCCTCATCCTGAATCTGTTTTTATTTATTTTTATTAAATTAGAGTTTAGTATTACAAGATAGATTTAAAAAATTGTGGTTCATAACTTCATAAAAAAGGGCATACAATTCTTTAAAAAACAACTAGAATTGATTTATAATGTACATACAAATAACATATACAAAATATTATGTATCTAGTTCATGAATTTTTTCTTTTTTCTTTTTTTTTGAGACGGAGTTTCGCTCTTGTTACCCAGGCTGGAGTGCAATGGTGCGATCTCGGCTCACTGCAACCTCCACCTCCTGGGTTCAGGCAATTCTCCTGCCTCAGCCTCCTGAGTAGCTGGGATTACAGGAACGCGCCACCATGCCCAGCTAATTTTTTGTATTTTTAGTAGAGACGGGGTTTCACCATGTTGACCCGGTTGGTCTCGATCTCTCGACCTCGTGATCCACCCTCCTCGACCTCCCAAAGTGCTGGGATTACAGGCTTGAGCCACCGCGCCTGGCCCGAATTTTTTCTTATATAAAACCAATATAACTACTTCTGATACCATAATATTTAACTTTTCCAGTAACATAAAGAACTTGTGTGCAATCTTTTGGTACTATTTTTATTTAATGTAATTTTGCTAAAATTTATCATGTGGTTGTCACATCATTGTGCTTCATTCATTTTGACAGATGCATGATAAATAATATATAAATAGAGCATTTTGTTTTGTTTTGTTTTGAAGATGGAGTCTCACTTTGTCACCCAGGCTAGAGTGCATTGGTGCAATCTCAGCAGCTCACTGCAACCTCTGCCTTCTGGGTTCAAAGAATTCTCCTGCCTTAGCCTTCCTAGGAGATAGGATTACAGGCGTGCACCACCATGCCCAGCTAATTTTTTTTTTTTTTGTAGTTTTAGTAGAGATTGGGTTTCAACATGTTAGCCAGGCTGGTCTCTTAACTCCTGACCTCAAATAATCTGCCTGTCACGGTCTCCCAAATTGCTGGGATAACATGCATGATGCCACTGCACCTGGCTAAATATACCATTTTTATATATTACATATCATGCATCTTTCATTTGTAGATAACTCATAGATGGATATTTGAGTGGTTTCTAGGGTTTTGCTATTATAAATATTGTAGCTCTAAGTATTCCTGGCCATTTGTCTTGATACATGTGTATAATTGCATCCAGGAGTAGAGTTGGTAGATCATAGACTATAAAAATGTTTACTATTAGAAGACATTACTCGATTATTTTCCAAAGTGGTAATACCATGTCATGCTCCATCAGTGGTGTGTAAGAAATTCTGTAGACCTAAATCCTCCCAATAATTTAGTATTGTAAACTTTCAATTTTTGCCAGTTGAAGTTGTATAAAATTATAGATCATAGTTGCCTTGAATTGTATTTTCCTGATTATTAACACTGGTTAACATTTTGGCAAGGGTTTATCTTTTTCTCTTTCTTCTTATTTTTTCTTTTTGTTTAGATCTCAGGTGCACAGAATTGATTAATCATGATCCCTGGTTCTAACACAATGTTTTGTTGTTCATGCTTTGGTCTGGGTTCTCCAGAGTAACAGAAACACTTGTTCTTTTAGGAGATGCCTGTTCCTGTCTTTTGCGCATTTTAAATTGGGTTATTCATGATTTTATTTTTGATTTGTAAGATAGCCTTGGATGCTTCATGAAATAAATTCTATCAGTCTTTGCCTTCATGCTTTCTGCCTTTGCTTGGGAAATTAGCAACATCTCTCCACCCTACAATTATTTAAATATTATTTTTTTTTCTTCTGGTGCCTCCTGATTTTTACTCTGCTGTTTCCATCACCAGCAAGCCCCACCTAAGCCACATTCCTGAGCTTAAGGTTTGTGTCTAGGATGTGGGACTTTGCATGCATAATCAGGTACCTAGGCTTCTCTGGATCTCCACCCTGGCCTCTTTCAGACTCCACCCAAGCTTGGCTGTGTCCTGGCCCAAAAAACTGCCTGGAGCTACCTGGTCTGTTTCCAGCAGATCTGAGTCATTTTCCTTTCCAAGAAATTAAAGAGTATAACATTTACTGGATACTCTGGAAGATGTAGCTAAACTACTTTTACAAATGAAGACACTGAGGTTCTGAGAGGTGATGTAATTTGCCCAAGATTTCACAGCCAGACATATGAGAAAGGCGTGAAGATTCTGAATATTTCCCTTGGACAAAATGGACTCACATTTGAAAACTTTACAGTGGATTAAGTGAACATGCACTAAATTCTTTTTTTTTTTTTGCCTCCAAATCCCAGAATATGATGAAAGGAAGTCCACACAACAGTTCAATTGGTCTCCCTGCTCTTATCCAAGCCCCCTCTACTCCACTCTTCATATAATATACAGAAGAAAACTTTATTCAATCTAGCCCATATCTCTCTGCTGCTTCAAATGCTTCAATTGTTCCCTTTGCACTTATATGCAAATCTAAACTCTGGTATCATACCCTGTATGTTTGGTGCCTGAATGCCTCTCTAACTCTATTTCCAACACTCATTCTTGCTCAACCTCTCTAGCCACACTGACCTTTTTTATATTCTTTGAATGTGCTCTGTTCTTTTATACCTTAAGGTCTTTGCCTCTGCTGTTTTTGTTTTTGTTTGTTTGCTTTTGCTGGGAATATGTCTCTCCTGGACCTTTGCTTAATCAACTTCTTGTTACCCTTTAATTGGTGCATTTGCTTATATGTCACCTCTTTGGAGAACTCTCTCCTGTTCCTCCTAAATACTACATCCCTCTCCCTTTACAATGCATCACAAGACTTTGTTTCAGTTCTTACCAGAGCTTATTAAAATCTGTAATTATGCTGTTTATGTTTTTCTTATTATGGCTCTGTCCCGTTTCTCCAATGGATTACATACTCTAAAAGTTTGTCTCATTCGTCTATATCCCCAGGGGCTGAGCCAGTGCCTGATACATTGCTCAGTCAATATTTGTTGAGCCAGTGAGTGAGTCCAGTAGCTACTCAATAATTAGTGGTTTCCATTTCCTTCTCTCCTCTATGCAACACTGCCATACACACACACTGGCACACATAACCTAAAGGAACTTGAATAGGACAATGGAAATAACAGCTCAGTGGTTTTATCTAGTGTGTATCAGAAAAACTAGCTAAGCGGTTGAGTTTGCCACTGTCTTATGGTTTGCTTTGTTTAATTTCATGAGGTTTCTTGGTCTCTGATGCTTCTTCTATTCTGGATCTACATACTCATGGAGAAGAGGAGTTTGTATTAATGATGATATTATGATACCTAATGGTAATAAGCATGATATTTGGACAAGCTACTACCAAAAAGATGCCTAGTAGGGTATAATAGAAAAATGATTCTTTTTTTTTTCTGAAAGAGTTTCCAATACATTTTGAAAGTGGGGAGGAATCAGATAGGTATACTTTATGCTTATGGTGCCCTTTCTGAATTCTTAGTCCTCAACAAAATGACAGAAGGTATAGTAGGAGGAGAGTTCTCATGTTTCCCATGTGCTGAATGAGGAAACAGAATCAAAATTGTTAATCCCCAGGAAATGTCCTAAACAAAACTGGAATTTGCTATGCTAATTTGTATTCAGGAATATCTTTTTAATAATAATCCCATTCTATCTTCCAGTCTGGCTGGAAGTATCAGAGGCAAGGGGCTGCTTTTCAAAGCCCCTTTCTTCTTAGAATTAGGAACAAGCAAACCTAAACTTTTCTCTTGGTGATAGTCAGAAGATTTCATGCTCCAAAGAATGGGCTGTGGTTGATACTTATAAATAATTAGCTAATTTTATTACATTTGAAGGAAGAAAGCAGTTACCTTATGTCTCTCTCTCCATCCCTTCTTTGGCTTCTCCCTCCTTTTTTTCTCTTTCCTTGCACCCACTATGTGCTAGGTGCCATGGTGTGGGTAAGAGATAACGTATGAAATATGTCTTACCTCTTAGGTGTTCAGGAATTTGTGGTGGCAAAAAGCAAGTAAAACGTTGTAGCACAAGATGATAACAATTATGGAAGGTTATGCAAATTTCTAGAAACATAAACAGTGGTGTGCTTATAGATACTTAACTGTCTGTAGGTGGGGGAGATCTTGATTTGTAGCATCTGCTGATTCCCATGGTGTAAATGCTTTCGCCTTGGCAGATTTGAAGCTACTAACCTGATGTGGTTGCACATGGAGGTGGGAAGATGTGTGTATACCCTGCTCCCTAGTTTACAGGGGCTGGCTTAGCACATCCCTAAGAACTATACCTCATAGGGCCCATTTAGGAGTGGGGTTGTAATGTCAGGGGCTTTTCCAGGAAGAGATGACAACGGAGTTGCAATTGCTTATTTGGAAATGGGGAGGGCAATAAGGGGAAAGTTATAACTCTTTTTCTCCTGTGTACATTGAAGAAAACAGAAAATGCAGATAAACCAAATGAAAATGAAAATCTTCTATAATTTAAAAACTGATAAATGAACACTTATTATTGTTATTATTCCTTGCATCTTTTTCTCCATTTTTTCTTCATAGATTGAGTTTTTCTTGCTCTTTCATTAGACTTTAAGTTCTGGGGTACATGTGCAGAACTTGCAGAATTGTTGTGTAGGTATACACATGCTATGGTGGTTTTCTGCCTCCATCCTCCCTGTCACCTACATCAGGAATTTCTCCCAATGTTATCCCTCCCCAACCTCCCCACCCCGCTATTCCTCCCCTAGTCCCCAACCCAGCAACAGACCCCAGTATGTGATGCTCCCCTCCCTGTGTCCATGTGTTCTCATTATTCAACACCTACCTGTGAGTGAGAACTTGCAGTGTTTGGTTTTCTGTTCTTGTGTCAGTTTGCTGAGAATCATGGTTTCCAGATTCACTGACATCCCTGCAAAGAACATGAACTCATATTTTTTTATGGCTGAATAGTATTTCATGGTATATATGTGCCACATTTTTTTTTATCCAGTTTATCATTGATGGGCATTTGGGTTGGTTCCAAGTCTTTGCTATTGCAAACCATGCCACAATGAACATATGTGTGCATGTGTCTTTATAATAGAGCAATTTATAATCCTTTGGGTATATATCCAGTAATGGGATTGGTGGGTCAAATGGTATTTCTATTTTTAGATCCTTGCAGAATTGCCACACTGTCTTACACAATGGTTGCTAATTTACACTCCCACCAACAGTGTAAAAGTGTTCCTGTTTCTCCACATCCTCTCCAACATCTGTTGTCTTCAGTTTTTTAAATGATTGCCATTTTAACTGGTGTGAGATGGTATCTCAATGTGGTTTTGATTTGCATTTCTCTAATGACCAGTGATGATGAGCATTTTTTCATGTTTGTTGGCTACATAAATATCTTCTTTTGAAAACTGTCTGTTCTTATCCTTTGCTCACTTTTTGATGTGGTTGTTTGTTTTTTTCTTGTAAATCTGCTTTAGTTCTTTGTAGATTCTGGATATTCACCCTTTATCAGATAGGTAGCCTGCAAAAATTTTTTCCCATTCTGTTGGTTGCCAGTTCATGCTAATGATTGTTTCTTTTGCTCTGCAGAAGCTATGGAGTTTAATTAGATCCCATTTGCCTATTTTGACTTTTGTTGCCATTGTTTTTGGTGTTTTGGTCATGAAGTCCTTGCCTATGCCTATGTCCCAAATAGTGTTGCCTAGGCTTTCTTCTAGGGTTTTTATGGTGTTAGGTCTTATGTTTAAATCTTTAATCCATCTGGAGTTAATTTTTGTGTAAGGTGTAAGGAAGGGGTCCAGTTTCTGCTTTCTGCACATGGCTAGCCAGTTTTCCCAACACCATTTATTAAACAGGGAATCCTTTTCCCATTGCTTGTTTTTGTCAGGTTTTTCAAAGATCAGATGGTTGTAGATGTGTGGCATTACCTCCGAGGCCTCTGTTCTGTTCCATTGGTCTATGTCTCTGTTTTGGTACCAGTACCATGCTGTTTTGATTACTGTGGCCTTGTAGTACAGTTTGAAGTCAGGCAGCATGATGCCCTCAGCTTGGTTCTTTTTGCTTAGGATTGTCTTGGCTATGCGGGCTTTTTTATGGTTCCATATGAAGTTTAAGGTGTTTTTTTCCAGTTCTGTGAAGAAGGTCAATGTAGCTTGATGGGGATAGCTTTGAATCTATAAATTACTTTTGGCAGTATGGCCACTTTCATGATACTGATTCTTCTTAACCATAAGCATGGAATGTTTTTCCATCTGTTTGTGTCCTCTTTTATTTCCTTGAGCAGTGGTTTGTAGTTCTCCTTGAAGAGGTCCTTCACATCCTTTGTTAGTTGTATTCCCAGGTGTTTTATTCTCTTTGTAGCAATTGTGAATGAGAGTTCACTCATGATTTGGCTCTCTGTTTGTCTGTTATTGGTGTATAGGAATGCTTGTGGTTTCCGCACATTGATTTTGTATCCTGAGACTTTGCTGAAGTTTCTTATCAGTTTAAGGAGATTTTGGGCTGAGATGATGGGGTCTTCTAAATATACCATCATGTTGTCTGAAAATAGAGACAATTTGACTTCTTTTCCTAATTCAATACACTTTATTTCTTTTTCTTGCCTGATTGCTCTGGTTAGAACTTCCAATACTATGTTGAATAGGAATGGTCAGAGAGGGCACCCTTGTTTGGTGCCAGTTTTCAAAGGGAAGGCTTCCAGATTTTGCCCATTCAGTATGACATTGGCTGTGGATTTGCTGTAAATAGCTTTTCTTATTTGAAAGTGGACTTTTCTAATCAAGTTAATATTTTGTCTGATAGAAGTAGTGTGACAATTATTTACTTTTAAATTTCACTTTAACTGATAATTTTTAGGGCTATTTACATTTTTATTCTGATTGAATTTAAGAATGTTTGTTTTCAGATATTTTATGGATATATCTAGAGTATAACTGTTGTGTTCATTCTTCTATCACCTTGATTTAAAATTTATTTTAACATGCCCTTACCTTTTCCTTAGTTTTCTTGCTTTTGTAGGGTGTTTTCAATATCTTTATATTCTTTATTATTGTTTTATAATTTATGTATCCAGCATGAAACTTAGCTCTTCCTGCTTAAGAATTTTATCATACTCTTGCTTTCTTCTCTACCATTTTCCTCTTCCACATTGCAGTATTTTAACAAGTTCCATAATTTTAGATACAAAATATTGGTATATAATTCACATTGTTGTTGTTTTGTTGTTATTACTTTAATTACTGACTTTCTCCAAAATTTTGACTTTGGCACATGATATTACAACAAATATTAAAATAACAATTTAATCTTACCTGCATTGTAATTGATTTCAGTGTTCCCTAGCAGACTTTTTACATCAGTTTTTAGTTCTGGTTTTAGCTTCATCTTTCAACTGGGCGGAGTGCATATTCTTGTAACTTTTCCATAAAGAAGACGCCAGCAATCTATTAGAGAATCCCTTGGATGCTTCAAATGAAATGCGGTTTTGTTAACATACCTCACAAATGGAAATTTAACTGATTGAAGGTAAAAAACCTAATTCAGTCAAGGATCGTAAAAGAAATAACTGATGACTAAAAGCCTTGACACTTTACTATGAGTATGACTCTTTTTTTTTGAGATGAAGTCTCACTCTGATGCCCAGGCTGGAGTGCAGTGGTGAGATATCGGCTCACTGCAACGTCCACCTCCCAGGTTCAAGTGATTCTCCTGCCTCAGCCTCCCGAGTAGCTGGGACTACAGGCACATGTCACCATGCCTGGCTTTTTTTTTTTTTTAAATAGATACTGGGTTTCACTGTGATATTCTGGCTTCGTTAGCCACCTGCCTCAGCCTCCCAAAATGCTGGGATGACAGGGGTGAGCCATCGTGCCCAGCCTATGAGTGTGACTCCTAAAACACAAGTCCCATTTTCTATTCGAACAGATGCGGTTTTGAGCCCGGGCATGGATCTTTATATCTCTCCTTGCTACAGTGCATCATCACATGCTGTCTTGCATGCCACAGGGTCACAGGTCACAAGTCCATCCTAGGCCAGGTCCAGGCATGGCTGCTGTGGGCTTGGGGTGCTTGTTGGGCAAAATCAGGGCCACCCGATCCTGGGCACAAGCCAGAAGAGAAAGTTGGTGATGCAATGGCAGGTGGATCCCTCAGGTGCCAACCCCTGGAAAGCTGCTAGCCCATCTTCTTAGCACCCCTGATGTCTGCCAGCATCCTCGAGGGTTTTGCCTGCTTATGCCTTCTTCTGGGCTGTCTGAGAAGATGGCAAGCCTATCACTAAGACATATATGCAGCAAGTAACCTCTCTGGTTGCTATGATTAACCCCACATGTCTTCATGTTAATAATGCTTTAGGACTTGTGTGTTCAACTCAGTATTTATGTAGTAATTTGCCATACCATTCTCCTGGGTCCTTCTTTACAGAGTGTGAGTTGCTTTGCATTGACAAACTCATGCATGCATCTTAGTATCTCATTATCCCCACGTACAGATGAGGAAGCAGGCTGAGAGAGGTCAGGGCACTTGCTCAGGGCCCTTAACAAGTAAGCATCAAAGCCCATATCAGAACACAGCACTCTGGCTTAGTTTTTGTGGTCTCTCCCCAACTCCATACTGCCTTTTTCCTCATAAGGGCCTCTGACTGGAGAGTTTCCCAAGGTTCCTCTTGAGCCCCAAGGCTGCCTCCAGCCTCTCTGAGATCTGCCCTTCTCTGCTTTTTACATATAAGCTGAAGAGGTGCAGGCTTTTTGGGTTTCCAGCAGTCCAGCTCTATGGGTTCTCCCTTTACTTCCCTCCCATTGAGGATGGAGCAGGGAAGGAGGCTGTCTGGCCTCACCCTGGGTTTCAGCCTCAGGCTGGAAGGAAACCCACCCTCACCCCATGGGTCCCAGAGCTCACCTCCCTTCAGCTTTTATTACCTTGGAAAGAGGGATTGAGGAACTGTTTATAGGCCTGGGAGGAGCAGTAAAAGTTTGCAAGCATTTCTGTCTCTTACTTAATAAACCTTAACGTGCCCTTCATGTACCCATTCACTTAAAAAACCCACATAGATAAATGGGGTGGGGTGGAGGTGAGGTTCAGGTGTTGTCATGAAGCTAAAAATGTCATGAATTCCACGTGAAACTTGACCCAACCTAAGGGGACTATTAATGGGAGGAGAGTGTGTGTTGCAGGAAGGCCTCTCTGTGTGCTTTCCTAAGGCCCAGGACTCTGAAAAGGGGCCTCAGAGGCTTGCTAGGTGCTCTAGTGATGCTGCATTTCCCAAACTCCTGGGCGTGCTCAGAAAGTTCCCAAGTTCTTCGAGATTTGGAAAGATGAGACAGTGGGCAGTAAGAGGTAGGGGAGCGAACTAGCCTTAGCCCAAATAGCAGGCTGTGCCTAGAGAGTCAAGCAACATGACAAAGTATCTGCTGTATGCCTGAGGGATTGAAACCTTGGTTCTTGGCTTGAGAAGCTGAAATTTCATGTAGAGCAAACTTATTTAGATGACATAATACCAGTTACACTTTTTGAGCCTTCTAAACTTTACGTGTGTCCACAAAATCCTTTCAAAATAAGTACTACTATTGTTCCCATCTGAAAGATGGGGAAGAAGCAGGTATTCAGAGAGGTGAAGTAACTTACCTAAGGTTACACAGCTAGTAAAGATAGAGCTGGTATTCAAGTGAAAACGTGTTGGCTTCCAGATCCTGTGATCTGGAGACTCTGTGGTACAGTGTTTCCTGGTCGGAAACTGGCACAGGACCCCAAGGCACTGACCTTGGCTTGGTGGAGCCAGGCATTATGATCTAGGGAATTCAGATAACATGGAGAAGACAAAGAGGGAAAGGAAACTTGCAAGAACTAAGCCCCTCTGTGTGTCGGGTGGCTTTTACTTATAGATCCCCTTCAACATTCACAATGTTGTTCTTTGAGACAGAGGCTATAATGTCCTTTGTGCGGTAAGGAAGACAAGTTCAAGGAGATTAAAGTCATTTCTTTGTAAATGATAAAGGGGCTGCCACACCTCAAAAACATCAATATCAGGTTGTCTTCAAGGAAGAAGTAATTTGTACTTATCATGGATAGGGAGACAAAGGCATTAATTCATTCAATAATTCATACATTAATTCATCCAATACTTGTTGCTAAGCTTTCATCTCATATATCTTCCTGGGAAGCTAAAGTATTCAAAACCCTAAAGCTACAAAGCTATACAAAATTGAGATTGTCTTAGACCGTGTGGATTCTGGTCCTCAATCCTGAAAAGCTCCAGTGCATGCTCTTTGAGGATTCCCGAACAAGCTGTGGTTTCCCATGCCTCTGACAGCCACAACACCTCTCCTTGCTCTTGCTTTAGTTGTTATTAGACTCCGAAACATAAGCTGACTTTCCTAAAAAAAAAAAAAAAAAAAGAGGTCATTTGTATGTTTGTGTGGAAATTTGAGTGGGAGAATTGTCTTGCATATGGAAGGATTTTTCTTGGTAACCTTCCTTAAACTGTCAATGCATTAAGAAAGTATGAAGAAAACTCAAGTCATTTACTTGGAGAAGATCAGGGGTCATTTGTGAAGGATGATGAGCCCTGTGGAAGGCTGGGGTTGTGGATGGAAGGGCGGGTATTTTACAGTCAGGACAGCCAGTGTGAATACCTGTTTTATATCTCTCTGACCTCTTGCACTAATGGCCTTGCTGGAGGTAAGTTTTCTGCTCCTGTTATGTTTTCAAACCTGCACTGATTCCTGGGGGGTGTATGTTAACATCCGTTCCCAATAGTCGTGAAACATGCTCCATGTCTTTGGGAAACAAAGGGCTAAGGTCTGATTTTTTTCATTCTTGGAGAGAGTAGGAGAAGTGGGACAGAAATTAAGATTAAAATTACTAATAGGCTAGGATGACTAGCTCTTCAAGAGACTCATGAATCTGAAAAAAAGCAAAACAAAACAAGACTCACATACCACCGCAAAGCTCATGTTAGAATTTATACTGGGGCATTAAATGATCATAGGTGGAGGTGAATCGACATGTTATCTTTGAAACATGAAGATGGGGAAGAAGCAGCTACATTTTCATAACCCAAATCAGGGCTTTTTTTTTCTTACTAAGAATGTTTTTCTGGCTTATAGATTTGTCTTACAAGGAAAAGTTAAGGGAAAGAATGCTAAAATGTGGGACAACCTACTGGTTGCTGAAGATTGTTGAATATATGACCTTGGCTCTTTAAATAATAGGGTATACTATTCTTGTCATTTTCCTTCATATTTTTGGTGCGGCCTAGGAGATGTCATTTTGGTTTTCTCTCCCACAGTTCCATTTCAAATTTTTTTCTAGCCTTTTAGAAATGGAAAATTTAATCAGGTTTGAAGAATAAATACAGAAGGGTCTAAGAGACACAGTATTCAGTAGTGACAAAGAGCACAGGCTCGGGAATCAGACTGAGTCTGAATTTTGGTTCTTTTTAGTTACATGGCATTGGACAAGTGAGTTAAACTTTCTGAGCCCCAGTTTCCCCATATGTAAAATAGGGGGAATTCTAGAAACCTCTTAGAAACACTCCCCGATGCAGAAAGTGGTGCCCTGACTTGCATACTTCATGATGGACATGAGTTGCCTGCTTTGTGAGAACTCTTGGTCAATGTTCTGTTGAATGTTAGAATGAAGATTTTAGAATCTCAAGACCCAAAAGTGACTTTGAGGGAGCTTGGCCATCTCTCTTATTTTGAAAATGAAAACAGGCTTAGCCTGTGTTCTTGAGAAAACAGAGCCTGAGGCAAGAACTGAGAGTCTTATGCCTTTGACTTGGAAGATGCGAATCAGAAGAAGGAGTAGATGAGGAAAGGAAAGTAGGGCAAGGAATCCTGCGAAGCAATGGGAAGTGAGGTGTCCTCAGGGGTGCTCCTTCAGAATAGGCCAGGTCACCTCAGAGAAAGAACTTTGGTGGATAGGCTGCAGAAGAAATGGAGTAGTCTGCAGGATGGGAAAGGGGAAATTTATCTGCTTGGCTCCCTTCCATCTCCTTTTTCCCATGAGTCAAGATTCAGCCCATGGACAGTTAATTTCCTGATTTCTGGGACATGTCATCTGACCCTTTTGGTGTTTTGTTTGCCAGATGCCAGCAAGGCAGGTGGTGTTTCTGCTAAGTTTGGAAGTGGAGGAGGAGCCAGAAACTCTGGGCATGTGGCTGGTTGGCTCAGCTGGCAGGGGAAGCCCAGGCCCAGGGCTCAGTGTTCCCAGGGTCTAAGAGACACAGTATTCAGTAGTGACAAAGAGCACAGGCTCGGGAATCAGACTGAGTCTGAATTTTGGTTCTTTTTAGTTACCAAAAAGAAAGGGATTGTGTCCACCCATCAGTGACAGCACAATATGGGAGCAGAAGCCACTGGGAAGGATTCTGGGGAGGCATTTAATGTTTGCAGTGGGTGTTCTCAGAGAGGGGAAGGGATTGGTCTTAGTTGTATAGTAAGTCAAAATATAGAATAGAACCCGGATTTCTGCTGTATAAGACTGTACAGGGTAATGGCCAGTTAATCCTTGTCAACATCGGGCTTCCAGATAAAACCAGGTCCCAGATGATGTAGAAGTCCCAGATGATACCTGCCAGTTACATTTCTGGTCACCCCTAGGAGACAGCCCTGATTCCATCTTAATGCTTCTTGCAGGAACATGGCATTCTCACATCTTTATGTTTTTGTACAGAGTGCCTCCAGTGCCTGCGATGCCTTCTTTCTTACCACAAGTTCTACTTTATTTTTTCCCTATAAGACCCAAGCTCAATGTGCTATCCTCTTTGAAGCCTTCACCTTTCCTGTGTTCTTGAAGCCCTGGATATGCATCTTTTATTTTATTGATTATGACTTGGTTATTTGGGTTCTATGAGATCTTTGACAGCTGTTCTCTTTGCCTTCTTATTCCTCAGTGCCCAGCACAGTGCCTGATGCTTCACAGAGGTTTAGTTGAGGAGGGAAAAACAAATAATTACATGCTAGGTATAAAAGATTTGAGTTAAGAAGGGCTTCTAGGGCCGAAATGCTCATAAAGGAGGGAAGCCAGAGATGAGACTTTATACTGACAAAGTGATGCAGAATGTAGGGAGTTGGCATTTACTAGAGAAAAAAATTCACCTGGCCTTCTGGCTATATTCTAGAGGACCACGCACTCCAAAGGAGCTAACTGTTAGCATAGCCAGCCATGTTTAGGATGGAGGAATCTGATCAGTATCTCAGTGCTTCCTATTAATTTCTAGGCTGTTAATTAATTGATTTTTCCTCATAGAAACCCCATAGCAGTAAATAGCCTGTATGTAAATATGACCAGAATGCTGGGGTGATAAAAATATGCTGTGGTCATGTTGTAGTATTATCAATGATCTTATCATCAATGAAATTGCAAGTTTTTTTTAAAAAAGAAAAAGCCTTAAACTTAGCTTGTGCATGTGTCTGAGATCATCTTGTTTGCCTTAGAAAAGTTGCTGATTCTAAAGATTTTTTTCTTTCTTTGTGTTGCAACTTGAGCTTCTTTTGATGTTTGCCTCTTTGGATACTACTTAAATAATTAAAGCAGCTATTTTTGACCTACTTTAAATAGAGAAAGTTTAATTTTTATCATAGAATTAGAACATTATTTGGTGCTACCATATTAAATTGGGAAAAGATGGATATGTAGATAAGTAGATAGAGATTGATCCTGGATTGTTTTATTAAAAATATGGATACTGTAAAATCTAGATGGACATTCAGCCCCACTGTGATTCTCTGCAGCCTCCAGGTGCTGACTCCCACTAACTTCAAAGGGAATTGAGTAGGAAGAAAGCACACTGTGTTGGGAATACACCCCAGGCCTTTGCTACCTGATGAAAAGTAGGTTGCAATGCCCATGTAATTTATTTCTATTTAAGGACACTATGCAAAAGATCATCTGCCTTCATGGGTAGACCCCAGAGCCAGTTCTGTGAGTTAAGAAGCATGGCCACAAACAGAAGCCACCTTTGAGTCTTGGTTCTATCATTTAGCAGCTGGGCAAGTCACCTAGCCTCTCTGAGCTTCTGTTTTCTTATTTATAACATAGAGATTATGAAATTGAACTTTCAGAACTGTTTTAAAGGGAAACAGTTAAAGGGAAAGTTTTAAAGTATGTAACACATAATAGATGCTCGGTGAGTGATATTTAATATCACTATGATTATTGTGCATGAGTGGGAACTCTTGTCTTCCCATCTGAGATCCACAAGTGTCCTTCTCTTTAACCTACTCATGAAATCCAAGCTTTTCCACAATCAGCCTCTCAGCCCAGCTGTCCTATGCTATAGCAGTCTGGAAGAGATCCACATGACTGAATCCAATGTCACTAGCAAAATGGGTCTCCTTAAAGTGTAAAAGATGTTTTGTCACTGATCTTACCCTTTTCTTACTAATTTTCAAAAAATATAGCTTGCCTCACTCAACATACTTTTAACTCTCTTAACATTAGGATATCATTGAAAGATGTTTAAGAGAAGCAACCATGTACTGCAAACATTTCCAATCATTATCCAGAATGGGACCCAGGAAATGTCACGCTAGCTTTTATGGTTGGAGAAGAGGTCCTCTACCCATTTGGAAGGAGTGATCTTCATCCTCACTATCCGTTTTCAGTTTCTTTTTCTTTTGTGTAGTAGACTGGATACTTATCTTGAAGTCCTCTTTAGTTTTCCTCCCCAAATGAAATTTTAGGCAGCCTATCTTCCTAGGCTATGGTGTTCTAGATGTAAGTAATCCACTTCCATTCTTATCTGTGCATTTATTCAACAACCTGCTATTGAGACTGTATTCAACAGACACAGCTCTAGTCTCCAAATAAATCCATGAAAAAAAAGGAATAATAAAAGGGAATAGAAAAGACATTATTCCTACCCTCCGTCAGATATTGATCAAAGATATGACATTACAATTAAGTTAAAGAGATATGAAGAAGTTATACATGATGCCATTAAAGTAAATAATAAGGGGAATTGATTTGGTCCAGGAATAAAGGAAGGCTTCTCTAAGGCAATGATCCCTAAGCTTCTATCTGAAAGATGAGTGCATTAAGTAGATGAAACAAAGGCAAAGACAGAAGTGGGAGATTATTTCAGGTAGATGGAATGCATGTTAAAATGCCCAATATAAGAGGTTATATGGTGTGTGCAATTGAATTCTCCAGAAAATGAGGAGAAGATGCAGGAGACAAGCACGCAGCATCCAGATTGTGGAAGAATTTGTAGGACTGCTTAAATATTTCAGTCGTTTGCCCAATAGCAACGAGAAGCCACTGAAGTGATGTAACTGATTGGAAGAGAATATGATCAAATTGGGACTTTCAGAAAGATGTTATTGGGTCCTTTGTTAATTAGATATCAAACATCTTTACAGATATACTTCCAAGACCAGCCTCTTGGCTGCCTCTGAGACAGGGAACCAGGAGGAAGCATGAGTCAGGGGCTCCCTATAATAGGATGTCTCTAACCTCTGCTGTCCTGTTGGTGATGAATTGAGTGTATCATGATTTCATTGCTATCTTTATCTTGGCCTTTGATGCCAAAGAGTTTTCAGCATATCCAGCTTCCCTCTACTAGGAAGGCAAGAAAATCAACATCCTTGATGCTAGAATAAAAGGGATCCAAATACTGAGTTTGGCCTGATGAAAGGTCAAAGTCATTGGTGAGTTAGTCCCTATTAAAAACTTTGGCAATTTTGAATTTTTTCTCTCTTTTATGTATTAGCAGTAAAACAACTTTTTAATAACTAAACCATATGTTCCATGAAAAATAGGAATCTTTTCTTTACCATTTTATCTTTATCCTGCTGTACAGTAGTTGCTCAATAAATATTTGTTATATAGACATGTATATTCAATTAGCTTTTAATCACATAATTCTAGTTTATAAATAATTTAGACATTGTTTCCAATATTTTCTTATCATAAATATGTGAGTCAAACTCTTAAGTAGTCAGATGGATCATCCTGGGTGTATGCTTTTGGACCCAAGGGATACACACAGCAGTATATAAACAGAAATGTGTACGTTTGAAGCAGTAACACTATAAATGGACAGGGACCAATTTTCTCCAGACAGAGGAAAGAAGGTACAACACACTTTCAAGAGAAGAAAGAAGAAAAGAACAAAGTTTTAGGAATCGTAAATGAACTGAATGTTCAAAATTTTAAATTATTTAAAGCTTTGAGCTGGCTTGAAAAAGGAAACGTTTTTCAGGGACATTAGAGCTTTCAGCTGATTTGATATAGGAAAGTATATGTAGTATCCCTGTTAATGACCCTGGGGAAGCTCTATCTTAGATAAAGAAGAAACCCCTAAAAAGAAGGATTCATTAAAATTCATTATAGTGAGGGGACATACTGATCAGGAAAGAGATTTCAAACTTTTTTTGACTGAAATCATTAGTAAGACATATAGTTTACATTGTGACTTATTATACTTATATATGTGTATGTATAGGTAGATAAGTGGATAGATAGATAAATAGATGGATAGATGGATGGATGGATGGGTGGATGGATGTATAAATGGATGAATAGACAGATCAACAGGTGAATGGATGGATAAACAGACAGATTCAGAAGTATAACAAAACAGATACAGGAGTATCTGTATCTGTTCAGAAATAAGAAAAATAAGAACACTTTTTATAAATTATGTTTACATCAAGAAAACATTTGTATCCTGATATCAAAACAAAATATACCTTTGCTATGTGCAATGCATTTTGATATTTTGTATTCTCTTCTATTTCATTTTTTGAAATTTTTTATTAACCTCAACTTATCATCACAATAGTAGATAGCATTCCACAATTTATAAAACATTAAGATGTAGATATCGCTTAATGTAATAAAGATTCTACTTAGAGTCGTGAAGGAGCAATTTGCTGGGAATGGGTATGAGTATGAGAGGAATGTGTGGGTAATGAGTTTGAATTCATGCAATTGAAAGACTGGTCCTTTAGACCTTGTTGAGATCAGAAGAGGAAATTATCTGGGTTCAGGGACTGCTACAACAGGAAGACATATGTTGAGAGTGTAAGATAGGGCTTAAGTATAATATAGAATGAGTTAGGGTTAGGGATCTAACCTATAACCCATAAAGATATGGGGCCAGGCTGAGGCCGTCAAGGTCTCTTTCATCTTGAGAAAACTAGTGCTTTCAGTGTGGCAGAGCCCAAGGCCATCAGACCAGTGTGGTCTCTGTACTGGTTAAGGTATCGCTAGTTGCCATGATGGAAAAAACCCAAAATCTCACTATGTGACATAAAAGAAACATATTTCTTACTCACATAAAGTATAATTGTGGCAGAACTTGGGCTCTTCATGGGTAATTAGGTCATTTGGGCATTGACACTAGCCATTATATTGAAAGAAGGAGAGAGCTGAGGAAGTGTGTAAGGCTCCAATCGGCCTGGAAGTAGAACAGATTATTTCTGCCTACATTCCACAACTTGGAGCCATGGATGGGTACAAAGGAGCCTGGGAAATGTAGTCTCTTGCTGGGTAACTGCTCTTCAGCTGTCACTTATTGATACGGAAGTGGGCAGGAGTCTTTGGCTGACCATTGATCTCTTCCACCCCAGCTACCTGACAGTGCTGTGGTTGTGAGTCTGGCTGATGCCAAAAAATCCTCAGGGCTTAGAAATAAGAATACTGTTCACAAATTATGTTTACATCAAGAAAACATTTATATCCTGATGTCTTAGTCACCCTTTCCTAACTAGGCTCTCCTTTAGCACTACTTTTTCATTCAAAGTTGACATTGGTGCCCATTTTCATCTGACAAATAAGTTTGGATAAGGAGTCAGAAGAAGTGATGGGGAGAATGCTTTGTTTAGTCTTTCATCCCTTGGGATGGTCTGGGTTTTCCATCCCTTATCTCTTTAGACTCAGTACAGGAGTCAGAGATAATATAACACATTGATTTAAGGTACTGAACTTGGAGTGCCACAGACTTTGGGCAACTACTATAGCATTTTTGAGCCTTGATTTACTTATCTTTGAGATAAGGATACATGTATCTATTTCCTCCGAGGCTGACATGTGAATTAAGTGAGATTATATATACAAAGTACTTAGTGTAGTACTGTATTAGTCCATTTTCATACTGCTATGAAGAAACACCCAAGATTGAGTAATTTATAAAGGAAAGAGGTTTAATTGACTCACAGTTTTGCATGGCTAGAGAGGCCTCAGGAAACTTACAATCATGCTGGAAGGAGAAGCAAACACATCCTTCTTTGCTGGTGGTAGGAACGAGAAATGCAGATCAAAGGGGGAAGAGCTCCTTATAACACCATTGAATCTCATGACAACTCACTTTCTATCATGAGAACAGCACGGGGGAACCACCCCCATGCCGATTACCTCCCGCTAAGTTCCTTCCCAAATACGTAAGCATTATATTTCAAGATGAGATTTGTATGGGGACAAAGAGCCAGACCATATCAAGTTCCTAACTCATTACTATCCTATAACTATTGTGATTACTGTTATTCTTATTGGCCACTTGACACCAACATAAGTGGGGGGTCTTAATCACATAAGAAGAGGAAATATATAGAAAAAAGTGGCTTTGAGAGAAACTTGCTCCCTGAATTTCCAATATATGTCCAAGTCGATGCCTCAGGTGAGAAAGATCTATTCTGGCTTTTGCATCCTGACTCAGATCAAGAACAAAGCTTGTGTTATTAAAAAGTCAAAAACAAAAGATACTGGTAAGGCTGCAGAGAAAAGGGAATGCTTATACACTGTTGGTAGGAATATAAATTAGTTCAGCCACTGTAGAAAGCTGTTTGAAGATTTCTCAAAGAACTTAGAACTATTATTCAACCCAGTAATCCCATTACTGGGAATATATGGAAAAGAAAACCAATTGTTCCACCAAATAGACACATGCACTCACATGTTTATTGCAACACTATTCACAACAGAAAAGACATTGAATCTACCAAGGCTCCCATCCATGGTGGATTGGATAAAGAAAATATGATACATACATACCATGGAATATTACACAGTCACAAAAAGAATAAACTCATGTCCTTTGCAGCGACATGGATGGAGCTGGAGGTCCTGATCCTAAGTGAATTAACACAAGAACAGAAAACCAAATACCACATATTCTCACTTATAAGTGGGAGCTAAATATTAGGTATACATGGACATAAAGATGGCAACAGTAGACACTGGGGCCAACTAGAGGGACAGTCAGGGAGGGGAGCAAAAATTGAAAAACTAACTTTTGGGTATTGTGCTCAGTATCTGGATGACAGGATCAGTCACACCCCTAACCTTATCATCATACAATGATATCAAGTAACAAAACTACACATGTACCCCGTGAATCTAATATAAAAGTTGAGGGCCGGACGCGGTGGCTCAAGCCTGTAATCCCAGCACTGTGGGAGGCCAAGGCGGGTGGATCACGAGGTCAAGAGATAGAGACCATCCTGGTCAACATGGTGAAACCCCGTCTCTACTAAAGATACAAAAAATTAGCTGGGCATGGTGGCGCATGCCTGTAATCCCAGCTACTCAGGAGGCTGAGGCAGGAGAATTGCCTGAACCCAGGAGGCGGAGGTTGCGGTGAGCCAAGATTGTGCCATTGCACTCCAGCCTGGGTAACAAGCGTGAAACTCCATCTTAAAAAAAAAAAAGTTGAAGTTATTTTAAAAAACGAACAAAGTGTGGTACCCATGAGTAATCCACTAACTTGGTGGGAGCTGCAGCCAGAAACTAAGCTCCTTCAAACCTAAGACTGACCCATGGATGTGAATGGGGTACTGGGGGCATTCCTGTTTTAGGAGCAAGGGATGTGTTTTTTGGTGAAGATTTTTGTGAAACTGAACCCTTCCAGTGGGGCTGAGGTCTCGGCTCACTGAGAAGGAAGCCATGCAAGCTAGAGGGCTCAGAGGTGGGGAGCCCAGACAAGACAAGGAGCTATTTTCCTTGATTGACATTTATTTCACTCCATTGTTTTGTCTCCCTCTTACATAGGATCATTGTCACTAGAGTTGGGGATGGACAAAAGATTCTCAGTTGGTCTTAAAGCCAACACAGTGGGAGGTGGGCTGCTGGTAGATTAGAGTAAGGGTGCCTGGTGGATGGTGATGATGAGAGATGTCTCCCCTACAGCCAGGTCCTACCTGCACAGCATCTTTGGTCTGAGATTGCTTCTTCAAGCAAAGCCTGAGAAATAAGAGGCTCTCAGTTTCCACTAGAACAGCCCACCCTGTTCATTGGCAAGTCACAGCTCTGGCCCTGATGTTCATTCTTCAACTAAAGGGGCAAGGAAAATCTGTTTCCTCCTCTGGAAGCTTCTGCCATAGGACAGGGTAATACAGAGGTATCTCCTAGAGTGGGAAATGGACAGATGGTGGTGATGCTTTAGTGTACCGGCTCACTTTCCAGTTATGTCCTCTTTCTCTGGGAGAGGGAGAGAGGGAGAAAGAGAGAGACCGGGGTTGAGGGAGAAAAAAGAGGTTGATGACATGCAGCATGAGCTGTGTACGAGTTCCAGAGAATACAACTACTTATTGGTCTATGGCAAATTCTAAATTAAAAAACAGTCAGGGCTGGATGTGGGGACTCATGCCTGTCATCCCAGCACTTTGAGAGGCTGAAGTGGGAGGATCATTTGAGGCCAGGAGTTCTTGACCAGTCTTGCCAACAAAGTGAGACCCATCTCTATAAAGTACATATATATATATACATGTAGCTGGGAGTGATGGCACATGTCTGTAATCCCAGCTACTCAGGGGACTGAGGCAGGAGGATTGCTTGAGCCTGGTTCTAGGTTAGAGTGAACTAGGATCACATTATTACACTTGAGAGTGAGATCCTGTCACTAAGAAAAATAAAAATAACCCCTCCAAATCTCTTTTGAAAACTTGTTTTATGCCACAAATAAATTGTGAAATGCTATTCCATATGACAGTAATTCAGAAAATTAGATCCCTAAATAAACAACAAAAAATCCAGTTGGTTACTAATTTTAGAAAAAGAGAGTGAAATTTTCTACCCTTATGTCCATGCCCTGCAGTTTCACATCACACAATGATCTGAAATTCTAAGAAATTCTCCTTTCAAGGAACCACTTTACATTTTTTAAAGCAAGTGTTTCTGCAGTTGAATTTGGCAGAAAAGATTTTTTTTCCCCCTAAATGCCTCACTTTGTAGGAAAGGTGGGAAGAAGAACTCATTAGTACTGTGGGGTGACAGGCAGTTCCTCACCTGCACTCCACACCTCCAAGAGTAGAATATCTGGTTTTCCTAGTTGAATTTTGAAATTGCACCATACCCTTCAGGCTTCCTCTGCCAGCCACTCCCTTGGGCCTCTGGATTGTGGACTGGAGAGGAAGGTAGAAATAATATCCCATCATCATCAAGGTTTGCAGGATAGGAAAGCAGACAGCTCCAAATTTATGTCAAAAAGATTCTATAATGAGGTCCATGGAACTATGAGAAGAAGATGAACAAGACACTCGTCTCCTGGACATCTGTCCACCTATTTATCCACTTCGATTCCTTCTTTCCATGGTAATTATTGAGCCTCCAAGAATTAAGGTGTTAGCTGAAAATTAAATACATCCTGTTCTTATTTTTAAGGTACCCATGATCTAGAGGGGGTCGTAGGTAAATAAGCAAGCCATTTTGCTTACTTGGGTTAGATGCATGGTGGAGAGAGAAAGGGCCTTGGGTGTGACAAATGCAGAGGGTTGTAGCCTACACAATCTAAAATGTTGAAGGAAGAGCCAAGAAGACTTTCCCAAGGATGAGCAGCCAAGGTGAGTACTGAATGATCAAGGAGCCAGCTCAGGGAAAGGAGAGGAGATCAGGGAGTCTCTGGCAGATGCTTTTCCTGTGGCTTCTTCGAAAACTCTAGCGACAATGGCAATTCTGAACCAAGGAGGCCACTCTGACTGCGGTGAGAATTGCTGTTGCTTCAGAAAACTCAGTTTTCCTGCCCGCAAAAGTGCCAGATTTAGAGAGCCCTTATAGCCAGTTTCAGTTGGGTCCCTGATGAGGGAGGCAGTAACCTTCTTAATGGGAATGTCTCCAACAGCAGGGGTCAGGGGCACCCAGCACTTTTCTCGTGTAAAATTAAGCTCCAAGGTCAGGAGGTGATGAGTAGGCTCATTAGAACAAATGATTTCTGCTTGAATAAAAATGGCTTTGGGGTTCTTTCCAGATCTTGCCTAAATTCAGTGATTTTGTGTGCCCCATGCTTTAAGCAAACACAGCAGTAAAATAAGTGTGTTTAGAGATAAGGGAAGGGGTGAGAGGAGTCTCAGCTGAGCTGGGTTGGGTTTTCATTTCAGCTGGGGCTTGCAGAAGGGCTAGGCTCATGATTCTCTGGCTGGATTTCTTGGAGGCGTGCTGTGAGCAGAGATATGTCCATTCTAGGAATTATGAGCTGTGAACTGAGACTTGTGCATAGAAGCTTTCAGGAAATGTTTGCTGTCTTCATTATCATCGTCGTAGTGGAAACTGCGGCTATCTTTCCAACATCCATTTTTATAAAAACCTTAATTTGTTATTTAGATCAACACCTCTCCAATTCAAATTCATGTGTTTTGTGAGAAGAAGACTGAACTCTTGTACATGGTTCAGGGCTATTTTAATTAGCAAAACCACATTTTTTTTTTTTTTTTTTGCTACAGTGATTGGTTCAGGGCTGAGCACACAGTCCCACATGGACACATAAAATGTGAAGGCATGATTTCTAGGAGTTTTTTGGACTTCTACTTCCTCATTTTTCTTAGAGAGCTTTTCATGATAACTTGTTCCCCCCGTCTCTTGTCATGGCCTGAGGAAGCGTGAACCTTTCTTGGTTGTTAGAAGACATCAGAATCATGAAGTACAACCAGCCTTTGGATGGAACTAACACCATGCCAAACAGAAGGGAGAGAGAAATGATGACAGTATTGAAGTGCCGACCCAACCAATACTATCCCACATCAAAACCTTCGTTATGCACCCATATATCCTCTTTTTAGTAAATATTACTTTGAGTTAAGTTTGTTCATTATTTACAACTGAAGGCATCTCATAGATATGGGACAGAGAGCTTGATTCCAGAAAGGAGGACACTGTTAGTAACAAACCCTGAAGTATGGAATTAGTTGAGGTGACACAAGGGCGCTAGAGAGGACTCTGGGTGGTGAGTCGGCTGCTCATACACCTTGGGAAAGGGATCATCAAGGCTGTAGCATTAGGAGACTGGGTTGAAAACATAGGGGTATTGCTGCATGAATATGAAGGTTCTGTTAGAGAAACATTTAGGCTGCAGATGACCTTCCCGAACACAGAAAGAGAGGAAAATACAACGATGTTCCAAGAGACCACTTCTGAGAAGCAATATCCCCTTATTTAAGCCAATTTGAATTGGGTTGCATGCTCCTCGCAACAGATTACATGCGAATCATAGCAATCATCAAAGTGTCTTGTGCATCCTTCTATAGAAGCACTTAAAAATAAATATTTGCTTGTATTTCCATTTACTCTGAAATGTTTCCACTGGCATGAATCATATATACTTATCTCAACATTTGCAACATCGAGTATAGTGCCTGACACATAATAGATGCACATATATGCTTGAAGAATGAATGACAGTCATTTAATGACCTGAAGACATCAAAGTAGAGGTCAATACCTGAAATATCAAAATGGCTCACTCAGACAACATGTATTAGCGAACATTTTATATGTGCAGAATTCTGTGACAGATAATGATTCTCCACAGAACTATCCTTCTGGTGGATTTTCTTTTACTCCCTGCTCTTTATTTTTTGCTAAATCACACTCATTAGGAGTAACAGAACCCCTTTTACACCATTCTCTCAATACTATCTGGCATTAATACAAGAGACAGGTGTATCTTTGAAGATATCCTTTGAAGGCTTTTTATAATGAATTGAGATGCTAGAATAACCTTCAATGCCCTTTGGAGCCAACCCTGCAGAATGTAACCACTTTCTCCAGAGAGTTGATCCTCTGCCCAAAGTGCAGGAATCTACTTGAATTGCAAAAGCCTCTGGAGAAGATCAAACTGTGTGGCAGCCATGTAAATGCACTTCCCATATTTCCTTTCAAGAAAGAACCTGGGCCAGGCGCAGTGGCTCACGCCTGTAATCCCAGCACTTTGAGAGGCCGAGGCGGGTGGATCACAGGTCAAAAGATTGAGACTATCCTGGTCAACATGGTGAAACCCCGTCTCTACTAAGAATACAAAAAATAAGCTGGGCATGGTGGCACGTGCCTGTAATCCCAGCTATTCAGGAGGCTGAGGCAGGAGAATTGCCTGAACCCAGGAGGCAGAGGTTGCAGTGAGCCGAGATCGCGCCATTGCACTCCAGCCTGGGGAACAAGAGTGAAACTCCGTCTAAAAAAAAAAAAAAAAGCTGCTGTGAGGAGTGTAGTGAGCACACAGATGACAGTTGCTGAAATTTGTGATCCACTCCTTCCTTCTTTCCTCTTCTGTCTTTAGAGGTATCAGACCTGGTGTCAAGCGTCAGATCTGCATTGCAGTCTGGAGGTTCTCTCCAGTCTTCCGCTTTCTGTTCCTTTTATTCTTTACACAAACTTCAGCAAATAAATCTCTTGTGCATCTATTTCCATTTTGATCCCACTTCCCAGAAGATCTAAACTGATGCACAATGCCCGGGCCGTTTGAGGGCTGGATTGGCAAACTAGGGTATGTAAGCGCAATGCTTGATATACCTTATCCCATGTTCAGAAAAGTCCAAGAGCTGCCCTTCTTGGGATTTATTTCCAGTGGAGGAATTTTCTTGAGCAAATTTGAAGAATGGGAGAGGACAAAAACCAGCTGTGGGAAGTACTTGAGAGAAGGAAAGACAGCAGCAAACAGTTGTGAAAAGAAAATAGCAAGTTTCCTCCTTTTAAATTAAGTTACAAAATAAAAGAGTTTACAGGATGTGCTTTTTTTCTTGTAGAGACAGGATCTCACTACATTGCCCAGTCTGGTCTTGAATTCCTGGCTTTGAGCAATCCTCTCACCTTGGCTTCCCAAAGTGCAGAGATTACAGGTGTGAGCCACTGTGCCCATCCTCTACTCTGTGCTTTTAACAGAGAATGGATATGCTGGGAAAACTTTGAGCTAATAAAAGCTTTAGGTTCCCTGGGCTTTGTCCCTGTAGACACCCCTTGTTTTAGACTAATTTCTTATTCTGGCTTTGTTTTCTATTGCCCACTGTCAAAGCTGGCTATGTGCCACAGCAGAAGGAAGGTTAAATGGAAAATAATACTGATCTGGATTCTCAACTGGCTTTTGCTGTGTGACTTTAAGCCAGAGACTTAATTTCGCAGAGTTTGTTTTCTCAGCATGAGATGATAATCCTGTATTACAGGGTTGTTGAGAAGATGAAACATCACAACATAGGCATTGAAGGTCTAGCACAACTGCAGGCACAGGGTATGTGCTAGGTGATATTCATCAGTGTTCACTGGGGTAAGTTTCAGAGGATGAGGAATAGTGGGGAGCATAAAGTACTCCTGCTCTGCAGTTCGAGAAGGTAAGATGGATCAGGGCTGGAAGAGCCATGGGTTCTGTGGCCATTGGTGTCTTCCTTTAAGTCTCTGGGTTATTTTGCCCAAGATTAACATAACTGCATTTGCTTTAAATTCCTTTCTTTCTCCTTATTTTTGGAGCACTATGGTGAGTATTTTATCATATACGTGGAATTTAATGAAGGATGAGGTGAGGTATTGGAGCTAAAGACAGTTTAACCCAGCATGCTCCATAGAGCATCTACAGGGGAGGAAACTGAGGCCCAGGGTTGAGGAATGGCTTGCTCAAGGCTTTGGTACATCTGGAAGGACTCCTGGTTTTCTGTCTTAAATACACCTGCATCATTCAAGACTTGACTACATCTTTTGGAATGTTTTATCTGGCTGTTTTGAATGGGAACCCTGGTTTTGAGGGCCCTTGTATCCTACTCCTCTGATGCCTTTATGATCTTTTTCACAGTGTGAATTGCTTCTGACAATTTACCTTGTGCATTGTCCTGTTACACCCCTCAATGTCTCTATCTTTCCTTTTCATTCATGGTTAAGGCCATGTTCTGCTTAGATCAGTGTCCTAATGCCTGGGAAAGATGAGAGTGTTAAATGCCCACTTGCTAAATTTGTTGAATTTATATATTTTTATAGTGATGGGTAGTCAGAGGGAGAATTGAACATCAGGAATGAGGACAGGGGCAAAGTATAATTACATTATTTCTCTTATTTTGGGAAAGGCTTCCTGGTCGTATATACATTCCTAAGATCTTTAGCCAGCAGGAATGAGATGCAAAGAGCGTATTGGTCAAGAACATGGACTTTGGAGTTAATCTGCCTGGATTTGAATCCTGACTTTGCAATATAATAGCCATGAGACCCACCCAAAGCAAGTTATTTAATTTCTCTGTGTTTTTCCCAGGGGGAGGATCCAGAACTACTATTCAGGCGACTGAGATGTAGGCAGATGTTTATGTTAGCATGCATATAAATGCATGCGTATATGTAGACTTGCATAGGTATATGTGGCTGTGCATTTATATGTAGGCTGGCACCTACAATTCTCTTACATTCTCACTTCAAAGTTTCTTGGTGAGTTTTGTGACATCGATCATTCACTCAATGAATAAACATGGAGTAAGCACCTAGAAGGTGGCAGACCCCATTAGGAGCTGAGGAATGAGGCATGAATTAAACATGTTCCCTCACTTGAGGTATGCAGTCTCTCACTAGTGAATAACTGCAATCCTGCACGTTAAGGATGGGGCAGAGTCCTCTCCTCTGGAAGCACAGAGCAAAGCGTGAACAATTCTCTTGGAGAGTGGAGGGAGGCCATGACAGGCAAGGAGATTCTTAAGCTGTGTGTCGAGGACAGGAGCTGTGAGTAGGGATGGAGCTGGGAGGATGCTTCAGGTAGAGAGGTATGGAAAACAAAGATGAGGCCGATTGGAGACCAGATGATTAGGTGATTGGAGAATTTCTTTGAATGTATGTGAGTTATTCTTTCAATAGCTGCTGAGTTGTTAAGATATAAATACTGAGTGTTTTGGACCTAACTACCTAATAAAAGGATCAGGTTTCGCTTTTGGCCTAGGCTTGCCAGGAGAATATTACGGAGACACTAAATGTGTAAGAAACTGAAGAAATGTGAGAAATTATAACCTAGACATTAACATGAAGACACTTCCAGGATTTAAAAAAAATATTTGTTTGCCTTTTTTTTTTTTTCTGTACTGAAAGGCTTGTTATCAACTGTATTTACATGTAGTATCAAGATTGTAACAATGCTATTTTTCACCAAGAGGGAAGGTCAGATGATCACAGTTGTGTGTGCAGGTGCACACCACACCTACACATACACACACATACGTAGACAGGCAGAGCGATTAGGCCATAATGGCACCTTCAGAGGGTAATTAACTTTGAGAAATGAAAATGATTAAAAATCAATTAAGACATAATTTCTAGGGAAACGAGGGGAATCAGGATCAGAAATTTCCGGGGAGGGATGATTTCCTTAGCAATGTGGCCTTCCCTTGAGGAAAAGATTTCAAGCTTTCCTGGCCAGTGGATGAGTTGTATCATCATGGTGAATGGAGTGCATGCAGGAATCCTACATACTGACACTTCCAGGGTCTCACACCTTTGTAATCTCATCAGCTTTCCCAACGAGTCCACGATGTTTTTCCAGAGTTAGATTACATTATCCTAGCTTTGTGCTTAGTTTCATCTGTTCTGATTCCTGCCAATGCCCCCAACCTTCCTCCATTGAACAAGACAAACTTGCAATGCTTTAAGACTCAACACAACTGTCCGTCTTCCTACTTTTGTTTTCTGTCAAACATCTTTGCGGTCATCATTGTTTCAAAAACTGGCTCTGGATCTGTCATTAAGTGGCCTTCAAAAACTGTAGACAGGAAAGCATGACTGATGAATAGCATCAACAAAATCACCTGTTGGAACATATTTTCCTCTGCTTTTGGAGTGGTTCATGCCTTAGCTTGCTCACCTTATCTACCACTCTGTATTTATGGATCTGAAAGCTCAACTCTTAATGGAAATATTGACCAAAAATTCCACCTTATTCTACAGCATTTCTTGGCCCCAATCTAGTTGGTGTTGTGACCACAGTGTATATCTAGTCCTGACTTGAGTTTTGGAAGTAATTACCTACCTCTTTCTGAAACATCATCATCTGATTTCTGGAAAGTCTAACATTCCTGATTATCATGCTGTTTCTCTGAGTGCTTCTCTCAGGCTTTCAGTGACCCTTCTCTACTCTCTTTACGTCCTTTCCCTCTTGTGGATCTGAACCATGACCACCGTGGAGACTGATTGAGAGACTGTATCTCAAACCTCTGATTTTCCTCCGAAGGTTTTGAATATGTCACACCATCACACCTGAAAGTTCATCATTTCTTTTGCCCAAATCTGCTCCTTTTCCTGGATTGCTGTCTCTGTTAATGGTAACTCCATCTTCTCCATCTCAGAGCTTTAAAAGTTCAGTTATCTCTCATTTCTTTCTTTACCTTCTCCCTTATTTCCAATATATTAACACAGCATCTGTATGACACTAAGGAATAGAACTAATCTACCTCCTTTCTGTCTCTCTCTGTCTTTCTCTCTCTCCTCCAACTTCCCCCTCCCTCCTTTCAGACTTTCACTAAGCTCTCACTTATGCAACAGACTCTTAGCTGATCCTCCTATCTCTACAAACTATTTTCCCACCTGCTGCCAGATTATTTTCCCAATGCCCAGTTAGAATATTTTACTTCCCTATTTTTTTTTTTTTCCAAGATGGAGTTCTGCTCTTGTTACCCAGGCTGGAGTGCAATGGCGCGATCTCGGCTCACCGCAACCTCCGCCTCCTGGGTTCAGGCAATTCTCCGGCCTCAGCCTCCTGAGTACTTCCCTATTTTTAACACTTTGTAGATTCCCCCTCAGGAATGTCTCCTCCTGCCTTCAAAGCTCTCAGCAATAGAGTCTGTATTGACTTTGCAATGTGTCAACTTGGCTAGGCTGGACTACATTTCCATGGGGCCTCTTTTTATGTTTCCAGTTAAGGTGAGCCACAAGGGAAGTTCTTGTGAGACTGGGAGGGCAGAAGAAAAATGGCAGCCATTTTGCAGTGTGCATGGTTCGGAATCTGCTGATTCATCTTGTTGGCATTAAGCAGCATCTGGGCCTCAATTGCTCTACTTGCCCCTGGATTCTCCTTTAGATTCTCTGGCTCCTAGACTGGCATGTGCATTTAGCTCCCTGATAAAGAGACCTCACTTCTGCAGGACTCTTTCCTCACCAAGGTCAGAAGCGAAAAGAATGGATTTTACTCCATCCTCATGGGGTTCCAGCTCATTTCTGCTTTTTTTTTAATTAAAAAAACCCCAGTATTTTGATATAATCCACATACCATACATTTTGCACATGTAAAATGTATAGTTTATTAGTCTTAAGTATATTCACAGAGTTGTGCAACTATTACCACAATCAAATTTAGAACATTTCATCACCCCAAAAGGAAACTTCATACCCATTAACAGTCACTCTCTATTTCTACCCCCTCTCCCACCCCTTCCCCACCTCCAATCCTAGGCAGCTACCAATCTATTTTCTGTTTCTTCTATGAATTTGTTTATTCTTAACATTTTATATAAATGAAATCATACAATATGTAGCCTTTGCTACCTAGCTTCTTTGTCTTAGCAATTTTTCAAAGTTCATCCATGTTGTAGGTACTTGATTCCTTTTGATTGACAAATAATATCCAATTATGTGAATATACCATGTTGTGTTTACTCTTTTATTTGCATGGTTTCTACTTTCTGGCTATAATGAATAACAGTGCTATGAACATCTGTGAAGAAGTTTTGTGTGGAAATGTGTTTTCTCTTCTCATGGATATATACCTAGGAGTGGAATTGCTGAGTCATATGATAACTCATTTTAAGACACTGCCAAATGTTTTTCAAGGTGACTGTCCTATTGCCTGGTAAGCAAGGCAATAGGATTCTAATGGGTCTACAACCTTGCCAACACTGGTTGTTATCTGCGTTTTTGATTGTCGACATCCCAGTGGGTATGGAGGGGTATCTCATTATGGTTTTGATTTGTATTCCCTAGTGGCTACTGGTGGTGAACATCTTTCATGTGCTTATTGATTATTTATTTATTCTCTCTGGAGAGATGTCTACTCAGATAATTTATCCATTTAAAAATTGTGTTATTTTCTTTTATTGTTGAGTTCTAAGAGTTCTAATCCTTTCTTCTTCTTCGCTTCCTGACTGCCTGCCACTGAGGATTTGAGCTCCAGCATCAGATGCAAAGAAAACCAGCCTTGCAGAGACTGCTTACCCAGCTTCCATAATTGTGTAAAGTTACTTCCAGGTAGCAAGTCCATATATTTTTTACTGGTTCTACTGCTTGGTTGAATCCTTACTGATAGAGCATCAGGCTCACATTCTAATCTCATCTCCCATGACTTTCTACACACACAGCTCTTCTCCAGCCAAATTGTGCCCCAGTGAGCATCCTGTTTTATCATTTTTTTAACCTTATACTTGCTTGTTTTATAGTATGAGTTTTTCCTTTTTCCACTTAAAATTTTACCTATCCTTTGAAACTGCCTCATATTCTCTGTCATCCATAGAAACTTTTCCAATCCCATCACCTTCCTCCTTTGAACATTATAATATAGTTTATCTCCTTGATATCATTTTCTGTAGTCCCACAGGACAGTTGAGGGGAATAATGAAAATTACACGTGGAAGATATCTTTATAGAGTATCCGGCACATGACAGGTGATAAGTTATAGTTAGTTCCATTCATTTTCCATCCCAAGAGCACCTGCAGAGCTCTGTAAATACTGCTCTACATTTTCCAGTTTTGTAGATCTGAAAATGAGGACAGGAGTCTCAGATGATTCATGTTTTTATGGATTTTCTTCTTTTCTGTGGCTTAGGAATCCTTCTGGGACAACTTGCTCTTTGTGCTCTGGGTTCCAGTGCTGGACACACCTTTTCTGTAAAGGTCTGTATTTGTGAGATGATAGTACTGATGATTTCCAGCCATAAAATATTTCCTTTTATCCATCTAATAATTTGAGGAGGTTGTAGATTCAATAAATAGCAATGGGTCTAATTAATAGCATTGGATCTAATTTATAGCCATGTCTCATGTTTGCAACAAGCTTCAGAGCTTCCAACGTCGTTTTTCTCTTTAAGTCCACACAACAGCCCTTGCTGTGAGATAGGCAGGATGGTTGAGCATTTTGAGGCATGGATGGCTTAAGTCATCTAAAGGTCAAGGTGAATAATTAAAACACACAGGTCCTGACTCTCAGGCTAGTACCTCTTTCTCTGCACGCTCCAACAAGCAAAGTGGAAAGGAAAAATGGAGCTATTGCTCTAGTGCCAAACCCAGTTGATCGTGGGTGGTTTCAGTGGAATCTTGAAACTTTGCCTGTTTGATCTTACCCCATCCATCCTTGCACCTCTATTGGTTCCCTCTCTATTATTCCTTGGAATCCAGGATGCTAATCACATGGGTCAGAAACAAGAAACACATTATGTTTGCTAGTTGCTCTATTTTTCTATTCCTGTATAACAAACCACCTTAAAACTTGATGACTTAAAACAACCACAATTTATTTTTGTTATGATTCTGTGGGTTGGCTGGTCACTTCTTCTACTGGCTTCAACTAGGCTCACACAAGTGACTACTTCAGCTGGAGGGTCAGCTGGGCTGGGAGATCCAAGATGGAACATTCTGGCAGGGCACCGTGGCTTATGCCTGTAATCCCAACATTTTGGAAGACCAAGGCAGGTGGATTACTGGAGGTCAGGAGTTCAAGACCAGTCTGGCCAACATAGTGAAACCCAATTTCTACTAAAAATACAAAATTAGCTGGGGCATGCTGGTGTGTGCCTGTAATTTCAGCTACTCAGGAGATTGAAGTCAAGAGAATCATCTGAACCTGGGAGGTGGAAGTTGCAGTGAGCCAAGATCATGCCATTGTACTCCAGCCTGGGCAAAAAGAGTGAAACTCATTAAAAAAAAAAGATGGAACATTCTTAATCCTGGCAGTTGGTGTCAACTGTCATCTGGTATGACTTGGTTTACCTCCATGTGGACTCTCACCTCTAGTAGGCTAGCCTGGTGGTCTATGTAGGGACTGTTGAACATTCTCTTGGACATTCTTAGGTGGTCTCATGGTGGTGGTCCCAAGTCACAAAGCCAGAAGACACAAGGCCTATTGAGACTTGGGCTGGGATCATGCACAATATCACTTCCACCAACACTCTATTGGTCAAAGCCATTGCAAAGCCAGCCTTACTCAAGGGTAGGGGAAATAGACTTCACCTCTTGGTAGGAGGAACCTCACATTCATATAGTAAACACACAGGATGAATTGTTGAGGTTATCTTTGGAAACAATGGTGCATAGAATCATCATATACGAAATGAGGTAGAGAAAGTGGACACAGCTTTCTCACTCTTATCTATATTAGATGTTTTTGTTAGGAGCATCTGCTGTCTTTATATGAGAAGAAGCTTGGTGTTCTCACCCTCACAGCTTTCTCTTCCTCTGTCTCTTACCTGGCAGCCAGACAGCACCACTGCCTCTATCCACCCTGGACTAACTCAGCAGTAGGCAACAGGGACTGAGGAACATTCTCTTGGACATTCTCAGGTGTACTGGTCACTTTTTTTTGGTATTCCACTGACATGTTTAGGTGTGAAACCAATTGGAGCTAATCATTTCTAAAAACGTTTTATCTATCTGACTCTGCAAACGATAATGTAGTTATTCGTTTTATAGTTTGAAGCAAAGTCTCATCATGAAGTGTGTTTCCTATGTACTGCTGTGATCCCAAGCACTCGCTCATTAGTGAACCTAAAGGAAGAGATGTTTTATCAGGTTAAGTATCCAAATACTTTCAAGTTCCCTTTCCATAACGCCATCAAAGAGCTCCCTATTTCACCAACCTCTCTAATATCCGAATATGATTTTTAAGTAACTCTTTTCTTATCTTTAAGTGAGTGCAACTATCTTTATTTTCTGTCTCTTGCTTCTAATCCACAGGACCTCTTTTGATGGAAGAGGCTTAATCTTGTCATCTAAAGATATTAAAAGTACACAATCTGTTTAGACCCTAATCTCTCTCTCTGTGTCTCTCTCTGTCTCTCTCTGTCTCTCTCTCTGTCTCTCTGTCTCTCTCTCTCTGTCTCTCTGTCTCTCTCTGTCTTTGTCTCTCTCTGGCTCTGTCTCTCTCTCTGTCTCTGTCTCTCTCTGGCTCTCTGTCTCTCTGTCTCTCTCTCTGTCTCTCTGTCTCTCTCTCTCTCTCTCTGTCTCTCTCTGGCTCTCTGTCTCTCTCTCTCTGTCTCTCTGTCTCTCTCTCTCTTTGTCTCTCTCTCTCTGCCTCTCTCTCTCTGTCTCTCTCTCTGCCTCTCTCTCTCTGTCTCTCTGTCTGTCTCTGTCTGTCTCTCTCTCTCTGTATCTCTGTCTCTCTCTCTCTCTGTCTCTCTCTGTCTGTCTCTCTCTCTCTCTCTCTCTCTCTCTCTCTCTCTCTCTCTCTCTCTCTGGTTAGTGACTCAGACATCCTTTTTTTCACCTTACATCTAGTGTTTTACCTCTCCTACCTCACTTCCTTGCTGGGATAGCATATAGATACAACAGAGTATGTGCATCCTGTGGTATTGCGAGAGTGACATCTGGTATACTCATTTGAGTGTTTAACTTCTGCCCATTTTGGGGGGCCCACTCTAGCCCACTAGAACTGGAGAGGGAGGTGCTGGTCCTTAACCCTTTGCTCTATTTTCTTTTGCTGTCCTCCAGCAAGGGATGGTTTAAGCCTTCCTGTGTGGAGACATTATCACTTATATGTCCTCCACTTATCCATGTCTGTCCTTGTCTATGATTATTTTTTTCTAAGCTTCACTTCCTAAATGGAAACATATAGTTTAAGGAGGTCTGAGAAGACCTTTTTCTTTGCCTTGAAAGCCTTGGTTTCAAGACTCTTTTCTGTGAACTTCTACGTCTAGATTAAAACTCATAGCTGAACACTGAAGGCTGCCCTTCCTTTCATTGGAGCAGTAAGCCAGCAGAGAGATGATCTGAATCCCCAAATCAGTTGACATTTCACCACCTTTCATAGCTTTTAAAAATTATTGCATTCAGATAGCACTTCACTTTTCTCTAAGTTGTCACACACATTTACTTTGATAGAACGATTTTTCTCATTCCTTTTCATACATTTTGTTAATGACATTTACTTAGCTATACTAATTACTTCCTATTTGTACCTCACCACATCTCAAGATTGTTAGCAGAAGCATGCCTAACACTGACACAAACACACTGAAGTCACTCAGTAAATGTTTAAAGAAACCACTGTGAGCTGTTCAAAGTGATAGAGTGCAGTTTCGTTCCCTTGTGTTCTCCAGGACGTAGCTCTCTGCACTTACATGATTGACAGACTTATGCAGAAATACATGAGCTCTGTTTACATTCAGTGCAATGAATGCATCAGGATTAGCTTGCTTTGTGAGAACATGGGCTTTTAAGAGAGTCAATCAAGTAGCCTGACTATGGGATGATCAACTGTACATCTCGATTCTATTTTGGGTTCTCCCTCTACCTGGAGTCTGCTTGCTTGCCTGTATACCTGCCTGATGGATTTAGCCCATCTCATGGTCTCACTCTGGGGGATTGCTTCCCAGTACAGTGTGATCTCCTTGGGGATTTCAATTGCTTTTGAATTAGTTATAGGCTTAGAAATGAGGAACTCCCATGATTACAATGCAGGTTTTAATATGACTCCATTTCAAGTTGCCAGCCAGCTAGGCAGCATGAACCCATTGTCAGATAATTCTACATGGTCACGAAGAGGATTGACTTTTCAAAAAACAAAGCAGAAAAGCACAAATATGTTCCAGGAGTGAAGGAAATGACCTTTGAAATGCCTTCCATGTATGAAAGCCGTGCCTTATCTGTTTTACCATTTATGAAATGGAGGCAAAACTTCTGATCTCTCTTTTTAAAAGTGAGTTGGGGAGTAGTCAGTGATTACGCTATGTAAAACAATTCACTGAGCATAGTATTCCACTGCATTCTCCAAATTCATGAAGTTACACCAAATTATGTATACTAAATCTTGTGCATACACAAAATGGCCTTATGTCAAATATCAAAAAACTGTGTCTGAAATAAATCGCATTTAAGGAATTGTTTCTGGCATATTCTCTTTTCACTTGTCTTAAAAAATAGACAGAAAAAAAGGATGAGAGAGAGAGAGAGCAGAAAGACTGGAGAAAAATATACCACAAATATCAAAATGTTAACTGTGTCTTACATGGTGATTTCTATTTTTTATTTTTGGCTTTTTCCATATTTTGAAAATATTCCAGGATATGCTTTTTTAATCAAGCCAAATGCTTTTAATTAAAATACAGATGTAATCAAAGAATACCACAAAACATATAACTATAAAACAATAATGAAGATAATAGCCGTCATACTTCGGCTACCCCAAGAGTTGACTCTGAGACTAGGTACAAGTAGTTTATTTGGGAATTAAATCTAGGAAGTGCAAATAGGAAAAGTAGCAAAATGAGAGAGAAGGGAAGTAAGCCAATACAAATGTATGAATGTACACCCATGTACGTTCGTATACCCATGTACCTCCATGGGAAACGGGTTTATTTCTGGGAACCTCTGGAAGATGGTGTAGAACACACCATAGAGTTGTCCCATCCTAGGTCAGGAAAAGCGGGTCTTTGTCCAGCAAATAAACAGGAAAAGCACTGCTGTCTTTCTCTATGTTCAGACCAAGGCTGGTCCTGCAGCCAGAAAAGTCCTTAGGTGAAAACTGAATTTCAATTGCTGGTGGTATGAATAACATTGAGTACCAAAAGAACACGAGCCAGGCATTGACAAAAATCTGCTGTGCCAATGAATCTATTGCCAAAATCCAGGAGAAGATTTAGTTAACTACGAAACTATGACACCAACTTGAGAATCACAACTAGCAGGCAGCCCACCTTGACCTGCTTACAACACAGAAAATCTCATGACTGAAATAAAGTAGAAACTTCGGCCTTGCCGTTTTGCTTGACTCCTGTGTTGCATGTTACATGACTCTTTAAGGTGGTCACACACAAGTATCGGTAGAACTATCAATTACACTGGTTTGTATTAAACAACTTCTGAAAGACACTAGAAACACATAGAGGAAATAGCCTCGGAGTTCGACTTTGGAAACTGGGAGACTGCCTTCGTTTAGATGTCTAATCGTCAAGGCTAAAAATCTTGATTTTACCATCTCCTACTTGACTCCAAGTTTTTTCACCTCAGTAAATAGCATTAAATCCCTCCTCTCAGTTACTTAAGCTCAAATATAGTCAATATTCTTGGTTCCTCAAGTGTCTTCAACTTTCATATTTCTGTAAACTCAAATCCATTTATTTCTCTTTCTTCACCACTACTATACTGCAAACCATATCACAATTATTTTCCGCTTAGATTACTACAATAGCCTTTCTTTCAGTCTCTTCATCTTTCAAAACCATAAATCAGATCATGGACCTTTCCATGTTAAAACTCTCCCACTGGTCTTGTTGTATTGCTGAGAAAAGCCAAACTCCTGCCATGACTTACAAAGTCCATTGTCATCTGATTCCTTCTTTTTTTTTTCTTTGACACAGTTTCACTCTTGTCACTCAGCCTGGAGTGCAATGGCAATATCTTGGCTCACTGCAGCCTCCGCCAACCAGATTCAAGCGATTCTCCCGCCTCAGGTTCCTGAGTAGCTGGGACTACTGGCGCCTGCCACCATGTCTGGCTAATTTTTTTTTTTTTGTATTTGTAGTAGAGATGAGGTTTTCACTATGTTGGCCAGGCTGGTCTCTAACTCCTGACCTCAGGTAATCCGCTCGCCTCAGCCTCCCAAAGTGCTGGGATTACAAGCATGAGCCACTGTGTCCAGCGGATTCCTTCTTATTTATTTGGCTTTGTCTCCCACTGTCCTCCATGCTCCAGCCACACTGGCCTTCTCTCTGATCCTTGAATATATAAATATATATAAATGTCCACTTAAAGACATTTGCACTTTTGTTCCTTGCAGTTGGTCAGTTCTTTCCCCAGATTTTCACATGGTGGCTCCTTCTAATCATTTAAATCTCATTTCAGCAGCTATATCATTGGTCTTTTCTTCAACATCACCTCCTTAAAATTAGTTCATTTGCAGCTAACACATTGGCTTGATATATAATATCCTTAGTACTCAGGGAGATGCTTGGCTCCTGGGAGACTCTCAACAACTAATTGCTGGTGGATGAATTTAGGATTTAATCCTATAAATTGCCAGACAGGGAAGGAGACTCAGGGTGGAGACCCATGCTGGCAGGCTATTTTTCCATGGGTTCCATTGGTCCAGAGTAGGAAAACATCATGCATAATCCAGAAGAGCCATATGGTTTTGGTGCTTTTTAGGCCTTTAGAACTGGACTAAAGCTCTTTTGCTATGGAACTAAGAGTTCAATTTTTTTCACAACCAAGGAGACTTTTGGCAGGTCCAGAGCTGAGTTGTAGTTCTGATTATTATGAAATGTGGTTGTGAATTGTTTTTTTCCTTCTTCAGTGATAATAAACTAGACAAACAATCAAGCAAACAATTCACACACACACACACAAACACACACACATATATTTATTTATATTTATATATATGTGTGTGTGTATTTAAAATTTGGGGAAATGATAGACTATAGGAAATGTTGAGGTTTCTTTCATAGAATATAAAGTATTGATTCTGTTAAATAAAAGTGGAGAGCATTAAAAAGTAAATTATGCTGAGACCAAAAAAAGCAGGAAGAAAGACAAAAAGAAGTTGATTAAAAAATGCTAAGAATGTTTATGAAAAAAATTCATCTTATAGTCAAAATTATCAGAGAGGTAGTAAAAACATAATCAACATGCAAAAAATATAGAAAATATATCCCTAAGAGTAATTAAAAATATGAAGAAAAAGACAAATTGATAAATTGGCTCAGAGGTCAACAATTACAGCCCTCAGGACTGACTCCCACCTGTTTTTATAAATAAAGTCTTATTAGAACACCATCACAGTGGTTGCTTTAAGTATCATCTGTGGCTGATACAAGCGACACTGGCAAATATAATGGTTGTAACAGACCGTATATGATCCACAAAGCCTAAACTGTTTACTCGCTGGTTCTTTAGAGAAAAAGTTTTTGGCCACTGAACCATGTAAAAGAAAATAGTTATGGTGGTAAGAGAATAAAGATTCAATTTTCCAGTGTTTGATATTTTTGGCAAAAGAAATAATAACAAATGTCCTAATGAGATTTATTACAGAAAGAAGGAGCACTTTCCTTATTGGGCAAAGGCTTACATATAAGATAGAACTGAACATATGTATAAAATTATTTAAGCTGTCTATGAGCATATGAACATAATATAACAGTAATCTGAGGTAATACTTAAACTATACTAAATAAAAGTTTATTATAACTAAAAGAGACATGGGAACACACTACAATTATCTCGTTTTATACATATAGTAACTATTCATTTCTGGCGCCTCCTTTCTCTGTCAAATGTCACAGTTTGGATGATAAGTTTATATGATTACTCCTTTCACAGAGGTTATCACTAAGTAATGGGCAAAACCAACTTTAGTAATATGATAAGTTGTATTTTAGCTAAGGTTTTTGGATAAATATTAATGAAAGATGATATTTTGATCAATGAAACGAGAAAAATACCTTCACAACTACCTGATAAGATGAAGGTAAACAAAGTACAGTTTGTATAAATTTTAAAAAGCAGAAAAAAGAGGAGGCTATCAGGAATAAAATAGGACACAGAAATATGATTAACATTTTCATACAACAACAAATGTAAATGTTTAAAACACCACTTTGTAGAAAATCAAGTCTCTTGGTTGTATTAAAAATAATCTTCATTTATATGTTTCTTTGAAGAAAATAACCTGAAACAAAATTACAAAAAAAAAAAAAGAAGGGAGAGAGAGAAAAAAAACAGGCTATGGAACAATTGAGGAGGAAAATATGAAAGAACAGTAAAAAATGATCAGCAAATTAATTTCAGAAAATATGAAAGAACAGTAAAAAATGAACAGCAAATTAAGATCCAAGTCAAAATGCAGTGAATAAGAAAAGGAATCATTTTACAATGATAAGATAAAGAACCTGGTAGCATAAGACATATCTAGAACCCATGTAAGTAGACATTAGGAAAAAAACAGTTCATGTAAGCAAAAATAAAGTAGGGTGGTAATGATTGTCATGATACAGCACATGTGAATATGTATATTTAACCCTCTCCATATAGAATTTTTAATATATCACATAGAATGCCTCTTTTCAAACACAATAATTATTCAATATTATATCAAAATACAAGCCTCTAAATTTCTCACAGAAGAAATTTTATATGCTATTTTTGGATTATAATGCACTAACAATTGAAATTAATTGTTTGAATTTAAACATATCTTCCCATCTACCCACTCTTCAAAATAATTGGGAACTTAAATAAGGAAAAACAACCATATGCTGCAGAAATTTCAGTGCATAGTCATAAAACTGAAGTAAAAACTATTTACAAAATAAAAAAGAATACCATGTTTCATAGGTTATGAGATGCTGTTAAATCTGATTTGAGGGACAAATTCCATATTTGAATCAAATGATAATTCTACTTAACAGTTATAGAATGGAATACAATGTAGCAAATAAAAACAATGAATGAGAGTTCTATACACAAACATAGAAAGGTCTTTAATACCTATTTTAAATGGCAAACACAATAAGGTTTGCAATAATATATTTCACATGATGGCTGTTAAGTTAAAATACAATAAAATTTTATATATGTCTAGAATTTTTAAAAATGGTGATTTGGAAAGATACACACTAAATTGGAAACAGTGTTTACCTCTAGGGAGAGGAAGAAGGGAAAATAGCTGTAAAATGGGACTTTTGCTCTTTGGGAATTTTTGTAATTAGAATAAGTTCACATCCTGTCACAAGGCATATACAAAAATTCTCACGCTAGCTTTGTTCATAAGAACCAGAACCTAGAAATAACCCAGATGTCCGGAAACAGTAGAATGGGTGGATACATTGTGGCATATGCATACAATGGAATACCATCTAGCAAAGACCATCATAAATGCAACAACATGGCTTAATCTGTCAGACATGATTTTGAATAAAAGAAAATGCAAAAAGTTACTTTCAGTGTGATTTTATTTGTAAAAGTTTAAAGACAGATTAATCTGATGAATGATGCCTTAGGTCAGCATAGTGGTTATCTTTGGAAATTAGAAAGGTGTACTCCAAATCATAGACCAATTGGGTGAAAGCTCAGGGAAGCCCTCTGGAGTGCTGAAAAGTTCGACTTGATTTATGTAGTAATTACGTGCATAGTAGCCACATAAGAATTCAGTGAGTCACACACTTAAGATTTGTGTACTCTATAAGTTATATCTCCATAAAAAGAATATACTCATATTATAGAATAAACTGAATAAATAACAAGAAAACTAAAACAAAAGGATTTAAAGACAAAATGTAAAGTCTTCCTGAAAAAGTCTACAAATATGTGCTTTTCTGTTTTGTGTAGCCCCAGATCCACTGAGTTAAAAAAAAATCTATGAAAATTGGCCTAAATGACCATATACCCCTATTCTACTGAAAGGAAGCACAATAGAAAGGATCTCCCTAAAATCAAATGGCAGGGTTACTATGATGAAAATCTATCTGAAGATAACTACAGTATCAAAAATTACAAAAGTACATATACCACCAATAGTAAATATTAGAGCACAAATTGAGATAATAGAGTCATGGTAATATAAAATACCCATGTGTAAGATAACTAAAAGCATATGTAGTATAGGAATAAATATACTATTAAGATCGAGGGACTGAATAAAAGGATAGACTAAATTGTAATAGAATCAAATAAAATTTTTAGCAATAAAAATTTGGGGTTTGAAATTATATCCTCAACACAATAAACAATATATTTGGGAAAAAAAACAAAAGAAAATTAGATAACTGGGAGATATATGTAAGTACCTCAAAGATAAAATAAAGCTATTTAAAACAACTGGGGATAAGGGGGTTGTTCATAAAAGAAAGAATCATACTGACAGCAAACTTTTTAACAGCAATCATAAATTCCAAAACATTGCCTTATAGTACCCTCAATGGGATGAGAGAAAATTACCATCATCCCAGAATCTTATATCCAGCTGAAGTAACATTTTGGTATGATGGTGAATTATGGTGAATTATTTTGGTATGATGGTGAATTATAGTCATAGAAACAAAGACTGAGTGAATTTACTACTTACAGATGTTCCCTGGAAGAGATACAAAAGATTACATTTCAGGAAAAATAAGAATTGAATCCATAAGGAAAGAGAGGACCAGAAGCAGCACTGGTAATCATTGACATTAGTAATCATTTATTTAAGTTAATTTACTTTTTATTGAGACAGGGTCTCACTCTGTCACCCAGGCTGGAGTGCAGTGATACTGTCTTGGCTCACTCAACCTCTGCCTCCAGGGCTCAAGTGATCCTCTCACCTCAGCCTCCCGATTAGCTAGGACCAGAGGAGTGTGCATCCATGCCCAGCTAAGTTTTGTATTTTGTAGAGATGGGGTTTCACCATGTTGCCCAAGTTGGTCTTCTAGGCTCAAGCAATCCACCTGCCTCATCCTCCAAAAGTGTTGGGATTATAGGCATGAGTCACCATGCCCAGCCTATGTTAATTAACTTATAACTAGATCTATAGAAGCACTGATAGTATAAAACAAAAATAACAATGACCACATTGAGTTCTACAAATAGCAGGTGAAATAGAATGGGACACTTGGAGCTGGAGGATTCCAAGTTTTTAAATTGTTTTGGATAAGTGTTGAGATACTAATTGATTACTGTATCATTCCTAAGCCACTTGTTCATATGAAATATTTGAAGTATCCATTCAAAATTAGTAAAAGAAATTACTTTTCCAAATCAATCAGAGGGTAGGAAGACATTGAGAAAGAGATAAAGAAAACCCAATGAAAGGTAAGAAGAAAGGGAAAAGGGAAGCAAAGAAAAAAACATAGTAAATGGAACAAAATAAAATTATAGAAATAAATGGATATATGAGTCACCACAATAAATATAGCAGATAAACTTGTTAGAATGGAGACTCACAAATTGAATTAAAAATTACAAAATTCAGCTAATTGTTATTTATAAGAAAAACACCTAAAATATGATATAGAAAGCTTGAAAGTGAAGGCAAATAAAAATAGTGTGAATATATTAATACAGAAAAAAGTATATTTCAAGACGAAATGCAGTTTATGAATAAATGGAGTAATGACATAAAGATAAAAGTAGAAAACAATGGTATGTAAAAATTTGCTTTTGAGAGCAAATTGAAATATGTAGTAATTTTGAACATGCACATATACTTGTAATTTCACTTTGAGATATATTTTGTAGAGAAGCTATTGTATACGTCCTGAGTAAATATAAGGATATTCTCTACAATGTTTGCATTCTAATAGCTAAGAAGGAGAAATACATCCTTTATTAGTGGTAGAATAGAATAGTTGTGGTTTGTATAGACATTGAAATTCTGTAAAACAATTAAATAATATGGCAAATCTCAAAAATATGACATTAAGTAGAAAAAAGAAGTTGCAGTAGATTACTGTATTGGTTTTACCAAAAACTTGGTGACTTAAAATAACACACATTTAATTATATCAAAGTTTCTATAGGTGAGAAATCTTGGCATAGCTTAACTGGACTCTGTGCTTCAGCATCTTACCAAGTTACATTCCAGGTGACAACCAAGGTTGTGGTCTCATCAGAGGCACCACTGGGGAAGGAATTACTTCAAATATCCTTCAGTCTGTTGGGATAATTATGTTCTTATGGCTGCACAACAATACCTGGCATGCACAGCCATCCTCTAATTTCTTTCAAGAAATCATCTGCAGTTCCTAGAGGTCACTCAAAGTTCCTTGCCACATGAATTTTTCTAATATGACTACTTCCTTCATGGCATATTGCTTCTTCAAAATCAGCAAGGGAGAAAGAGACTCTAGCAAGATGATGATACATGCTTAACATAATCACATGAACAAATCACATACATAGCATCACTTTTGCCTCATTACATGGATCAGAAGAAAATTAGAGGTCCTGCTCACACTCAAGGGGATTACACAAATGTATAAATACTAGAAAGTCTTGATCATGGAAATCATTTTAAAATCTGTCCCTCACAATTACATATATCATTTATATAAATGTGTCAAAACATAAAAATAAAACCAGTAACTAATTTGAATTTCTAGGATATGCTGAGTGAAAAAAATTTTCAAAAGGTGTATAATGTATTATTCCATATATAAAACATTCCTATGATGATAACATTACAGAAACATAGAAGAGATTAATGGTTTCCAAGATTCAGATACAAAGGGAGGCCAAAGGAGGGGGACAGAGGTGAGTGTATCAAACAACAGCAAGAAGTATGCAGAACTACTCTGCATCTTGACTGTATCAATGTCAATAACCTGGTTGTGAACCCTGCACTGTGATTTTGCAAGATGTTAACATTAAAATTCTGGGGAAAACTGGGTAAAGGTTACCTGGATTTCTCTGTATTATTACTTAAAACTGCATGTGATCTACAATTATACAAAAAAAGTTTAATCAAAAGCAAAAAAGAAAGTACAAAAAAATTTCACAAACTAAAACCCAAAAGGCAGAGTACAAATTCTGAATGGTAAACAGAAAGCTGTAAGACAATAATAGATGAAGGAAAAACCGGCCAAGATCTGGTTGACATAAGGAAGCTAATTTTCAAGGAGATAATTAAAACCATTATTGGAGGGAGTAGGGGGTAGAATTTCTCTGCAGAAAATGAAGTCAGTAACTTGAAGGTCAAGGTTGAGGGACTTTCAAAATATAGAAGAAAGGAACTCATTGAATGACTTAATGAGTACACGTCAACCATTAGTCTTCTGTTTATATTACCTTACATAGAAAACTTGTGAATACAAATACAAGTATTGTGCCATATGTATTTTTTTAAATAAATTACTATATATTTTTTTTGAGATGGAGTTTCGCTCTTGTTACCCAGGCTAGAGTGCAATGGCGCGATCTTGGCTCACCGCAACCTCTGCATCCTGGGTTCAGGCAATTCTCCTGCCTCAGCCTCCTGAGTAGCTGGGATTACAGGCACACGCCACCGTGTCCAGCTAATTTTTTGTATTTTTAGTAGAGGCGGGGTTTCACCATGTTGACCAGAATGGTCTCAATCTCTTGACCTCGTGATCCACCCGCCTCGGCCTCCCAAAGTGCTGGGATTACAGGCGTGAGCCACTGTATTGTGTCATATGTATTATGTGATATATATTGACATATATGCATAATATGAGATGCATATTCTCTGACTACTTTTCAAAGAAGACATGAATACTATTCTATAAGGTAATATACAGTTATTAAAATGTATTTTCTTTGAATTACTACTATTATTTAAATTTTCTATTTTATGTTTTTAGATATGTAATTTTCTATCATGAGTATAAATTCTAGATGCAAAATAATGAATGATTAAAATCAGTATAGTTTTGTGCATATTGCACATCTGCAATTATGTAAAAATATATACAATCAAAAAAACTGGAAGGAAGTATTGTATACCAAATGTAACAGTGATTCTGGCTGGGGGACTGGGTTTTAGTTGTTTTTAATTTCTCCACATAATACTGTATAGTTTCCAGATTTTATACAGTGATCAGATGTTCATTTTATAATCATACAAATAAACTTAAAATTAGTATATAAAATTTTATTGGTACTATATGACAGCAAATATATAAAAATAGGCACTGCAAATTGATGGGAGGGAATACAACAGAAGTTCAGAATATTAGAGACAACTTTCTAAATTCTTTTAGGTTTCATGTACTTTTAAAACTTGCATCATGAGCATGTATTATTTTGGTAATGGAAATACCCCTAAAGAAAATGAAAGATTTTGATTAACTAATTTAAGCGTGGAAAAATATTTTCTAAGCATAAAACAATAAAAACATTATGAAAAGAAGGAGCCATCCAAATAGCCAATTACAGGTGGGTGCAAAAGTAATTGAGGTTTTTGCCAATGGAAGTAGTGGTAAAACCACAATTACTTTTGCACCAACCTAATAAAACATGGAAACATATTTTACTCCCCTAAATGCAATTTCCAAACTGAATTTTTTTGGACATGCGCATTCATTTTCTTCTTTTCTATTATATTTAAGTCAAATTTTAGATGATCTGATGGAATATTATGCATGTGTTAAAGATCTTATTTGAGAAAATATGTAGTAAAATGGGAAAATATAATCTTTGGAAAAAAGAAAAAGTATTGTGTTTGCATTTTCTTTTGAACTTATCTAAACATATATTTTTATGAATGAAGAAAACAAACCAAAATGTTCACCATAGTTATATTTTAGGGTTGGGATTTCAGGAGACTTTAATTTTCTTTGTAAATGCCTGTATTTTCCAAATATCTAAAATCAAACCATAAAATAATTAGATGAAATACTAGATATATTAAAATGATATCAAGAGCCAACATATATAAGTTTAAAAGATTATGTTCTTAGCACTGCAATTTCACTAACATAGAGTTTTCTAGAATGTCTTATAAGATTCACTCATTCAACAATTACTTATTGAATGTCTACCATCTGTCAAGGACTATAATAGGTGTCTGGAATAATACAGGAAATCCTGTATGTTATGAACAAATTGAAGATCTTTCCCCCATACAGCTTACCTTCAAAGATGGAATTTGGAAAACCATCTACTTCAAGCCCCGCTTGTGCATAGTTATTGAAGACCCAGCCTAGGCCAAGCACTAGGCTAGTGCAGGGAATCAAAGGGAGCAAGACTGACACAGTCCCCATCCTAATTGAATCTGAGTGCAAAAGAATGTTTCTGACAGCATGGTTTGGTATGCCGGAAAGACATATGGTCATACTGTGAAGTTCAGGAACCTGCATTTCTATGGTTCTTCAGATGATTTGGATGCACAATGCAGTTTGAGAACCACTGTGCTAGTACAGCTTCAATGTCAAAAAGATGGATAATGCATGCCCAGAAGTTTCAGAGAGTGTATTAGTTTGCTAAGGCTGCCCTAACAGAATACCACAGATTGGGTGGCTTAAATAATTTACTTCCTCATAGTTGTAGAGACAGGGTTGGTTTCCTCGGAGGCTTCTCTCATTGGCTTGCAGATGGCGGCTCCCTCGCTGCCTCTTCTCATGGACAACCCTCTGTGCATGCTCACTCTCAGTGTCTGTTTCTCGTCTTATAAAGACATCAGTCATATTGGACTAGGGCTCCAACCTAAAATTCTCATTTTAACTTAATCACTTCTTTAAAAACCTTATTCTCATATGTGATTACATTCTGGATACTGCGGGATCAGGACTTCAGTATATGAAATTTAGGGGGGACCACACTCTATTCTTTAATCATCTTGAGCGACCTCTCATATTCTTCTCTGCTGTCTGTTTGCATACCTCCAGCGATGAGGAATGCAACTGTCTGTAGGCAGAAAGAATCTAAATCTGTCTCTCATAGACCGCAAGGCCCAGACATTTCCAGCGGAACGTGGTTGAGCTCTTCAGCCCTCTCTCTTCCCCTTCTAAGGTGCCTGTGACATTTTTTATTCTCAAAAGGGATTTCTTACCTTCGTTATTACTATTATTTTGTATTTTAACTGACCAAACAGAAAACTTCCTGGTCCCTTTGGGGAGGAATTACAAAGGCAGTTTTCTTAAATCAGAACAACTCAAAAAACTCCTTTCTCTGGCAGCCAGATTTTCACTCCTGGGTCACATGTCACTTCTAATTGTAGGCATGATGCTCCAGTTCCCCTTGGGCCTAAATTTCACCCGAGTAAATACTCTCCTTCAGCAGCTGCAGAACTGTGTCAGGGAGAGTGATCTTCAGGCACACACTTCTGCAGAAGAGAGCAGCTGAGCCTGGCATGAACCCCCGGAGTCAGTCATCTTCCATAGACCTGTTATCGACTCTGACATGGCCTCCCTCAGCCAGACACTAACAAACAGAGACCAATGGGTATAAGAGAAGGAGCTGGAGTCCTGGGGATGGGGTTTTGTTTTCATTTTTAAATAATGGTGAGTGTTTCCAAGAGAGAAAATGCTGAAATGGCTGGGGTAATGAAAAATATCCTGAGTAGAATTCTCTCTGGTTGTATACAGTTTGGTCAAATGTTTTTTGGGGGTCTTGTGATAGATGAATTGATTCTCTAGAAAGCCTCAAAGGTAATTTGCACACCCTGAGGTCTAAAATATCCTCAGGGAACCTCAGACTCCTTTCTAGTGTGCAGCCCTTGGATAGTTATGTGAACCAGAAGCTCCTTTTTACCTCAGCATTTTGTTATGAAAAATTTCTAATACAGAAAAATTGAAAGGAATTTACAGTGAAGACTTGTATACTCACCACCTGGATTCTACCATTAACTTTTACTCTACCTGCTTTATCTCATATCAGTGTATCTCTCTGACCAGTCATCAATCCCTTTTAATTTTTGGATGCATTTCAAGGCAAATTGCAGACATCATTACATTACCTCTAAATACTACTGAATGTAGACAGAGTTCAGTATTTATTTACTTTTTTTCCTCTTAAGAGGTACAATCTGCTTCCAATGAAACACACAAATCTCATGTGCGTTTATTGACTTCTGACAAATGCACGCACCTATCCAACCTAAATTACTATCAATATAGAACAATGTCATCACCCAGAAAGGTCTCTCATCCCCCTTTCCAGTCAATTTCCATTACCTTCCATTTCCCAGAAAAACTTTGTTTTTAAGTTTTTGTACCCCATATTAGTTTTGTGTATTCAGATGTGCACAAAACTGGAGTGATATATTATGTACTCTTTCTTGCATGTTTTCTGTTGCTCAGCACAGTATTTTTGAAGTTTATCCATCCTGTGCATACTACATCAGTAGTTTGTTCCTTCTTATTGCTAGGTAGAATTCCTTTGGGTTAATATACCAGTTTGTTTATCCATTTTTTAATTGTGGATAAATTGGCTTTTTAAAGCTGTGGCAAATATGAATAAAGTGACTATGACTATTCTTTTTTCTTTGAGATGGAGTCTCGCTCTGTCACCAGGCTGGAGTGCAGTGGTGTGATCTAGGCTCACTGCAACCTCTCTCTCCTGGGTTTAAGCAATTCTCTTGCCTCAGCCTCCCGAGTAGCTAGGACTACAGGTGTGTGCCACCATGCCTAGCTAACTTTTTTGTATTTTTAGTAGAGATGGGGTTTCACCATGTTGGACAGGATTGTCTCAATCTCCTGACCTCGTGATCCACCCACCTTGGCCTCCCAAAGTGCTGGGACTACAGGCGTGAGCCACTGTGCCCTGCCCACTATGACCAATCTGATACAAGTATAAGAGCCAACTTTTTGCCTCTCCATATGCACAACATAATATTTTCAACCATATCATCCATCCATCCATCCTTCCATCCATCCATTCATTCTCCCTCTCTTCCATCCATTCAAGCATCCATTGTGTATTCATTGCATACCAGGCACTGTTCTACCACTGGCAATACAAAGTCAGAAAATACTTCCATGTTCTTTAAAGAATCTGGTGGAAGAACTCTGCAGATAAACAGACAATTACGGAATCATGGAATTAGAGCTAAAATGGAGACTTGCAGAGAAAGAAGCAGTTAACCAGGTGAAGAAGAATTAGACAAGACTTCCAGATAGGTCAAGACTGAGGGAGAGAAACAGACTACAGGATCTCCAATAACATTACATGGAAATTTTAGTAATGAGTGTTGTGATGCTCTGTCTTCAATAAAAGTCTTAGCCCTCACGATAGAACTTATTTCAATGGAGGTGATTTCACAAGGGGCCTTAGTGAATTAATTTGCTCCTTGAAATCAATTCTCCTAGAGCTTACAATCTTTATTTGCATACCTCCTGCAGGTCTGTCTCAAATTTTCATCTCATTTGACTTGAAACTTTCAGAGGAAAGACAGTAGTTTGCATTAGGAGGTTATTTTATTCTCAAGTTTATGAAGTTCTTCTGGAAAGCTCTGTGGAGCTGACTCATAGAATTAGCCAGGTTTCTTAAGTGCAACAATTCCAGAATGTACTCATTCTGAAATATAGGTTTCATTTTAGTCACTGATAGGGTTTCCAAATAACATACAGGACACTGAGGTAAATTTAAATTTCAAAAATGATGTTTTAGCATAATTATTTCTCAACTATCGCATGGGGCATAAGTGTGTTCTAAATATTGGATGTGATATATTTATATTAAAAAACGATTAGTTGATTAGTTGTTTCACTGAAATTCAAATTTAATTGGGCATCCTGTATTTTTACTTGCTACATCTGACAAGCCTAGTCCTTGGGGAAAGAGGCTTTCTGCCCAAGTGAATTCTACCCATGTTAAAAACCAATCCTATAAAAGACCAAAAAATAATTATGGAGAAAATTTTCAATTGTACTGTACGTCTCCAAGTCTTTTAATTAGAATATAAAGGCCCAACATAAATTTCTTGATCATCTGAAGTCATTAGTATTAACATCAATTTTTGTGATGTGTGATGTCCTCTAAGGTACTTGGGGTATTATGGGCTGCCTGTCTGTATGCCCCAGACATTTGTGACTTTAGAATTTTGAATCTGACTTTTTAAAATCGTAGCTTTAAATTATAAGACTATCAGTTAAACCTGCTTGTGGCAATCAATATTTATTTGCTCAGAATCTAGAAACACTAAACTTTTCTCCTATCTAAACTAATGTTAAAAAAAAGATCTGAATCTTGCTTAAAATATATAGGTTTATGTATGCTTAAAATATAGAGGTTTATGTAAACTGCTATAGCTTCAGAATTTTATAAAATAATATTTATAATTAGTCATTAGAAACATATATCTTTAAAGATATGTCTTTAAAGGGCTTTAAAGGGTTAGAGGATGATTAGAAACTGAAGGTTAGGCCAGGCTCAGTGGCTCATGCCTGTAATCCCAGCACTTTGGGAGGCTGAGGCGGCTGGATCACCTGAGGTTGAGAGTTCAAGACCAACCTGATCAGTGTGGAGAAACCCCTTCTCTACTAAAAATACAAAATTAGCTGGGTGTGGTGGCACATGCCTGTAATACCAGCCACTCTGAAGGCTGAGGCAGGAGGATTGCTTGAACTGGAGAGGCAGAGGTTGTGGTGAGTTGAAATTGTGCTGTTGCACTCAAGGCTGGGCAAGAAGAGCAAAACTCCATCTCAAAACAAAAAAACAAAGAAACAAAAAAACTGAAAGTTGCCGTAGGAATATTTTATATCCTCCAAACAGTGCATTCATTTAATTCACCTAATTGCATAAATCCACTAAGTAGATTTCTACCTGGCTTCAGGTAACCATGCTAAGCATGGTTAGCTTCAACATTTAAAGTGTGATTTAAATGTTGAAAGCACAGTTCTCTCTCATCTAGATCTTTCTTGAGTGAGTTCTCAGGATACACATTAGATCTAAACTTCTTCTATACATTTAAGTTTGATCTCCTTTCAACCAAACAGAGAAAAAAACAATTTTTTTAGCTACATATTTCAAGACGAGGACTCAGCTTCTAGCTGAGCTGAGCCTAATCCTCAGCAGTACATGGTCTCTTTCTCTGGGAATCCTTGTGCTAAAGAGTCTAAGTCCTCATGACATTTGCCAGGGCACACAGAAGTCACTGCTGGCAGATATTCATAGAAGTTGGGGTTAACATTCTTACATCAAAATTCTTGAAAACGTATCTAGTAGATTACCCAAAGGATATATTCTGCTATAAACATCTGCCAAAGTCTGCTGTAAAGATGCTGCTTTCTGTAAAGGAAATAACCTCACTAGTTCAGTGATAACTCAGACCCGCATATGAATCAGGGAAGAACAATAATTACGCCACGGAATTGTGCATAATGATCAGTCTACCTCCATCAGACTGAACTATTGCTCACTCTTGACCTGGATTCCTGACTTGGGACAATAATATTTACCTGCCATGCTATTTCTGGGCAATGAATTATCCATCTTTTTTTTTGACATAAAAGCTCTGCTAGTACAGTGGTTCTCAAATGGCAATGTGTATGTAAGTTACCTGGAAAGCTGTTGAAAATGTGGGTTCTTGGGCCTTACGCTATAACAATAAGCCAGACTCTCTGGCATATTGAGCCATGCTTTTAGAAACATTCTTCTCTATCTAAGTTCCCTAAGGATGGGAACTGCATCAGTCTTGCTCCTTTTAATCCCCTGTGTTAGCCTAGTGCTTGCTTGGCTCAGGGTAGGCCTTCAACAAATATTTGGTCAATGAAGAAATCAAGAAAGGCTAAAAATGGTAGATGGCGGAGTAGCCCCAGTGAGTAGTTTAAGAAGAAGTTTAGGTGAAGGCATTCCTATTAAAATGAGGGATCAGTTGAAGAGAGTTTTTCTGAAGCTTCATTTTTTCTTTTGAATTTTTAATAAATATCACTTTTTGTGTTAAAGTATAAAACGTACTATGCAGGATGTAAAATATGGTTTCACTGCAATACATTATCCTCTCTCATTCTTCTTACCTCTCTCGCTTCCTTCCTTCCTTCCTCTCTCCTTCCTTCCTTCCTTCCTTCCTTCCTTCCTTCCTTCCCTCCTTCCCTCTCTCCCTCCCTCCTTCCTTCCTCCCTTCCTTCCTTCTTTCTTAAATTTAAAGAATGTTCTAGAATAATGTTTGCTCAATGCTAATTTTTTGAGTAGTAAAGTTTTAGGCATTTTTTCTACTTTTCCATATTACACAACTTTTTTTGTAATAAGTTCATATTATCAAAAGAAATTAAAGTCAATAATAATTTAAACTTTAAAAAAAACCATGCCTTTTGCCAGGCTGGACGTTAGAGTCAATCTACACATTTGATCTCAGAACCCACAAAGGTGAGTCAGAAGACAGAGTGTAGGCATCAAGTCTAGTTGCAATGGCCTGCATCTTCTTCTAAAGAGTTCTCTGTGAAAGCCTTCAATCTATATTTTAGACCACGCCTCTATAGGTCTCAAAAGCTCCCTTCTCTGAACCCATCATCTAGGATTTGCTTGGAAATTACCTGTGCTCGTGACTGATGGACTGTATATTTCAAGCCTTCCATGTGCACACTAAGGGAGCAGTTTTCATGAGGCTCAGGCTGGTAGTGAAAGCTCTTGCATCAAAGAGTAAGCCCTGGATTCACCTGAAGATCTTTAGGTTTCTGACATTGGGGTCTCTCTGGACATAAAAAAGAAAATGGAAAGACCAGCTCATGTTTTTAAATAGGTCAAATCATCCTTTGTAGGAACTTCTCTGGGGACTTATCCCTTTTGCAGGGAATGGAGGCCAAGTGTGTACTATTCAGGAAAGAACTAGCTCCAGTGGAATAGTCCAGCTTGTACCCCAACCGACTCCAAGACCAACTTTCCACTTCTCTTTTCGCAACCCTCCTCCACAAATATCATAGCTCTGCCATTAGTTTTTCTGTCTGATTTCCAAAGATACTTTTCTTGAAAGGCTCTGTTCTTCCTGGTGCTCCCATTGAGGAACAGCCCACCATGTACTTTCAAAGCTAGATCTTCATTCCTTTCCCATGACATGCTTTTCTTCTTGCTCCGTGATAAATCCTATTGTGGCATAACCAATACTGTAATCAAACACACTTCCATTCTCCTTTGAGAATACAGAAAAGTTACATTTCCTAGCTTCGTTTGTCATTTAGTCGAGCCATGAGGCTATTTCTAGCTAGTGTGGTATGGATAGCAGTGATATAAGGCAATTCTTGGCTGACTCTTAAAACCTCTTGAGAGATTTATATTCTGTGTCATTCCTCATTGTGAAGATGAAGGCAATCCACCAAAGATTCAGAAGAATTCTGAGGTCCTAAGGAATCATAGAACCCCTAAATTGATGTGGATGAGGATTCTAAATTACTATGTGAGCAACAGCTATTCAGTAGAGCTGCCTAACTATGAACAACTGAATTGGACTTTGCATAAGCAGGAAATGAACTTTGATTGTTCTAATCCATTTAGATTTAATTACTTTTTATTCCTATAGAATAATATAGCCAACCTTAATGTTAACACTTACTCATACTTCAAAATCTACTTAAGGCATTTCTGTCTCTGTCTAGCTCTCCTGAGTACTGTACACAGATGAGGTTAACCCAGATTAATGTCTCTCTTGGAAATGTCCTTATTATAATGTATCATAAACATTTTCCCACATCCCTTTCTCTCCCACTAGACTACAAGTAGTGCAAGAGCAGGGCATTGACTTGTTCATTTGTGTAAATTTACTGCTGATCATTGCATCTAAAACATTCCAGGCTCTGCTGTAAAAGGGTGGAATCTATACTAGAAGAAAAATCTGTTTCACCAAAATGTGTGTTCTTGTATATTGCTTCTCAGATAGAGCAAGAAAGGGAAAGCAGCCTAGACCCAGTGGATCTGAAGGGCAGGTTCAATTCTCAGCAGTCTCCTCTGGGCAGTAAGAAGGCTTAATATCCTTATGGAAGTATTTGTATTTTTTTTTCCTCTTTACAGTCTCCTGTGAGCATGATTATAGACAAATGGCCAAAGATGGCCAAAGATGAGTACAAACCCTTTGAAGGCATAGCTTGTCTTTCCAGAGATGCTGTCCTTCCTGGATACCACACTGCGGAAGTGACAGTGATCTTCATCTCTGACCCAAGACCAGGCATTAAGCAGTCATAACAGAGATTCCCTGCCCAGTAATTTCTGTTCAAGAACAAAATGCCTTTGGAGCAGCCCAGAAAAGATGGAAGTCCAATGCCCAGCTGCAGAGCTGGAAGGGAGCACATAGCAGTGGCCTAGGAGGATCTGTTCCATGATGCTGCCTTTTCTGGGAAATGCATTGTATGCTTTGCATGGCTTTCTTGGGGTGGAGGGCTCTAATGCACAAATGTGTGCACACAGCAGTTTCTGAGATGTGGGTTTTCTCTCTTTTTACGGTAACTCAAGGAAAGTCAATGCATTTAGAAACCAGGGTGGTTTTCTTCAGATGTTCAAGTTACATTTTTACTTCCCCAGTAAGCTCTCAATCTCCTCATCTAATTGGTCATGAACTTGTGAAAACAAAAAAAGAGAAGGATTATCCTGAATCATTTACCATGAACTGGGACTGAGTCTAAAAAAGTTGAAGATAAATGTAACTGTTAAGAAATCAGAGAGTGGTGGAATTATCATAATATTGCTCCACAGAGCTACAACCGTTCATAAAATGCAAAGACTGGCTCCATGGCGCATGAAGACTGCAAGCACCAGTGAATATTTGCAACGAGCTCCATACAATGAGTCCCTGAAACACACTGTACACACTTATGTAATCTCTTATATTCTGTTTTAGGAGAAGGATGAAAATAGTTACAGTTTATAAAGTATCTACTGTATTCTGGTTACTATTAATTCCTTAACAACTATTTACTAAGTGCTTTCCATAAACTGGCAACTGCAATGTACAAAGTTGAGGAAGATTTGATTCTTGACCATAAGGAGATCACATTATTCAAACTGAAACTTGAAAAAGTTATTTTGCACTGGAGGTTGCAAGATAAGATGACTTGAGAGTAGAAGAGGGGATGAGGGATGTTCTTACCAAGAAATGGGATTTACTAATAGGTTTAGGTGGGGTCTAAGAAACCCAGGGCACTAAGAAATGAAAAAAGCTTGAGACATTCTCCAGCTACTGTGTTTTCTGCAGCATGTTCCACAGAATGCCAATCAGCAGGGTGCTCTGGGTACAAGTGCTCTGTGATCAAATGTGTTTGGGAAAACTTGTATATCATATTATGGGAATTTATTAAAAGACTTGCATGACACAATAAGGACTCTAAGAAGTTTTTTAGGCAACAAAATGAATTACATCTCCTCTCCACCTACCACAATCCAGGGCATTTCAGAAGTATTCTACAATATATTATTTTGTCACTTATAATATTTATTCATAGTTCATGAATTTGGTATTTTTGTCATCTTACTTTTTCTTTTCTTTTTTTTTTTTTAATTTTTTATTGGATTATAGGTTTTGGGGTACATGAGCAGAGCATGCAAGACAGTTGCGTAGGTACACACATAGCAGTGTGCTTTGCTTTTCTTCTCCACTTCACCCACATTTGGCATTTCTCCCCAGGCTATCCCTCCCCACCTCCCCCTCCCACTGGCCCTCCCCTTTTCCCCCCAATAGACCCCAGTGTTTAGTACTCCCCTTTCTGTGTCCATGTGTTCTCATTTACAATCACCCACCTATGAGTGAGAATATGCGGTGTTTCATTTTCTGTTCTTGTGTCAGTTTGCTGAGGATGATGTTTTCCAGATTCATCCATGTCCCTACAAACGACACGAACTCATCATTTCTGATTGCTGCATAATATTCCATGGTGTATATGTGCCACATTTTTCCAATCCAGTCTATTATCAATGGGCATTTGGGTTGATTCCAGGTCTTTGCTATTGTAAACAGTGCTGCAATGAACATTCGTGTACATGTGTCCTTATAGTAGAACGATTTATAGTCTTTTGGATATATACCCAGTAATGGGATTGCTGGGTCAAATGGAATTTCTATTTCTAAGGCCTTGAGGAATCGCCACACTGTCTTCCACAATGGTTGAACTAATTTACACTCCCACCAACAGTGAAAAAGTGTTCCTTTTTCTCCACATCCTCTCCAGCATCTGTTGTCTCCAGATTTTTTAATGATCGCCATTCTAACTGGCGTGAGTCATCTTACTTTTTAAAACACTGAAACAGTTTAACCTGGAACTTAGCACTACCTAAAAAAGACTTTCAGTAATCAAATATGCATTTCATAATGACAATTATTATTAATCACATATATATTTACTTGGGGCTATAAATCACTCATTATGAACTTCTTATCACTAACTCTCAAATATATTGTTATGTTGTATTACAAGACATACCATAGGTGCCATATCAACTCATATGATCATATCATGTGTAATGGGGTGAAAATATGTATTAACAGCTTGCCACCAACATTCCATTTAGGGAATAAAAAAGATCTGGAGAAGTTTCTGGGAGAGAAGATTACACTTAAATATCTAGGTCATCAGGCACCAAAGCAATTTAATCAAGGAACAGATCAATAATTTGGTTTGGACAGAGAGAACGAAGAGCTATGCAGCCCTACTCTGGGACTAGCAAGCCAAATGTTCACTAACAGGGTTTGAGAGAAGTGACTCAAAAGCATGGAGATGGAAGGAGACATCAGTGTCTGGAGTCCACTGTGAAGGGGCTGCAAAGAGCCAAGTAATGATCATAGGTTGCATTCTGCTGGCTAGAAGAATGGAGGCAGTGGCCGTCCTGTTTTGCTCTAGGCTAGCTTGTTCATCCCTCTTCTGCACTTATGCTTCAGGGGCTTGGTCATCAGCAGTTTCCAGAGTGACTGTATAGAAGTTCAGATCTGACCATGTTAGTTCCTCCTTTAAAACCATCCAGTGGCTTCCCATTGCATGAGGAATAAAATGTCCCCTCTTCCTCCTAGTTTATAAGACCCCTCATGCCCTTCTCTTCTTCAGTTCTTTCCCTTGTGCCATGCTTTCTGCCTGAAATGTTCTCCCTTTCCTAATTTCCTTCCTGGTCCAGTTGACGCCTATTAATCTTTTGTACCTCAGTTAGATGTCACTGTTCCAGTTAAGCATTTCTTGACCTCCCAGACCAAGCTGTGCTATCCATTCTCATTCCATCCTCTCTGTTCTCTTCCTGGTGTTTAATTCTCAAAGGAGAACTCACCCCGCACTGGCATATGGTATGAAAAATCTTGGAGGGAGCTCTTCACCCTGAAAGTGTTGGGTGTTCATAACATCCACCAAGATGGCCTCTCTCCCACATTGGAAGAGGGGGTCAACATGTTGGACAAAAACCAAAGATATTGTCAGTCTTTAGAGGTAATTAAAGACTGATATGATTCTCAAAGCCAGTGGTCTTCAAACTGGGGTATATATTCCCTGAAGATTTACAAGTATTTTCTGAGAGCTATGTAAAGAAATTTGGTTTTGGATTATAAACTTCCATATGAACTTTTCCCAAAATGTGCTAACTGATAAAAACCCCACAATTTCTCCTCATTATTTAATAATCTCCCATTTCCCATAAAAAACACAAAAGACCATATCTTTAATCATTGAGAGTCTCATTACTGTGCATTGGACTATCATACAAAACTTCCAGGACACCAAAAGGATAATTCAAAACATTAAAAAATATTTTTGATGTTTTTGTTTCATAACTCAGTTGCAATAATGATTTGAATGACAATGTTTTAAAAAGAAGCTTCCATTTCTATGTAGCTAACTTTGTGAACAAATTTTCTGGGCATTTAATGTCCATAAAAACAAATATAAAGAGAAATAAAATCAATACTGAATCCTCTTTCTTTCATGTAATTTGTCATATTCATCTTCATTAATAGATTAATTTATAATACAATTGAATTATTTCTGCTTAATAAATATTTGTCAAAATTTGTAATGTATGTATCTCACCTTAATCCATGTCTTAGTAATAATAATTATATATCCATATAGAAGAAATTCTTTTTAATACTTGAACCATATAGTCCTAGGTTTAAACAAAATTTAAAATTTAAACATCAATTTAAAAGTCAATTTATGTACATATTGTAGCAGATAGGTACAATCAATTAACGCTTTTATTTTTTTTAACTAATTTAAAGTTCAAGGGTACATGTGCAGATTTGTTTCATAGGTAAACTTGTGTCATGAGGATTTGTCGTACAGATTATTTTGTCACCTAGGTATTAAGCCTATATCCATTAATTATTTTTTCTGATCCTCTCCACATTCTTATGTATGCTCATTGAAGGAGTATGCACAATAGCAAAGACATGGAATCAACCTAAATGCCCATCAGTGATAGACTGGATAAGGAAATTGTGGTACATATGCACCATGGAATACTATCCAGCCAGAAAAAAGAACAATTAAAGATTTTCAAGCATCAAAATATATTACATGAGCTTAAAATTCTGTGAGGGATGTAAAATATCTGACTGTTACAGGAGAGCTTGCTCATGTTTAAATGGGTGATGGTAGGTATGAAATTACTATGCTTACTATTGATTACATTTTAAAGAGTGATAGTTTCGTTTAACACATTCAACATTTGCCATATTAAAAATGATATCCTTTGCCAAGAGACACCAAACTTTTAGAAATTATTCTGGCAAACAAGCAAGTGGAAAGTCTAAGAATTACTGCACTCAGCTACTGCTCCTAGAAAACTGGACTGTCAGCCCAGCTCTGCTTCTTGGCAAAGCATGTCACCTATCATATGTGGAATGTGTGACACCCCAGGAGGGTGACATATCCTACTCCCAATGCCATGCGTATCAATTGCCTCATATCATGAACACTCTCACATTGGAGAATCTTCCTTTATGGTTAGGGTCCTTCAGGTTCTTTCCTTAGGAAATATCTCTCTACCCAGTCCTGGCCAGATCCAGTGAAATTCCTCTGACAAACGTTCTCAGAGCCCCCACACTGTTTCCTCAGCTCACTTATTCTGTTTCATAATTATACATTAAAAAGGCCATGACAAAGTCCAGACCTGCCACTGGAATGTAAGCTCTCTGAGGATAGGGCCTTGCCTATCTTGGTTTATATATTTTTCTTTAGCATCTAGCACAGGGTTGAGAGCTTCATAGAAGCTCAATAATTATTTGTTGAATGAATACATGAACTAAATAAAAAGTTCTTCATTAAAACATAAGTACCATGAGAATAACAACACTTTCAGATTATTTTTAGGTATGTGTGTATTATTCATTCATTTATTGTTTGTTTGCTTATTGTCAAGATTAATCTGAAAGATTATACACTTATCGTGCTGTGTATTAGCTGTGTAACTTGAAGATACAGGCAGGAAAGAGTTAAAAATTTACCCAGTGGCACTGGGAGCATTAATGGCATTCATCTTTGGATGTCACAGTAGCTACAGTGCAGCTGTCTTGCTGTAGAGCCAAGGGAACACCCCTGGGAAGGTGCTGGGTTGTTGGTGACATAGTACAAAGGATTCCTCTATGGACACCAATCCAGAAAACTCTTCTGAATCTAGGAAGGCTTCAGATGACACTTTCCAGACTGGCAGACATTGGGGTTGAGAGAAAAGACCTGGAATTGCCCCAAATTGTGCAAGTACAAATACAAAGAAGGAATAAAGATGAACTGAGAGATAGAAGCTTCTGCAGCAGCAGCAGCAGCAAATAACTATGCTTCTTGGGGTGGTGCTATCTCTTTCTTTGCATAGGGAAGTTGACTAAACAAGAGGGCTCTTTGGAGCACTGATATGCAGCAAGTCAGCTTGGGTCTCTCCAGACAGAGAAAAGTAACATAAAACAAAACTATTCAAAAAGAACATGAAGTGAAGTGCTGGTGGCCAGAAGAAAGACATCTGAGTACAAGTGAGTGAAACTGGTGTTTGAACACTGACTCTGCAATTTCCAGCTGCGTAACTTTGACAAATGACTTAACTTCTCTGAGTCTCAGCTTCCTCATTAGTAAAACGGGATTTTGCAATACTCCCTAAATGAGAGAATAGATATGAAAGTGTTGACTTCATAAGAGGTTTTCTGGTAAATATTTGTCAAAACTTTTTTAAACTAGAGATTTCAAAAATGAGATTATGGCCTAGTACCTGGATATCTTGATCAGAGATTAGAGACTTGGCTAGCCAAGATGATCTTGGGATTCTATGTCATGGATGTGTGTGTAAATGTGTAAGTTTCTGGGTCTAGAACAAGAGTTTACAATCTTGGTACTATTGACATATTGGGCTAGAAAACTTTTCGTAGTGGGTGATAAAGTGGGATGTATTGCAAGATATTTAGCAACATTCCTGGTCTCTACTTACTGGATGCCAGCAGCTCCCCCACCCCAAGTTGTGACAATTTAAAATGTCTCCAGACTTTGCCAATGTCTCCTGGGGGGCAAAATTGCCCCTGGCTAAGAACCAGAAGTCTAGGAGATATACTCACATATAGGAGACTCTGGGGGATTTGTGTGTATGTGTGTGCACATGCATGTGCACGTTTGTGTATGTGTGTGTGAAGAAATGTCTTTTTTATTAGAAGCTAATCACTCACAAATCAAGTGAAAAATAAAGCACAGATGGTTAAAGCACCTTAATTCCCTCTCCTACTTCTCTCCCAGCCCATCCACTGTGTGTGTGCATTTTAACACACACTTTTACAAAACTTCCCACAAACACCTTGGGGAGAGCATCCTCTAGAGACCTATGAATTCCATGATGTGTTGTTAGCTATAACTAGCATTTCCCAGTCATGCTCATTCATTCATTCATTCATTCATTTCATAAATTAAATATACGTATGGGGCTTCCACTATGTATTAGACACTATGTTAACATTGGGGACAAGATAGATAAGGACACAGAGCTTGCATTCTGGTGGGAGGGGACAGAAAATAAGTAACTAATACATAAATTAGATAAGACCTAGGAAATAGCATGGGCGATGACATAGGGAAGTAACTGAGAATGAGAAGAGCTATATCAATTGAAGTGATCAGGGAAGACTGGTGTGGTGAGGTGATGTTTAGGCTGAGGTGCTCCGAGTGAAGTTCCTGGGGAGGATGATTGTGATGCAAACTGGTTCAGGCCATTGAATATCCCAGGTTCAGAGCTTAATACTACATCTGTGTCTTGCTGCTGTCCTAAAGAGCCGCTCCTGGCTGTGAATATGTGACTACCAAGAGAAGTAGTTCTAAAATTCTTAGAGAATTGGTAAAAGTTTTGGACTCTCTCGACAGAAAGGTATGAACCCATGTGCTTGGGAATACTTACAATTTCAGGGGGTTAATGACACTTTCAATGAAGTTTTCTTCTAGACTATTGATTTAGAATCCCAACTACAAAGATTAGTCATAGTCTTCATGGCTTATGTGAATTCCTGGTGTGGATTTGTGGAAGGGAGCTGGGGAAGAATGGAGGATTACTTGCTACACACTTCAGGTGTATTGGTAGTGTAGTAGGTTAGATAACTGTTCCCAATGCTCCACTCTCCCTAGTAGTGGTGTCTAGCCACACCCTTGCTACAGTCTTATGGTGGGCAGAATGTACCTTCTCACTCTTGACATTGGCCTTGTGACATTATTGGGCCACTGCTGGGGCATTGCGTTTGTGCAGTTGGGCTTTCCCTCTGCATTTCTGCCACCACCTGAAAAGAGCATACCCTAGGTGCCTGCTGCCCTTTCAGCCTGGTCTCAGGATGAGGCTGGATCCACACCTGTTTGTCCTGCAGCTTTAAGCAGAACCACCCAAGGGAACCAATTCTAGGTCAGATGAACACAGGCAGCCTGTACATCTATGTATGTGAAATTAAAGGAGAGTTGGAAGACACCGAGTTTGGGGTTGGTGTGTTACACAGCATCTTTGTGGCAAGAACTCCTATCACAGGTTTACATGTAACAACCATATATATCACCAGAAACATATTAAGCATGTGTGGAGTTCTGAACTTAAATGGTGCCTATAAATGGCCCAAGGGATCTCACATGAACACAACTGTCTGATTTAAGTCATCTTCATTTCATAATGCTAGAATAATGTCTGCACTTTTTATATTCCTTGTAAAATTTCTATTGCACAAATTACAGGATGAAAAAAATAAAGTGGGAGAGGAAAGTGAGGGGTGAAAGAGAGATCAAAGTGGTTCCATACTGCAGAAAGTTTGGAAAGGCTAAGGCCTGAGATAAAAGCGTTGGCTACTGTGGAAAAGGGAAGAACATGCATTAAAAAGGGAAATTGAACTAATGTTTTGAGTGCCACATATCATGCCAAATGCTTTACATATGGTGCTTGACTGAATTCTGTTTAAAAACAACAAATAAACTAATAAATTCTTATATTACATCATTTCACAGATGAAAAAACTGAGACTCAGAAAGTTTAAATAAATTTTTCTTGGTCCCTCTGATGTGGAGCCTAGGTTTCAAATCTAGCTCTTGTCTTCAAAAGTCATTCTCTGCTCATGAGTTGATATCATTTCCCCATGAGAATGAGCAGCTTAGCATTTTGTTTGTGGCAGAGTACACACCAAATTTCATGGGGCTAAGAAGGGACAGGGCGGTATAGATGCAAACTATTCTTAGAGTTGAAACCTTTGAAGGGGAAGAGAAAGATAGTGGGTGGATGGTAGTTTGAGCCCATAGGCACTGGAATTCAGATTTAATTAACTGAGCATATCCAAAAATATTGAATTGTTACAGTAACTACCTTCAGATGTGACACTGAGTTACCGATTACTTTCTTTTCTATTTTGATCTATACACTTGTCTTATCCCTCAGACTTGAAGACAAGGGTCATTAACTTTTCTCAAATAGGCAATATGTGCAAAGGGTAACAAAATCGGATAGTATAATAAGCTGTAGTGAAAAATAAGTCTCCCTTCTCCTTCTGTTCCTAAGTTTCACATCTTGAGTTAACCACTATTATCAGGTAAGGGGGATTTTAAACTTTTCATGTAAGTTTGAAAATTTAGAAGCCTTGTTACTTTAAAGAATCTACTGTACCTGTCTAAGCCTCATTCATGCATTAACTAAACACATACTTAGTACATGTCTATTCGGGGCCAGGACTTAGTTTTCCCATCTGTATTGGTTTCCTATTAACACAACAAATTACTATACACTTAGTGGCTTAAAACAACAAAAATTCATTATCTTCGAGTTCTAGTGGTCACAAGTCTGAAATGAATGGCCAGGGCTGGGTTCTGTCTGAAGTCGTAGGGGAGAACATTTCATTGCATTTTCTGAATTCTAGAAGCCACCTGCTTCCCTTGACTCCTGGTCCCCTCCTTCATCTTCAAAGCCAGCAGCAAAGCATCTTCAAATTGATCTTATTTGACCCAGACTCTCTTGACTTCCTGTTTCCCTTGTGATTAGATTGGGCCAAGCTGGATAATCCAGGATAATTTCCCCATCTCAAGGTTTTTGACTTAACTACATCTTCATGATCTCTTCTGCCATATAAAATAACATATTCACAGATTCCAGGAATTAGGATGTGGACATCTTTGGGAGGCCATTACTCAGTCTACCACAACACCTAAAATTGAAATAATTTATATGTCCATGTTTTATTTTAAATGGTATCTCCTAAATAAGTCACAATCCATCCAGATTCTCTCTATTCCACTGACAACACATAGATGTGCCTTTCATTATCTTTGTCTCAGGTCAATGCAAAGCCTTCTCAACAGGGTCCCCTGACACCTAGATCACCCCTCCCATGAATTATTTACACTGCAGCCAGGTGAGCCTTTCTAAACATCCATTTTTTTCCATGCCTTTACCTTCTAAAAATACCTCAATGGTATCCTATAGAGCTCAATCTGATGTAATACCTACTTTGCTTAGTTAATGAGACTTTTCTTAATGTAGCAACTGCTCCCTTGTAGTCACCCTGAACTTCTTCAGATTCCTTAGATTCAGGCCCTAGCCTTTTGCACATGTTTTTACTCACCTTCCACATCTCAGCTTAGGTGTTATCCTCTCCGGGAAGGCATTCCTTCTTCCCAACAGTTAGGCTAGATTAGATGCCTGTCTCTGTGGCCCAACAGTAATTCTGCATCCCCTATTATAACCCTCATGGTGCTGAATAGATGTTCTTGCTCACCTGTGGTGTTTAATAAATATTTGTTGCCTTAGTAACTGCATGAATAAATGAATGAATGAACCATACGGTCACTGTACAAACAGGCACTATTTTGGTCTCCACACACCCTGATATTTATTATCAACCTTGATTCTCTGAGAGCAAGATATATTTGGGAAGACAGTCACTGCTATAGAGGGCTGTGAGTATCAGCTTCTCGTAAAAAGCTATCAATATATAGGTATCTGGCATGTATTTTTTTGGAGGGAGGTTGTGTCCCAGGGCCTTTTAACTGAGCTTTAAGATTTGAAGCCCTGCCATCCTCTCCAGACAGATCAATTAGGAAGAGCTGGAAATCATCACCAGCTAGAAGTGTAAGAGTTCAACAAGAAGTGTTTGCCAGCGTAGACTTTTCTACAAATATGCTGTGTACTCACAAGGTTTTTATGGTCCAGTATTCAGAGACTGGTGTTCTCTGCACCAACATGCATTCTATCTTCCTTAACTTTCTGCTTCCATGGAATATTCCTGGTCATCCTGAAAGCAAGGTACAAGGTTTCATGAGATAAAATTTTCCAGAGAAGAGAAGAGAGTGAAACTGGGGAGTCTGGCAGGAGGACCCCTTCTTCCTGCTCCCGGACATTCCAGGGAAGGCAGTGAACCACACATGAGCTTGTTTTGCTGGAAACAGCAGACCCAGCACAATGTGGTGGCATCTCTCTGGGGTTGGGGGGGGCGTTTGCAGCTTACAAGATTCCACTATTCTAATGCCAACCTGGCAGCCAAAATGGCAAGGCTGGCTTTACTTCCAGAAGAAATCTCTGCTTCACACAGGGGGTGGATTACAGGAAGGATATGGATGTTCAACAGTTCATATCAGGAATTCCTCAGCAGGAGAGAGCAGACAAGGTTGTTTGTCAGCAGAACTTGCCAAGTAAATAGAGAACATTTGATACAGGCTGGTAGCTCACCCCAGCTCTAGGGAAAACTATTTCCTTCCTCTCCTTATCCTAACTTCTCTGGGTCTGCCTGTTTATTAACCTGTCTCATCAGCCATGATACCTGAGCAGGGAAAGTGACCAGACACTTCCTTGTACAGGCACAAGCTCATATCTCTAGTTCCTGAGAGAGACCATCTTCCAAGATAGAGTCAGTCCACAGTTGATATTCCATTCTACTGAATCTTGTCCCAAACTACATGATCTGGCCATGTATGGACAGGGAACCCCAAAGTCTGTTATTTTCAGAGAAAAGCAAAGTGGACTTAACTTGCTTTTTGTCTGGGGGTGGGTCTTTGTACCTAATTCCCAGCCCAACCAGTAGAACTCTCAAGGCCTAGGGGTCTCACAGTTAATGAACCTAACAGTCACGGAGAATATTTGTTAAGCTCTTGGGGCTTTCCCAACCCCTGTGAATCAGAGCATCTTGGAGGTAAGTCTTAAGAATTTGCATGATGCAGGGGGTTAGAGGCAGGGTGGAAGTTCATTGTGAGCACATTTGCCCTAGCATTTAAGATTACAATGCAATATGTGGATGAATTGGTTTGACTTCAGATAGCTCTAGATAAGAATCTTGTTTCTCCTACTTACTAAGCATTTGACCTTGGGAAAATTACTTCTCTCTTAGTTTCAGCTTTCTCAGTGGTAAAAGGGGGATAGTAACAGTATCTCCGTATCTGGGCTGCTGTGTGAGTATAAATTGAGGTTGTTTAGGTGAAGTGCCTGACGCTTGGTAAGTGCTCCAAATGGTACTTGGCGCTGATGGTGTGGTTTTGGGTAGCTATGTTTTTATGTGGAGGAAGGATCTCCCATTTCCTATAGGCCAAATACCCAATTTTACTCTAGGAATGATTGGGTTCCTGGAGTCTACTGGAGTATGTCCCTGTGAGGTAAGTTTGAGGTAATTGACTAGAACACTGAAGTCTAAATCATGGAAGGAAAGCAGGAGGTGACAGACAGATCTGGGTTTGTATCTTGCCTCCAACTCTGGGATTTTGGGCAAAGCTTTCTATCCTTCTCTGCCTCCTTTATTTTAACAATAAAAATCATATGTGTCTTGAAAATTTGTTAGAGATATCAGGTAAAGCATCTACCTATTAAATTATTTAGGGTAACATTTTTTTCATTTTTATTTTGCCCTAGCTTCATTCAGGTATTATTGGCAAATAAAAATTGTGTATATTTACAGTGTACAATGCAATGTTTTGATAGATGTATACATACATTGTTAAATGGTTAGATAAAGCTAATTCACATATCCATCATCTCACATACTTTTTACAGCATGAACATTTAAAATTTACTCTTTTAGCAATTTTCAAGTGCATAATAGATTATTTTCAACTATAACCACCATGCTGTTCAATAGATCTCCAGAATGTTTTTATCCTAACTCAAACTTTATACCCTTTAACAAACGTCTCTCCATTTCTGCTCCCTTTGACCTGCCTCTGAAACCACTATTCTACTGTCTCTGCTTCTGAGTGTGATGTTTTCTAGATTTACATATAAGTAAGATAATAATGTATTTGCCTTTAAAAATTTTTTATTTTAAATTATTGTGAGTACATAGTAGGTGTATATATTTATGGGGTACATAATATTAGATATTATATCTAATATTCACATCAGGGCAAATGGGGTATTCATCATCTCAATTATTTATCCTTTGTGATTCAAACAGTCCAATTATACTCATTTAGTTATTTTAAAATGTACACTTAAATTATTTTTTACTATAGCCACTCTGCTGTGCTAGCTAATACTAGGTCTTATTAATCATTTCTTTTTGTATCTATTAACCATCCCTACTTACTCCTCACCCCCACATTCTTCCTAGTTGCTGATAACCATCCTGCTACCCTCTCTCTCCATGAGTTCAATTGTTTTATTTTTTTAGCTCCCACAAATAAGCGAGAATGTGCAATGTTTGTCTTTCTGTGCTTTTTTTCTTTTTTCTTAATATAATGAAAATTGTTCCATTCATGTTATTGCAAATGACAGGATCTCATTCTTTTTTATGGCGAAATAGTACTTCATTGTGTATATGTACCACATGTTCTTTATCCATTTATCTATTGATAGACAATAGGTTGTTTCCAAATTATGACTACCGTGACTAGTGTTGCCACAAATATGTGACTGCAGATATCTCTCTGGTATACAGATTCACTTTCCTTTGGGTATATACCCAGAAGTGGGATTGCTGGATTATATGGTAGCTCTATTTTAGTTTTTAAGGACACTCCAAACTGTTCTCCATAGTGGTTGTACTAATCTATATCCCACCAGCAGTGGGGCTTCCCTTTTCTCCACATTCTTGGCAGCATTTACTATTGCTTGTCCTCTAGATAAAAGCCATTTTAACTGGGGTGAGATGATATCTCATTGTAATTTTTATTTTTCTTTCTCTGGTGATTAATGATGTTGAGTACCTTTTCATATACCTGTTTGCCATTCGTATATCTTTTTTTGAGAAGTATCTACTCAAATCTTTTGTCCATTTCTTAATAACATGATTAATTTTTTTCCCTATAGAGTTACTTGAGCTCCTTATGTATTCTGGTTATTAATCCCTTGTCATATGGGTAGCATGCAAATATTTTCTCCCATTCTGTGGGTCATCTCTTTGCTGTGATGATTGCATCCTTTGCTGGGCAGAAACTTGTTAACTCGTGTGATCACATTAATCCATCTTTGCTTTCGTTGCCTGTGCCTATGGGTTATAACTCAACTCTTCTTTGCCCACTCCAATACCCTGGAGATTCCCCAATGTTTACTTTCAATAGTTATGTAGTTTGAGGTCTTGGATTTATGTCTTCAATCAGTTTTTATTTGATTTCTATATATGGTGAGAGATAGGGCTCTAGTTTCATTCTTCTGCATGCATATGGATATCCAGTTTTACCAGCACCATTTATTGAAGAGACTGTTCTTTCCCCAACGTGTGTTCTTAAAAATTTTGTTGAAAATGTGCTTACTGTAGATGTATGGATTTATTTCCGGGTTCTCTATTCTGTTAAATTGGCCCATGTGCCTGTTTGTGTACTAGTACCATGCTAACTTGAATACTATAGTTCTGTAGCATGAATTGAAGTCAGGTAATGTTATTAATGTTATTCCTTCAGTTTTGTACTTTTGTTGAGGATAGCTTTGATTATTCTGCGTCTTTTGTGGTTTCATATAAATTAAAAAAATTTTTTTCTATTTCTGTGAAGAATGTCATTGATATTTTGATAGGGTTTGCATTTAATCTGTAGATTGCTTTGGGAAGATTTGTTTGTATCATTTTCAAAATTCCTCCTGGTGACTTCTAGTTTTATTCCATTGTTATCAGAGAAGATGCTTGATATTATCTCAGTGTTTTTGAATGTGTTAAGACTAGTTTTGTGACCTAACATATGTTCCATCCTTGAGAATGATCCATGTGCTGAGGAAAAGAATGTGTATTTTGCAGTAGTTGAATAAATTGCTCCGTAAATATACATTAGGTCAATTCGTCTATAGTGCAGATTAAGTTTGATGTTTCTTTTTTGGTTTCCTGTCTGGAAAATCTGTCTAATACTGAAAGTGGGGTTTTGAAGTCTCCAGCTATTGTTCTCCTGGGGTCTATCTCTCTCTTTAGGTCCAATAATGCTTTATATATCTGGGTGCTCTGGTGTTGGGGGCATATGTATTTACAATAGTTATATCCTCTTGCTGAATTGATCCCTTTATTATTAAATAGTGACCTTATTTGTCTCTTCTTATAGTTTTTGTCTTGAAATCTATTTTGTCTGATATAAATGTAATTACTTCTGCTCTTTTTGGTTTCTATTAGCATGGAATATCCTTTTCTATCTGTTTATTTCAGTCTCTGTGTGTCTTTATAAGTACAGTATGTTTTTTGTAGGCAACAGACCACTAGATCTTGTATCTTATCCATTCAGCAACTTATGTCTTTTGATTTGATAGTTTTGTCCATTTACATTCAATATTATTATTGATAAATATTCCTGACATTTTGTTATTTGTTTTCTGACTGTTTTGTGGTCTTTAGCTCTCCCTCCCTCCCTCCCTCTTTCTTTCTTCCTTCCTTCCTTCCTTCCTTCCTTCCTTCCTTCCTTCCTTCCTTCCTTCCTTCCTTCCTTTCCCTTTCTTTCTTTCTTTCTTTCTTTCTTTCTTTCTTTCTTTCTTTCTTTCTTTCTTTCTTTCTTTCTTTCTTCTATCTTTCTTTCTTCCCTCCCTCCCTCCCTCCCTCCGTCCCTTCCTTCCCTTCCCTTCCCTTCCCTTCCCTTCCCTTCCCTTTCCTTCCTTGCTTCTTTTCCTTTTACCCTTCCCTCCCCTTCCCCTTCTCCTTCCCTTTCCCTTTCCCTTCCTTTCTTCTCTTTCTTATATGTGAAGATGACTTTCTCTGGTAGTTTGATTTAATGTCTTGCTTTTTACTTTTTCTGTTGTATTTTGTTTTATTTGAAGTTACTATGGGACTTGCAAATACTATCTTATAATCTATTATTTTAACCTGATAAAAATATCACACTGTTTGAATAAATAAACAAATAAGCAAAAAGGAAACTGATAAAAACTATAAACTTTAACTTTATTCCCCCACTTTTTAACTTTTTGTTCTATTTATATATTATTGTACTGTCTATATCTTGAAAAGTTACTGTATTACAGTTATTAGTTTTTATTTGTTCATCTTTTAATGTTTCTACTTAAGATGAGTTTAAATACCACAGTTACAGTGTTATGATAGTCTGTGTTTTTTCTATGTACTTACTTTACCAGTGAGTTTTGTACCTTCAGATAAATTCTTATTGCTCATTAATGTCCTTTGCTTTCTGATTGAAGTACTCCCTTTAACATTTCTTGTAGGACATATCTGGTGTTAAGTTCTTCAGCTTTTGTTTATCTGAGCAAGTCTTTATTTCTCGTTCACATTTGAAGGATGTTTTCACCAGATATACTATTCTAGAGTAAATGTTTTTTCCTTCATCATTTTAAATATGTCATGCCACTGTCTCCTGGTTCATAAGGTTTCTACTGAATAGTCTGCTACCAGATGCATTGGAGCTTCATTGTCATGTTACTCATTTCTTTTTTCTTGCTGCCTTTAGGATCCTCTCCTTATCCTTAACCTTTGGGAATTTGATTATTAAATGCCAGGAGGTAATCATCTTTGGGTTAAATCTGCTTGGTGTTCTCTAACCATCTTTTATTCGATATTGATACCTTTCTCTAGATTCGAGAAATTCTCTGTTATTATCCCTTTGAATAAGCTTTCTACCCCTATCTCTTTCTCTACCTCTTTTAAAGGTCAACAACTCTTAGATTTGCCCTTTTGTGGCTGTTTTCTAGATTTTTGTAGGCTTGCTTCTTTCTTTTTTATTCCTTTTTCTCTCTTCTGACTATGCATTTTGAATTAGCTATTCATCTCCCCATATTTTGTGTTACTGATATCACAATGTAAGTCTTTTATATATTTAATATTTTATATATTGTGTATCCATTACCAAATTATTTAACGACTGCAAGTTTTAATACTTTAATTATTTTAGCTTTTATCTTAGACTTAAAAAGTGATTTATGCATCACCCTTACAGTATTAGAGTATTCTAAACTTCACTATATTCTTATTTTTACAGTGAGTTTTATATTTTCAAATGTTTTCATGTTGCTAGTTATCACCCTTTTGTTTCAGTTGGAAAAACTGACTTTAACATTTTTTGTAAGGCAGCTCTACTAATGATGAACTCTTACAACTACTGTTTGTCTGGAAACATTCTTATCTCTTCTTCGTTTCTGAGGACTTACTGAGTATAGCAGCTGACAGCTGTTTTCTTTCAGCACTTTGTATATATCATCCCACTCTCTCCTGGCCTGCAAGGTGTCTGCTAAGAAATCTGCTAGTGATCTTATTAAAATTCCCTTGTATGTGACAAGTTTTCTTCCTTTTGTTGCTTCTCAATTTCTCTCTTTGTCTTTGACTTTTGAGAATTTGATTATGTTTGAGTGAAGATCTCTTTATATTTAATTTATTTCAAGTTCTTTAGGCTTCAAGAGTCTAGATATTTATTTTCCTCTTCAGATTGGGAAACTTTCTAGTTTTTTTATTTTATTTTTATTTATTTATTTATTTATTTTTAGCTTTCTTCCCCTTTCTCTTTCTGTGCTCTTTTGCTCTTTGTGAGAAAGAATTCTATAATGTGTGTATTGGTTCACTTGATGATGTTTCATAATTTTTGTAGGCTTTCTTTATTCTTTTTCTTTTTTATTTCTTGTTTATCTTACTAGTTAATTTTAAATGATATGTTTTTATCTCACTTATTTTTTTCTGCTGCTTGAAGGAGTTTGCTCTTGAAGCTGTCTATGGAATTTTCCTATTAACATATTATATTCTTCAGCACCAGAATTTTTGTTTGGTTCACTTTTATGGTTTATTTTTTTCATTTATTTATTGATTTACTTATTTATTTATTTTTATTATACTTTAAGTTCTGGGGTACATGTGCAGATCTTGCAGGAGTGTTACATAGGTATACACATGCCATGGTGGTTTGCTGCCTCCATCCCCCCATCACCTACATTAGGTATTTCTCCTAATGTTATCCCTCCTCAATCTCCCCACCCCTGCTATCCCTCCCCTAGCCACTCACCCGCCAACAGACCCCAGTGTGTGGTGTTCACCTCCCTATGTTCATGTGTTCTCATTGTTCAACACCCACCTATGAGTGAGAACATATGGTATTTGGTTTTCTGTTCTGTCAGTTTGCTGAGAATGATGGTTTCCAGATTTATCCATGTCTCTGGAAAGGGCACAAACTCATCCTTTTTTGTGGCTGCATAGTATTCCATGGTGTATATGTGCCGCATTTTGTTTATCCAGTCTATCATTGATGGGCATTTGGGTTGGTTCCAAGTCTTTGCTATTGTAAACAGCACCATAATGAACATACATGTGCGTGTGTCTTTATTATAGAATAATTTATAATCCTTTGGGTATATATCCAGTAATGGGATTGCTGGGTCATATGGTATTTCTATTTTTAGATCCTCGAGGGATCACCACACTGTCTTCCACAATGGTTTAACTAACTTACACTCCCACTGCTGAACTTCAAATTTTGCTCAGGTATTGTTTTTATGATTACATTTAGTTGTCTGTGTTTTCTTGTTTCAGTGAAGATCTCTTTGTATTTAATTAAGCTCACTGAGCTTCGAGACAATTATTTTGAATTCTGTGTCAGGCAGTCATATAATTCCATCTCTTTAGGGTTAGTTACTAGTGCTTTATCATGTTCATTTGGTGGTGTCTTGTTTCACAGATTATTTGTTATCCTTCTGGCCATGTGCTTATGATTGCACATTTGAAGAAGTAACCACCTATTCCAGTTTTTATACATTGGCTTTGGCAGGGAAAACCCTCCAGTCTGTCCAGAGATTCCATTTTGTAAGTGCCAGTGGTGGGTTTGCTGCTACAGTCCTAGAGTAGGCTGGCCTAGTGTCTGGGTCAGAATGTGGAAGGGCCTGATACCTGGGTCCATAGGGACCTGATTAAAGCTGAGTCTGTGGGGGTTGGGCCTGGATCCTGGGTCCATAAGAGCTGTCCTTGTGCTGGGATGGGCCTTGAGCCTGAGTCCTCAAGGGAATAGACTTGCCACCTGGGTTCATGGATATAGTCCTGGAGCTTGAGTCTTTCAGGGCTGGCTTGATACTAGGGTGGACCTAGAAAGTTAGTCTGCAGCAGTTAACTGGGGGTAGTTGCTGCAGGTCTAGTGTTTGGGGCTCCTGGGGCCAGCCTGGAGTCTGGGGCTGTGGGGGCTGACCTGGAGCCTGGGGTTGTGGCAGCTGGCCTAGAGCCTGGGGCTGCTGGAACCAGCCAGATGTCTGAGGCTTCATGGGCCAGCCTAGAACTGGGATCTGCAGGTGCTGTCCTGGAACTGAGGAAGTCCTGGAAGGTGAGTCCTTGGGTGTCAACCTGGAGTACGGGGTGTGGAGAATGGTCTGAAGCCTGTGGCCATGGGGGCTGGCCTGACAGTAGGGTAGGCCTGGAGGCATAATCCATGGGTGCTGACCTAGAATCTGGGGCTGTGGAGGCTGGCCTAGTGCTGAATTTCATTAAAGCAGGCCTGGTGCTGGGGTTTGTGGCTTATTTCACTTTCTTTCCCACATGTGGAGGATATCTCAACATGTGCTGCCCAGGCTTAAGGGAGGCGTGACTCAGATAATGTGAAACCATCCTTCCTACCCTCTTCAGTGGGTCTTTTCTTATTTCTGTGCTAATCCCAAGTTCTGTAATCTCTCAACTGGGTTTCCTTAGCTCTGGTGAAATTATTTTTGTGCAAGGATAATTCATTCAAATTGATGTTTCTTCAAGGAGTTGAGCACTGGAAGTCCTATTCTGTCATCTTGCTGATGTCACTCTCCCTATACATTTTAGTTTCTTCATTTTTTAGATAATTTCTTGTTCCAAATGATATACCTCTCTGCTCATAGATTACACATGATTAATAATGTTTAGAGAAAGCAAGTAATTTGATAGCATTAAAATCTTATTTATTGAAGAAGTACATTTTGGCTATGCAAAGTTTTAGGAACATTTGCTGGTGTTTGGGGGACAGACATTATTCATTCATTCATAGTGCAATGCATGGCAAATAAGAAGTACTTATTTAAAAGTACCTTTAAAATTATTATTAATATTGTTAATATAACATATTAATAGTAATAATCACACTGGACTACTATATGAAGAATGTGAGATGTAAGGAAGTCATCACTGGGTTCGTGTTCTAGCAGTTAGAAACAGTCTCTCACTAAGGTACTAAGTTTCTCCAAATCTGAATTGTGTCATCTGTAGGAACAGAAGATTAGACCTATCTTGCTAGTGTGTATGAAAATTAAAATGATACACCATGGTTCAAAGGCATGCAGTAGGCATTCAATACATACATATATTAAACACATATCTTTCTACTTTTCCTAAAATCCTATTTTTTTTAGTTAAGTCTTTCTTATTTTTTCATACAGATAAATTCACCTGCAAGTAGGGAGAATTTTAGCTTTGCTTGATTGCTAGTAAAACATCTTGTTTTTCCTTATCTCATTGTGGGTAGTAGGATTCGTAGAACAATAATAAAGCATAATGATGCCAGTCTACTGTTTCTGCTGTTTCGCCTCATTGGGAATGATTTTATTATTTTAAAAAAAGGTATGATTTTTGTTGTCAAACTCTAGTAGCATTACCATATTCAACATTTTTTCCTATTTTTACTTTAAAAAGGTTTGTTTATCTTTTTGTTTTCTAATCAGGAATGGATATTGAGTAGTTATCTGTTTTTCCATCAGTTTCCAAAATAGCTCTGTTTTTTTCTTATTCTTTCTTTCTTTTTTTTCCCCCTACCAAACTGTATAATTGAAACTGCTAATTCATAAGTATTTTTGAATTATTGGTGGCAACTGTACCTGTTCTATTTGTTAATAATAAACATAAAATGGTTATTCTCCTTATCTTCTAGCCACTGTTCTTACAGCAGCAGTCCATCGGTCTTCTCTCTCTGATGTCTGCATCTCATATTTTTTTGTATAGTGTTTTTAGGGGGAGGGAGAAAATGGCAAGGTATGCCTGCTTGCAAGTGCACACCGAGAGAGATTGCCGCAGGACTAGCTGAGCATTTGAAGAGATAAACCCAGGAGTTCCTGGTCCCTGTTACTGGGAGGTTTGGAGGCCTCTGGAGTCTGTTCTCTAATGCCATTCTGTCCCCTGCAAATTGCTGCTGCAGCAGCCTCTGACCAGCTGCCAGGCACCTGACTTCATGTCCCTCTGACCACAGAGGACCAAAGCCATATCTGCCCAAAGCTGTTTCCATAGAAATGAAAATACATAGCAAGAGCTTCCTCTTCAGACCACCTTATTCCTCTCTTCCCTTTTTGTTTCTAAATGTTTTAAGACAGTAGCTTGGATTTCACAACAGGGAGATGTGTCACACAGTCATGCAGTTCCCTATAAATAAATAGGTTTTCTATTCTCTCTATTATGTTTTGAAAAAATGCAAAAAATAATGACAGATAAACCTTAGAGTCTTCATAAAGAGGTCATGTGCATTTCTATAGGGGTAAGGAGGAAAAACAGGGGCGAAACCTAGTGAGGTCCATGCAGATGGGTCTGGAGTTGGTCAGAAGAAGGGGAGCTTTCATGGAAAGATGGCCTCAATCTTGCATCAGCCTCCAAAGGCAATTAAGACCCCAGTCTTCTGACCCTTAGTGTAGGGTATAAGATTTTTGCCCCTTGGAAGAGAGGCACATCTCCTTCCACTTTCTAGCCTGCTTCCACCAAGTTCAAAGATGGTCAGCTCAAAATATGTATAATCGTCAGGGAGAGGGGAAAACATACTTTTAAGCTTCAAGTTGTGTTAATTTTGAGTTGAGTTGTTTGTATTCAACTTTCTGGAAGACCAGGTTTTGGCAGGGCAGGATGTAAGCAATGAAACACTAAAGACAGAAAGTGTGTTTTGGGTCCAACTGTCCAGAAACAAATTCTGAGATAAGGATTCATTTACAGTTAACTTATGAAGGGAAAGCTGGTAAGGGAGGTGAAAATCAGACTGAGAAGAGTTGGAAGCCAAGCAACGGTCTGATCTCAGGCTCAGACCTGTGGAATTGACTTCAGTCTGATCCCACAGGGAAACTGGAGTGTAAATTAAACCTCAGAAGTGTCTTGATCTGAAATAAGGGAGTTGAGTTTTCCTAAAACTTCACTTGAATCTCAATAGTTAAAAATTTCTAGCAGAACATAATTTCCTAGGAACTTCTGGATGTTTGTATATATGGTCAAGGTAGCACAAGGCTCAAATAACACGAAGGTGGTCCCCTAAAAAAATCACAGGCCCCAAGACACACACAAAAAATAATAAAGGGATCTGCAGGAAGCTGAATGGGCTACTAAAATGGTCCTTCCATGAAGGGATTACTCATGCAGTGGACCTAGGTTAAGTCAGATTCCCAAGTCTCAGTCCGGCCCATGAAATCAGTGTTTTTGGGGGTGGAGCCCACTGCAAAAATCAACATTTCTTGGGGGTAAATCCCAGAAACCTGCACGTTTGTTCAGCTCTGTGTGATTCTGATACCTTCTAATGGTGGAGAACCACGGTTTCATGTGTTGCAGACCAGTGCAAACAGGAAGCTGAGGGCAAAGGTGACCAGAAGCATAGCTCTTGAAGTAAGAAGAGAGAGAGTATGTGAAGCTGAAAATAATGCAGGCTGTGCAGCCAAAACGTCTTCAATTCCTATCCCGGTGATTCTGTGATTTGGAGAAATCTACCTGACTTCTTGGAGGCTTAGTGTCTTTGTTGATATGAATCACAGAGTCCTACACTTAATTCTTAGGTCATATACTTAATTCATGGAGCTCTGAAGACTTCACTTGTTCACTTATTCATTTGACAGATATGAATAGACTGAGCACCTATGTGTTTCACCAGCAATTTTCCTGGGCCCTGGGGACACAGAGATGGGAATGAATAAGGAAGATAGTATTCCTGCCTACTTGGAGCTCAGGGGCTAGACTATCACATGCCTGCCCTGTGAAATCAAAGCCCCACTTTCTTCTCAGACTCTCTTAACATCCTCTCAATCTCCACCTGTGGCTTTTCCACATTCCTAAATTCCTCCAGGTCTGTAGGGTACAGGGACACATACAAAATGGCAGAGATGTTACAATAAGTTTCTTCAAAAAATGCTGCTATAGAAAACCCACTGATATAAAAAAATAGAATAATATAAGACAGAGAGAATTATCTCAGAATGAAGAAGGTGTTTGGAGAGTCTGATTATATGCAAAATGTTAAAGGCACTAAGACATCTAGTATCAAAAAAAAAAAAAAAAAGATGGAAGTTACCCGGATTTGTCAAAAGATATTTTATATTACAGTGGAAAAGACCTTGACATAAAAGTAATTCATTCATTCTTAATTTTTTATTTTTAAATAAAAGATTGTCAGCCTCCCTGTCCCTTGGGATTGGGATAAGATGGCCTCAAATATCCATTTCTGTGGCTCTTCTCCAGGATCTCCCTGAATTTTTGTAATTTTTCTGACTCATGGCCTCCTGGTCTCTGATATACAATCCTTGTGAACCACACTGATTAAGATGTCAGATACAGCCTCTTCATGTCTTTCTACCAAACAAAATCAACTGACATACAAGCCAAAACAAGCACAAGGAAAACACAGCCATGTGCCTCAGTCAGACTCAGAATGGAGGAAGGGTTTCCGTCACAGGAACAAACTAATTTAAAAGAATAAGAACATAACCAGTTTCCAAATGATTGGTACACATTGCACTGCTTCACTAGCTGTGGATCCACTGGGCTGTCTCTTCTTCCCTCTTGCTATATTTTTCCTTCTCTCACTTTCTTCTCTAGTCTTTTTCCCTCTTCAATGTTGTGGGGGGGAAGTCAATACATTCCTCTTTTACCCCAAGCAAGACAACTCCTTACCTTAAGGAGCTGTCTGGACCTACAAGGGACTTATCATGGGTTTCTCACACCAAAACAGTCCCTCCCTCAGGGGAATTTTGACTTCAACTGGCTGGATCATGCAGTTATTTCCATCTCGCTGGGATCCTCTGAATACAGTGAACACTCTTGGGTCCCCTTGGTTAGGGTTTATATTCCCACCCCTAAGAACTGATTTGGAATTTACTTGATCTATTGGGACAGGTTTTCTCATTATCAAATGCAATCTTTCCCAATTCTGGGGCTTTTTGGAATGTGAAGTCACATATATATGGGTACTTTGCACACTCCCAAGAACCAGATGAGTAAGCAAATTGGTCATCAATTTTTTGAATGTGGGCCACTTATTAGGATTCATTTCTATGAGGATTATAGCCCAGCTCCCAGCATAACCTCTTCTCCATAACTTTACTTGATTCCTCACCCATTTCTTAACAAAATAAATTGTCCCATTTTCAGGGCAACTAGAGTTTTAGATACTTCTCCAGAATAACATGTTCTCCCTGGCCTGCTGTTATTAATGCAGCTGGAGGGTTTCTTGAGATACTCCATTTTGCCTTTTTTTATTCTAGGAAACCAGGATTAGTGACAAGGTAATTTTAGCTTTTCTTCCTGCTGAAAGGACAATCAAATCCATACTCTTGGAGGTGCAAGCTCCCCATTATTCTGGGAAGAACTGGAAATGGAGGGTCAGTGAGACTGGCTTGGTAGAGAGTAACTCCCTTTGGAGCCAAGTGCCAGGAGTTGTGGCATTTTGTAGCTGCAGCACTGAAAGATGGCGTGACCTCTGCTGGGGGTGCCTATCTGCTTAGTGGACAGCAGCTAGTTTAGGCTGATCAGTATTTACTTCCCTGCTTCGGGGAACAGAATTTCTCCCCTAGTTATATGGGGAACCATCTCTCCCCTACTTTAAGTCAATGAATTTTTCCAGAGATAGATGCTACTATCACTTCTAAGGATAGTTATGTGACGATGTGGCCGATCAGAGTGTATTTCACACTTCTGGCCTCAGGTTCAGGGATGCGTGTGGAACAGAAGCCAGATTAATGAGGCTCAGTTTCTCACACTAAGAAAATTCAATTCATCCATTAAGATCAGGAACTTTAGCCGCTCTGCACTTTCTGCTCTCACACAGCTACCCCATCATGGAACCCATCACTTGGGACTGTGGCTCTCCTTCCTTAGCTGCCTTCCTTCGGGGCTGTAAAGTGTAGGGGCAAAGACTGGTTTCAAGTCATTGCCAGTACGTAATGGGGAAATGAGCCCATAGTAGATACTTAGTCAATCTTTATCCAATGGGGAGGGTATTGAGGGACGAGGGTTCAATCTCGGCAGCTGGGAGGGTCAGATTGAGTAAGGACAGGGCTGAGGGCTCTGGGTTTTGGCGAGATCACACTTCAGATCTGATCTCCAAAGAGCTTTATTAAGAAAAGAGCAAAACTGAGAATTGCAGTGATGTCTCCAGCAAACCTCTCAGTCCCCATTAATGACTCCTATAATAGCTTTTCATTGCCTCCTCGTTCCTTAAGAAAGTCTCACATTGTCATCCAGGCCTGTTAAACGTTCTGTGGGCCCATTATCAAAATAGCATTTTCAGCTTCACTGAACACATGTAGGAAATGTTGTCGTGTTTAAAGGAAAAAAAAAAAACACAACTCTGAGAATAAGCACAGATTGTATTGGGGTAATTATCTCCTTTCCAACAGCCTTTTTGAAAAAGAGGATATTTCTAATTTTTGGAAAGCCAAGCTGTACATCTAAAAGGGTAAGTTGTCACTGATTAGATTAGTAACTCAACAATTGAAACCTGACATCAAATTAATTTCTCCTCCTCCACCTCCCCCAAGCTTCTCTGCCAACCCTCTCTTCCTCATAATAAAGACAAATTGCACACAGATTTCTGATGGATGCCCAGTGTGAGGGTCATTTTCTGACTGCGTTTCTGTGGGAGTATAAAGCAGGTCTGTACATTTAAAGGAAGAATGGCTCCCACGCTTATGACGGTGACACTGGGCTTTAGACCAGAATCACCCTGGGTCAAAGGCTTGACTCCTAGTCACGTATGGGCTGCATGCAGAGAGGGCAGCTCAGGGACTGAACATGCACAGCAGAAGAATCAGGGTCTTAGTTTGTCATCAGCTCTTTTATGACCACTGTCTCCATCTCTCAGAGTGATGCCTTAATGGTGTCTCTGCAATCCAGAGGAGCTGAAGTGCAGGTCCAGCTCTGCTGTTTATCAGCAGCGCAGATTGTGCTTTGCAAGCCTCGGTGTCCTCGCCTGTTAGAACCTCAATGGCAGTTCAAGCCTCTTAGGTTGGTAGGAAAGAGCAAAGTCACTGATGAATGTGAACGTGTGTAGTGGATGATCAGGAAGGGCCACCTTCTTTTCAGGCCATTATTGGCCCTTCTCCCCACCCTCCCATTTCATCTGATGTGGAAAACCCTGTCTAGATGGCTGTAGATTCCCAAGTCACAGAGGAAGTTGAAATACATCCCACAATGAAAAGCAGATTGCTATAAGTACACAGAGGATGGCATGAGCAGCTCAGCTTTGTGGAACCCAGGAAGGCTTCCTGGAGAAGGTGGCAAGTGAGCTGTACCAGGAAGGAAGGGCAGACATTTCCTAGAGGATAGAAGAGAGAGGTCCTGGGCAGCAAGCTCAAGTGGCATTTCAAGAGCACTTAGGGAAGATGAGGCTGGAAAAGACAGTGGCCCTCAGTCCCCAAGGTGGATCATGCCATATCCCATGATATGTCTTATGTGTTAGTGGATCTCAGACTTCATGGACCTCAAGGACTTGTGAATCATCTAGTGAGTTTGTTAAAAATGTAGCATCCTGAATCATCAGGAATACAAATCAAAACTACAGTGAGATACTGCCTCACACCTGTTCGAGTGGCTATGATAAAAAAGACAAGAGGTAGCAAGTTTTAACAAGGACGTGGAGAAAAGAGAGTCCTTATATACTGTTGGTGGGAAAGTAGATTGGTACAGCTGCCATGGAAAACAATATAGAGGTTCCTAAAAAAGTTAGAAATAGAATTATTATATAACCCAGCAATCCTTCTTTTGGGTATACACCCAAATAAAATAAATAGAATCAGCACCTTGTAAAGATATCTGTGCCCCATGTTCCTGGCAGCATTATTCATAATAACTAAGATAGGGAAACAACCTAAGTGTCCATCAATGGATGAATGAGTGAGGACGCTGTGATTATATTATATATATATATATATATATACAATCACGTATATTATATATATAATATAATCACATATAATATATATATAATATACGTGATTATATATATATATGTCCCCCAAATACACAGAAATATTCAGCTATTAAAAAGGAAATTGTGCCATTTGCAACAACATGGATGAAACTAGAGGACATCATGCTTAAGTGAAATAAGCCAGATAAACCAAGAAGAATATTACATGATCTTACTTATATGTGGAATCTTAACAACAACAAAACACTTAAACAGAAACCGAGACTGGTGGCTGCGAAGGGCTGGGGGTGGTGTGGAATGTGGAGATGGTGGTCACAGGGTACAGTTTTAGTTATGCAGGATAAGTAAGTCTAGAGATAAAATGTATAGCATAAGGACACTATAGTCAATAATATTATATTAAAGACTGGACATTTCCTAGGAGAGTAGGTTTTAGGTTTTTAAAGAATAACTGTGCAGGGTGATGGATATGTTGATTCGCTTGACTGTAGAAACCATTTCACTGTGTGTGTGTGTGTATATATATATATATATATAATATTATGTTGTACACCTTAAGTATATACCATAAAAAAGCATTCTGGAGCAGGGTCCAGGAAACTTTCTTCCCACCAGCTCCTGAGTGACACGGCACAGGTGATAGAAGGAGAAAAGAGACACAGGGATACAGGTGATGGGAGTGAGTGCAGGGCAAGGCAAGGCCCAAACAGTGTCCTCCCCCAGGCAGGGAAGCAGAGTCTGGGGTCTCAGGGTCTTGCTAGACCATGGGCCCTGCATTAGCATACGTGAGAAGCAAATGGGAATACCAGGTTGATTATTACAACTTTGTTAGGAGTGACCATGGGCGCGGTAGAAGGGGAAGGTTCAGTTTCAAGGGTTTCATTTAAGAGACACATGCTGGAGAGAATAGGAAAGGTCAGAATGGGAGGTACAAGCAGCAATCACCAGGAGAAACTTCTCTCTTGAAACCTCCATCCGGGGTGGACTGAAAATGGTGAGGCTGAAGGCAGGGAGGTCAGAGGGGGCTGGGACACTAGCCCAGATAAAAACCACTGCAGTCTGAGCTAGGGCATAGGGCAAAGGCAAGGGGAGAAAGAATCAGATGGGAAATGTCTTGAAGATGGAGAGGACAGTACCTAGTAATGGCCTTGGAGGCCCCTGAGTGGGGGCCTACTCTGGAAGTCATTTTCTCTTCAGTGTAGTCTGGGAGGTCTTTGGTGGAATGATATGGACACTAAATTCACAGCTCGGGATATAGAAGAAAAAGTCTTCTGGAGAGGAGATTGAGCCTGCTCTCTCACATGTAGCCAAGGTTGGGAGGTAAACCCCGAGCATCTGGACACTGCAGCCCCCTGCAACTCTCCTGGAGCCTGGTGCTCAGGTTTGCAGCCTCATTCCCAAAATAGAGCCTCTCTAGCCCAGACCCAACATTTCCTTCAAAGGCCAACACCCAGGCAAAGCACAGTTCTGTTGCCTTTTGACCATATAAGCTTAAGCAAGCTGTTTCCTGTCTCTGAGCAACAGTTTTCCCATCTGTTAGGTGGGCATCACAGTGAACTACGGATTAGCTGGATGTTTCACAAGGCTGCTGGAGTGAAAGCATTGTCTGTGCAGGTGAGGGTGGGAATCATTACCTTTCTTCCAGGGCAAGCTTCTCTAGGTCCTGGGATGCAAGAGCCCCTTTAATTCACAGGGGAGGGCTCTTCTGTTGGCCAGCAAGGTGATGATACTGCCTATAGATGGGAAATATACTAATTGGGAGAATCCACTGCAAATTCCTGGTAATTTACAGCATGATCAATGTTGAAGAAGCTTAAAAGCTGAAAGAGAAGTGTTCTGGGTGTGTGTCTGTGCTGTGTGTGAAGTCACAGTGAATAATAATTGGCTGCTTCGGAGTGTTTTTCACCCTGGATGACAACCAAGGAGGTGGGGGCAGCCAGTCAATATCAGAGACAGCCCACAAACTTCTGCCACTGTCTCAGAGCGAGCACAAGCCCACACCCAGCCCTGCAAGTTCCCTCATCAGCTGGCAATGATTGCGAGTAACACCAACGGGTTGAGTGCTGTCAAGAGACCAGGGAGAAGCGGGAGCATGATCCAGACAGGGCTGCAGAGACTGTAGGGGCCTCGACGGCCTCAGAAGCCTTATTAAGGATTTAGGTGTTTATTCCAAGCACAGTGGGAATTCTTCGAAGTGTTTTCAGCAAGGGGGTTATACAGTTAGTTCTGGGTTTCATAAAGCTCACACAGGCTGCTATGTGGAGAATGTCTTCAACAAGGTAATCCACGTTAAGGTCTTTGCTCTGGCCTGGGCTATAGTAATTGCTCAGGAAACATTATCCAGTCGCTGTTAGTAATCTGACAGTTGCCAAGCCGCCTGGTGGGAATGAATGGTAGCTCAGCAAATGGACCTTGGGCACTTCCCTTCTCCAATAAAGCATTGGGCTGGTTCCAGGCTCAACGCGCCAACTTCGGCTTAGCCTGGCAGGCTTCCATGTGTAGCTGCGGACACTCAAAAGTGGGGCACAGCCAAGACTGTGATAGGAGCAAGTAGAAGCTACCAGTGTGGAGTTCCAGTGATTGTTCCTGAGCAGCAAGGATGGCCCTGTTGGCACAAAGCCCCAGCAAGGAGGATGGTGCCCCATGGAGAGTGGAGGGGGATTCTTGCTTGTTGAATTTGCCCTAGGATCCCCACTTCACAGGCCACATACTGATCTGCGCTACTTGACTGCCTATGCTGCTGGGTTTCCAGGGGGATCTTCTGGGTTCTCAGACCTGAAGAAGGAGAGACAGGGATACCACACAGGGACAAAATAGGCCCTCCCAGGGCAGGAGCTCAGCAGGACTATAATCCTATACAGGCCTCCCTACAGGCCTCTTGAGTTGATTAGAAACTCCAGTGGGGAAATGGATGTGATCCCGCATCCTGAAATCTCTGGCATCTCTCTGATCCTCCTTTAGGAATTTGAATAGCAGGCAGCCTGCAACTGTAGCAGCCATCTACTAGACTTCCTTCTACACAGGGGCACTGCAGCAGGGGCCAGGAGGCCAGAATTCCAGCAGCAGTGCTGCGAGCCCCTTGCTAGTCTCCTTTCTATCCTCAAAGCTGATGGATCCCATGTCTTATCCCTGTAGGAGTTCTCTGTCCAATATGGCAGCCACCAAGCCATGTGCCTATGAGCACTTGAAATGTGGCTTAACTTGAAACATGGTGTAAGTATAAAGCGCACTCTGAATTTCAAAGACAAGCACAAAATGTTAATTATCTCATTATTGATTTTTGTATTGGTGACATGTTGAAATGACAATATTTCGAATACAATGGGTTAAATCAAACATATTATTGAATTTGATGTTACCTGTTTCTATTTGCAATTTTAAAAATGTGTGCACTAGGAAATTTAAGTGTACATGTTTAGCTGGCATTATATTTCTATTGACTTTATCTAGCTTTAACTAGGTGAAGCTGGTTCAACGGAATAAAGAGTAAACATGAATGCTTTTAATGTCCTCTGAGGTATAAATAGATGAGAAGGGCACAATAAATCTCAGTGACTGTAAGAGAGTCATACAAATATACAGAGTCTTGAGGAGATAGAGTGGAAATAAGTGCCAGCCTGGGCATCAGAGCGTCATGGATTCATAACTCAGCCCTGCTACTTCTTCCAGTGGGATTATACATATGTCACTTATCCTCTCTGAATCAGGGTAGGCTCCTTTGAGCAAAAGGTGGGGACATACACCTCACAGAGTTGTCAGGAGGAGATTAAATGAAAGACTGTGCATAAGTATCCCAGATGGAATTCTTGACACTCAAAGAGAAGGCATCAGTATTCTTTAGTTTTTTTCTGAACAAAATGTGAGAAGACCATCCCATCTGAAATTTCAGAACTGGAAGGCTTCTTCTGAAAACAAAAATGATGGTCCTTCAGGTTCTTTAAATTTATTCATTCATTCATTGATTCATTCATTGATTCATTCAATAACTATTCTTTGAGATGGTTAGAGTGGAAAATGAGGTGGATGAGGTCCCTGCCATCGCAGATAAGGAATACTCTTATAACCAGGAGTGGTATTTGTGTGTATGAAGGGGCTGGAGGTGGGTGATGTGCTTTCTTAACAAATGCCAGGAGATCTTTATCTCTTTCTGGTCGATCTCTTAGCTCCTCTTCAGCTCATTCAGGCTCTCCCGTCCACACTGGAAGCAGCTGAACCCCTCCCCAACCCACTCACTCATAACCAGTCCTCTTGTCAAGGTCCGTGAAGCTCGGTCTCCACAAAGCCAGGCTGAAGGCAGCCAGTTAGTGAGAGCTGCCTCCCCAGCACACCTCATTCTGTCTCCAGCTGTTGAAACCCACTTAATGCTCTGCTGGATACTCCCCTGGGATTTCTGTCAATTCATGCTGATCCCCAAGCGATGAGGACCTCTTGTCTGGCCATGTGCCTTCCTGCTGAGAAATTCTGAGCTTCAAGGGAAAGCAAAGACAAGAGAAAGCAGATGATGAGGTTCTGCAGAAATGCACAGGGTACCCTGGCTTGGAGATTCTTTGAGCACAGACAGAAGTATGGCTGGGTGTGAATGTTAGGGTGGGGGCCACAAAGCCCACCATCATCCTCGTGATACTTTGTGCTGAGCACACTGCATGTACCATCTGTCTGAATTTCTCTAACACCCTTTTGGATAGATCCCATATTATCTGTATCTCACTTGACTCACTCAAAGTCTCACATACAAACAGTGATAGAAATTTGTTTTAAACTCAAGTTTGTCTTTGTCAAGAACCCAGCACCATAACTTTTATACCATATACTCTACATGTAGTGGCAGAAGTTTGATAAGAAAATTCTTTTTCATTATCTGACGATTTCATTTGTCAAAGACACAGGCTCACAGGCTGAAATGAGAGTTCAGGGGATAATATCTGAGTCCTTTTGTGCCCAGTCAACCCACATCACTGTGGGAGAATTTCTTTCTTCTCCGCCCTTTGTTCATACTGGATGGATCGATCCACAGGGTCAATCTCTGGGGTACAGGATATGTACACAACAGAGCTATTTGTGTTGCTTTCCACCTTCAAACTATATAGAAAGAAGAAATGCCTTATAGAGTTCATTTTTGTTCAGTGCAGTTGTTGGAAGAATTAAATTTAAAATATTTGGACCTGTGCAAATTATACCAGTGCACCAATTAATAACACAATCACTTTCAAAGAGACGTTGTATGCAAAATGTGCTCACAGAATGCCCAGTTATAGAAGGTATTCATTAAATTCGCAGGAAGGATAGGCTATTATCAATTAGCGTCATCTTAGCAAGAATGGGTTCTATAGTTCTTAATCGTGAGTCAATGAGGGGCTTTGTGGAAATGTGGCCTCCATTTTTAGGCCTTCCTCCCCATTCTGATTCAGAATATGAGTGGGGCCTTAGGCACTGCATTTTTAATAAGCTGTCTAAGTGATTCTGATATGGGTGTTCCCTTTGGGTTATTTTTTAAGATTTGCTGGGCTGGGTTGGTGGATTATATGGCAATTAGACCAGAGATTAGGAGACACATGCTAAGTAACTCATATTGGGGTAGGTATCCAGTGTAAGAAGCATAAGTCTGGATCATGGGATAGAAGCATAGAGGGTATTCCAAGAAATGGAGTGTGAGTAAGGGAAAGGATGGTCTCAGGAGTGGGAAGAAGGCACTTCAAGGGGGAATTGCTGGTAGGAGAATGCACACACCTCTGAGATTTCACGTTTTTCTGATTGGGCCTCTATGTGCCTTGTGTATACTATCTCACTGCTCTGCTGAAATAAATTTTAAGGGTCAGTTCAGCTGTGACCTCTGCTAGCAATCCTGCTATCAGCCTCTAAGGTAATTTAGTTACTCCACGTTTTCAGCACAAGATGATTTCTTTCATTTCTGTATCCTCAATGACAAAAACAGGGCTGGCATATAAGAGAAACTTAATCAGAGGTGGTGATAGCTTATGCCTTTTCCAGAATACCTACTAGAAGCTTTGAGGAGTTAAGCATTGCCAGACTTATTTATTGATTGATTGATTTTTTTGGTGTAAGGTTGCTTAGGGAATTTCACTCTCATTGTGGTTTGCTGATTTTGTAGATTTGGAACTGGGGGTCAGTACATGGGCTCAGTATCCTCAGTGACCTTGCTCTGGGGCAAGGGATGAAGTACTCCTGTCCAAGGGGAAATTTTATGAGCATGGGCCAACAGGGAAAGCAGAGAAAGAAAGAATGAGAAGACTAACCAGTGTGAAGAAAGGAAAAAGGAAGAAAGTGAGGA